>NC_055663.1:24598144-25798144 GCF_017976325.1 Chelmon rostratus
ATATCTCGTTTGTTTAATGCATACAAAAACCAAAGTGTTTCCAGGCTTTATGCTAAGCAAAGCTAACTAGCTATTAGCTGCATCCTAATATTTATAAGAGTGATATTGATCTTCACATCTTACTCTCCACCAGAAAGCATACAGTATAAGCATATTAAAATGCGTACTAAAATGTCCTCACACACACTTTCCACCCCAACCTCCTATAACAAAGGAACGCTGTTTGCTCTTTTGATTCTGATAGATGAGTATTAAATGAGTATTGATGAGTATTAAATCACAAAGGTATCCAGAGGTATTTGTCTGGTAAACATGAACATTGGTTATTTCAGATCAAACAAATGACTAATGCTGATTTATTAAGCTGGTAAACCAGCCGGCAGCCAGCGGTCACGGTAAAAAGCAACTGCCTCAGTTAACTAACTTGGTCCAATTTCATTAAACTGAACTTTGGTGTCTTCATAAAATTATTTTTACATCAAGCGTCCGAGGTCCCAGGACTAAAAACCTGGTTAAAAATCTTTTTGTGTGGATAATATTTTCTAACTTGCCATTTGAGCTTCTAACTCATGGAAACACATAACTCTAGTCAGTGGAAACAATTAGCAACTTCATTGAAATTGGATTAATTGATGAAAAGTCAAAGGTACAAGAGAGGAAACATCAGATGAGGTCTACTATGGAGCACTGCAGTAAGAAAACAAGTCAGCGTGCTTAAAATGCCACTTATGACTGATGAAAGTCTGAGCTTTGCTTTGTAGAAATTGTCCAATGCTGTCCATTCAGTCTTGATCAATTTTGGATCAATCCCACAAGAAGCATTTTGAATATGTTACAACTCTCATTCATGGCTTCTTCTGGCATCGTCTCCACAGCAACCACTAATGAGGCTCATGGGTACCCTAGAATTACTTTTGGGTACCGTGATGCCAGTCAGCAAAACTGACAGAAAACAATGTGGGTTTTTTTTTTTTTTTAAGAAATCTAAGTGGTTATCTAACAGGGCATGCTATCATTTTACTACCTACCGGAGGCTCCCATGCTTCTGTGAGGAGTAATGTTGGGTTACTTTTAAACGCCAATGATTACAGCGGCAAATTTTTCCCACAACCTGCATCTCCACCAGCTTTGTGACTTTTCTAGATGAATGAATATGGGAATACAGGAAGGGAAACCCTCTCTGGTGTGTAGCACCACTGTCATACCTGCAGCCATCATGGTAAGAACACACTCTGGTCCACAGACCACCAAGTGCTCTCGTCGCTCCACCGCTGTGGCATCGCATGCACCGAGTCCTACGTAAAACATAAATAAATAAATAATCACTTCGCAATTTGTATCTCATTTGCCGTATATATTATCATTTTTCATTAACTCTAAAATTGCACTGAAATGCACTAAGCCCTGCTTTACACTACACGGGTTCATGCTTACAACTTGTTGTCTTTTTCTTTCATTACTTTGGCTTCAAAACTGGTCAAAATCAAGATTTCCAGTGATAAAATGAAATAAAATAACACAGAACAGATTTAGAATTGGCATCGAAATATTTTACATATCTGCTTATTTACCATCAGTGGTGTTCATTAGGGCAGAAACAGGTCATGGACAAGGTAAATTAAGCTCAAGTCGGCAGCTAAGTGTTTGCTGGACTCTGTGTTCTGACTGGTTAAATCTCTCCAGGGTTGTGTGCAGCTCAGCAAAGCTCAACCTGCTTCAAGAGCACAACGAAGAGCCAAATCCCAACGTGTGCATCAGTGAAATATGCTGTTAATGTGTGCCTGCTGAGTGAAACGGACTGAAGAGGAGCGGAACCAACTCACAAGCCTAAATAATACGTTTCCATATTAATTTGTAGTAACTTCTTTCTATGAGTAAACAAAAAAGATCAATGGAATGAAAAAACCTTCTTTCTTTAAACACGTTTCAGTCTGTTCTTTGAAAATTCTGCTTCAATAAACAGTATTTTTACATGTTCCAAGAATTATAGAAATTAAAATTATGACTCAGATTCAAGGAGCCAAATATTTACCAGGTTTGTTCAACCCTGAGCCCCAAACCTGCTTAACGAGTGTTGTGTTTACCTCCTCAGTGTCTGGCCAGTGATGTTTTGCTCGAGAATGAGACATGACACTACCTCTTACTAGTCAGTCATGATCCCATTTGTTGGTGCCTATTTAAAAATACTGTTCATTTACAGGTCATTAGGAAGTGATTTCATACTTTGATTGGAAAATGATGCTTTCATAGACAGGACTGTGAGGACATTCCCAAATAGGAAATACTACATCTTTGGGATTTTTGAGTGTAACTGCGAATCTGTATCATGTCATTCAAGTTTCTGTCTTTATCTAGGACCCTTTTATTTCCAAGACAAAAAAAATACATTTAAAAGCTGCCTCTTGCTGCTGGAAAAATAAACCTAGAAGGGTTTGGACAGGGAACAACACAACAATCAGTCAAACAAATAAAACAAGCAATTTCCACCACATAAAAAACAAGGTTTCATGTCTCCAAAACTGGGACTGCTGAATTTTAGCAGTCAGGTTCATCAGTTTGAAATGTACACATTTAATAGTCACCTGCTACATCAGTCCTGAGCATTAAAAACAGAAAGCTTGAGATGATTTGGAAGCACGCATTTGTGATCTGATACGGAAGCCAAAAACGGCCATGCTTGCTATTATATTTTTTAATGCCATTATCTCAAGATCACAAGTTAATTATTTAATTATCTTAAGATAACAACGCTTGTTTTCTTGTGATAACAGGTTAATTTATCTTGTTATTTCAAGAAAACATAAGAATGATTTCCTAAGGTAATTCATCGCGAGAAAATGACGATCACGGGATCACGCGTTGGGGACGGTTCATAAGAAGGACGCCTGTTGCCAAGAACACAATCCTGAGAAAATGATAAGAATGAAGCTCTTTCGTTGGTGAATCATTTGCGGCTGTGTGTTGCGATGTTTCGTACGGTAAGTTTGTTACATGGTCAAGTGCATTACAGTTATTGTTGTGAAACGGTTGCAACAGTTGCAGTTTGGTGAGGTTCAGGCAACAAACCTACTTGGCTAGGTTTTGGAAAAGATCATGATTTGGGTCAAAAGAAGTACGTACGTAGGTGTGCACCGTAATTAGCAGTAAACAAAGAACGAATGGAGTATGAAGAGTAACCAAGTCCGCATGCGGAGGAGGTTCAGGTGGATGGATGAGTCAAACACAGGACTTTCACACAGGCAGCTGGGGTTTGTTTCCCAACTTCTTTCTCTTTTTTGTCGTTCTTAAATATCCTGCAATCGTCAGAGGAAACGGAAGTACATGTATTTTTTTTCAGTCCGGAACACGGGGCGTAGCTCATTCATAACCGAACAGTACAGTTACTGTGAAGCTGCAGCCGGGCGAGTCTTCTCCTTCAATGACATGGACTGATCTGAATGTTATTTCTAACAGAAAGACGCAATGTGTCAGACCTACACTGAAGTACGATGCGTTGATCAGTAGTGGCTACTCCTTGATGTGACATTTTCATCTTAAATCAGTTGTCAAGACACCATCTATGCATGCTGGCATGTCACTCCTGATCTCGGATAAACATTATAAATAATAAGAGGAAGCAACTTTTTGTTTTCTCGTGATAACGGGTTCATTATCTCGTTATCTTGAGATAAGAAAGCTTGTTTTCTCGAGATAAGCAAATAATTAACTCGTGATCTCGAGATGACGGCAATCAAAAAATAAGCGCAAGCACGGCTGTTCACGGCTTCCATAATCTGACTGGAAGCAAAGCAATGTAATTTGGGGAATGTCTTTACTGTGCAGCCACGTCTCTGTCAAAGATCTTCAGAAAAGCAGTTTTGAAAAGTTTTTACACATTTTAAACTTTTTAATCTTTTTTTTAAGTCTGGTTTTGTGCCTTTTGATTTCCCCAAACTGCTTTTATATTGTTCTATGAAACAGAATGTAGATGAAAAAAGTTTGATAAGCAGATGCGGGTGGAAACTAGCGTTAATGTGTCAAACGCAGTCAACAGGCATCACATGCAAGTATCGAAGAAAGATACAAGTGGATGTACCTTAATCCTACAGCATGAAGGGGGGAGGATGAAGAGAGGCAGATTCACAGGTTGGATAGAAGGAGGAGAGGGGGTTGAAGAGGAAGAGGAGTAAGAAACAGAAGGTGCTGAAAGTTGGGAGAATGAAAAGGAGAAGCTGAAGCAGGAGATGGTAAAGGAGGAGGAAGAGGAAGGGGAGAACTCATCAGCCAGGTTTCAGTCAGTCAGTCAGGATTTCCCCGCTGTCAATCCTCACCTCCGGCTCCTGAGAGAGACGGAGTGAATGAGAGAGGAGGATAAAGACGGAGCGAGGGGGAGGGAGAGAGACAGAGGAGGGAATCACAAGTGAGACGGAAACTCGCAGACAGAGGCAAAGAGAGATGGTGGAGAAAAAAGCAAAAGGAAAGGAGAAACCAGAAAGAAGTGATAAAAGCAGGGAGGACGATCACAAAGACAAATGGATCAGGTGAGAGCTGCAGTTAGTATTACTGCACGTCACCACATGAGATTCTTCTAAATTAAAGTTAGAACCCTTAAGATTTTCATGCAATCAAACACCATTTTTGATATTATTTAACACTTATGACTGTATGCTCAAGGACCTCTCATGGTTGCGGTGAGTCACAATTTTTGTAAAACCTATTTTACTGACTGCTCTGTTTTGTAAGACAGACTGATTGCTAAGTCCTTGCTCCTGTTGACTGGCTGATAGGAGCCACAAGTGCTCAACCCACCTGCCACCAGACACACCTGGCAGAGAGCTACACTTTACTGACTGCATTATTCTAGTTTTACTCTTGGTTCTGTTAACGTAAACAGCATATTTCGACTGCTGCTGCTTCACATTGAAAGTGTTCAACTGACAATTTAATCGGTTGGCTTTTATTGTGAAGCAGCCATAGGAAACATAGCTTACTTGTCACAAGCATTAGCATTAGCCGCAATAAAAGTGATAAAAGTTTCTGACAAAGTAGCTGCTTCAAGAGTGCTGTAGTATAACTTGGACTTGTTACTACGGTAATCACAGGTGTGGCAAGTACTTCAACCAGTTTCCCAATTATCAATGATTTTCCAAACTGTTACAACAGCCAACCATCAGGTATGTGAAGACATGGTCAGATGAGTCCAGTATGGCACTGAGGGACTGTTCTGACACCAATGACTGGGAAGTGTTGTGCAGTCCTCATGGGGAGGACATTGACAGTTTGTCCACCTGCATCACGGACTACATTAACATCTGTGTGGACAACACCGTGCCGACCAGGAAGGTGCGGTGTTTCCCAAACAACAAACCCTGGGTGGCCCCTGAACTGAAAATCCTACTGATTGAGAAGAAAAGGGTTTTTAAGTCTTAAGATAGAACTAAACTGAAGAGGGTGCAGAGAGAGCTAAAAAGAGAGATCAGGAAAGGCAAGGAGAGCTATAGGAGGAAGCTGGAGGAGCATCTGCAGGGGAACAACACCAGAGAGGTTTGGAGGGGCCTGAAAACCATCTCAGGCCACAGCAGCGACAATGGCAGGGGCCCAGAATCTTGAGACCAGGAATGGGCAAATGAGCTGAACCTGTTGTTTAACAGGTTTGATTCTACCCCCATTCACTCCCCCATCCACCAGAGTCCAGACCAGACGGCGCTACCTCTCAGCATCCCCTCCCTTCCCCCCAGTGCATCCCTGACACCGGCAGTTCCGTCATCACAGCACCGTCCTCTACATCACGCCCCCGTCCTCACCCAACAGGAGCTACCCCCCTGTCCCCCACCTGGCCTCTCCATTACAACAGATCAGGTGAGGAAGGAGCGCAGGAGGACAAAGGCAGGGAGGCCCTGATGGCGTCAGCTCCAGACTTATCAGGGACTGTGCAGATCAAGTTTACACAGCACATCTTTAGTATGAGCCTCAGCTTGGAGAGAGTTCCTGCCCTTTGGCAGGAAAAACTTCCTGCGTGGTTCTGGTGCCAAAGACTGTACATCCCTGGGAGCCTTACCACTTCAGGCCTGTAGCCTTAACTTCCCACCTGATGAAGACCCTGGAAGGGTTTATACTGAATCATCTCCGTCACCTGGTGAGCAGGAAGCTGGACCCCCTACAGTTCGCGACCAGGCATTGTTGTGGAAGACGCCGTCATCCACGTGCTCCATCGCTCTTTTTCTTTTTCCCACCTGGAGAGGGTCATGTTTTTTGACTTCTCGAGTGCTTTCAACACAATGCAGCCATCACTGCTGAGGGGGAAGCTGGAAGGAGCCGGAGTAGACTGTCACCTGACTGCATGGACCATGGACTACCTCACCAACAGACCACAGTATGTGAGGCTTCACAACTGTGTGTCGGATGTGGCGGTTTGCAGCACCGGGGCTCCACATGGTCCTTTCCTCTTCACCCTCTACACAGCTGACTTCAGACACAACACTACCAGCTGCCACCTCCAGAAGTCCTCCGATGATACAGCAATCTTGGGTGTGTTTCACACAACGATTTGGAATACAGGGGAGTCATCGCTAACTTTGTCGACTGGTGCGGACTAAACCACCTGCACATAAATGCCGGCAAGACTTCTGCAGGAAAGCACCACTGACTACATCGGTGTGCATCCGGGGTCTGGACATTGAGATCGTGGAGGAGTACAAATACCTGCGTGTGCACCTCAACAATAAACTTGACTGGTCCACTAACACTGATGCCCTGTACAAGAAGGGCCAAAGTTGTCTCCACCTACTGAGAAGACTGAGGTACTTTGGAGTATGTAGGGCATTACTGAGGACTTTTTATGATTTTGTGGTCACATGTGCAATCTTCTACGCACTGCTGGGGCTGTGGAAGCTCTGAGAGGGACAGAAAGAGACTGAACAAACTGGTCAGGAGAGCTGGTTCTGTCCTGGACTGCCCTCTGGACACCATTGAGAACATAGGCGAAAGGAGCATGTTAGCCAAGCTGACATCTATCATGGACAACCCCTCTCACTCCCTGCATGACACAGTGGGGGCCCTCAGCAGCTCCTTCAGTAACAGACTGCTGCATCCACTCTGCAAGAAGGAACGCTACCACAGGTCCTTCATAACAACAGCTGTCAGAGTGTTCAACTCCACTGTTGCCTAACTAAGCACTGTTTTCCATACTCGGACTGTTCCTTGCAGTGATGTGTGATTTATTATACACCTATTCCTTGCACTACTGCACTTTCCTACTCTCACTGAGTACTCCACATATCAATACATAATAGTATTCTACTGTGACATATACATATTTATTTCTGTGCAATATCATTAATGCTGTAGTCACTTTATCGACCATGTGCAATTTGTGTATAGTTTGTGAAATAGAATTTTTGGCAGTATATTTTTATGGCAATTTTTCTTACAGTTCTTTGCAGCA
The DNA here is from genome assembly GCF_017976325.1 of Chelmon rostratus. Classification (NCBI taxonomy): domain Eukaryota; kingdom Metazoa; phylum Chordata; class Actinopteri; order Chaetodontiformes; family Chaetodontidae; genus Chelmon; species Chelmon rostratus. The sequence goes on from NC_055663.1 coordinate 24,605,568, forward strand.
ATATATTGTTTTACTTTTTTTCTGACATAGCCCTTTGGATAAAATGTACATATAGTCGCCTTTTATTTTGTATTTCTGTATTTCTGTTGCTTTTTTTTTTTTTCCAACTGCCATTACCTGCTGCTTGTAACACCCAAAATTCCCCAGCTGGGGAATAATAAAGTATATGTTATGTTATCTTATCTTATCTTATCTTATCTTATCTTTCCATACAACCTGAACCTTATTCCACACTTTCTCTACACTATCTCAGGAAGTGTGATATCCCCATTTTCCTGACTGCTTTTAATTTAATGATCTAAACACTCATTTGTGACACGTTTTATGTTTCCCTCATTTGATGAAAGGAAGAACTGGTTTGTTCACATGACTTTTGCACAGATTTAAAACACGCAGACAAAATTATGATGAAAATAAGGTCCCAATTTTTGTCCTGTTAGACCTGAGTGTAGCATGTAATACAATTGACCACGATATCTTAATCAATCGTCTTGAACAGTTGGTCGGTATTTCTGACTGTGTTAAACTGGTGTAAAACATAAATCAAAGGGAGAAAGTTTTAGTCAGTTTGTCAGTCTTGTAGATCATGTGTCTGAGAAACATAACATTTGTTTTGGGGTTGCACAAGGGAGCTGCCTTGGTCCATCGCTGTTGTCACTATACATGCTGCACTGGTGACGTCATTGGAGAGCACAGTGTGTATTTCCATAGATATGCAGATGACACACAACTGTGCAAACTGAAATTTTTATCGTCCCAATCAAAAACCCAATCAAACAAGAAAAAAAAGCACTGAGAGACTCTGTGAAGATCCTCTTGCACTTGCTTGCCCATTGACCCATTAACACCATGGCTCATGTGACCCGAACGACTCACACACGGCTAGGCAGGTCTATGATCCTGCAAGAGGATGGATACCTGAGACTTCCCACCTGTCAGTTAGAACTGAAAAAGCCTCTTGGATGAGAGGCGAAACATCTTCTAGGACCACAAGCAAGTCCAGTTGCCTTTGGAGGCACAACTGAAAGACTCTGCATCTCAGCTAATAACCAGAACCAAGAGGAGAGAGCACATCAATCCAGTTTAAACTGCTCTGAACTGGCTTCCTGTAACATTCAGAACTGATTTTATGGTTGTCTTCCTTGAACACAAACCCCTTAATGGACTAGGACCAAGCTATATTGCGAACTCCCTTGTTCACCATTTGCATTCAAGAACACCGTGATGATCTGCTGCTGGTTTATTGGAGGTTTCCACCGACAGCTGAAAGAAAATCGGGGATGCAGCCTTTGTCAATGACGGCCCAAAGCTCTGGAACAGACTACATACAGATACTAGGGAAGCAGCTTGCTGAATATTTTTGAAAGTAAGCTAAAAACTTGTCTCCTAACTTCAACCTTTAACTAGCTCTGACTTCCTGATACAGACTTGAATCTTTGCCTCTGCACTGTTTCACTTGTTTTAAAATGTCATATTTTACTTGATTTTATGCATTCTATGTGCTCTATTTTTAGCCTTATTTCATCACTATAATTGAGTGGTATAGATTCTCAAGAATTTCTATCTCTGTTTTTACGTTCATTGCCCTTTTTTATGTGACAAACTTGGTGCCTGTAATTTCCATGCGATTTCTATGTATGTAATTATTACTTGAGGTCAGCTCTCTGAGGCAGCGACTCTAGCGGGAACTTGTTTCCAAACATTTTTTGGACTGTCAGACATTGTGACAATAGCATAAACTACACATTGGGATTCATACATTTGGTCCTGGAGGGGAGCCAGCAGAGGCTTTATCACTTTGAATTCATTAAGCATGCAGCTGAAGTTGGATAATGCTTTCAAGGGTCAGTTCATACAAACTTAATTTTTTTTTGTTCACTTTTCTCCAGTGATTCAGGTTCTGAGATATGAAGGTTTGCAGCTTCTGCCTCCATGCACCCCAATAAAGTGGAGGTGAATAGAATTTTGTTGGCCACAACATTGAAATTTAAAAGTGAAACAGGCGCCCTCTTTATTCTGATTAGTCCAAAGAACTCATTGTGAACGATTTCATAGTAATGTTGACACAAATTGCGTAATTTAAACATACTTTTTCAAGCACACAAACACCGTTCCTTTCATCTCCATTGTATTGGGATGGAGGGAAATATCAGGACATGACTGCATGACTTGTTTTTTTTTTTTTTTTGACTGTGGTGAACTGACCCTTTAAACTTTAAAAAGAGAGCAAGAGAAGGAGACGAAGGCCGATTGAGGAGAGTTGGAATTCAAACTAAACCCAGAAGTGATAAAGACATTGCTAAATTTACAAAAACCTTAGCTGAAACTCAGCAGCGTACATTACTACTGTTCCTCTATCTGTCTTTTATGTTGGATTTAAGTGATTTGCAGTTGTGTTGTGAAGTAAAGGCATGTGGTTTGAATCTGATTACAACAACAATTTGACCACAACAACCAATTTGATGATTTTCAAGTTGTGGGGTGTCTGAACTGGTCTGTGCAGCGCATGTTATCTCACATTTTGTGGAGGTTGAGGATCCATACTCCCCGTCTTCTGAATACATTTCAGCTCAGATCAAAAATGCTTCATTTTAATGACTGAAAACAGGTGCAAGTCTGAAAATAACAAGTCTGAGGTAGTTAATGGCAGAAGTATTACCACAGTGTGCAGCCTACTTGGCACTAAATTGGTGATTTGCAGGTAAAAAGACCTAAATATGGCTGAAATATTTTTTAAAGACGTCTAGGTCCCATACAAGCTGTTTCAACAGCAACTAAAAGTCTGTATTTTGCTATGAAACGGATCGTAACTGCGCTACTTTTCAAACCAAATGAGACATCAAGATGTCTTTTAACCTGCAAATCACCAAACTGATGCCTGCCGGGACTCTAAGATCATCAGATATCTGTTTTCAGCCTTGTGGTTTGTTCTTTACTTGAAGTCACGTTTTAATTCGGACTTCATAAATCATTTTCAATCAATAGTGCAGAAATAGAGCGTATTCATCAGCAAATATTATCCAACGTAGCCAAACTCCAGTTTCTGTTTTCATGATGGAAGACTTTGATGAACAAATGTCGACTGTTTTAACATCATCAGGTTCAGTTATCTGCTGCAGACAACGTAAAGACAATGTAGGGACAGACTGCACACACACACACACACACACACACACTGTCGCTGATTGACCTCTATGACTGACGCACAAAAACAGCATCAAAGAAATAAGAGTGTGTGGATAAACGGAATTATGTTCTGCATCACGTGTGTGTGTGTGTGTGTGTGTGTCATCTTGTGTGCAGGCCTACAGTTCGGGCGTATAAAATGTTGCTCAGCTAAAAATAAATAAAGGGCTCGGGAGAGGAGCGAAAAGCATTGTGTGCTGTGAGTCACGACCAGGAGTGGTGGTGACGATACCCCCCCTCGAAACACACACACACACACTCACACACCAACACACACACAATCACACCTTCTCCTCCCCATTCAAATGCTGACAGGGAGAGTACCGGTTCTCAACACTAAGAGACCTCTAGAAACTCCAAAAGACTTTTCTTAAGACACACACAGACACACTACACACACACACACACATTACACACACACACAAACACACACACACACACACACTCGCACAGAGAGAGAAGCATTCAAAAAATGAAACAAAACAACCCCAAACACATTCACATCTAACCACATTTCTTCATGTCTCTACAGTCTGATCAAAGTTTTGTTATCACCTTAAAAAAAAATGCACACATGTTTACATACAACACACAGACTGACGACATAATGTCCAGTCAATGATCGTCACACGACAAACAGGACAGCGTAATATCTATCTTTAGATTCTGGATTTAACGTTCCCTCCTGTGTTTTGCCCACAGAGGTTTTCATTAAAGTAAGACAAACACTTTGATTCTACATAACGTGATTTATAACATTATTTTTACATTATAGAGATACGTGCCAGCCAAAAACAAGGGATGGACCGATTCCACACGGAAAAAACTGTGTTATCCGAATTTCAGTGGGCGTGCCTGTGTGTGTCCTGTTTACAGACACAGACCTGATTCATACCCAAAATTAATAGAAAATACAAATTGTATTACTCCTACAAAGGATGAGTCATTCAATACATGTGTCTACCGCAAGAAAATATATGCTTTCAAATCCAAACATGTAATTATTCAGCTAGTGATTTACTGTGTTGTCATTAAAGAGATATTCCAACACTTCTTCTTTTTTTCGCAATTATTATACATAGTGTGGAGACCAAGTGTGAAGACACGAGAAGAAGTTAAATAAACACCACCTCTTTACTTGGTTGTCAATCTCAGCTGTATATTTTAGGTCTGGACAATAAAACTGCGAAAGGTTTGGCAGGTTAAACAGTTTGATTAAGGATATGACGGTTTAGTCATGTCTGCATGAGTAAAATGATGTAAATGGGATCTGGACCCCGTATGCCCCAACTTTCCATCAAAGCTGGATATATTTTAAACATTTTGGGGGGGAAAGCAGGTGATGTTGTTATACTCCCAGCAGGAAAAAAAAAACAAAACTCATCAGCTGCTTCATGTGACTGACTAAAATCTCAATTCGTCCCAGGTTTGGTTAATGTCAGGCTCATGAAAAAATGTCAATCTCTGTGACTAAAACCCTCCACTCCAGAGCTTGTCCTCCTCCAGTTTTCAAAGTACTCATTTTCTGATTTAATAGGGAAATACCACTTGTATGAAGAACTCATTTGTTACTCAGTTATTCCTGTGCTCTTGGACAGATCAATCTATATTTGTCAGCATGCACATCTCAAACCAGAACCTGGAATGAAAACACCAGCGTGAGCTGCGGTTTTGTTCATCCTCTTTCTAAAAAACATTTTCCATCCTTTTAATGTCCATTATGCCATTTTCTGCATGTGTGTAAACATTTTTAGGTCAGATTTGCAAAACCTGTTGAGGCAATTCTCCATCATCCCCATGTTTTTCTCTATAAAATAAAACTTTAAGCTCTGTCCACCAGCTTAAGAAATACGTCTCCACCTGCTTCAGTCTGAAAAATTAAACGGAGATGAATGCTCGAAACAATCACATCTTATAATTTCAATCTAACAAACACACATTTCACCTGTAGTACATTTAAGATCTGGCATATTCAACATAGCACCAACTACATAGCAAATAAAGTAAATATTTAGAAAACTGTTTTTCTTGTCTTGAAAGTGCAATTTTATTTAATTTTCCCTTGATTTTGATCGTATGGAGAGTTTGGATAAAAAATAACATTCTCCTCCTAAGTGCAAATAAACACTGTTTGGTTACAAAGTGAATTAGACTGGTCACATCAGCACCTCAACTAATTCAAAGGACATGAACCTGCTGAGTGGCGGGTTTTCAGCCCTGCATCTTAGTGACGGAGCCAATCAGGAGTAAGTGCAGATGTGAGGCGTTCACGACTGTTAGAGCCCCAACACACAGAGGCAACCTCAAAAAAGCTATGCCAACAAATCCCAGTCCAACACCTCAAGTTATCTCATGTATTCCTTGTTTTTTAACTTGATCTCAAACTCATTACAAAGTCACCACAGCTGAACACTGGTATGCACATACTGTTTGTTCTGCAGCTGTAAAACCAAACCTAGTCAAGTCAGCAGTCTCTCATCAAAAAAAAAAAAAAAAACATGGTAAACATCACGGTTTGGGTTCAAATAGATCCTTTCACGGCATCAACCACATGTCAGAAAGGCTAACTTCTCCCATGTGCACACATTTTCTGTAGCAAAACTACATCACAACAACATGATTGCTCAGTTGCAATGATGTTGCCAGAGCAATATAATTTTGATGTTGCAGGAACAACACCAATAGGGCGACATTAGATCGTGTGTTGTCATGCTATGGTCCTTTGCATGTGAAAAACTAAAGGGTGGAGGAAGGAGAACCCACAGCAAATGGGTGAAATCCTTCATTTTCTCAGCTCATCAGCCAGTCAGATGGCTCTCACTTGCTGACTGCCTCCACCATCAAGCCAACATACCGAATTGGTAGGAAGGCTGCAAAAACTGCCTGTGCCTGTGCTGCCGGTGCAGACTAAAGCCCATCGACAACAACTATTGAGTTTAATAAGCAGTTTTTATATTACTTATTTTAAAAACATAAGTAACTAGTCAGTAATCGGCTTCCTACAGTATGGACTCTCTGAGTGCTGTATTTAATTTTATAAAATGTCATTCCCACCAAAGGGCTACGTAATACAATACAATAGAATCCAACACCACCCCTAACAGTGACCCAAGAGCTGAATCAACACATCTCTACTAAGTACCATTTTGTTGTGGTGGTAATATATTAGAATTTATCATGTTGCACAGGTTTATCAGGTCCAACCCTGCACGTTATAATCACATCACTAAAACAGACTATGATACCATACAAGAGGACATTTAATACAGTATGCTTATGGTATAAATATTAGATTACATGTACAATATCCAACGCTGTCTCACAGAAATTAAGTCTATGTAAACTAACTTCTGTGGTCATAGTAAATATAACTGCTGCCTGGATAATGTAAATAGGCATGTTTGACTTTGGTTAAATATCAATAGACACACTGTGTCTCGTGCCACTGCAGACCAGCCGATATTTTATTCTGATATTTTGGCTGAAAACAAATGAAATATGTTGTGAGTGAACACGTTTTATTAACACGATAAGTATCAACATTTCAGACACTCGCCAGATATGTTGATTAACAACATTTCCTCATTCTGTGAGTAAAAAATTGTAAAAGTAATTTCAAGAAGACAGGATCGAAACTTTGAAGTATGAAGCTTTGCACATTTCTAAAATACTCTATTGTCCTGCAGGGAAATCTGCCCTGGGATAGGCAATTGCAACAGTCACTGTATCTGACAAAACTAACATATATTAACATACACATAAATACACAAGTACTGTACATACATGTGCTGCATATATCCTAACTAACAAATTACACAACCCTCCATAATGGCTGATTATGGCCCTCCACCCTCTGCACAATAATATACACATTTCTTTGAATACCCTATGTTGCATTGCAATGTAAAACACTGATTTAGATCAGCATTAATGAAGTTTCAAGCTGATTTTGAAGCTAGAAGCTGAACCTGGGAGCTTTGATTACTGTGATTATGCTATGAATAAGTGGTCAGACTGCACACTTCAATGGATCACTTTGTGAGGGAAGAGCCAGTGTTTCCCACCGATACTGTAGCAGCGATGGTTCGCCTAACTTTGATCTGCATGTCACAAACAGGTTTTCTAGTGGCAGATGTACAATCCCGTTCCAAAAACTTTCCCAGTCTTTTGTTGCTCCTGTCCCAACTTGCTTGAAACGTGTTGCTGCATCAAGTTCAGAATAAGCAGATATTTACAAAAAACAATGAAGCTGCTGAGGTCAAACATTAAATATATTGTCTTGGTGCTGTTTTCAGTTGAGTATATGTCAAAAAGGATGAACAAATTATCATATTCTGTTGTATTTGTTTTACACAGCGTCCCAAAGGTTTTGAAATCGGGGTTATACGTAGCTCTACCCTTAAATATCTGGTAGCTATAAGGACAAGTACTCTAATTTAAAATGGTTTGAGGTAATTTAAAAAAGTAATCAGTTTATATCGATTCTTCATCAGTGATGTCATTTGGCTGTCACGTGGTACAATGAGGCCTACTTTTGTAATTTCTTTAAGGCAGGCTCATGCATCTCAGTGGTCTTGAGACAGTTGAGTTTTGAAGGAGTGTAAAACTAAATTTAAATAATAATCGTTTATGCTGATTATTCAAATGTATGTGCATCTATGTACAAATATTTTAAAAGGAAGTCATTGTGAACAACTCAGGTGAACATTTACTATCTTAGATGAATCTCTTTATTAATGCCCTAAGAGTCTGATATCTGAGGTAAAGCAAAGTAAGGCTTGCTGATTGGGACAGGCTGTCACTCAGATGGACAGATGTCATCTCAGTTGGGTTTTACATTTTGAGCAAATGGCTGACGTGGGAGGGGGAAAGCCCCTCACTCACCACTGCAACAGCAGCAAAGCTTCTGGCTTCTTCTCCTGGAGTACCGTCAAACACAAGACAGGGCTCGTAGGTGGGAAGCCAGTGAGGGATCATGTCCTTGCTGCAGTTTTGGAAGGTGCAAAACTGTTTTAAACCACTGCTGAAAAAAATAAAACAGTTTTACAATGTGAAAGCACCACGATGAAGGTTTGAACAGGTTTACGCACAAAAATAACTACGTTAGGTTTGGGAAAACAGTGTGGTTTGGGTTCAAATGACTCCTTTATGTGGACTATTATCACCATGGTTATAATAATAAAAACTTGGTTAGAGTTAAGGAATGATCATTGTTGTGCTATTAAAAAAGAAATTACGTTGACTGCAGATGGAAATGTGAACAGTGATCGCCCTTGCTGAAGTGCTCTGCACCTGACCTCCTTCTCTGCTCACCTCATGATAATTATGGCTGCTACGGGGCTTCCCTTGAATGTAAACGTATGTCGTTTTGTGGCACTTGCTGCTGTCACTTTTCCAGGGACGACAGTCTTGATATAACAGCGTGAACCTCAGCATATCTTACAACCTGCTGGTAAAACTTTGTCTTCTCAGAAGAAGCAGCTGGCAAACACACTGCAGTCTACATCGTGCTCAGGCCAACAGTGGGAGTGAGCTGCAACAAGGACAGCAGTGTGAGGGGAACCAGTCATTCCAGTTGGCTGAAAAATGGGAAAGTAGAGATTTTCCCATAAACTAAAAAAAAAAAAGCGTCTCCAAGATGTGCCATGGCTTGAAGCTAATGATGAGGAAATGTGGAACAAAATATCTCGTTTGCATTCAGATCTAGCAGACAAAACAGGTGGGTTTCATACAGGCTCAGCCTCAATCCATTCTCAGTGGATGTTTTCCAGACTAAACCTCTGTAGAGCTTGCCAGATGTAGTCCTGTAGCTTCATGAGGCTAAAGGAAAGTAAAACGGTTCAGTTTGAGTACCAAAGTCTTGCAGGAAATTCTAATTTATCTGGACAAAAATAGATCCTTTTTTTTCAGCCACTAAATGTCCAAAACATTGGAGGCAAGGTGACTAAAACCACAACCACAGCTTTAACCTAACCTCCATCAAAATGATTTAACTGAACCTTTACACCAATCACCAACTGAGGAGAACGATCACAGAAACATTTCTGCTGATATTTGATAAAAAATAAAAGTCATTAGATCGATACAGAAACCATGATGGTCACTTTCTGCAGAATATGACACAAAGAACTGGGGCTTTTGTAGAATATGTATGTTTCTGACTGTAAGAAATACAGATGCACTCATTACTTACATTGTCATAAATGTCTCACCTAATGGTCCTTTTAAAAGTCTCAAAGAACAAAGAGCATTTTTTCTTTTTTTTTCTTGTTGCTAACAAATCCCATGAAAAGACAAAATCCAACAATGAGTTCGTAAGTCTCACAATTCCTCTCTCAAGAGTTCCTGACCCTGTTTGTGACCTACAGCATCAAGTCCATTCACTCAGACTGAAGACATAAATCTCCAAATCACAAGAGGTAATAAATATAGAAAGTTTAATTCTTAAAGAGCCCAGTAATTAATTAAAAGAGCTGAGCATAAGTTTTTATTTTTTGGGGACTATTTTCAGTTGCGGACTGATACTCTCTAGGCTCACTAGGGTATTTCCATCAGCAGGAAGAGCCCAGTCTCATTCTCAGAGTGTCAAAAAAATGCCTCTTTGTCACACCCCTCTGTGCCTCTGAGCCTGTAGCAGGCTTTCAACTAACTCCACTATAAACCCATCTGCAGCAATATTAGATGCTCAGAGCAACGTGACGTAGTATAAGGGGCAAGAAAGTCCACAAATGGAGGATGATGGGGTGGGTTGATGGGCCAAACAAACACATGACTTTCACCCAGGAAACAGAGGCTTGTGTCTCACGGGAAACCAAAACTGAACGACCTTTTCCTAAACCTAACCGAGGAGTTTTGATGGTTAATTTTCCTGTGTGTCACTGGGATGGGAATATGCTGGACGGCTGGAGCAGTTGCTCTGAGAGTCCAATATTGCCGTGGATGGGTTTACAGTGGAGTTAGTTGAAAGCCTGGTGTGTCTCGAAGAGGCCAAAGGGTATGTTGGGTTACCCTATGACACACCGAGGGGCGTGACAAAGTGTCAGTATTTAACACTCTGAGAATAAGAACAGGTTGGTCGGCGTGCATGAGATGAACTTCAATTAAACTAACCTAAACATTCTGTGTCTACAACAATGGAGCTCTGTGTCACGGGGGAGACTTGTTAGAAGGATCTGGTCGCAGCATTGTGTATGTTAACGGTAAGGAGAATGTAGCATTTTGCAAGCTTTATCCTTTAAAATCACATTTTTAAGCACCTGAGAAAATTCTTTTAAAAAACAGATGTGTAGCTTGACCTGGTGTAGTATCCTACAAACCAAACAGTGTATAGAGCTATATATAGAACATTTATAGAGAACTAATTAGCAACAGAAAATATGTTTTGAAGGAAATGCAATCCTAAAACTATGTTTTATACATAATGAAGAAATTTTATTAATTACCTGGCAAGTCCCAAAATTGTTGATACTGAATGTTGTTTACTGACAACTTATTTTATATGTATTTAACCAAAATGGGCAAATAGACTGTCCACTCATAGTGACGACAGCATTATTCATCTTTAATGGTTCTGTTGAGGCACTGGCAGCACTTAAAGTTAAAGTCAGGGAAAGATTGTGGTCTATTTTAATACAGAAAAGTCAGCAGCAGTCACGATTGTTCCATTTGTGTTTGTACCTCAAACTGTCTACCTGTGACAGCAGTCACAGTACTGGAAAAAAAAACGCCATCTCTGATAACTCCCCAGAAGATACATCTAATGGCAGAATGAGTACGATTTGTTTGCTGTGGTTTGTGAAAGCAACATCCTAAAAGTTGGCCCCTCCTTGACATTAGAATTGCACGTCTCCTTGACCACAATTGTCAGACCGCAGCTCAGTGTATCACCTGCAGCATTCACACCCTGCGCACTGTTATCGGCTGGGGGCTCCACACCCACTGTCCAAGGGTTGACGCCTAGAAACAGCAAAATAAGACAATACAGGCAGAGGGGAGGGTCTCTGCAGATACAGACACAGCCACACACTTCCAGTGGCTCATAAAGTGATGATTGAGAGAGTATTTTTGCATAAGTCAATACATTGTTTTTGAGGAAAAGCCAGCGAACAACCATGTGGCTGAATCAACATGTGGTCTTCAAGAGACTGCAGCTGGAAACGTCTCTGTAAAGTCACACTACGACGTTTCTCATACGAAAACAAATGGATGCTTCTCTCTGTGGAATAATTTCTGCAAAGATAAATGCATAAATAAATATTGCCTACTCATGAAAGCAAGTAGTGCAGCACATACTGTGTGTTGTGTTGTTAGCACACAGATTTGATCATAACCCCTGCCATTTTGTAGCCTACGTCTTCAAAGCCGCCTGGTCTCGGTTTTAAAAATGACGTCATCTACCCAAATATAGCTTTGCACTGGTAGCTCGTATTAAACAAGACAAAGAGATTTTCAGTGGATGTTTTAGAACATGATTTATCAGACACAAGCGCTGTGACATCAGGACAGAAATGCTCTCTTTACAGTTTCAGGTAAAACATACTGAATGATACTTCTGATGACCTGTAGGCTACTACCTATAAATCAGCCCCTACCATTCCCATCAAATCTGACATTTACAGTAATTATTCATATGGTATATTTAGAGCTGTTGGGCATGTATATAATCAGACGTCATGAGTCATAAGTCATTATGGACACCTATGATTAGACTATGGGTGTATCCTCTAAGCACAGTGTTACTGTGGTTTGGAATCAGTCTATTAGCAGTGTTTAAAATCTCTGAGTTACAACAGCCAAACTAAGCGTATTATTTCACAACTGCCACACTGTGTGGTGATTTGATGCCACAGTGTCACGACAACAACATCAAGAGCTTGAACAGCGGGATACAAAATACACACAAAACAATACCAACTACTTGATGGGTGACCATTTTGCATCCCCACTTGAATCACTGTGATTTGGTGTTATTCTGAGCTCAGTACACAGCGAGGACAGGACAGCGCGAGCATCACGTTTAAGGGCGTGCAATGATACAAGTCAGGGGGAGAAAACAGTCACGACAGCAGTAAACAACTCCAAGCTAGTCCTAAATAATTTCAATAAAACACCAATGAGCTAATAGACAAAATAGCTTCGTGCTGTGATTTTTAAAAAATGCAAAACACACACACACACACACATACACTTAAGATGGTTTTCACAAGAACATTACACTTATTTTGTTTTGCAAAAACAAATTTCCCCTTTTAATGTGATCAGTGCAAAACAACGAGAACCGTGAGGACTCAACTTAGCCTACAGTTAAAGGATTACTTCACCCAGAGTCCAAACAAACGTATTCTCTCACATACTAGTCGTGGCATCCAGCCTTCAGACATTTTTGTTTTTTTATTTGTTTGCCAACATTCCCTCCAGCCCATCCCTGTTCACAGCATTGGAAAATTACATTTAGAAATGTAAGAAACGCATATCTTTCTAGAGTCTGCGTTACTCCAGGTAATAAACAGACCTCACTGTGAACACTTTTCATTGGAACTACTTTCTACTGAAGAAATGGTCTCAGAGACTCTCAGAGAACTGTTGACGATGTGTTTTGTGGATTATCCTGATGAATTAGGACACTGGAAATATAATTTTTCAATGCTGTGAGCATCACAAACAGAATTCCATTCTTACTGAAGTCAAGGAAAAAATATCAGAGATGGCTGTTTCAAAACCTGCTAAAAAAAAAACCCCAAAATATCTGCATGGCCTCAGTACGTATCACTACAAGTTTGGTAGAACTGACGCTTTAAATAAAATGACTACCAAATTTAAACTAAAAAAATGTACCCTAACTTTTACAACAGCTATTTACCGAACACAGAGAAATGACCCAAACCTGCTGTCAGGCCATTTATACTGACAGCAGGTTATGTACTGAAAATGCTAATTTGTAGTATGTTCCAAAAAGCAACGCAACACTACTTGTCACATGACAGTTAAATTAAAATCCATGTTTTTAGTGGGATATCAAGTGGATTTTGCACCCACACAGCACACACTCATACTAAAGCATCTATAGCCTCCATTTTGTTTCTGTTCTAGGTCAAGAGCCTAAGACTGTCTAACCTGCTGTCATGACCACGTCCTGTCTTAGAAACAGGAGCTTACGAGGAGCACCTGAATGCACCATCAGACGCTTTGGAGCAGGGATGCAAAATAGCTGCCATGAAATGTCTCCAACAGATAGCAGGTCAGGGCGAGCGTGCTGACCTCCCAACCAAGATAGCTCATATACATCAACATTATCATATTTGCCCTATTTATATTGTATGTCACTCTTTGATTAGCAGTGGAAACGTATAATTCTTGCAATGATAAAACGTAATGTATAGATACAAGGAGAGACCTCTTGTTGTAGTAGAATACAGGGGGAAAATGACTCTGAATTGCTGCACCAGGTCACGGCGCCCTCTGCTCGTACCGGTAACTACAGCGTTATTACAAGGGCAAGTAAATTTAACGTGACGTCGAGGTGTTGCCTGAACTGTCTATGATATGATGACTCACACTGAGAGGTGACATAGCAGGTATTTGGGAGGGGACTTTAAAGCTCCTGGTGCCAAAAACAAACAGCGTAAAGCAGACACAATGGCTGTTACAGTCAGTCATACATGCACCGTCACAACTGCTCAAATATCTCCAATAAAAATCTATAATTACTGAATAACGTAGTGCTCCAACCAGCACTGACACTGAATGCTCAGCTGAATAGCCCAGTGTGAACGGTGACCCAACCAAAAAGAAGTGAATCTCTCAACTTAAACTGCAGCCAGATGACTGATTGTGGACGTGACAATTACAGTATCAAAATGAATGGCAAGCGCCGGGCCAGCGCACATGTTTCTGTTACATTACTAGAAAATGCAAGAACATATGTATCATGTGATCCGTGACAAAGTTATGTGGAAGATAGACGACAACAGCAAGGCACGATGCAAACTCTCGGATGACAGAACGCACAAAATGTCGCCGGGGTCATCTCATATATCCCAACAAACCTAAACATCCGGAATTAGGAATATTAAACTGGTGGGGCAGGACATGTGAAACAGCAGGCACGCTATTGAGTGACCTATACACACTATCCTATAGATATAGGAATGTCACAAGGCTTTTATTACGCGGGTATGGAATACTTTTACGCATCAGCTGTAGATGTGTTTTGCTACATGTACTGAACGTGTCAAAAATCCTCGACTTTTGAGACAAAATGTCCACATATAGGCGACACAACCGTGCTTGGCATGTGTGATTTAAAGGCCTACAAAGTTGAAATGAGAGAAGAAAACGAAGAGAAGGAAACCCAGCAGCACAAGCGCAGACACAAACTCCTGCTCACAAGCACCGAGCTGCCATAACGAGCCTCGCGCAAAATGCAATTTAAAGGGTGATTTGGGTTTGACGTCATCCTCATCCTCTAACACATCTCAGGCCGCGCAATTACCTTTCTCGGGATGAGGAAGAGGGGGAGGACAAGGAGGAGGAAGGTCGGTCGGACGGTCGGTGTCTCTCTGTCTCTGCGCGCTCCTCGGTGAAAACATCTGAGACGTGGGTCCCCTCTTTTTTTCTCTCTCTCCGGCGCACAGCTGGAGGCTCCCACAGCAGCGGCAGAGTCCACTCGGACACACAAGTCACCTCATTTCCATCTTTGCTCTTGTTTTTGTTGTCATTGTTCTCTCCTGCCAGACAGAAAGACAAAAGACACGCGTGGTGAGATTTAACCGTTTATAAAGTTAGTCTGCGGCCGTGCGTGCAGACCTACACTGAGAGGAAAGAGATGTGAGTGGGGACTTGGAGAGAGGTGGGGAAACTTTATGACCCGGAGCCGGCGGATAAGCCAGACTGCGCCACACAGACGCAAACATCAGAAAAGTCTCGGTTTTTACGCACCAGATCGATAAAATCCATACAATAAAATGCAATAATGACGTCACCCCTACGAGGTACGCGGACAAGTTTGCCTTCGGTCGCGTCCTCACCAGAACCAGCCTCCCGCATCCTGCACAAAACTGCGGCTTTTGTCATTTTACGTGCTAACAATAGAAATAAACGCACGGCGGCTCCACAGGTCAGAGGTCACACCGTTTGCTTTCAAGAAAACAACGCCACTCTGTTTTGTCGTTTCCAGGTGAATGCGAGCTGTTTTCATGCTTCGTCTTGTCAAAGTTCATTAATGACACATACGCCCTGCTCTCAGGCCATGCAGGCAACCCGCAAGACCGCGTTTTCCGGTTGGCCGGAGGTAAGTTCACGCATCTTCCGCGCAGCATCTCGCGACTGGCACGGGCCTCGCCAGCTCGACACTTCGCTCTTGGGTCGGCTCACGTGTCACTCGGAAATTACTGACACGCCTGCCGGGATTTTCTAGCAAGGTGTGTTCACCTTGCTCACTGCGCGCCAGGAACTTTCTGTGACTTTGAAGTTTCCTTTTCTGGTAACTCAACTTCGTCGCCAACCGACATAGAAACCAGAAATCAAGACGGTTTCGTTCTGATTTCACTTACGTCACCTTCTGGTCTCTGACGTGCACTTTTTTTCACCCTGACAGCATGTTTTCTTGCCAAGCTTCAGGCCTGGAACTTGCAGGTCTTGCAGCGTAAAATAGGCCTAATATTTCACATCGCGCGTCATTTATGAGTAGACCTACACTTCCAGCATCTTAAGACTACACATGGCTGCTATTTGGAACCTATGTTGCGTATATATTTTACCATAAATTAAGATTATTCACACCGATGCTCCCTTCAACTGTGATGGGACAGCCGAGAATAAACTGAGCATAAAGTTGCATGTGCTTTTCTTCTCGAGGCTAAATTGAGTTGCGTCTTCCTCTGGTCTTTTTACTCTGTCTTTTAAAAGTGGGAAAGCTCATCTCTGACTTTTATTTTCATCGCTGTGGTCACTTTGCGTGCAGACATCACTCGTAATTCACATACAGTTTTAGAGGCCAGAGTTTCTGTGCGCTGCAGAACTTGTGAGTTTATTGACAGAGTCGTCAAGATGCAGAAATTTCGGTGTTTTTTTCATGTTTTGTTTTTGTTTTGAATTTGGTGGGTCAAGCTGAACGGACGTGGTCGGGTCCGGTTCTCTGTGTGCTCTTTGTGGGGACAGGGAACAGTGGTGGGCGATGCTTGAGGTGGATTAACTACTATTCACAATTCACTGGGAGGGAGACACGTGTGCCTTTCCACAGGGTGTCTATTAAAGGGAAGGCTGCGTGGATGTTCGTACGGAGGCCACACACACACACACACACACACACAGTCACTACACGGTCAGTGTATGAGACAGCGATTGCAGATGTTCCTTATTCCTCTCCATCTGGGCTTCTCCCTATGTTAGGATGGCCTTGTTGGGGAATCCCTTGCATATGCACTTTGCTTACAGTGGTGTGTGTGTGTGTGCGCGCGCGCGCGTGTGCATGTTTTCCCACATTATTTTTTTGAAGGAGATTATGGGTTCGGTGACGTCCAAGCAAAGTGGCACCCCACCCTCCAAACACACACACATACACACACCACTGTTTTGCCCACGTGCAACTTGTTCATTGCAAGGGTCTCCCCGTGTTTACACTCAGCTCTGCTGGGGGCCACTGTCACTTGTTCGGTGTGGGACGGGTGTGTGTGTGAGGGGGGGAGGGTGGGCTGTTTGGCTGAAATAATGACTAAATCTTGCATGGCTCAAACTTTTGGGTCCGACGACATGCTTGTTGACTGAAATACCATAATAATCTGTTGTTTTGTGGACACCGAGGCACGCAAGAGTTGGAGCAAAACTTGGGTGCGACGTGGCTGCAGAGCTTCGCCACAATTTCTAACAAAGAAGAAAACTGTTGACTAGGAAAAAATAATAATAATAATGACACACGCAGGGGCTGAAAAGCAAACGTGACAAAAACGCCACTGCTATGGCAATGGCGAAAATAACAAGAGCCAATGAGGACAACAATAAAGCAAAAAGAAAATTCGAGCAGAAAAAGGAAACAAGCCCTTAAAAAATTAAAGATTGTAAAATTCCACGAGTGGAGCCGTCTTCCGATGTCGATGTCTCGGCGCGGCGATTGCGCCCTCCACAAATGCTTTTTGGGGTAAGGGCTTCCCAGATTAATAGTTATGAACAGCAAGCCCAGACCGCAAAAAGATTCGTGAAGGACATTATCTGCTGCTGCTGCTGCCATCCGACGGAGACTCCGTGACACCCGGGGAGTCTGCTCCCTTTTCGCTTCCGTGAATTTATCTCCCATCCCGGCTCGGTTGATTGTATCTCCAGCCATCGGCAACCCGAGGCGAGTGTGTCCCTCCAACACACACACACACACACACACACACACACACACACACACTAGGAGGGGGAGAGGATGGATGGAGGATGGAGAGAAAGAAAAAGAGAGGAAAAAAGGGGGGGGTCTCCGGATGCCAAGGCTGCTGCTGCAACTGAGAGCTGTCCAAGGTCCTTTCGCTTTGATTCCCCACTCCTTCTCCAGTTTGAATTCTCTATCTCGTCTCTCCTCCCTCATCCATTCCCTTCTCCCCTTCCCTCTCTCTCCCTCATATTTTCCTCTCCTTTCTTTTCCTGCTTTTTTTTCATCCAAACGCTCGGATGTGCAAAGCCCGTGTGATCACTGGGAGCTGTGCACCGATGCATTTTGTTGTCAGTGTGCTCTCTCTCTCTCTCTCTCTCTCTCTCTCTCTCTCTCTCTGTATTATATTCCCTTGTCCGTGGTGTGTCTCCGTATAGTGAATAGTGAAGCGCTGGCTCTCTGCAGCCGCTCCAGAGCTCTGGGTGAGGAGAGAGCAAGGCTGTAAACTGCTGGCAATAAATAGAGAGCAGGGAGGGATCTTATTGGAGAAACCAAACCTCGTCATCAACCAATCGGTGTCTCGCTCATATAGGGACCCCCCTTTTTGAAAAAAATAGACACGGCTAACCAAATTGTGATCTATACCAGAGAAAGTGTATACTTATATGCATTGATGTGGGGATATGAGCATTTGATGCGCCTGTTTGTTATTGTGCATTTGCATTTTCTTTTTTTTCTCCATTTTGTGCCTTTGCAAGGCGTCTAGCGAGGCTGCGAAACGGACCGTCGCTCTAAATGGGTTACATCGTGGTGAATAATACTAAATTATGATGCCAGTCATAACAAACAAGATATGTGACGGATCGATGAAGAATGAGCACATTTCCAACTGATCACAAATAACGTTTCCTGCCCTCACGAGCCGGCTACAAGCTACGTCAGATCATGGGAAATGTAAACATACCACGCAAAAAAAAAAAAAAAAAAAAAAAATGCTCATAAAAATGAGAGTTGCATGTCGACAAAGTGTGGGAAAGCTTTGTACAGCCCTCCACATCGCATCACAACATAGCAAGAAGCATCTGAGGCGACTCATGGTCACCTATAGAGTTCACCGGAGGGTACCACTGCAAAAAACGACATGGGGGTCTCCGGACTGCACATTCAGTCCGGAGCCGCGATGGTTCAGTCATTTCCAGCGGTTTTAAGGTTGAAACCAAACAGATTGGCAGTGATATCACCACTACGAGCGGTTAACAGCTTATGAGCAACAATGTACAACTTAACAAAACAACAACACATTGCTGAGCATCACATCAAGAGTTAATCACGACCGTAAACCACTCATTCTCACACGCTCTGAGTTCAAACAATCTTTAATGTGTTTGGGGCTTATTTTTGGTCAAATTTAGCAAAATGATAATCAAGTAGATAGAATAACTTACCTTTAATTCCCTGCAACAGATCCATTAGTTTTTTGGGTTTTTTTTTCTAGAAGCCATTTCAACATCTCACCCCCCACCCCTCTCTAAACATCCCTCAGCCTCCTCTCCATGGAGCTGCAAGTTACTGTACCGAAGTAGAGGCCGGGTCACGATCTAGATCCGGACCCCCTTTTTTCTGCCCCCCTCCCCCTGTTTGTACCAGGTTTGATCCCGAACCAACATGCCCCCCCCCCCTCCTCCTCCTCCTCTCCCTCTCTCTCCAGCCACACCGCCCCACTATCACTGATGAAACTCGTCTGCATTCAAGTTGGCTGCCAGCATGCCAGCAAGCAGCAGGACTCACACTAAAAACGAGCTTTGGGGAGAAAGGAGATATTTGGGATTGAAGAGGGGGGAGATGGGTAGGGTTAGGGAAATGGTTAATGTATACCCGGAGTCTAAAGCCCACCCCAGACCCCAGACCCCCACCCTTTCCCTCCCGCCATGCCCCCTCCTTTTCCCTTTCCCCCCTCCCGGTGTGGTTATTTTTTTTTATTGGGTGGTCTTTTCATTTGCAACCCAGTCAGTCACGATTCTCCCCCACCGTCTGCACTGCACAGTGACTGCCTCTCCTGACGCAGCCAACGCGCACATTACTCACTTTAGCAGTCACGACTCGGGAATCCGTGTTGTTTCCACCGAAATTACACGCTCGGTATTGAATTATTGACCAAGATCTGGCCCCTCGAGTCGGTATTTGCGCGTTTTGACCGACGAAGAATCACAGAGTTGCTGTTTTTTTGTGTTTGGGGAGGTGGAGGAATGTATCGCATGTGGTGCGAATTGCAATCGGGATTTTGCATGACAAAGACAGGTGGCCGATGTGGGTTCCCCCCCACATCTGTGGCACGGTAGCCTCGTAGCCTGCATTCAAAATACTGGGAAAATTGGCCAAAGTCGTGCAGAGACTGGGACAGGCGTGAGCGCGGTTCTCGCCTCCCAGTCGGGCTGCAGAGCTGTGCAGACGCCTGTAGCCTATTCATCATCTCGCCGGTCCGGGTCGCTAATTCAACACTGATTCCTTAATTGAAAGGATGATTCCTTCAAACTCTTTCTTGGAGTAGAGGCGATCATAGCGACGCTCCCTTCGCCTCCTGCGCGCCCTCGTCGTCTCTAGGACGCGAAGTTATTGTGTAAGAGCTCTTAAACCAGAACCTCACAGCTGCATTGAAGTTAGGCGCGTCTTGCTGAACTCAAACAGAACATCTCAACTATTTTTTGCTACTTTCTCGAACATTTCGGAAGCGCACCGCAAACTTGACACTGGCTGCGCATATTCTGGTCATTTTGACGCGACGGCAACATTGCTTCCCTTCAAAAAGGCTGGACCGGTAAAGAAATCAGACCGATTCCTTTATGAGCTGCTCAGGCACGGGAGGAAATGACGGGACTGACGTGAGCAGAAGAAGAGCTGATCCAAGCCGGTCCGGCTGCTGCTTCCCTCACTCTCTCTCTCTCTCTCTCTCTCTCTCTCTCTCTCTGCCTGCTTGCCTATGGCATCCGATGAGGCCGTTCAAACTATACAGGCGGGAAAAACTCTGTTTTAACATCTTTTCGAGCCGAATGTCTCCCCTCAGTCAGCGCAGGCGATTTAAAGGAGGCGGGGGTGCTTCAGTATTTCCCCTCCAACGGCGCTTCAGGAAAAAGGATTCACTCAGAATAGACGCTGTTGGTTTCCAAGCAGGAGTAAATAAAGCTTTTGGTGGCCAGGAACAACACCAGCCACCCCCAGCACACAAACACACACGCACGCACGCATACACACACACACTCGTGCGTAAACACACACACATAGACACACAGGAAAACACACCACCACCAGCAACAGCCCACTACCGCCACTTGGTGTGGTTTCAGCACCATTGCTGCTGGACAGCTCCCGGGTTTCCCCATGCGGTGCGCCTGGTCTCTGCTGCAGCAACAGCTCCTTCACTTCACTCACTCCTCTCCTCCTCTTCCTCCTCCACCGCCGCTTCTCTGTCAGTACGACTCCTCTTAGAAACGAGAATACGGAGGGAAAGGCGTCCTTAAGCGCTCATCAGAGAAGGGTTCCCCTCGCTTTCGCGGTTAAGCAGTGAGATGGGAGGGAAAAAAATAAATATATGATAGAGAGACTCAACAGCGCCAACAGACAAAGGGAGTTTTTGCACTTGCTTATTTACCAAAAGGGGTGATTCCTACTCTGCGGGAAGGGTTGCTCTATGCTTCGGCTCTACAGTCAAACACGACTCGTAAAGCATGCCATTAAAATCCATGCCTACGACCGAAAGTCAAGTGTTTTTGCGTGCATGAGACAGAGGAGGAGGCAAAACTGGGAGAAACGGCACAGGCACTCGGGAGCATGCACTGCCAAAGACACAAAACTACACGGAATTAAACATTGCATGTGCAAACGTCTCACTCACCGTGCTGCAGCCACGTCGTTGTTCTAAACTGGAGAAAGAGAGACAGGGAGAAAGATTGAGATTTTAGTGAAGAGCCGCAACAAGAGTCTGGAAGAAATGCAACAGATTAAGTCCTCCATTTGTTATTATGTAGGCTTACAGTGGCACGTCCAAGTTTGCTCAGGATCGCCTCCCTTTTTATACAAGTGATACCCGTCTGTCTATTTCTGGCGCACGATCAAAACTATGATGCTATTTTTAGGTCACAGTACGAGGAAGGAGGAAAAAAAAACACTCACAAAAGACATCGCTTCAGAACGTTACGTGAAGTGCATGTAATTTAAATTAATTTTGCCTCTCCAACTCTGCACAAGAGCCCCGATTCCCCTCCGTTGCATCATTGCAGTGATTTTTTTTTTTTTTTGGGAACCCAATGTGCCTTCAACAGCACCACCACCTCCTTCTCATCCTTAAAACACACTACTTTCACCCCCTCAACAACTAAAATCTGGAACTCGTCGTCGCTGCCAACACCATCGACAAAATATCATGTCTTGTCGCCCTCTTCAGAAGCTTCTAGTCCCAGTGTCACTTCAGCAGCTGAAACTCATGAACGCAAAATAGGTCCAAATACTGATGAACGCGGATTACCCAACGCTCCCTGCGGGATTTTCTTTTTTCTTTCAGTCGACGGAGCGCTGTACAATTTAGTAATTAAGCTTTGCTGACGAGAAGAAGAAAAATAATAAATAAAGAGCCATTTTTTTTGTTGAAGGGCTGCGTCAGTTACTAGGCATTGACGTCACGTTTAGATTCTCTCACTTTACAGCCCGTAGAGCCTGATTAAAGACGCTGCCGCTCTGTGAGCAGCGCCTCGAAAATGTGCCATGGAAAAAAATGAGTGACAAAACAGGAAAATATTACAGGTGGGTAACGTGATGTGGACTCGTGGAAACTGCAGCTTTGGAGAAGGTTATCTCCTGGTAAAAACCCTCCTCTAATGCTGGAGCATCTGGGTTTCCATCCAACTCCCCCCTCCTTCCCTCCTCCTCCCTCCTTCCCTTGTCTCTATATATCCCCCCACCAAGCGTCGGTGCTGTTTTGGTCTTGGAGAATTTTTATCCCAGCATCCCGTGCATTTGGCGGGCAAAACACTGGATCTCTAAACCGAAGGAGAGGGAAACGCGGCGAGCCGAGCCGCTGCCTCCTCCATCTCCTATTTTCACTGGCCGTGCCCACGCACCAGACCCTGCTCACCCACGGAATAGACCCACGGGGAGCGCACACTTGTCCAGGCAAAGCCACACAAACAAACCTCCCTCCACAGTGCACTCTGTCAGTCTCCCCTTCAATATCTATAACAGCTTTACTGTAAGACCTCTCCGCACACCCCATGCCGTCTATCTGCACTCATGCCGCGTGGAGATTCACGAGACTTTACGGGATGGGATGGGGTGGGCTGAGGGGGATGGTGTTGGGGGTTTAGAGCTGGAGGTGGTGAGTATCCACAGAGTGGCAGCTACCTAGAAAAGTCGGCTCTGAGAAGGGAAAAGGGCTGCGCCCGTCGCATCGGTTTGTGCTATTTTTATCCCTGCCTGTAGGCCAACTGTATGTCCGTGACTGCTGGCGAGTGCATGTATGGGGACAGACACAGAGCGGATTGTCATCTACACTGGACAAAAACAGCATAGGGAATCACAGAATAATAAAGAAAAAGGAGAGCACGGTCAGTTTTTATGCTCCGGATATTTTGGTATCCGTTAGTGTCTGACTCTGTTTTTTTTTTTTTTTTTTAATCACAAAATGAAACCACAGAACGAACAGATGAGACAATAGTCAAGCATGTCGTCTACACAAACTACCACCACAAGACACCCTACACACTCAGACACACATGTGCACACATGCAGCTCCCTGTAGTCCACAGTCATTCAATCAAAGATGGAGCAGTATCAATGGGAGTTGCAGCCGAGGTTCCTCAGTGCAGTGCGCCAAGATCACCGCGTGATGTCGACAAACTCGGCCAGAGATCCTCCTTATTCTCCCCCCTCCTCATCCTTAAAAAAGTATGCACTCCTGACTCCTGCAAGTTGCAAGCCGCAGCAGACTTCTCTCTCTCCTCTCTTTTTCTTTCGTGAAACCTTTGTCCGGCTTCACCTCACAAAGATAAGGGACGAAACACGATGCGGCTCTCACTGTCCCAACAAATTAAATTCGGGCGATGTGCTTTCCTCACCGCACACCGCCTTCTGTAATAAGATGGAGCCAGAAATTGTTATCTATAACCACCTACACCCAAACTACCCAACTGACTGATTTTCAACTTTCACGATATACTGATGCTGACTTTTCAAGATATTCATTTTCAGGATATATCACAGTGTCAAACTAGCGCAACTATAGAGGAAAACACCTGTTTTGCCACTTTTATAAAAGTACAACTGATTTTGTTGATAAATCTTTAAGTTATTCACCAACCAAATCACAGTTTTATCGCCATAAATCAACTGTGATATGCCTGATATTTGTGCGCAGTCAAAATCCGTGCTGAACTCAGTAAAACACGAAGTAGGCGCTGTCCATGGTGCTGAACATCCCGGTCATGTCTAGTTTTCTAACGACTTCCTTGATGCTACATATTCTTGAACTCACTCAACACACTTCACGGTCAGTTGAAGCTGGTGCCACCTTAACCAGAGTTAGAGAGCATGCAGGATTTGCAGATGCAGTTACACTGTTGCAAAGAAGGCAACAAGATGCAAGTCTGAGGTGGCTGGCAACACGTGTGGACTGACGCAAGTCCGCTGCGGAAAGTTGTTTACAAGTGGAGAACTAAAGGCGCCTTACCTCTAAGCTGAGCTTTGTCTACAACAAATATACACGAATGAGGTGCTGTCACGCGCTCTCTCTCTCGCTTTCACAGACACTTGCATTTGCTTCAGTGGCACGAGAGGAACAACAGTGTGTGTCAGAGCAGTAAAATATATCACAGGAGTCAGAAACATAAGAAACAGGGTCATGAAAATGGTATTTTTCCAAAGTTTTCCTCCCTCTCTGTCTCTCTCTGAGTTGTTACTAGGCATCTCAGCAGAGCAGGCAGCCTAAAGCAGAGGATCCCCAACACGTGAATACTCCTACGCATTACCGCAGCCCGCTCTCTTTGAGTGTCTGCACAATCCCATCCGTTGTCAATATGCATACACACACAAAACCGAAAAAAGCCTTCCTGAACAGCTCCGCTGCTGTGTTTACAGCCGAAGTCTGATCGTCTCTGGAGATAACGATGCTGGCATGCCCTGCGGTGAACCTAAGTAAAGTCACCCTGGATGTCTCGTGTGCAGCAAATAAGAAAGATGTTTAATTAGGAGCTTCTGTCGGATGTCACTGCAATGAAAGAGTCCACGCTTGTACGCGAAATGCTCACAAAAACGCAGACATGGTGTGCTCTCCCTTTAAAAGACCGACATCCTCACCTTATTTAGATCATTGTGTCAAAAAGATGTGCTCAGTCTGGAAACGGCGGGTAACCTGGCTTTGGATGGCGTTCCCCGCCACTACATTCCTTCTCGTGAGGGTGCTACTACCCTATTCCTCAGACCAACCGGTAATCACCGAGACTCGAAGTCCAAAAATATCCACGCATGGTCTAACTGCAAACTTCCCTCACTAGTACAGCGCATTCTGGGTCAGGATTCGTGCCATCTACAAAAGAAATCACTTACCTTTTTAATTTAGATTTTTTTTCTCTCTCTTTTTAAAACTCTTTTTCTAAGAATGGCTTTGTGCAGGCTGAGACAGAAAGAGGAGACACTGAGAGAGTAAAAAGCAGGGCAGCCTACAGTCTCTGCTCCTACGTCAGGACGGAGAAAGCGGGTCAGTCCGATGTGCGTCGTCGCTCTGGTCTGTCGGAGGCTAAAATATTTGGTGTTGCCATTCAGGATTCAGGGAGACGGCTCAAAAGAAAGGTGGGTTGGTTGGTTGGGTCGTGGCGTTGGGAGGGGTGAAGGGTTTGGGAGTGGAAAGGTGGCGGTGGCGGTTGGAGAGGAGGGGGAGAGCACACAGAGTTACAAATGTGAGCCAGCTGATAGAAAGAGCCCGCCAAATCAGGGGGACTTTACGCAATTGGGGAGGCGCGCCACACGATTCTCCTAACTGCATTGACTCTCTCTCTCTCTCTCTCTCTCTCTGTGTGTGTGTGTGTGTGTGTGTGCGTGCGTGCGTGTGTGTGCATGAGCGCGCGTGTGAATGACTTCCAGACAGAGACGGAAAGCATGAATGGGATTATTATCGGCGCAAACCCACCGGGAAACGAATAAATCGGGCGCAATTAAAAAGGCACGAGGACCAAGGCGAACCAAGAGCAGCTCGCGGGAAGGGGTTGGGGATGGATGGGGGTGGGGGGGTTTGATAGCCAGGAGGAGAAAACCATTCATGTTGGAAGACAGGGAAGGGCTTTGGAAAAGTGTCTCGACGACACACACGAACCACCTCTCCTTTTCTCGCTCTCCATCTGTGTGTGTTTGTCTATCTGTCTCGCTCTCTCTCCCTGGTCTTCTTCTCCAGCAGTGTGCTATTGACCTGCATTGACGTCATTGCGTCATTAGGTTTCCCTTAGAAACACTGACTTTCAAAAATAGTATCAAATTAATTCAACTGGCAAGGGGAGAGGGGTGGGGCTTGTGAGTATTTGGGGTTGGGGTGTTTGGGGTGAACTGGGTGTGTGAGTAGGTATGGGCGAGGAGCGGGGGATAGCATGTTTTATTCTGAGATTTTTACATCTCCCTGCACCGCCACCATTTCCAAGCCGACTGGGATAGAGAGCTAGAGCAGACACATCAATATCTGAAGCCTAAAGACCCAGAGCTCAATGTGGAGTCCCACCGGAGAGGGAAAAATACAAAAATAAGTCAAATTGAGTTTCACATATGCATATTAGTCATTATTGCCAAATCAAGTATATAAACACTGAGACAATGAAAGACACAAATAAAGAAATCACTGATTAATGTGATGACTAAAAAAACATAGGTCAAGATAGGTTTGTCTCTGTCTGCTTCTGTCTCTCTTTGGCTCTTCCAGTCTAAAAATATCTTGCAGCCTCCAGCTGACTATGTTGAAAACAATTTCCCCATTTAACCCGCAGCTCTTAAAGCCAAGGAGCCAGAGCAGCATGCAGACTGAGAGACAGACAGGAGGCAGAGAGACAGAAGCTGTAACAGGTTGTTGGGATTCTGGGTTCTTCATGGATTTAAGTGATGATCCTCCCCAAATAAACTCTTTTATTGCTACAAATATAAAACCAAATCAACAAATCGCCATACAGTGCATTGCTATCACTGCTGCTTTGGAACATGTTTTACATTTAAAATGGTGAAAAGGTTTGAGTGATAAGCCTCAGAGGATATCCCACCAGCACGGCAATTAATGGTGGAACCAAAATTGAGAATTATTCTGTTCTGGTGTCATTCTGTTGAGGTTGAATAAATGGGAAAGTAGCAGTTTTAGCTTCAGGTAACAGAGTGTGTGGGAAAAGGAAGGAGGTCTAGTCGGACTGAGAGGAAGAGTTCACTGTTGTGTATTGGTGTTATCCTCCAGGAGCTGTCCGTGGTGCTGAAACATCATCACATGGTGAAAACCTTCCTCTACATTTACTGTCAACACTTACTAATTTATCCAGTGTGTCACCACCAACTCAGCCACACATTCTCACGTCTGATTTGATGTTCTGCTTCATACTAGCTCTCCTGTCATTTCAGATCCAGCCACTCCCTCCTGGCCTGCGGTAACTCCTTTCCTGCCCACCTGCTCACCTGCGTCCACTGTCTCCACCAGTCTTGAGCAGCCCATTCTCCACTCTTTGCCAGATTGCCTATTGTGCTTACACTTGAACTTTCTTGCCTTCTGTTCTGCCTGCCTATGAGGACCTTGCCCGTCTGCCTTACCCCTCTGGACAAGTTAACCTATTTTATCTGCTAGCCTGTTTTGTTTTTTTTTGTTTGTTTTTTTTTACTTTTGCCTGATTGTTGATAATGACTATACATGAACGTTTTACCTACCCGCCTGTCTCAGAGTGGTCTATCTTGGTCCAAGCCTATTTCTCTGCTGAGCCATTTCACAGTGATGTTGCAAAGCCTGTTTTTTTTTATACTGTTCGGAAAAGTGGCCTCTGTGAAATAGTACTACTGCTATTATTTTGACAGGCGTCTGACTCATCAGGAAAATATCGTGACTGGTAATTGATAATGGGCTGATGAAGCAATGTCTGTCTTATTCACAAGCTTTGTCAGATCATATACACTGTGAAAACCATGCATCTCCAAATTTGGCGATTTGGAGTTTTTGAAAGGAGAAACAAAACTGAAGGAACCCAATAAAGGATTATTCTTTGGGGGTTCAGAAAATCCTCCAGTTTAAAGACCTATTGCATTATCAGAAAAACGTATCGTTGCAAGTGTCAATTGACAATCCATGATCTTTTAGGTAAATGCATTGAAAAATTAGGGATTAAGGAAGAAAGTTTTAAAAATCTATGTAGTTATCCAATTTGACTTGTACTTAAAAAAAGAAACAATTGTCCAAGTGGGAGACGATCCTTGACCCACTGGTCAATGGTTTGACACCCAGCGTCAGCACCTACCTGTCTTGTCATTGTGCTTTCGATGTAGAAACTGGAGAATGCTGTCCTGTTCCCACACTGACCTTTGACCTACCTGTAGAGTTGAGAGAGTAGAGAGAAAGCAAAAACAGAATTTCCCAGTAAGCATTAGCAGAAACTTTAATAATCATTTTACACTTGACATTCTCCTGTCTGTAGGAAGTTATTTCACTTATGGTGAAAAAGAACATTTTGCAGAATTATAGGTTGTTATCGTTATATCCACTATGTATGAGCAACAGGAGTCATTTCTGGTTTTAATTTAAAATGACTAAGAGAAGTGTTGTTTTGGAAAATAGCTGCCTGCACCCTTCTCCAAGACACACACTGTCATTGATGCATGCATGGCTACGAAACACACACACACGTACATACATGCAGATGTTGGCTACTGATTTGGAACCTGTCCACCTGTTTATGAATTTTCAGACTGGCTCAGAAAAGTTGCCCAACCTACTTTAGTCACTGTGTTGCCATTTGTGTTTTTCCGGGCATGCAGAAAGAAAGTGAGAGTGTGTCTCTATGTGGGCTATATCAGGAGAGAAGGGGAAGAAAGGAGTGAAGAAGAGAGATGAAGATACATATACAGCGAGTGAGGGAGGGAGAGAGGCAAGCAGAGAGACTGTGGCAAAAATACTTCAGCGTTAGGACTGAATTAGGCCTTATGATTCATCCCCTTGAATTGAGAGACACACATTTCAAATGTCGTAGGATGCTCCATCTCACGTCTGCTAGCCATTTAGCACCTTTCAGGTTTTTGCTGTGAGAATTGTGGACCAAACACATTTTAAAAACGGTGCGAGTGTTATTTGGGAGGAGGAAGTGAGTGATCAACAACAGGGAGGAAAGATGCTCCGCCTATGCTGAAAAACATGAACATACCACTGGCCTGCCCGGGTTGAACCCGTTCAAAGCAAAGGCCTGGCCCGCTGTGCCTTCAAGGAGGCTCTGCAACTGCTGCTGACCTCTGACCTCACACACAGGACTCTGACGAATGAGGAAAAAAACAAAACAATAACAAGTAAACAAGTGTTGCGAGTGCGGGCACAAGCTGTGGGACTCAGACATGTGTGATAGCAGGATAAGGCGGAGGACCCACATGGGGAGAAATGTATCATAGAGGACGTCATCAGCACCAATGGAAGTCACGCAGCATTCAGGGGTCAGTGCCAAGGCTGACGACAGAGTTAGAGAGAGATCCTGGGTGTGACTAAGACACTCCGACCATGGAAAAACAGCGTGCTGTCCTCCTCTCCTCCCCCACGATAACATAAACACACCAGTCAGTCAGCCTGTTTGAGCGGAAATGTTAGTCTTGATAACGAAATGAAAATGTCTCTCCCTCTATACGACCTATTGAGCCTCAACCCTCCGCCTTCTCCTTTTTTAAGCATGTCAATACAATAATAATACCTTCCAAAACATTTGCCTTGGGTGTATCACGGCCCCCGTCTTTTCCACTCGGCTCTCTGCTTGTGTGTATGTGTGTGTGTTGTATACACACAGGTCCTTTTAATTTGTTTGATGTCCCCTCCCATCTGCCCTGTGGCTTTCCATTCTGACTCTTAGGCTGCGTCTTTCTAGGAAACAGTGGGTGTTTTGGTCTGATGTTTACTATTGGGCCCCAGCAGATGAAGGCAAGCATACACACACAGAAGAGAGCGGGATTCAAGGGATCCTTTGCCGGGGTCATGTTTTAAGGAGTGAATATCAGTGTGCAATATCAGTGTTAAAACATCTTTGTGGTTTAATATGTGAGGCCTCGATAATCTGTTACAACACACACTGTCTTAAAAAATGGGTAACTCCCATCCCTTTTGTTGTTTTGTTTAAACTTTAAAAAGCGGTCACAAAAATAGTTTCAAATCCCAAAAGTAAAATACACATTAATATCTAAATACAGATTTATATTTCTGTCTTAGCTCTGCTGCATATCAGAACTCACAAAACGTCTCAAACTAAAGCGAAGCGAAAGAGAAGCTTGAAAAGATTCACGTCCAGAAGAAGAACCCTGCCCAGGTTTGCTCTGTGGAACCGTTTTTGTTGAGAGTGTGTACAGAGGGATGGCTGGCCAGGTTTTGTTTGAATTTCAAGCCCAGATTAAGGAACCCTGCGCCCTCTCCTCCCTCCCCTCCCCCTATTTATTTTTCCATCTCTCCTGCCTAAATGATGTCAATGGAAGCAGAGCTATAATGCTATTTATAGAACGCCCCCCAACACACACACACACACACACACACACACACACGCACATGCACAAAACCAACACGAACCATCCTTAGCATCACATGCTTGGTTGGTAGCTCGGCTGCACACAATGAACCACCTCAAGAGAAGAATCCGCATGAATCGAGACGCTGAATATTTATGAACGGCTTTGTCACATGTACGCCGCGCGCCCCCCCACCCTGCCCCATAACCCTCTCGGCCCCCATTTAATGTGTGTGTGTGTGTGTGTGTGTGTGTGTGTGTGTGTGTGTGTGTGTGTGTGTGTACTGTATGTGTTTGCTCTCCATGCTTGGTTATTGCCCGTGCAGCCGTACTTCCCTCTGCAGGAGGAACAAAAAAATAAATAAAAAAATAAAGACAAAGAAAACCCATTAAGAGGGACAGGAGCAATGCGCGCCCCCCTGCGTTCTCATTCTTCTTCCGCTGCTCTTCATTCACTCATTTCTTGCAGCCGTTCATTCATTCATCACTTTCCCCACTCACCCATTCACACAATTCCTCCTGCAGAGTGTGTGAATGGACGGACAAATGGGATGAATGCGGGAAGCCACCTGTTCTGTTCTGTTCTGTTCTGTTGGTGCACTGTTTGCTGCCGTTACTCTAGTTCTTTTTTCTACACAGTTGGAATCGCCAGCTGGCGCGTGCGTGCGTGCGTGCGTGCGTGCGTATGTAGATATAGAGATGGGGGGGGGGGTTAACATGGCAAGTCTCAGGGGACACCAGAGTACACTGTGTTCCCTGGGTATGAGTTTTGGGAGCTCTGTGCATAGACCAAAAAACCCCCCCACCCCCCTCTCTCGACGACTCGCTCTGTCTCTTGACATTCACATGCTAGATTACGTAACATAGTTGGAGGGGGGGGGGGGGTAATGGTGGTGCGGAGCGTGTGCGTGTGTGTGTGTGTGTGGGGGGGGGGGGGGGGGGGGGGGGAGTTAAAGTCTCCTTCCATCACAAATAAACGCACGGTTTGCTGCACAAGCGTCTTCGATTGAGAAGAACTCATGAGGTCTGTTTTTTAGACTGCTCCTTCTATTTCTGAAAGGCGGCCGTGATAAAAATAAACTGCCCCCACCCCCCTCCCCTCCCTCCCAAAATCCATCATCCACCCTCTCATCCACTCTTAGATTCAGAAAAGCTGAATTTCAAAGTCCGTCCTTCATCAACGGAATCGTGTAAATATCAGGAGATGATGCGGCTGATCACCTTCAGCGCTTTCTATCGACAGCACAGGTTGATGATGATGATTCTGGGGCAAAAACCGGACCGCGAGTCGGTCCAGTCGCCGCTTTCGACTCCCGGACCACCTCATTTTAAAGCTGATAGAAATACACGATGCGTTTTGCTGTGCTTTCTGGTTTGAAGAGCGGGGATGCTGTAAATCGCTGCTTCTCTTCAAAAGAGTTGATCAGGGCTCGGATCGTTTCCTGCAATGTTTGGCCATTTGCGTTTCTTGTCGTGCGACAGGAGGGATTAAAGCGTGTTTTTTTTATTTTTGTTTTTTTTAATCTTTTTATAAACCAACCCCAGTTTGGTATGCATATAATATACAGCAGCAGAGAGGAGGGTGGTTGGTATTTATAGCGATACTGTGTACATCCACGGCGGTCACACGTGCAGCAGCCGCTTCCCTGCACTCCTGCTGAAGTTGACATGTTAACACTCACTGGCTGCTATATTTAGCCCAGCCTCACAGTGCTGTTACTATTCCCAGCATTGTACATGAGGGGGTGGACGGTGCGTTTTGTTTTGTGTGTGTGTTTTTTTTTATTTAAATAAAAGGAAAGAAAAAGTTCCCTTTTCCCAACCGATTTATTCTCTTATTCTGATTGAACACCCTGTCTGCTATCACTGACACTACACTAGCTCAGGGACGCTGGAGTTAAAGGCCATCACGATTCCGACAATGGAGAGCTGTTGGAAGGAGTTTTGACTGGTGGCACAGAAATAGATGATAATGCTGGAGGTAGAAGTCCAGCATCGGCCCTTGAGCAAAGCAATGATGGTGTGTAGCCGACCTTGACCTCTGACCTCTGTGTGGAGCAACAGGCAAGAAAAAAAATAAGCTTCCTTACATGTGGAATCTAATAAAAGTCTACAGTAATATTTTCAAAATGTCTGAACATACAGGTAACAGAATGCTACTAAACTCACACCTTACACACCTGAGTCTGGTGAAAGACTAATGATAACTTTTTAATATGTTTCCCAAAAGGCAGGAGTAACTCTATGTTTCAGTCAAATGCTGCTGTCCCTCCTTTGAAAGTAATTTGTCAAAAAGTTTTGTCAAGCAAAGCTCTCCTTAGGCACTTTTATTTCATCTACTTTCATCGAACTACCCCATGCAAGTCTTGTGTGTTTTCAGCACCAAGGAGAGCTCCCATTGAAACTCATCCACACAGAGGTCCAGAGTGATGGACAGCTGCATAACATGGCGCACTCTTCGCCTTACGTAGCCCTCTATCTCAGTGAGTAATCAAAAAATACTATTTAGCAATACTCCTTGTTTCTCATCCCAGATCATTTGGAGTCCCTTTTGATCTGGAGAGGAGTTCATGTGACACTCGGCTTGTTGTTCTGATACTGGTGTCCAGTGAAGAGAGCTCAGCTCGAAGTGTGTCATGTAAAGTGTACCGTGCTGCACATATTTGTTTGAAGTGCAGCTATTAAATTTGCATGTTTGCCTAAATCACGTCATCTGTTTCAGCGCACCAATATTGGATTAATGTGGTTGGGGCTGCTTTCTCTTACAAAACTGCAGCACTGAACGCAACACATAACAACAATTAGAATAGGACAAGTGAACGCACCGTGCGCATATACAGCAGTGTGGCCGGACCTGACAAACACGAGGCTCATTTCTGAGATGTAATCACTACAATACTGGCAAAAATAATCATGAAAAACTTAATTTAGCACCTTTAACTAACAAAAAAGGCAAAGTGTACATTTAGCCTCAAGTCTGTTGGGGTACAGTATGAACCAGCATCACCCCCCACTTCCCATAGGTTGATAATAAAGTGAGGAAACCCATTGAGTTCCACCAAGTGCTTCAGGACTATTGATTTACCTTCACTTCTACTCTCACATGGACTCGTACAGTCGCTCCTTCCTTCTCTCTTTCTCTCTCTGAGGGTCGTCTTCGCTTCCTCTCCCGCTGCTGCCGCCCACTCCTCCTCCACCACTTGATTATTTTCAGCTCCACCGTGTGTGTGTGTGTGTGTGTGTGTGTGTGTGTGTGTGCAAGCGCATGTGCCAAGCATTGGCTGGCTGGCTGGCTGGCTGGCTGGCTGGCTGACTGGCTGGCTGGCTGGCTGGCTGGCTGACTGGAGGCCTGGTTTGGGAAATACCTGGTCACGATCAATGAGGAAAGGGTTTATCTTGGTTGCATACCGCCCCCTACTGACCTGAAACGAGAATTCAAACTTAGACCTTAAACGCACCATGATGCCTGTGCCAAAAACGATGTACAGTATCTCTGCAAAAATACACCGTCAGCCTGCAACTCTGAGGACGAGAGCTCAAATTGATACAATAGAAAAATAATAATGAAAAGAAACAAAATGGAAGAGGAACGTCATACATTATGCAGAAGTTTGTGCAATATGAAGGCCCAGCTCAGTGTATGAACATCAGAAGATGTTATTCACAGACAAATATACATGTAAACACACAAATACTGATGCAGCTAAAGGTAAATTTCCGATGCCTTCACGCCCCTGCAGCCTTAATTCATTTCAGCACTGATTCAGCACAGTGCCTGACCAGTAATTGACAAACACACCAGGCTCTTAATCACTAAATATGTTCGTCCTAGGTCATGAAAAGGAATGGGATGTGATTCAGGATCTTTTCTCGTCTCTCTCTCAGCTCTGCATTGCTCGCCCGGATCACAGTGTTCCTCCATGCGCCTTAACCCGAGCAGAAATACAAAGAGAGACAAAAAGACATCATGAAAGCTTTAAGTGACTCGTTCGGTGGGGATAAAAATAGATCTGGTTGCTTTGCGAGGAAAACCCTGGTCTGGATCGCCCTCTAGAGGGGAGACTCTATCAAGACAAGAGACTGTCTGTGGATGGACAAGTTCCTTCTCATATCAGCTCATTTTCTGCTAGAAGAGGTGCTGTAATGTTCAACAGGGTCGTAAAGCAACAACCAGCGTCCGCAAAACCTGTATTTCTGATAAATTTTTACCATGGATGTTTAATTTTTTTTCAAATTCCACACTTAGTGCACACGAATCCTACTTCAATTGTACTTTCTTACAATGTAAGCATGCAAGAGGGGCAATGCAATGAGTTTATGTTGTCTATTTTCATGCACGTCACTAATTATAGACATGAATGGAGCTCATTCAACAATTTATGTCATACTGAAGCTGATGCATTCTAATAAAACCATTTCTGCACGATGGTGGCTCTATTTAAGGCACTGAAGCCTCATTCAAACAAAGACAAGCATCTCACGCTGCATCTTTAATATGCAACTTTCATATCAGTGTTTCTTTCCAAGTTGCCTCTGCAAAACGCTGCCAGTCGATTCAGAAAATTGAGAGTTTGAGCGCCCCTCCTCCTCCAAAGCATCCACCTACACACACCAGCACACACGTGTCTTCACATGCAGACCTGTAGCACCCACTGAGGGATCTATGTGTGTGTGTGTGTGTATACGTATTCTATCTTTGTGAGACCCAGGTTTGGATCTTTTGGAGTGCATGTGGATATGTTCCTTGTTTTTTATTTCTGCATACAGTCAAAGAATAAGAGTCAACCATGTCATTGTAGGATTGTGACCACGTATGGACTAGAATTCAATTAGGATTCAGGGGTAAGACTAAAATTGTATCAGAGGAGAGTTAGTGTTAAGGTTAAATTACTGCGTGTGACACAGATTGTTTTGGATTTCCGGATTTAGACCCAGAATAATACATAAAAGCTTAACTACAAACACCAATAAAAAAAAACAAAAAACATTTACCTCTAAAAACGTGAAATGAGGAAACATTAACTAAAATCAGGCTTTAGGTTAAGTAGAAATCTGTTGGAAATGACTGCTACCAGACTGCAAGTATATAAACTGAATGCCAACTCTAACAACTCAGTGCCTAAATGCTGTTTTTAAGGGTTTTGGTCAAGCTTAACGTTCATAAACCCAATCAGAATTACATGAAGTTGTTTAGGAATATCGCAAATCAAGATTATGGCTTTCACGTGAGGTTCAAGTGCACTTTATGGAGTGAATGTAGTGGATGGAAGGTCCTCGCTAGTACTGTGGCATAAAAGTGATTGTATATGTAGAAAAACGTGTGCATGAGTGAATGTGCACAGAGCAAGCAGAGCCTCCACCATCACAGTGCGTAAAATAGTGTGTGTTCTAAACATGGCAGCAACTATTTATAGCCCCTTCAATTATTGAGAGCTGGATTCTACTCTTTTCTACTTCAAAGCTGACACACCCACCCCCAGCACCTCAACACACACAAACACACACACACACACTTACTGGACTGAGGGGAGGGGGGAGGCACGGTGTTGATGCAGACATGTCGACAGCTGAGAAGGCACGTTTCTGTGTGTATTCTAAATGCAGATGCCAGATCGCGGGCTAAAATTACCTTCTCTTCACTCTGCTTTGGTGCACATATTCAGTAGGTGAGCACAAATAGAAAGAAGAGGGAAAAGGAAAGGATGGAAAGGATAAATGGGATGAATAAGAGGGTGGATCGAGAGACGACAGAATGGGAGGAGAAAGGTAAGTTTGGAAAAGGCTTTGAGCAAGAAAGACAGGCTTTGCAGAGAGAAAACAGAAAGCAGTAGAATTATATGCATCTTTGTCTTCATCCCTGAGATGTTTGCTGCTTAACTACTGCAAAATTGTATGACACAAGACAAAAGTTTCATACTTCCATACAAGTTTATGATAAAAATCCAATGAAACATCATTGATTCATACAAAGTAGCATAGTCAGCCAATTCAACTTAAGCTCTAATAAAAAAGAAAACAAGATTAAATAAAACGGTAGAAAGAAATGCATTCAACATGTTGCAAATCAACAGGATCTTTATCTTTTCCTAAAACAATCTGACAAAAAATATTTATCAGTTACAACTTGGCAGTCTTTTGTTCCACAAAAATACACCGAATAATATTTTTAAAAAATTAATGGGGAAACAAAACATTTAGGTTTACTTCAACTAACGCCTCGGTCCAAGAGGAACACAGGGAGGAAATGTTAAAAAGTCTGAGCCCAGTGTGTGATGTTCTCAAAACAGGAACCCCCCCCCCCCCCCCCCCCCCCCCCCCCCCCCCCCTCCCCCAAGCAAATGCTGGATGGGATGTGCGAGTTGGGAAAGTGAAAAAGTTGCAGAGACCAGTTTAAAAAAAAAAAAAAAAAGAGTAGGTGACAAATAGTCCATCTTGGTGCGGAAAAGATCTCGATGTGATGCAGTTCAATGAGCAATACTGTATGTACTGTGAGTGTCTCAGTAGATTCGACCTCGGCTCCTGTTGCCTCTGGCTCCGAAGCCTCGTCCTCGGCCTCCCCTGAACCCACCACGCTGCTCTAGAGTCGACAAAAAACAAATAGTTCAGTGTGGTCATACATATTATAACCATTATTATTAGTATTTCATGTCATCAATTTTTAGAACCACAATTTCCAAAAAGTTGGGACGCTGTGTAAACATAAATGAAAACAAAATGCAATCATTTGCAAATAAACTGTGTTTACCAAGAACAGTTTTTTAAAAAAGGGTTCCTGAGTCCATGTATTAATCTCCTTTATCCAATCATGTATTGACAAATCCACTCCATCCTTGCGTGTGAGCAAGTGAGCCTTTCCAGGATGCTCCTTTCACACCCAATCATGATGCTATCACCTGTTACCAATCAACCCGTTTACCTGTGGAATGATCCAAACAGGTGTTTTTGGAGCGTTCCACAGCTTTCCCAGTCTTTTGTTTCTTCTGTCCCAATTTGTTTGAAACTTGATAAAAATCAATGAAGCTGATGAGGCATAATATTAAATATATTGTCTTTGAACCAACTAAGTTTTTGTTTCTCACACTTCACTGTATTTTAAGTCTTGCACCGTCTAAAAATGTCTGATCTCAAAACCTGCTATCGTCTGTCAACG
The DNA here is from genome assembly GCF_017976325.1 of Chelmon rostratus. Classification (NCBI taxonomy): domain Eukaryota; kingdom Metazoa; phylum Chordata; class Actinopteri; order Chaetodontiformes; family Chaetodontidae; genus Chelmon; species Chelmon rostratus. The sequence continues at coordinate 24,642,985 of NC_055663.1, forward strand.
ATTTAGCCTCTGGGGGCAATAGCCAGTGTTTCGGGGCTTCTGGTAAAGTCAGTGGATAGCTGGACAACAGTTGACGCCTATACGAGCCAAGACTTCTAGGGACATGAGATGAAATTACAAAGGTCTGGACGTCCAACCATGATTTCAATATGATCAGATATGTTCGACTGGTGTTTCAGATGATGTCTGGACTGTGGGCGGGCCAGGTGACAGTATGAAAGGAACACTACTAGCACTGTTAAGTGAATAATCCATCTCTTCAGGATTTAATATGACCCCAGCAGATTCTAAATACACGATTTCATACACTTTCATGTAACACAATCACAATCCCATAGCTCTGAAGCACAACTTGTAGCAATAAATGTAGATATCTATAGGCAAAATGATAACCTAATCTTATGGCTCAAATAGATCAACAATGGAGTTGTGGATTATGCTGCAGGTATATTTTGATGATGCTTTTTTGGCTGACTTTGAGTTGTCCCTCGAATGAATTCAACTCCAAACTGACTACAGCTGCCACCCTCCACCCTCCACTAGGAACCAGGCTACAGAGTTTCCAGAGCTACCTTTAAACCTATGAAAAGGTTAGTTTTTGAAAATAAAATATATCTTTGACGCTTCAGGGGAGTGTGTCTTCAACAAATTCCATAGACAGTGAAAGTTTCCTTTCAACTTTGTGTCACCCAAACCTTTAAACAAGTCTATACAGACACAGATGTGATTAGAAAACAGCAACTGTAGCTGTGAAAAAGTCAAATAACCCAAAGTACAGTCTAAAATAACTAAAGGTGAACACGCTGGTCATCAGTGTTTACAAAACAAATACAAAAAAGGTGTTCCCAAGTGTTCTCACCATAGTTAAAATTGCCAATTGTGGCGCTGTACTTTCCGCTGGGGGGATTATAGATTTGCCGTGCGTCCCTCCGGGATTGGGGAGAGATCTGTTTTTTTGTGCTGCCACCGGAGCCCATCTCCTCACCTGACGGACGCTTGGGTCTACATAAACAAAAAAGACAATTAGATGACGACGTAATGGGGCAACAAGGACACTTGGCTGTGGTGTGTACAGCTCCTGACTGTTAAGGGTGTTTGTATCACCTGTAAGTAGAAGGAACAATGACAAGAAGTGAGAGCAGACTTACGCTACTGCCTCTGTCTTCTGGACGGGTTTCCAGGACAGAGTGACTGTGCTCTTGAATGATGGAGGGTTGTGGAAGAGATCCTGGAAACAAAATAAATTGATTTTAAAACAGTTCATATGTTATTGTTCTGATTCACTACGTGACGAGAGAAAGAGAAACCATGTAAATTGTAATGCAATCAACACAACAATCCACATAATAAACATTTCCCTTATAAAAAGTTGAGATTATTAATTGTTGACAGTGTCAGAGAGGTGCTGGGTTTACTTCTGTGTTGTGCAGTGGATTGCATTATTACTGTGAATTATTTCTGCTTATCTAGTTAAATGATTGGAAATAAAATGCTTTTTTTCCATTTTGCAGCTCTGTGTAATGACACTACAAAGTGTGCTCTGAAAACCCACCACAAACAACTTGAGCAGTTGGGTAAAAACTGAAAAGTAACAAGAGTATTTAATGCAGGTTTACTGTGTTGTGTTGCACTTCGTTAAACAGCCGTTTTTATTTTTCTGCAACACCATAACGCCTTACCTTGATGAGGATGTTGATGTTGTTCGTGATCTTGAGGGCCACCACTTTGATCTTGTTCTGATTACACACAAAAGACAAGTTAGTCTTAAAGGTAGGTTAGAGCAAACTTGTCAGAACGCAAAACAACTTTGACTGCTATGTTTGCATTTTTGTTGCATGCACAAAGTTTGTACTGCAAACTTAATTTGACGGTTACCTCTTCGGTCTTCAGAGCATCTCCGGTCTTGCCTTGCAGTGCTACTCGCAGCTGTCTGATGTAAACCTGCAGCCCTCTGGCAAAATACTGTAACCTGTTAAACACAAAGTACAGTCAATTCCATGTGAAAAGACAAGACAAGCTTTTCTTTAGATTAAGCTAAACCGTCGAACACACCTGACATGCTCAAAATCACATTTTGGTATGAGCGAATTCAGTTATTCAGGCTGAGACAGACAAACAACAACGTTGCAACTTTTTTGGAATCAGGGTGACTGAACTCTTGCAGGCATTACTGTGTGTCACGAACTTACCTGATCTTAAAGTCTTTGAGGCGCTCAGCATCCACTTTGTCGAGGAGGAAATCTGGCAGCTTCTTGCCCAGCTGGTGGAAGCTGAAGAGAAGACACTCCACGTAGCTGAACTGCAGTTTAGGCTCCTCGTTTGTTGAGTTCTCTCCGTTCTCCACCTCATCTGGCGGCAGAGGCATGAACTCCTACACAAACAGAAAAAAAAAATCATGACCCGAAATTTTTTTGCTATTCCTGCTTCCGTGTCTTGGACCATTATGGTTTACTGAACAAAGGATACATTGGATAGCTTTTTATTCTGCCAGTATTTTTTTTTGTTACGCTTGCACTGGATTTACCTCAACAATTAGTGAATGTGAATTATAAGTCATTTTTATTCGAGTGAGGTTCCCTGTGTCGATTACAAGCAGCAACCTCTGTGACTGAAAAATGAAGCCAAAGCTTTGAAAATCGAGTCAATCCCCATAGACCCTCTTATTAAAATTGCCAACATAAATAACCATGTTTACAGCTTGGTACAAAAAACAGTTTTGGTTGTTGTTCAGTTGCTTATTTCCTCGTTCAAGTAAACTGCACAGGGGTGAATTTTTATATAACTCACTTGGTTAAATTACGTTAGGGCCTAAAGTTATGCATAATTTTGGGAGTGCCCACCTTAACTGACAGCTAGTCACTAGGTTTAAGCTACCAGGATTCATTTGGCCCTCCTCTGCTCCACCTACACTCTACTTCTTTGCCCATTTTTGGATTAGCCGGGAGTTGGCAGAGTCGGGCCCTGCCAAGATGGTGATGAGCTTCACAACGGCTCCCCAGAAACCCAAAAGACGTCACTTATAGATAAGCCTTACTCACTTTGTGTTAAAACAACTCTGACAGCAACACATGTAAAAATGTAGATGCATAAAAAGGTAGGTTGTTTGTCCAAATACCAGAGAGTGGATGGGAAATGCTGGCCAAAGTCAGATGAAAGTGACTTAGTCATGCTCTTGAATGTTGCAGCAAGTGCTATTAGTAAGTAAATAACCTGAATCCTCAGATGTCCCAGAGCTGACTTAGAGGATCAGCATACAGAATGCATGTGTGCAACACAATTAACGTAAAGAAAGGAAACACTAAAAAGAGCAGTAAAATCTCAGAAAGGATCCAGGGGAAAACTGCCAATGTGTATTTTGATTATTAAGTGCATTTCCTCTTGTATTCCTCCATGCCCAACAACAATAGGACAATTGGTTCTCACCAGCAGCTTGGTAAACAGCATGTTGAGGTTGGCCTCCAGTTTCTCCATGTCTCCACAGAACGGACTCATCTCAGCCAACAGCTTCAGCACCTACACACACACGCACACACACACACACACACACGCACACACAGCTTTAGCAGATCCCCTCATGCAGTGTAATGTGCATTGCTAATGAGAAACAGTGTTGCGTGGTGCAGACTAATGACCCATTAACAACATGCAGTTGGCTGACACCTCTGACAGGTGGCTGCCACGCTGACTTTGTTTACTACTACAACCGCTCACCAAATGTCAGACATTAGGAGTATCGACCTCACACCAGTAGCCATATTCGTCAGGCCTTTCAGGGGTGGAAGTGATGATTTGGACTAAATAAATCCAGGTCAGGAAACTAGTCTTCTTGTCTAACGACCCCACCAGCTTGTAAACTCCAACACTGAACAGGCACTGTTTGTCTTTTACTGAGCTATACCCCCGCCCCAATACTGTGCTCCCATTAAAATGTTCTCTTCAAATGACGATCTTATAACAGAGAACAAAAAAATGGGAGAACATGGCGCCATAGTTGCAGAAGTCACACACAATTGAACAAGAACTCAAAAGTGAACTGACTTAAGTTGCAGGTCGTGTTTTCAGCTTTTGTTGACAGCGTATTTTCCAGAATTTTAAGATCAGTGATTGGATCGTTGTGACACACCCATAGTCCAGCTTAATCCTAAATAAATTTTAAAAAGTCGGTGCCTTAAGGCTAAGTTAAGTGACTGATTATCATTGGTAGACATGTCGCAAAAATTACATTTTAAACTCACTTAAGGACCATTTTCTAATCTACTCTTAGAATTGACTTTAACTATCCCACAACACTACAGGTCCCAATGACGACAACAGCCTCATCAAGACACTGCAGAGATTAGCTGGTCGGACAAAATAATTATATCAATGGAATATCAAGGAAAATGCTCATTTCTCATTAGGCAGCAAAAATAAGAACCCACCTCCAACTGAATGTCCAGCTCAGCCACAGGACTTGTCAGGACGCTGAGGTTGGGGAGGACGTGTTCACAGAAGTAGGTAACAAAACGTGTGGAATGGACATTTTTCTATAAGACAGGAGAAAAGTATGATTAATCAAAACTTTAATTACAGTAAACCACGATTACTTGTCACAAAGGTAGGCCTATAAGGTGATCAAATGTAAAAACAGACAATATTTACGGTGTACAAACCTGCAGATATTTGCCGATTAAGCCATTCATCAGTGACTATTTTAATAAATATATCAAAATGTATCATTAATCATACAGTCTCTGGTTCCATCTTCACAAATATGCTGCTTCTTGGTTGTATTTAATAGTGGACTGAATATTTTTGCAACAGGTAAATCGAAAATGTAACTTTGAGTGCTAATGAACATAAATGAACTCTGTGACTTCTCCACAAATTTTAAAGACCAAGCCACTGATCACAAAAACAAAGTGGAAGATCTATGTATGATGAAAAAAAATTGTTAGTTACTGGCCTAACTGTACGTTGTATGTTTTAATATATGGCATAGGTAAGTATTCAAGTAAGTAGTCACTGGTTTGGAAATACAGTTCAAATTGTATAGTATTCTCTCAGACTGAAAGTTGTAATGCTGATAACCCTTTTCTCTGTATTCATTCAGCAGTGAGTTACAAGATTCATTGTAAAAAAAAAAAAAAAGAAAGGGAAAAAGAGAGAAAGAAAGAAAATTAATCTAATTTTTCATACTCCAACCCGGACTGAAACAACAAATCAAAATGAGAATGCAAAATAAAACCAAAATTTAAATTTACAGAAAGACCAGCGCAACTGCAGTTTCTATTATTTGTTCACTTGGTTGAGGTGAAGTGTGTTGGTTGTACTCACAGAGAATAGGGGCAAGGCCTGGCGCGTGCACTGCAGCAGGCGGTCAACAGTGTCAGGGTCAGCTGGGTTGAGGGCCTGCTCCAGGAAAGCCTGCTCCACCACCAGCTCCACCAGCTGCTGCCGGCCGTTCACTGTCTGCAGGACCCGTAGGCCCGACACTAAACGCATCAACAGCACAAACTCCTCTCCGGTTACATCCTCCAGCACCTGAGGATAAAGTAGAGAAGTGAAAGATACTCTTAATCAATATGTGTTCTTTTCTGTAGTTACACAGAATAACACTTGATCATTTTTTGGGGCAATAAGTCAGCTGAGTTTCAGTTTCAGAGTTTTCAACACATAAGACAAATACTCATCCTTATCTTCAACAGTAAACCAGTGGCCTTTAAATCAGATCTACTATGCGAGGGTGGTTGATGTTTGAACAAATGCACAAGTCACTAATTTCCAAAATAAACTATTAGGACAGACTACATCAACATTGAGAAGTCAGCAAATTAGCAGCCATAGCCAAAACAATCAGCTTTGGCCAGTGGTAGCCTTAACACACCTTGGTTCCATCATATGGCAAAGATCACTCATCTATGATCAAAGATAATTAATCAAGTCTACACAGTATGCAAACCTTCTTTGTCTCTGCAAAGACGTAGTCCTCCACATCCTTTGTCATGACGTCCTCTGGCAGGGTCTTCAGTTTGGCCGACAGAAACTTGATGGCCCTTTCTCGCACTATATCCTCTCCCTGCAGGATCTGAGAGAAGAGGCCTCCGAGAGTACCTGGACGACAAAAGACAGCAGTAAATCAGATTGTGCCGATGCAAGTGAATAACTAACTCAATAGGATCCCAACCCCAATCTGAATCAGGGATGCAACAATCATGACATAGACAGCAAGCTGACAGGTTGATATCTCATGTTCACAGAACAGTACAATCTGAACATCCATTTTAGAAGGTTGAGAAACCTGGAAGACAGACAGATAATATTCTGGTCTCAGTCCTAATAGTATGAAAGGTTATTTCCTAAATTAAATAAACTCCTTCAGATCTACTGGCTGCAATGGATGAATGATGTTGTCGGTATGGGGCAATCCACACGTATCTGTACAAAAGAATGTCCTGAGAACTGTTACTTAAAACAGGTCATGTGACATCATTTGCATGGGGGGCACTTACCCTTCGCATCTATCTTGAAGATAGAAATAAGTGCTGCATTCACTTGATTGAACTCTGCCGTATCATCTGAAAACACAAACAATTACAGATCCTTCATGATTTAGTTTTTAAAATATTAGCATAGAATCACATCAAAACCAAGAAATAAATGTGCTGTTCAGACTTGTCAAGACTGACAAGTCCGATTTCCACAATATCCAGGGAGTCACACTGAATGAAGCTGCGACTGAAGACAACCAAAACAAATTCTACATCCTAAACAGATGTTAACATCTCTTAAATGTTCAGCTTGAGGCATCAAATACCCGTTTGAAGGAGCTGGGTGAGAATATCTGCAACTCTGAGTATGTTCTCGCCAGTTGCAAAACGTGGGAGCTCCTTGATGGCCTGTCGCCGAATCTGGACAGAGATAAGTACACATTTACATAACCTGGGTTTTTATGATTGCATGAAAGTTACTATTGTGAATCCAAAAAATTTAACTCCACATGAACCTTGGAACAAATAGAACCAGCAATTTTAACCCATTTTAACTTCAAGGACAAGACAAACTCTGCACTTGCCACTGAGTCTATTAGATACACATGCACAACCATGTCCTTTAATACTCACCGACACATCCTCATCTTCACAAAGATCAAGCTGTGCATTGATGGCTGCATCGGCAAGCTCTGGAAAGCTGCTGAAGAACTTGGGAATAAACTGTGCTGCCAGACGCTTCTCCTTCGGACCACCCTTCACGCCATCCAGGATTACTTGGTAGGCATCTTTGTGCTGCAGAATAAAAGACAATACACCACTGACAGTGTGCAAGATATATTACAGCAGCATCACAATCATGATTCATGCTGAACCTCAAATTATAATATGGTGTGGGTCCCAGTGGCTTCACTGTCCACCGTCTTGTGGCACTCACTGGAACAGTGGTGCATACAGGTGAACCATTTAACAGAAGGTGTTGCTTGGGACATAGAGTGTACCTGGGTGTAACAGTTCACCTGGTTATGTAGAAACCCGTGTTTGTACATGTGTGTGCTACAGTGAGGTGGGAATGCTCTGAAAGTAGCCTATTCAAGGGCAGAACGGACACTGAAAAACTTGGGGATGCTCTGCTCTGGGCTATTATCATCACTTGATGTACCCATGTCTGCAAAGAGCTTCACTGATTAAAAAAAACAAATAAATAAAAAATAAGGGCCATTTAAGCATTGGGGGGGCTCCCCAGGTAGTGAAGACAGTTGTACGTTGTCCTCTGTGATTCTAAAGGAGCTTTCTAAAGCCTGAGAAAAATAATGCTGGTGGAGCTCATTCAAAATGTTTTTTTTTTTTTTCATTTAATAGAAGATTCTCAAAGGACGGTGGAAAATTAGCCTTTAAGTTTTTAATACACATTGACTGACAAGTTACACTATATATAATTACTTTTAAAAAAAACGGTGTCCCTCTGTTATGGAGGGAGTAACCTCGACTTGGAGAAAAAAAACTGCCAGTTAACTTTCCTTTATACGTTAACTAACTTACGTGCTCTTTGTGCCACAAACTGAAACTCAAATTTGAGAAGTAAACGATTTTTCCCAAATGTGTTGCGACCTAACAAATTGATGACAGTCACAAACTTCTATCAACTTCCAGAAAAAGCATTATCTATCTAAGTATTGCGGTGCGTTAGAGTCAACAAATATTCTAAATTGGAATTTCTATGGTTATAACTTGATTTAAAATGAGTTCGCTAACATGTAAATCACCGTCTGGTTGACTTCAAAATAATGGATCTCGAGTTAGTACCGCCTAACGCAAGGGTCGCTATGGCGAGGCCATTAACATTAGCCCGGTCACTCCGGTCGCTAGCTCCAGTTAGCTTAGCCTGCATACAACAATGTTATGTAGCTTAACTCAGCAAAGTGGAAGTAAAAATAAAGCAAAAATAGACACTGTGACAAAACAACAAATCTCTCAGTTCAACAGAGTTTTAAAATAGAACACGTCTGCGTTTGTTTACCTGGCTGAGGTTTTCCTTACTAGCATCAGCAAGGATCCCGTAGTTACGATAGAGATCCTCGATAGTGACCGCCATCAGCGTGCGTACGGGTGCCTGCCGCTCACAGATAAGACCGCCGATTAAAAAACACGCTGAAGAAAACCCCTTTCAGGTCACTTCTGCACTGTTCCAGACGACTGTAGCACAAACAACGCCGTATTATCAGGGAGTATGTCCTTCGAAAGGGAGATGAAATTTCGAGAAGCCGTGAATGAACACCCCTCTACGCTCCGTCTTCCCGCAATCTCTCGTGTGCAAGCTAAAGTGCTACGGAACAATGAGTACAGAGCACGCGCAGGTCTAGCCAATCCTGTGGAGAGTCACCACACATGTGACCACTTGTGTGACCAGAAGTGGTGCGCAGTAAAACCACTCGTGCTGCTGAGGTGACGTATTATATTCAAAATATTTTTGTTCTCCTTTTTCAGTATGTTGTGCTCCCGTTTTGTTTACTTATATATATATATATATATATAAATAAACGTGAAATATACATATACATATGAATACACACACACATACATACATACATATAGACGGATATGATTTTATATATATGCTTATACTCTTCTAAAATGTATAATGCGTCGTAATTGCAGAATTAAACAATTGTGTTCACTGATGTTTTTAATGTGTAACACTGATAACTACATGTCCACCTTGTGGAAGACTCTGACCAATTTCTTTGCATTCACTTGACCTTTTGTATGCTATTCACAGTAATGTGAACTACGTAAAATGAGTACTGTACTTGACCTGTGACAGCATATGAAAAAAGAAGACAAACCAAAACAGAAAATCAGTGCAAACACTTTTACTGAATTAATTAGTCGCAACAACAGTTCTGTACAAGCAATTTCCCCTTTCAATTAAATGTTTCTGGCATACAATGTTGAAGCACAAGGAAGCTCTAGATCCAAGAAATTTGTTTTCATAGGAATCTGATTCCTGCTCCAAACTGGACCCCGTCACATATCCTGCAAAGACCAGAGAAAATCAGATGAAACCAAAAACAAAGCAAGTCAAGAATCTGATTATTTTAGGAGCACATTGGGGACATTGGACATACAGAATGTCTCTTGAAAGAGCGTTCTTACAGTGTATGTATAAGTGTGTATGTGTGTATCTTCATGATTGTACGGAAGCCTCTGTTTACTGTGCAAGGATCTGCTTGTTAACTTTGTTAGAACAAGGTTTGGGTTTACATAGTGTGCCTTAAATGTTTTAAATCTGGTGAAATTCAAAATCATCTAACCTTAAACTAGCTAACCTAACCTGCCTTACCTGTCTCCACTCTGGACTCCCATGGGAATGCAGTAATTCAGCTCCAGTCTGGCAATGTTCCCCAAACGCAGCACAATGCCCAGTCCATATGACCAACGGATGCATTCTGCCAGTTTCTTCAAATGTGCTTGTGGCCCCTCACCTGAGTAAAAACAAACATATAACCTCAGTCACACAGAAAACAAGAGCATCTGCAAAATCCTGTATCAGCTCCACTTCACCCAAACACCTCAGTCCAAACCTGAACTCAACAGCGTAAGATAAAAACTCAAATTGACAAAATCCTACCGAATAGTCATAAAACCACAAAACGTGAATCTTTCACTGGCATTACATTAATGCTTGTTCTGTTTCCAAGTATTCACCATAGTTGAGGTTACAAAGGTTTCCGGCATTGAGGAAGAAGTGTGTTCTGAAGAGGTCACCAAAGCCTCCCCTGCCTGGTCTGAAAGGTAGAGGCGTGTACAGGTGGAGGCCTCCAGCCCAGTAGCCCTCTCCTCCCAGGTAGTCGCCTGCCATACCAGTTATACCAGAACACAATCTTTCAATAAACTATCAAACTTCAGTTTGGTTAGCAAGCAACTCAGTCAAGTCAATGTCTCACCTTCACTCTGTGGGCCCATACTGTACATACTGAACCCCCTGATACTGGTGGGGCCACCTAGATAGAACCTAAGAGGTCGACAAAGACACACAAAATGTACAGTATGTAATGCAATCATTAGCTTTCTGTGAATACAGAAATAACTACGTTTTTTAATCAGTTATTGCAGTTTGGCCTTCTTATCAACACAGTCATCCGTAAGTGTAAACTGGACTCTTCTCTGAGTCATAATTCGGTCAAGTATTTTTGGATTCAGTGTGATGTAACACTTTGCCAGGATATATATTTAATACCTGCAATATTCATCTCAAATTAGCATCCATAAATGCATTTGAAAATTGTAGAAAACAAACAGTCCTTATAACTCCAGAACTTAAAGGAGAATTAGCACATTTTTAAGATTACTTCAGTAGCAAAGTAATCCAGTGATATTTGTCCAGGCATCTATGTGTACAGTGTAAACAGAAACTGCTATTAGCTAATTCGGCATACTTTTAATGGTGCCAACGTATGTGTAGTTTTAAAAAACGGGGGTTAAGTTTGATTATGTCTGAGGGGGAACTCATAGTGTCCGACTTTCGAAAACCTCTGGTCTCATGGATAATTGTAATTGGGTGGAGCATTGTATTTCCGTACCTGTCTGCTATGCTTGTTTGCTTGTCACCGATGGGAAGGAGCAAACCACCCCACAGTGAGGCAGAAAGGACCTGGAGGAGAAAGTCAAAGGGTTTAGTAGAGTTGACTTGTGCACAGAAAAAGTGAAACTACATGAAGTGCATTTGGGTGGGATAATTTGATAAATGTTTGAAATGTATAAAGTGGAATCTCACCGAGTCCCAGAAGAGTGTTTTGTTGAGCTGGATCTCAAAGTCCTCCTTCAGGAAACTGGCATCTCCCCCAGTGTAACCAGCAAGTTCCTACACAACCACAACACAAAATGTCAACCTGGTGTCCAAGTTCAGTCAAATTACTTTCGTACAGCGTCTGAAAAGAAAGTTCTGTCTTCATGTTAAAGGACAAACCTGATGGATCTTCAACAGGCCACCTTTCCTGGGAAGGATGGAGGAGTTTCTGGTGTCGATGACCATAGCATGCTGTAAAACAAAAATGGCACCATTATCACACCTACTGCTAAATACTGGTTTAGTACTGCAGTGTCTTATTGGACATTCAGTCTTTCCCCCCTATTTAACATAATGCAAACCCACTGCTCACCATCCCCCCGCAGGTTAATGTGATTTGTTGTGCAAAAATCTTTGTGAAACTCTGACTTTAGCACTGAATAACAGCTTTGCCATGAGTTCCCTGACAGAAAACCCCACAGCTATTTCAAACCCCCAGGAAAATCTGCAATTTAAAACAGGAGACAAATACCGAAAGTGAAGACTTGAGGGAATGTCCGCTCTCCTCCCGGACGGCAAACGAGGCAGTGCGAGCCAGACAGCCCAGCTCTCTCCACACTCCCTCCCACTTCAGGGTTTGGTTGGTCTTCCACACAGGGAACTGTGGGTGGTAAGTTGGTGATAAGACACCAGTTCAGTTTTATGTGCACAGATCTCATGCAGTAACTGAGCATACAGCACATGTTGTTTGTAACATAGCAAACCTTGTCTCCTTACAATATAGGGAAGATAATGGCGATGTGAAAGTCGGTAAAAGACGTCTATTGGCAAATCTCTTTGATTGTCCATCCAAAAATGATAAGTAAATGTTAGCACAAGCAAAATGGTCTGAAAAAAAAGTCCCAAATTTTTGTTTCTAAGGAACGAAACTACAGCCCAGAACTGGACTGAACATTTCGATGCCTTCTGCTTCAGCTCATTTAGTCAGTTGTGTTAAATTATAACCTAAATGGGTTAATCCGTGTGCAAAGAGGCAAGAGAATTAGAACAGCCAACAATCTTAATTGGACAAGATGTGAAAAAAATAAGCACATAAATAGAAACAGGTATTTACACTCAGTTCTGCAGAGACGCCTCGATCTGTCTCCCTCAGTGAACTCCATGGAAACTGACCTGTTACTTTGTACACGTTGAGTGAGATACTGAAAGTGAAAAAAGAAAAGAAGAAGGTCAATATCCTGCGAGGATTCCTTTGTGATTACACAAAGTACCATGTATCAAGCTGATTAGACCTGAAAACAGATGTATTTGCTGAAAATCTTACTTGCGTTCAAAGTGTCCTGGTTGGGGTTTGAAGAAGGACAGGCCGTAGGATGTCTCTTTGGTGCCGTAGGAGAACTGGAAGGTCATTTTCTCTGCCCGGCCAAATACATTGGGTAACTTCAGGCCCAGTACCTGAAATTTAAGTGGTTGAGGTGAGTCGGGTTTCTATTCTGTATTTACAGGCTAGTAAACACATAAAAACATCAACTGTAAAAACAAATTTTAACTGTCTAAAAAACATAAATGAATAAAAAAAAGAAGAAATAACTTTATCCTAATGAAATATTGCAATGAAATTATATCAGTGCAGCAAACTAAAGCTGAAGCCAACACTGGAAATGATCTTTACTGAGAGAAATTGGTCAACCAGTGTATCGAATCCAAATCAGTAAGCAGATGGTGACATGGGCCATCATAGTGCTCACCATGCTTCCTTCATTGTTTCCAACCATGGTGTTGTAGCTGCCCGTCATCCGTCTCAACTCCGTGACTTCAAATGTCACGTCGAGGCCGTTAGGAAGAGCATCCTCGCCTGAAGAGAAGATCAAACAAAGAACATAAACATTATTTTATGTTAGGTTTAAAGCAATGAGCAGGACATTTCATGTGATGATATAAAAGGCAATTATTACTAACCCAATTCCATGGTTCAACACGTAAAATTAACTATTCCAATTTGTGCATTTGTTTGGAAAGAGCCTCTTTGTAATCATGCATTTTTGGAGGACAGTGCAGGGATCTACAGTACCTCGTGACGTGTCAATAACAACTTCGACTTTCCTGAAGATACCGAGACGCAGCAGCTTCTGTCGGGCCTCGTGAGACTTTCGCATCACCTGCACAACAAATAAAACCATGTGTTGATGGCAGGAACGGCTACTCACGAGGATGACTTGATCAAGTTGGTTAGCACAGCTGTATTAACATGCACCTACATCAATCAAGTTCCTTGCCCGGAACACTTCTGAGATTTCGTAAGTTAACAGGTCCTCCTTGGTTCTTCCGAGCCCATCTATGTGCACTCGCTGAACTACAACCTGAAAAAAGGAGGGACACACAGCATTGGGGACGTTAAGAACATCTTAAACTATATCGCGTATATTATATAGTTATATGTATAAAAACACTCTTTAGCCAAATATTATGATGCAGTTTCTTCCAGCTATAAAATGATTTGCACTTAGCTGTGTTTTAGATTAATTGTTTACTGTTTATATGGCTATAAGGCTAGAAATTTCTTAGTCCTAAGCTGGGAAAGCGCAAACTTAGTCTGGAGACAATGTGAGAGTCCTATTGAGAGAGTTTGTTGTAATTAGTGTGCGCAACAAAACAAATCTTACATCCTTATTTTCAAGAACCTCTTGCTTTGGCTCATGCTCAATCTCTGGAGCCTCAATGTCGTCAGCTTGAACTCCAAGCTCTGGTCCTCGCATGGGCAGAGGGTCCAGGCTCTGCAACACAAAATACAAGGGGGGGAAAATTTATAACCACAATCAGACCCCTGCACCACACCATGACGCAGGGAGATACAGGTCAGAGAAAATGTAGCTGGACAGTAAAAAATAATCTCATTATCATGAATTACTGGTTAGAAAAATGGAAACTGTTGCAGAAAATGAGAGCAACAAATAGAGTGAAATCAGGTGAGATTTCATTGTTTTCATCATTTAATGTCTTTTATGCCTAGTCTGGAACTGTGGAGGAAAGGACTTTGTAAGTGTTTGTCTTATTCCACAGTGCCGTTACACTGAAGAGGAAACTAACCCTAACATTCCTGTGATTATAATAATATATAATAATAACAGGTATGTATTTAATTAAATCTAGAGTGTGCACAATGTCAGCCTCTCTGGGCAAGAAACCCTAATAATGTCCATGTCCTCTAAATTATCATGTATGCATATATAATGAAAATGTGATGAGGAAAGTGGAAAATGTTGCAAGGGGAAAGCGACTAGATTAATGATAAGTGTGTCAAGAGGAATTTTAAAAAATAAAATAAGCGTAACAGATGAACGGAATTTTCAAATCAGATCAAGTTTTAATTTCTTTTATCAATAGATTTCTAACCATGTGACTGGAGATTGAAGGAAACATACAGAGCTTTATGTATTCTAGGTATATTTTCTGGTTTATTTGGCCCTGGGTTCAATCCTGTACTGGATGACTGGATAATAAAAACGAGCACATAAACTGGTGTAAACAACACTCACAGAGTGCAGTAAACACAAACTGCTCTCAAAGTGTGCTGCCTGCAGCCAGACTCCAGTGAGTGGAGGAGACACTAGCATCTGTCCTTACTGTCATCAGTGTCTAAACACACATCAGGCAGTGTCTTCCTGACGTTAAAGACTCGCTGCCATGTTTAGCAGGGAGGTAATTCAGCTTCTCATCACAAAGCGGGATGACTGGACCTTGCTGAACGGACAGTGTGGCCTTTACATGCAGCACAGTAGCAGCTCTGTCAGATAAACCCCTCTGAACACACAGAGAGGTCAAAGTGTTAGCTAACACCTTTAAAGCACTTTTTCTTACCCTGGCATGGACGGTGCCCATGCTGAGCTCCGCAGGGCGGTGTCCCGGCAGATACGGGCTAAACTTTGCGTGGAAAAAGACTAACTAATTTAACCTACAAGTAACCGAAGAGAGGCGAGAAAGCTCCGTATAAGGAGGCGGCCATGTCACTTCCTGGACACGCCTTCTGCGAGTGCGCGTTCAACACACCAACGCTGCAAAATGAGAAAAAAGAAAGTATGTACACTTCCGCTATTTCTGCTACAAATACTGTCACTGTATCATCATGTTTTAATGATTACACTACGTCATTATATTACTTATGAATAGATATTAACGCTAAATAGAGGTACTACTTGAGATTCATGAGGTTAAAAAGTGTATTTGTGTGTGACTGGAAGTGGGCACCCTCAGAAATAATGCAGAAAGTACCTTCTTGCTGGTTGAAACAGAAACTAAATGTATCCTCTATGTATGAGACACCGATAAACTGACCAATTGTGCGCAATTAAACCCCTGGGAAAGAATTTAGTTTTATGGCAATTTAAGAGTATAAAGGTAAAATCATACAGAACTGAAAAGCAGAGGGACGGAGACTCATAATATCTGTTATCTTCTGTTGTCCTGCTTCTGGAAGAGCACTCTCATGTTGCACCCTGACATGGCACTATTTCTTGAGGCATAGCAACTTGCAGTTTTCAGAAGAAATTTCACCGCAGTATACAAATGTTGACCTCAGTGTAAAAAGGCTGGCAAATACTTGAATGACAATGGAATTGCTTGAATCAGAATACATGTTGACATGAATGGTTTAATGACATTTTATAAAATTTGCACATTTTACAGACACAGCTCCATATTACGCCCCCTTCCGCTGATAACATCCAAATGCATGTCAGCATATCACGGAAGAATTAATGTATCAGATGAGGAAGAAAACCTCACGGTTGTTTATATGTTGCTGAGCATCTCTGCAGGCCTTGAATCCTGTAACAACCAAATTGGACAACAATTACCATCATAATATGTTGAGTTTTAAAATCCTGGTGACTACTGTCTGACTTGCTGTTCAGATTTTACAAGCTGCTCTTACGCTTCTGTTTTGAAGATCTCATGGGATATTCTGTCTTCATTCACACCTTCAGGACATTCATTAATGTCTTTTATGCCCAGTGTGGTCAAAGCTGTGGGGAAAATGACTCTGTGAGTATTTGTTTAGTGTACCGTGTCATTACACTGAAAAAAACAAAGAAAAAACAAAACATTGCTATGATGCTACTACTAGTAATCAAGTGAATTCAAAGTACAGGTAGTACAATGTTACCAAATAATAAATTAGGCAGTATAATAAGTATATAGTATATTAAGTATAGTTATTGTTTCTAATACAGAAAAACTAAATAAATACATGAAAATATTGTTTATTAAATGTTCGAGTGATCTTAGAATTATGTTGCTAATACAAATAACAATTATGTATTTAATCATATTTACAGTGTATGCAGTATCTATGCCCTGTGCTCACCATGCTTGTACTGGGCAAAAGTGATGTATTTTTGATTGGTTGGGTCCAGTATGCGGAAGACTGCATCCAGGTTGTCGTTGTTGAACAGATTTGGCCCTTTCACATCACTCTTCAGCTGTTTCAGCTGCTCAACGAGAAACTCTCTGGGATTGTCTGAATGAAAGGGTCAATCAGAACAAATCGCTGAAATTAAGGTGCACATATTGTGTTTCTGGTGATAAAGGTTCAATTATTGAACCCTTACAGGACAGGTTTGTGGCAACCAAGGATACAGAACAACAACATCATATGTGAATATCAATTCTAACATGAATAATAATGCAAAGCTGATATTCTGTTTAAATACACTTTTACACGAGAGAATACACAAGAGAATATCAACACGTAAAAACAGTCTCAGCAAAGGCACATTGTCTTATGTTTAATTGTGTAGTTTTTCCAATAACATTAGATCTATATATTAATGTTCAATGCCTAGCCTGAACTGTAACATTGTGTTAGCTTGATTTTCTCTTTATTATTATGCTTATTAGAGTGTATTAACCCCATTTCTCCCTCTTCCTGTCTAGCATCAGGAGGATCAGACTGATCAGTTCAGTCAAGCAGAATTTGTGATGCAGAAGCTAACCGAGCCCTCGTCGGTCTTTTCTAGAGCTCTAGCATGTTAGCCTAAAATTTGAGCTAGCTTGCTAGGTACTGCAAAAACCCTGCGTTTTTCAGGACAGGCTGTTAAGCTGTGTATGTAACAGAGACGAAATAAGCTCTAACCAGGTCTGTAAAAGAAGAGCATGCTGGTCAGGTTGTCCATGAGCTCGATAATTCTGTGTTTCTTAAGATATTCGGCGGCGTCTTCTTCTCTCTGTGTCGCCATCTTTCCCACTTTATATTTGTTTGAACTTGTTGCTATGATACGATAGCATCCAACGCGCGCGCACACGTTTGTATTTGTTTATACTTGTGAGGTCCCGCTTTGTCTTAAAAGCAAGTCACACACACACACACTCACACACACACGGCCAACGTTACAGGTGGACAGCGATCAGATCACCTCTTGGTCAAACAAGTAATGATGGATTAGTCGTTGTGGATGCAACTAACAATTATTTTCATTGTTGATGAATCTGAAACCGCTTTAGCAATTAATTGATTGTTACTTATTCTATGAAATGTAAAAAAAAAATGCAGAGCCAAAGGTGGCGTCATCATGTTGCTTCTTTTGCCTCACCAACAGTCCAAAACCCCAAAATATTTCATTTGCCATAATACAATACAAAGCAAACTATAACATCATCACATATCAGAGACTGGAAACAGAGAATGTTTGGCTTTTGCCATTGCTTGACAAGTGACTATAAACTATCGATCAGTTATCAAAATTGTTGATGATTATTTTGCAAGCTTGTAAGTATTTCCATATAAAACACTAACATTTACCACAAAGTAATGACAAAGGCTGAGTTTGATATTTTTATTTTAAGTAAATTTTCTGTTAGGGAAAAACAATCAAACGATGTACTTTTGAACAGAAAAGAATAATTTAATGACTTAAGCAGGTACCGTGCCTCCATAAAGCGCTCTTTTACCCTCTTACATGTTTCACTTTGTTGGAAAATGCAAATGGATTCATAAAGGATGAAGACATGTATTAACAACAGAGGGATGCAGATGGTTGAATAAAGCAAATGATATTCCTCCAGATAAGATCCTTATCCTTCACACCAAAGGTGCAGCCAGACACTAACAGCGTAGCATTTTATTCCACTTCACTTTGTTCCATTGGATGATATCACTGAAGAAAGAAAATATCCATTTGCAGACGGCCCAGAAATGACTTTACTCCCAGGTGAGTAGCCCAGGTGAGGCTTTTCCTCCATCACACAGAGGATGTGTCCATCAGTCCACTTTTTGTTCAGCTTTTAGCTGCTGCATTGCTGCTAAAGCCTCCTCCCTGGCTTTGTAGCCCCGCAGTTCTGTCTGAAGCTCCCCAGGCTTTGGCGGGATCTCTGGTATAGTCTGAAAAACAAGACAACACAAACACAGTTAAACACATACTGAAAGACTGTTTGGTTGGGTGGTGTTGTATTTTGTTCCTGTTCCCGTGCATACCTGGTCAACGATTGATAATATGCTATCACATCAACATATTTTCAGCAGCTACACTGATCTTTTAGAACAACACGTAATATACTATGTTTAATTACAGGAGACAACATTTTCCAAACTTTTCAAAAACTGATCATCACAATAACTTCAATGCATCTCAACACTTTGCAGACTTATTTATTGATTGGAACATCTGCAGAAAACACAGACAGGCTGCTGTGGGGGGAAGGATAGTTTTGTCCCTCACCAGATCAGGTAGGTAGTACTGGTGGACGACCTGTGCTCCTGCAAACATGGACAGCACACAGGCACTGAACATCCTCAGGTACCGAGGCCAAGATACACCAGCTGGCATCGTCACAGACGTCCTCAACCTGAAAAAGAGAAAAAGCGCAAACCAAGTAAAACTACACGTCAGAAAGAAGCATATTGTATTTAGACCCTAACTTGAGATCTTGTATATACAACTACTAAGAGTATGCCTTTGCCATTAGGGTTACTGTCAATGTGTGTTAGCCCCGATGTAACAGTTAGCAGTGCTACAAGTTTGAAAAACTACAAAAGATCACAGAGCAACAGACATAGGTGACACTTACCTTGTTTAATTCACTGTCATTTCTATAAATGGCCAAAACATGAAGCTGGTTTTCACAGTTTTAAACCCAACTGCCTGTCATTGGAACACACAAGCAGGTCATGCTGTTTAGCTAACACAAAGATAACTTAAAGAGTAGTGAGGTCTCACTCTATCTCGTTTTTCGATGACCACAAATGTTCCGTTTCCCGTAGATCGTTTATACCTTTGGCCTCCACTTTTGAGAGTGAGTTGGTTGAGGTGGACTGTAATAGCTTTTTCAAGATTGGATAAAAAAATCATTTGCTTTCTATTCCACTTTTTGGGGGGTTTGAATGGTTCTATTTTACTGCAGAGTGATGTGTATTACTAAACACACCAGCTTTGGCTGTTTCGTTCTTCTTCAGTGAAAATTCGTGTTGGTGCTATCATAGATAAGAGACCTATCGCCGGCTAGCGGCAGCTTTTGCGAACTCACACACTCTGTGTACAATAAACTATAATCCCGTATTTTATGATATTTAAATGAATGAGGGAACTGTGTAGTTTTACGTATTAATTATCGATAGTTGGTTGTAATAGTATCGTAGTATAATGTGACTCCGCAGCCTAATGAGCATTTCAGACTGATCCAAGCATTATACCTCCTTACCAAGAGGTGGCAGTAAGCCTTCACCCAACCGTAGCGAAACGGAATGTCGAGCGTTTAAATGGTCTTTGTTGTGGGAGGATTCCCAGTCCCCCGTCTCCTTATTTGAAAACTAAAGAACAAAATGTATGACAGGTATGTTAGTTTTCTCATATACGTTCGTGTTTCGTTATTGTAGAGGTTACTTTCGGTTTCAAGGTAGCTGTTGGGCTGCGTTATGTTGTTAGCTTATTGCTAGCTAAAGCTTCCACCTTCCTGTAGCAGCGTCCATCCGTCTTCTTTGTGCCAGCTATGTAAGTTACCCTATGCGCTATAATCCTCTCACAGCTCATATCTCCACTGTGTATTAATGCAGAATTTGTCAGCAGAATGAATGTTAATTTATTCAAATAAGTCAACAGTTATGATGGAAGAAAACCAGTATACATCACTGACGGTTCCTACGGATTATTTTCAGCAGTGGTGAGTTGGTGCTGGAGGTGGATGCAGGTCCTGGCAAACTTCTCATGTTATCTTCTTGGCGTCTTCATTTTCATGCATGAGATGAAGAAAACAAATAGCATTTGACACCCGACATCATACATACCAATATACTTTATTTTTCGCTTTGTTGCAAGTGATAATGTAATTATTAAGGATAATAAGATGTCATAATGTAAAATATGCCCGCAAGATGGGAAGGTGACTAACAATAATGTAGGACTAACAGCTTACATCAAAAGTACCCTGAGTTATAAATCAGGTGTGAATCTTATAATGTGATGATACTGCATTATGTGCACTCTGTAGCTGGTTTGACAACTTTAAAATGATAGCACTTAAAAATGTGACGTGTTACTACATTATCCAGCAGTTGTTACACCATCACTTGCTACGGGCTTTGTAAATACACCTGCAGTGGCTCTTACGTAGCCTATTTGCAAACTGTAAAATGAATACAGCCTGAAAAGAGTTTGGCCTGTAGTTGACTTCATATCAATCACAGTCACACTGTTTTTGCAAGCCCTATCAATTGTTTGTATATCTTCATTCCATTCTGGTCCACCTTACCTAAGTGCACATCAAAGTTGGTGTTAAAAGACTCATTTGAGGGTGCAGTGAGTGAGTGTTCGAGGTTATATGCTCAAAACTAATCAAAAATAGGCACAATAAAGCTAGGAAAAATAGCTCGACATACATACTCATGCAATGAATGAAATGCAGAGAATACAAACAGGTGTATGTCAGCGCATGAATGTTTGTAAGTCTTGTGTCTTGTCAGTTTGCCCACCTACTTCTTCACGCACCCCATTGAACACCAGACATAGTTTGTCTTCTCTTGCCGTGTCTGGATCCTGTTTCGTTTCCTTCTTTTGCTCGCCTTCCTTCTCCTTCCCTCTTTGACCTTCTTCCTTCCCTCTTTAACCTTTGTCTTCCTCCTCTTCTCTTCTTCTCTCATGCTCCTTCTCTTTTCTAGGTATCAGTCCAGCCAGCAGCACCCTGAGGCGCAGCATGTGATGCCATATCACAACATGGGCCATTACTCAGAGGGTCCCAGAGAAGAGCTTGTCATGGCGGAGCTGTCTGTCCACCGGGAGCCACCTATTCACCAGGAGCCTTTTTATCAGAGCTACCATACGCCCCAAAACCACTACCAGGAGGCAGCTTACCAGCATAATGTCAGGGAGCAGCAGCATCCTGCACACCTGCCCCACCACCCCCAGCACCAACATATAGTACAGCAGCAGGAGCCGTGTGTTCAGCACCAACCTCAGCCTGCTGGCCCACCCCAAGGTATGGAAGAAATTATTGCCATCCAAGCCCCTATCTATGTTGCCTGCTGTATTTTCTCTAATGACCATGTCTTTTCAGCTGTCTTTATCTTTTTGACTATCATATCTCAACATGTTTCACCTCTCTGTCCTAGTTGTGACGCCAGTGAAGAAGAAGAGAGGCCGGCCTCCAAAGCAGCAGGCAGAGGAGGGCAAGACGCAGGAGGAGGAGGAGGAGAACGAGGCCGCCAAAAAAGCTAAGAGGGCTCTCAACCGCTTCAACGGCATGTCAGTGGCTGAGGTTATGGCCAAAACCCTGCCAGACGTTATAACCTACAATCTTGACATTTTGATAGTGAGTTACTGAGGACAAACGTAGATTTTCTATCTTTGTCTATTTGAATAAGTAGTGCATTGGTGATTTTTTTGTGACAATTGTACAATTTTTTTGATCTAAGTTGTAAGTTTTCAGTCACGAAAAGCTGTATTTTTTAGGTCTGTTGCCATGCTAACACCTTGATGTTTCTCCTCAGATTGGAATTAATCCGGGACTGCTTTCAGCCTACAAAGGACACCATTACCCAAACCCAGGAAACCATTTCTGTATGTTGAAACCCAGTTTCATTACTGACTTTATAGAATGCATAACCGCTTTAACCTTAAACTTCCCCCACCCTGTCGGACCGACTAATGTGCTTCGACAATGACTAAAATAAAATCTTAACCCATTAAAAAACCTAGTGTGGGTCCAGTGTTGTGAGATCTGTTTGGTGTGTCTCTGTAGCCGCTTGTCTAATTGAACTTTAACTCTTCTTTCCAGGGAAATGTCTATTTCTTTCTGGTTTAACTGACAAGCAGCTCAACTACATGCACGACCAGAGCCTGCCAGAGAGTTATAGCATCGGCTTCACCAACATGGTAGAGCGGACCACACCTGGCAGCAAGGACCTCTCCAGGTGAATAAAAAAAAAAAAAACCAGACTGATAGAATGATGCATTACTGCAACAGTAAACTGAAAACTTAACTCTGGGATCAGTAACAGAAATGACCTCCTGGGTAAAAGCAACCCCCACAGTGAAATCTAGGATGTCCCTCACAAACATTCATGATATTTTTCTGGTTTTATGTTTTTTTCCAGTAAGGAGATTCGTGAAGGGGGTCGACAGTTACTTGACAAGCTACAGAAATACAAGCCATTAATAGCAGCTTTTAATGGAAAAGGTAAAATTCTTGAAACATTGAAACACTTCTTTTCTATCATTAAAGTGTTGAGACGGCTTCCTCATAAAGCCATTCAATTAGCTTAACATTGAATCGACATTTGTTTATTTTGGCAGGTATTTATGAAATATTCTGCAAAGAAACTTTTGGTGTGAAGGCAAAGAATCTGGAGTTTGGGCTACAGCCTTACAAAATCCCAGAAACTGAAACGGTATGTTGGAACAGTGAATGGATTATACAATTATTATGTTGTTTAATATGCAGACAGTCCTCATGGCATGTTTGCGTTCACATAGGTGTGCTACTTGATGCCTTCATCAAGCCCCCGCTGTGCCCAGTTTCCCCGTGCACAGGATAAAGTGCATTTCTACATCAAGCTGAAGGAACTGCGAGACCAAATGAAAGGCCTGGTACCAAACCCTGAAGTGGAAGAAACGCAGTACTC
This sequence comes from Chelmon rostratus, assembly GCF_017976325.1. NCBI lineage: Eukaryota > Metazoa > Chordata > Actinopteri > Chaetodontiformes > Chaetodontidae > Chelmon > Chelmon rostratus. The sequence continues at coordinate 24,666,350 of NC_055663.1, forward strand.
GTTCGATCTGCAGCTAGCTAAAGGTAAATGCCACAAATCCTGCTTTTAGGGATTTTCTGAGACATTACCAGGTACATGTGTGTAATATTTAGTGACATATTTATGTCTTAAATGAAGATCTGACTCCTTGATGTTGCGTTTGTTCTACAGAAGATGCTAAGAGGCTTGCAATCAAAGAAGAGCAGGTGGATCCAGAGTATGAAAGCTGTAGTGGGCTCCATGACAACGCCAGGCAAAGCAGCAACACCTCTTATTAAAGGAGACTGAGGAGAGGTGGAAAAACAGGCCTTTCTGCAGTAGCACACAGGTAGTGCAGTTACCATGTGCCGTAATTCTAATTAAATTTACCTGCAATCTTTTTATTTATAAACCGAACAATCAGTTGTTTCAAGTGCATATAATGTAACTGTACATAATGACTCCAAACCACTGTGACTGATTATCTATCTAAAGCAATTTAGAAGTCTTGAGCTGATTTTCATACAGTGCTGACATGAAGTGAACCAATGACCACGATTTATCAATCCCAAAAATGATGGCATGGTATGAAAAAATGTGATGTCAAAGTGACCTGTGGAGTTTTTGACTTCTAGTGTCACTATAATGCAGTTTTTTTATGAGTGGGTCCTCCGTGCACACGCACAAGGACACATGGGTACGTGGGTAGCACTATATAAATTTCTGGCAATGGTTTCACACTATTCCACTGATCTACAGGTGGTGGTAACATGCCAAGGTATGCAACAATGCACCAGCAAAAGCAGAAAAGTTGAAGACAGTTTTGATATAAACAATGCAGGTTTAAATTTTGTTCTACATGTGTGTTATGATGCACTTAATGCATTTTGGAGACTAATAATGAATCTAAACATAACAATGGTTTGTTTCCAAGAACACGCCACAGGGTACCATTAAAGGGATAGCTTGGTGTCTTTCTCGAGTAAAAAGCGTTCAGCATGACTCCAAGGAAAAGGCTGTCCGACAGCAGTGACAATATTCATAATATAGTGTACACTTAAACTGATATTAGTTTAGTTGGGCCCTCTTTTAGGTGGCAAAAATAAGTTTTGCTGCTGACCCTGTTCGCAGCAGTACATTGCTTAGTTTCTGTTCAGTACTCCTGTCTGGAAGGTTTACACTGACTGCATAAGTACCTCAAACAACCCCGCTTCAAAAAACCAAACTATCCATTTAAGTTTACACAATTTGCAGTAAATGACATAAAACACACAAAACACTGGCATGGTTCTTTAAAATATCTTTTGGGTGGTTTCTGTAAATAAAATGGTTTGCTCAATGATTACCACTGCATTGCTTAATGACTTATAAATGACTTCTGCAAGCAGCACACACCATCTTTATTTTCGTATCTCGCAGAAATGGACATTGTAGACCAGTCAGCGGACATGGCATGGAATCACTGCAGCTGGAGATGTTCGCTCCACAGACACCAGATATCAGCTGCATTCGTAGCATGATGCATCAGTGAGGGTAAGAGACCCTGTGATGACACCACAAGAGAAGAGGAGACATACAGTTTCCTGAGCCATCGCAATGTGACGCACAAGGGAGAAAGTGCCCACAACAGTTACATTTTCTAACTCTCAAACAGACTGTGCATGTTTTTGGTGTCATTTTTTATCACTATTTATTGCATTTTGTATGGTATGTGGGTCTAGTGACTTATTTTTGTATTTTAAAAGAATGACATTTTATGATTTATCAGCTGTATAAATACGTAATTGTACTCTGGAATTTCTAATCTGTAATTACAGAGTTATTAAATCTCTTCAGAAGATGGCATGTTTACTGTCTCATTGTTTAAGTCATTAATGTGAAGCTGTAATAGATAACCTATAAGGGGGGGGGGGGGGGGGGGGGGGCAAAAACCCCAGAAAGAATGATTAATTCTTCTTCTTCTTGAGTGGAAAGTCAGACTTTGAAAGCTCTATGACAAAGCAGGACGATTCTGCTTATTTTATGATAATGGAGAGCTCACAGTATAGTGAGATATACTTTCATATTTTTTTCTACTCTAAAAAAAGGACCAAAAACAAACACCAACAATGTCTTATCAGGTTGTATCGACTTATTTTGCAGAATCTCATATTTGTAACACGGGCGTAATTAATGAGGAAGAAATACAGGTCAATAAAATTACCCCACAGGGACCTTTAGACTGTCTAAGATGCCGCAATTTTCATTAATTCATTGTTAAAACGAACACTGAAACTATGCTTTAAATTGTTATATATTGAGTTGTAATAATAGTTGATGCACTCATTATTGAAAGTATTGTGGGAAATATAACAGCCAAATTAAATACTTAAAAACTGAAACAAGCTGCAAACATATCCCTTTAATCATCACAGGACATCAGCCAATAGAAAACAAACTCACGGAGTTTAAAAGTCGAGCAGCTCATACCAATGCTAACATGGGTGCATACCGTTTTCTGCGTTTTCGATTTTACCGTGCAATTTCCAGTAAAAACACATATTCATACAGGAGTTTTAAAATAAGAGGTTATAATATCCAACGGTCTAAATTTTGCTCTCTGGTGTCATTGTTCTTGCTTATAGTCAAATATATTTTTCTTCTTCACACCTACGTCGTCAAGTTGAGCTCTTCCGGTGTCAAAGTTGACCCGGCAGTGCTGTCATGTCTTTGTTGCCTGTGTTGAACCTCATATGTTGTGAATAGAAGAGCGGCATAGATGGAAAATAAACTGTTCTCTGTACAGAAGAAACAAATTTAAGACGTACCCTCAACAGGTTTGTTAAAGTTTTTAAATAGTGGTAAATTATGTGTAATTTCTTAGCGAGGAATCTCAGTGGAAGAGAAAACATTCATGCTAGCTGAACAGCTAGCTGTTGGCTAACATTAGCTGCACTTGTGGCACTGCTGCTGAATTGCTGATAACAATATCATACATATTATCACCCGGAATTGGAAATTTCTATGATTCAAATGAGATAGCACCAAGCTCGTACCTTTACCTACTAACAGTGTATTTATCCTGTTTTAAAATTGCAAATTGATAGGTGTGTTTCATTCGGATTTAGCTTGCTAGTTAGCATCGCCATGGAAGAAGTGGTGGGGGTGGGCTACATTTTAGCAGGTGTAGATGTGTAATCGCTGAATTTTGTGTTTAGGAAATCTATTATTATACTTTTCATACAATATGGTCGTCAGGGGAGTGTTTTGTCTTTGTTGTAATGTGTAATCGCCATAAAATTTATCTTTTGTTGGCATTGTCTGTGTTTATTTTTTGCTGCTAGCTCCACAATTTGTCTACAATTCCCTGGCACATGCATTCAGTTTCATACACTGCCAGACTCTTAATATGCTAAACGACATGTACATCACCTAGCTATGTTTCCTCAACATTCATATTGATTTATCTAATAAAGTCAAACCACCCAAAAGATGGAAGAAAAGCTGAATGGATCATTCCCTGTTGTCTCCCCGGAGTATCTTCAACAGTGGTGAGTCTTCCTCCTCACCCCAATGTGGCCACATGGGAGTCTGATTATATCAGTAAACCTCTGAATGGCAAAGTGTGATGAAAATGAAATGAACGCATGTGCGCACAGTTGCCCTTTTGACTTTTGTTTTACCATTGTTTTCATGAAATGCCATTGGGTTTGTGTACTCTGATACAGTGCTGTGAATATTGTTTTGTTACAGCTCGATGGCATTTTGCTGTGGTTTAATACAGGGAGAACAGAGGAAAACATCTTGATGGTGGAATTCCTCTGATTTTTTTCCCTTAATATGATGTGAAGCTTTACTACAGTCTCTGTGATTCACTAACCATTGTTGACTGGGAACTAACAGTGTGGGTTTTCCATGTGTTGTGAAAATAGTCTGCCAATGGTGTAGACATACACACATTTATACTCTGTTAGCAGTTTATTACGTCCACAGAGATAAAACTAATACTGATCCACACAACATACCTGCAACAAGTTCTACCATTGTTGAGGCTGTAATGTTCAGTAGGTTAATGTGTTGATTCAACGCAATGGTCATTTTAAAGGCTGTAGTTTGGTTTGGTTCAACCGAAAATAGTTGAACCAAACCAAAGAGCACATAGGTTACACAACTCATGGGTTTAACTCAACTTCAGCCCTGCAGCACATCCCACTGCCATTTTGCCTGTTGTCTTTATTATTTCTCCTGTTTTTTAAAAATATTATTCCACCGCAGGGTTCAGTCTGCACAGCAGTTTCAAGCTCTCCAGGCCCAATATTCAGGCTTCAACCCCAATCATCAGTTTCAATACCCGGAGGAGCAGACAGGAGAGACCGCCCTGGCACACATGGCTAATCCAGAACCCATGATGGATCAGCAGGAACCTGCAAACCTAGCAAAACGTACTATGATTGCTTTTTAAAAAAAACATCCTTGCAGATATGTTATATCTATATAGATCAGCTGGTTCTGGGTCATGTCCCAGATTTCTTAATTTGTCATAAAATGTTGACTCAATGTGTCAACAGTAGCTATGCACAACTATACTTGAATGATACAATCTTTCTTAGATAGTCTTTCTTAATACTGCATGGTGTTAGCATTGTTCCTGGTGAGCATGCTTTTGGAGAAGAAACTTTGTGTAAGTTAGTAACTGCTTTGTGAAATATATCTGGCTTTCTGAAAGAGTTTTAAGTGCTATTGTGGTTTACGTGGATGTTTGATATGCTTTGAGACAAAAATAAAACTATATGGAAGGCACAGTGACGTATAGATGGGGTCTGTTAACAGTTCAACAAAGTGCAAGAGCACAATGAAGGTTCAGACCTTGCTTCCTTTTGATATCACCTCTCTGAATTTTTCTTGTAGCCCCAGCCAAAAAGAGAGGCAGAGCAGCTCAACCCAAGGAACCCAAGGCACCGAAACCACCGAAAGTCCCCAAGGCACCCAAACCACCCAAACCACCTAAGGACCCAAATGCACCTAAAGCCAAACCTGGTCCTAAGCCCAAGAAGGCAGCTGAGGCTCAGGCAGACGGCAAGCAAGAGAAGATTGATGAGAGCTTCAAGAAGGTGAAGAGGAAAGTTGACCGCTTCAAGGGAATGTCAGAGGAGGAAGTCATGAAAAAAACTCTCCCAGACCTGCTGGATTACAACCTGGACTATGTCATTGTAAGGCTGTTTTTCAATCTGTTTCACAGTGGAACTAAGCACTGTGCCATGAATATAGTGGAATGAATATCTGCTGTTTTGCTTTCAGATTGGTATCAATCCAGGACTGATGGCAGCTTACATTGGACGGTGGTTTCCAGGTCCTGGAAATCATTTTTGTAAGTTAGTTGACACAAATTTTTCAGGTTGTGTAATTGTAAAGAATAGTTCCTTACTTGCCTGCAAAAAATATCAGGATGAAAAAATAGTTTCAGTTGTCCAAATGTTTTTAGAAAATGTGTGATCCTGTAGTGCCTTTGTAAGACCCAGTTTGAGTTTCATATCTTTTACAGTGAGGTCTATTTTTGTGAAGAGATGTTTTACAGGTTCAAATTAAAAACAATTTGCCTAGAATTGATTATTAGCTTAATAAAATCAAGCAGAATGCCATGACATGTTAACTTCAGAAAAATACATCCCTTTTTGTTAGCCAAAGGGACAAATGACAGGGTGACTTTTTAATTTCAGGGAAGTGCCTGTTTCTGTCTGGATTTACTGAGGAGCAACTCAACCACATGCATGACACCACTCTGCCTGTCAAGTACAAAATGGGCTTCACCAACATGGTGGCCAGGGCGACACCAGGGAGCAAAGACCTCTCAAGGTAGGCTTATATACTGATGTAAAAAAAAAATATGTGTAAGACGCAGTTAGTGTCATCGCTCACAGACTTTGACTCTATTGCTCACAGTCATTTTGATGTTACTAGAGGCAGAAAATCAATATTTAGGGCAAAGAGAGCATCATGAGTTGGATGAGCAAATGTGCCATAATGGCTGACTGTGTTAGCCTGAGATTCCTGTTAGCTTTGACACTGTATTATAACGATCTTACTTCTGTTTTCATCAACAGCAAAGAGTTACGTGAAGGAGGCAAAATTCTTGTAGAGAAGCTGAAGAAATTCAAACCTCTTATTGCTGTTTTCAATGGAAAATGTAAGCACTCCTCTACTACAGATCCAAAAATATGATTATTCCTTAAAGTGAATTAAAGTAATCTTTTTCTGTTTTCCCCCCCCCAAGGCATCTATGAAATGTTCTGCAGAGAGTTGTTTGGGAAAAAACCACAGAAACTTGAATTCGGGTTGCAGCCACACAAGATCCCCGAGTGTGACGTGGTGAGCACAGACTGCTTTGCAAACTCATTGTGGATTCCTCGTTTTCCCAACTGGCCTTGCAAAATGGATTGTTTTCAACATTTTTTGCCAACCCCAGAGACTAAATGTTCAAGTCTCATCTGTTTAGTAAAAAAAATCATCACATCAATACTTGATACCAGTCGTAATCCATATCAGCACTGGAAAAGTGATGGTTGTGCAGTGCAGGATATCTAAAATATCTGTTTCTATCCAGTTTCATCAATAATGAGCTGTCTGTTTAGAAAATGTGACCTTTTATCCATACCACAGTAATCCTTTCAAATGTAGGTATTTGAACGTTTGATCTGACGGTGATTTCCCCCACACAGGCGCTGTATCTGATGCCGTCGTCCAGCGCTCGTTGTGCTCAGTTCCCTCGCGCTCAGGACAAAGTCCACTTTTACATCAAACTGAGGGAGCTCAGAGATAGTCTGAAGGGCATGCGGAAAAGCAACGAGATCGAGGAGGTCGCGTACTCGTTTGACCTGCAGTTGGCCAAGGGTGAGCGTGGAAGTCGTGCATGAATGGAAGCGTTTTGTTTACATCAAAGTCATCCAACCTGTAACTAACCACTGAGTGGCATGACAGTTTTGTTTTTTTTTTCCTCTAAAAGTGAAACTAGAAAGCATCGTGACATACAGAAAAAGAAACAAACTGATATTGTAGCTATACCCATCATTTGAGTGCAGTAAAATTCTGTATGAAGAATTAAGATGTTAATCCTGCTATTAAATCCTGCCCTTTTATTTCCATCTGTGGATCCAGGTCAGATCATGTTTGGTAAATCTTGCCTTGTTTTCGTTTTTTTTAACAACTACAGAGGATGCCAAGAGGATGGCCATAAAGGAGGAGCAGTACGATCCTGGTTATGAAGATGCCTACGGTGGAGCATATGTAGAGAAGGGACCTGAAGGGGACCAGGCTCAAAGCCAGACCAACGGTCACTGTACATTCTCAGCTGCAGAGAACAGAGGTAACACACTCACACAGTTTGCCTCTGCAGAGTGTTGTCCACTCCTCACATTTTATTAAAGCAAGTTCGGGTTGTTGAAGTTATGATGATTATGACGTAAGTCCAGATACATATTTTAAGCATCTTTAAGGTAAATATTTCCGGAAAGTTTTTACGTTCTTTCTCAGCTGCGATTGGAGTCATCATTGTGTTTACATGAACTTCAATAACTGGGGTACAGCCAGCTCTCTGCAGAAAGCTGATGTACATGAGAAGCAGGTTTCTGTTATCAGGGAAGGCAATCCTGGAGAATTTTTTAAGCCATACTTCTAATCATCTTTTTACACGTATGCACCATAAGGCTTCTGACACACATGTGCACACATACACTCCATTGTATTACTCCTCCAGTTAAATAAGTAATGTTTCCAGAATAAGGTTGGGGGTATTACTGAGCTGCTGCACCAATACGTAGATTCACAGTAAGCAGGTTGTGCATGTGGTGTCTTCTATGCATATGAAAATACTCATTGAGGAAAAAATGTCCAAAGCTTATGATTGGTTGCTTACAATGAGGCAACTGGAAAGTAAAATGTCTGAGCAATATGAACACTTTTCATGTTGGCAAGGATAAGTCGTCCTCTGAACTGAGGCCTTCAGTCTGTCTGTTGTCTGTCTTCAGAAGGCGTACAGGAGGCGGCCACGTCACAATCAGCAGAAGGTCAGCTCCCAGACGGACAGTGGATGACCCAGTCTTTTGCAGATCAGATCCCAGACATCAGCGGTGGACCAAAGGACGGCAGCGTATAAGGAAAAGACTCCTTTTGTCAGGTTTTAGATTGTTTTCCTTTTTATTAGGGTCCGAGTGGGATATACACATATAGATGGACTTTTTAGAGATTTTGCAGAATATTCTTTCTGCACTTTTTTTGTGGTCTTGTATACTGTATGTATGATCATCTTCATGGCAGTCTTCTTAAATATGTGAAATCAGGGACTTGATGATGCTTGACTGTCCTTGGAGGTCGTGTATTTAAATGTTTGTTTTGCCTTTGTACTGTACTGTAACATACTGCACTGTGATGCAGTAACTGGAAACATACTCGTCTACTGTTTTGACAGTAGAAAAAACTCCGGTCAAGTTAGTCACTTATAAGCTGGACTGGTCAGGGTGAGACTATATGATCCTCTGTGCGAAGCATTAATGTTTTACATTCATGGTGCTATGAACTCACGACGATGCAAAGTGATCACTTGGTGAAACCAGACTCGACGTGAGATTTCACCAAAGGAATTTCTGGCAAGCCTTTCAATGTAATGTTACAACTCTCAAACAGGTTTTATTTTAATCTTTGCTATTATCACTTTTTTGCTTTAGGAATTCTAGAATTATGTTTTGTATGTTTATGAAATTGTCATTCACAAGGAATTTTATGAAACATTTGTCCATTAAAATGTCCTGATGATGCTTTTTCTATATTATTGGATTACCTTCCAGTCATTTTAAGTGTCATAAAGCACAGCATTGCAGGTAAACTTAGAGTATAGTGAAGATAACTGATGTGTTTTATTTTGTAGAGAATATATAAGAAACAATTGAAAGTGGATCCCAACATAACGTGCAACAAAGATTCTGAAACAGGATGTCACAGTAACACAATTTTATGTACCTTTGACTTAAATGAACCATGTTTGAAAATGTTCCTGTTCCTTCAGAGTCATGGGACTGGAGTGCCTCAGCTTTGGCTGTAAGAAATTCATCATATCGATACACTTTAAAACACATTTCACACACTGCCTCAAAAAACTCTCCAACAAACGGCTTGTTACTAGTCACATGCTTGTACGTAAGCTAAGCAGAAGTCATTCAAATCTTCACGTGAAAACAAATTAATTTTTTGCAAGGGTTTGTATGATGTCATGCTGAACGTCTTATTCTTATCATCCTGTGAAAATGTTGATGCAATGAAATGGTTGCATTCAGCAGATGGCCCTGGATGTCATCTTTGTGTTGAAATGAACACTTTGGTTTTCTTCTTCTCAACACATTAAGTCTCTGGAATGATTTTCTGCACAGCGTTCAAATCGCTGGTCATTCAACCTCATTGTGTGCTCATTTATTTTGATTACAGTCAAAATAAAATTAGATTTTAAAAGCATGATTGCTGATAGAGCTGACATAGCTGATAAATATTAGAAACCATAAGTTTTACTCTTGCAATTCAAAAGTCTTTTTTTTTCTGTCTGGTTTATGGTTGATGAAGAGTTAATTTACTTCTGTGGTTTAAAGTCGTCTTCCCACATGTGGGGAAGCTAGATGGGCATGCACATGTGGAGGTGGAGTGGTCCAGGTTACGGTTTTTCTTGGAATTTGTGGTGATTGTTGAGTTCAAAGGTTTAATGTTTTTGTCTCCTGTCTGGGTTATGAGGTCAGGGCTGGAGGACCCACTGCTGCAGCGCTGCTCTGGAAATGCACTGCAGAATACAAAGATTACAGAGAGCACAAAAACCTGAATGAGCATCATCAAAGTAGGCGTTCTGCAATGACATTATGTCTTCATAAGGTGCTGTTAAACAGCAGCAGATATGCTACAGTGGCACAGACATTGTACATGTAAAGAATAATAATTTCCAAACCAATAATTGAAATTATACTTAATTATATGAATTCAAAATAAGTTATGAATTGCAGGTGCTCACACCTGTTGAGGGTCTTGCTGCTCCATTTCTGCCTGCAGAAATTTGTGGTTGACGTCAACACTCTGTAAACTGCTGCACAGCCTGATAATATACTGTCAAAGGGGAAAAAAAGCAAAGCGATACAACCGATTGTTGTTGTTGTTGGTCTGTAGATGTTAAGTGTTGCATGATAAACCACTTTACCTTTTGGCGAGGAAGACGGTCAGCTCAACAGGCAGCATGAGGAGGGTCAGCAGGTACGTAACCACTTTCGCTGGAAGGGTGCCGCCATCGTGACTGTCCCTGCACGCCTCACATAGCACTAACACACAAAATGTGGACATTACACCAACTTTACCGTGTGTGTCATATTATCCTGCCTGTGGTCGATTTTAGATTCATCGTTCATAGTTCTTAATTTAACAAATTAACTCAAGGACTCCTTACACAGTTGGAAGTTCTTGATAAAATATCTGTAAAATCAAATTAATAATCCTCAACTGAAACAATTAAGTAGATTTTATGAGATTTCTTTTTTCCTGGGTCTCATGTAATTTTTAAATGTGGTCTTGGTATGAATTTTCTTAGTTCTTGTGATAGATTTAATTGTATGCAACAATGAGCACTCCTGTTCTTCATTTGAACCTTGAAATTTCTCCTTAAAATACACAATGACCATGCTCCACGAGGAGCTTCACATGAGCATGTGGTGGTTGCATGCTTTGTTCAAAGCTTTAGCAGGACATTCATTATTCTCTTTACCATTCCCTCTTTTTGTATCCCACCAGAGCATTTGAACCTTCCAAGAACAAGTTTGCTTTCATTAAACCCAAATCTAACGTTTAATTGCTCACTGTAGCATGAAGAAAGGATTTAGTTACTTTCCCAAACAAAAGGTAACTAAACCCTCTTTTTGGCTTGTAAACCGTGACCTGCTCGTCCTCCTTACCTCTCTTGAAGCTAAGCGGGAGGTTCTCTATGACCTTCAGGTCCAGCCACCAGTGGTCTTCCTCATGAGGGTTTTGTCCATTTAACAGTGTCTTCATCGATTCCCCTGCTTGAGCCGACTCCACCAGCTCACAGCAAGGTTGGACTCTCTCCACCACCAAACCGGGGGGAAGATGCTGTGTTCCAAGCAGATCTATCACAGACAGTGGACTACTAACATGTTTTAGATGTTACTGCATGGTGTGAATGAAAAAAAAAAAAGGAAAATCAAAGACTGAGTTGTGAGGAGGCTGAAGGTGGAGGAGCTCACCTCTCTCTCTCAGGAAATGCAGAGCATCCATGTAGCCGTTGTGGCAGATCTCAGCCAGCTTCTGTCAAGATCAAGTGAAGGTTTGGTTGCTCTTCTTTTACATGACAGAGAACTGCTTAAACATCTCATGAATCATTTGTCTTTTTAACTGTTTACACTCAGTTTAGTGTCACCGAAAAGAGAAGTAGAGCTTTTTCTCTGCTGTGAAAGCTCTCACTTAAAAAAAAAAACACATTTCAACATCTGGACAGAGACCCACCTCAAGTGTCGGAGGGAGGAAGGATGTACAGACCCGATGCACATTTCCAGTGTTGACCTGGATGCTAACGTTGCCGTAGTGCACCTCGAAGAAGTTGAACGTCCCCTCTCTGGGGCAGATGTCGCTCTCGCCTGAGAACGGGGCCATAGTGATGGTGTTCCTCTGCTCAAACAGGGGCATGTTGTTGCTCAGGGCTCCATCCATGTAGCGCTGAGAGGAAGCAGAAACAAACCGAGTGTTAATCACGGCCTCAGATGGCAACACAGATTCCAAATGATCAGCTTGCGGGATTTGATAACAACAGCCACCACGTTACACACCACATTTGAGCACTGCAAAGAGCAGCCAGCCCTTTCAGTTTGAGTGACACCAAGAGTTTGATAAAAATGATGTTTAGAGCTAAATCATCATAAAAAAAAAAATAGCACAAAATAATAAAATATAGGTAAAAATAGATTACATAGGATGCATAAAATCATGTAATCAGGACATCATAGCTACTAAAGGCTTGTGAAGAGAAAATGTTTTGGCTTTCTTTTGAAATGTTCAGCAAGCTGCTTCCCTGATGTCAGTATCTGTCTGATTATATGGACTTTAAAGTAAAGAACACAGTAAAACTACACTGTACAACCATTTCTTTTTCAAACATCCTTTTACAAAAATGTCCAGGATGTCTACTCACCACTCCACGGTATGAAGGAGCGATGAACCCACAGTAAACAGGGAAAAAGCAGCTGCACATAAGAACCTGCAAAGAAAAACAACACAGGACGACACTTCAGGTGTCAGACCCTCAGCTCCTGGCACAGATGCCGTTAAACCACGGCAGGCTGCAAATCACTTCCTGTCCCCTTCTCTACTCCTTCCTACCTGAATGAGCTCCTCTCTGCTGTCAAACTCTGACACCAAAATGTTCTTCCCGTCAGCCAGTCTGGTGAGGGACACGCAGAGCTTTCCCGAGGCCCGCAGGTGGGCGTCTGCAGGGAGCTTCTCCAGCAGGGAGTCCCGCGCCGCCCGCAGCAGACTGAAGGTCGGGTGGAAAACTCCCAGGGTGTGTTTTCTGGCCTCTTTTGCCACTGTCAACACATCCACACAAATCTGTTCTGGGGAGGAAAATGCGACAAAGTCAGGCTTTGAAGAGAGTCATGGTGCATTTATTATGCAGGTAAGGTGAGTGAATGAGTCAGAGAATTAATAATGGCCAAACTTTAACTTCGATAGTTTGTTTTTAGCTATGTAGTGAATCCTTTGTTTCTTGGTTGTAAAGACGAAGCAATAGTTGCATCCCGACTCACTGAGCTCCTTCTCTCAGAGCTGCTAAATGCATTCTGGGTATTGTAGGGAATCAGTAACTCTTTGATGGATTGTTTTCTTATCTCACTGTGCTTTGCCTGTTGTTGCTTTATGGCTGTGAGTCATTACATCACCTTCTTTTAGGATTTAAGGTTGCCACTTGATCAACACGATCAATATAAATTAGTTTTTCGTTATTGGGATTTCATTCTTTGGCACTGTGCTGTTGTGTGTGTTTGTGAGGAAGAGGAGGAGAGAAGAGAGCAGAGTGACAGTCAGCGACAGGTGCTTTCCCTCTTTCAGCCTCCACTGGCTTTAAACTCCATGTGACCTCTGGAATTTGCTCTCACTATTGCATGAACTCTGCATGTGTGTTCATTTACCTGAGTGTGTGTTCATGAACCTGTGAACACTGTTTACTCCAAGCATCAAAAACAATAACATGTCGCTGACTTGTCTGAATGGCCAAAAACTATTTTTTAGGATGTTTGATTTTCAAAAGCATACATTTTACATATTCTCTTATATAATCATTGTCCATTAACTAGATCCAAACTGTCATACTGTCAAAGAAGGGCTGAGAAATAACTGAGACCAAGAAAGTAAGAAATTATATAACTTATTTATTGCAACGTTAGGGTCAGGGTTTAATTTAGGAATATATAAGGCTGGAAAACGCAAGATTTCATTACATAAAATAGATCTACTTGCAAAATCAGGGTCAGATAGAGGGATATATCAAATTTCCGTATGCAACAGAATAGAGTGATGGGCTACACAACTGTAACCTCCATGCATTAGGTGATCATCATGACACGAGTTAGAAATGCCAGCAAAGCAGTATGTTTTTAGCTAAAAGATCCTCAGATATATACCCAGTAAAAAAAAGTTCTGATGATTTGAGCTGGACTAACTCACCAATGGGAATCCCAACAGTCAGAGCTGCAGCCACAAGACAACCAGATGAAGCTCCACAGATTTTGGAGGCTCCGTGGACCAGCTGTGGGACCTGCTGGAGGAGACAGCTCAAAGCGCCCAGGTAGTAAACGCTCCTGAATCCACAGCCTGCAAAAGAGATGTTCCACTCCTCGCCCCTGTCGAACATCTTCGCTGACGTTCCCATCAACTCAAAACCACATCTCGAATTTTGTCACCTTTGCATTCACCTGTCAGAGTTCAACTGGTGCATTTGGATTCCCCTCCGTGTCATTGACATGTAAACCACTATCTAACCTGCACTACATTCAGACGTGTAATGGCCAGTGCCTCAGCCGGCTTTGGTGTTGCACAACTTACTAGGCACAAACGTCACACGCTTCAAAAAGGAAAACAGGCCACAGTCACTTCACGTAATGAGTGCTATTAGACCAGCTGCGTGACATGTGATCCAGTTTTCATAACTTACTTAACCAGCACAACACAGAAGTATGGAGGCCAGAGAGGGGCCGAGGGGGGGGGGGAACTGACCCCCAGAGTGATTTCTCAACTTGTGCTTGCTGACTGTTGACAGAATAAACGCATGTTGGAAGCAACTAACTATATTTCAGCGCGTGCAGCCTGTCCAGTTTTCCCATTGACTTGCGATTCAATGGACTATTATCATTTCTAGATGCTGCTTCTTTATTTGCTTTCTACACTTCCATTGTTCACTTGCTTTAACCTTAGTTTGAATAGTCTAGTTTTAAGTACGTCTCATTCCAGTGCAGCGTTGATTTAAGGCTTGAAGGTACAATAGTCGTCAAAACAGGGTATCAGACATACAGTTAAGTTTGTCATCAGTAACTCAGGGTTGCAGTTTCGGCCTAGCTTCTGTGTAACCCAAGCTACAAAATGAATAAAACAAATAACCTCATTAAAAAGATAACCAGGACAAATGTACTTTTAGCAGATCTTATTTTGTTCTCTTCAAAACCTTTTCACAAAACACCTTTCAACCAAAATTCAGGGCAAAAAGAAATCAATGTAATCTTTTAACAAAATTGTTTAATATCAAAGGCACTTCAACATACACTTAAGCTTACATTTTCATTTTATAACACTGACAAACATTTCATCAAAAACGTGTGTGTGTGGGAATTCAGTCTTAAAACTGATCGGACAGGAGTGAGTATTAATGATGATCATGATGATGAAGCTCGTATTGTGGGAGTTGTCTTACTGAGGAATGTTTTCCTCTGATGTTACAGATTACACCTGTCGACCAAAGTCCGCTTTCATAGGGGATTTACGTCCAGATAGGTCCCTATGTTTACACCATCACATCTGGTTTCCCTCTTACTGATCTGACCCTGCATGACCTCACATACCACAACTAAGTGTGGTCTACATTTTCAGCATCAGTTTACCTCGTCATGCTTAAGCCGACATATATTTGATTCATCTGATCACCTCACTGGCTCTTCAGATGCAAAGTGCTTCATGTAGTCACCAGCTGTTTGCTAACTTTGACTGCTGCCTGGTGCTGGGCAGGCGGTGTACACAATCATTGGCTGTATTTGATCGTGGCGCCAAAAAGCAAAGATTTTTTTTTGCATTTTTGCATTCCTTTATTCAACATTTTCACTTCTTCTCTTTCAGTGCAACACTAAATATATTTACTTGAATGCAAGAAACGACGCAGAATCACCTGTTTTCTTGCGGTTTGAAATTTGCTCGGATGCAATATTTCGGATCCAGCCCACAGCTCTGCCCAGACCCCAGCCTCCACCCGCACTCTTAGGTGACTCTGTGGCGGCTTCGTCAAACCCAGAGGTGGGGCTGAAGGTGGGTGTAGGGGGAGGAGTCAGAGACACGTGGTGCGACTCGCGATGTGTGTTCCAGGTGAAGGTAAAACTGGAGGTGGGAGTAGCTTCTGGGGTCAGTGGGAGACCGTTCAGGTCTTCTTTTCCCTGATTAATCAGGTTCAGGTCTGATGGCAGGCTTGTACATCGGCGCAGTGATGTCTTCCTGGAAGAAGCACAGTGTTGAGACAAGAATAAAGGGAAAACTCAGCTTTGTTGGTGGCCAAAATTTCCACTTGTATGACTCTTAAGTCAAGAATAACGTTAGCAGCTCAAAGCACAGCTGAGGTCAAGTGCAGCCAAGCGTGATGTTTTCCAGGCATCGCAACTGCACATTTATGAAGATCTGTGCAGGAGAAATGCTGATTACACTGCACACCTGTCGCAGACCTCCGCCTTGCCCTTCCAAGCTTGTTTGTATATGTCTCCAGCCACGCCGTAGAGCCAGCTCATGTCCCGTGGTACATCTGGGATCCAGCCCACAAGTCTAAAAGCAACAGCCAAAGGATTGTAGAGTCAAATTAGCACAAATTCTACTCAAGCATTTCACATAAATAAAATCAGTGCTAACACTTCAGGGAGAATCATTTATTATAAATCCAACATTGAAATTTGACTATTGGGATTTACATGCTAAGAAAAGGAAGAAGAATGTAGAAGAGCAACGTTTCTCTGAAATACAGTGAAGAAACTAAGATGATAAAAGTTTTAAATTTGCAGTTAGTTTTTATTTCAGTTTTAACTGTTAGATTCATTTTGGTTTGTTTTCAGAGTGTGTCTGCTAGTTTTAGATTTGGATCTTCAGAAAGGTTTACTTTTAGTTTTACAGTAGTTTTAGGTAGGAATGGGGCAGAAGCATGTAGCTGCAAATACGTACAACACAATACTTTTAAAAAATGTTCTACTAGATGCTTCTAACTCAAACATTTGTTTGTTTTCCATGACCCTGATTCTGGGACGCTGCGTAAAATGTACATGAACACAGAATGCAATCATTTGCAGACAGACTGTGTTTACCGACAAAGTGTCCCTGAGTTCATGCAGTAACATCCTGTATACTATCATGTGTTCAAGTGGTGAACCTCGCTCCATCCTCGCTGTGAAACTTTCCAGGATGCTCCTTTCATACCCAATCATGATACTATCACCTGTTACCAATCAACCTGATGACCTGTGGAATGATCCAAACAGGTGTTTTTGGAGCGGTCCACAACTTTCCCAGTCTTTAGTTGCTCCTGTCCCAACTTGTTTGAAACGCGTTGCTGCATCAAATTCAGCAGCAACATGTTGATGAGGTCAAACATTAAATATATTGTCTTTGTACTGTTTCAGTTCAGTATATTATGGGGTTCTGCAGTCTCCCCTCCTTTTTTCCCTTTTTGTCTGTCTCTACCCCGTCTCTTAGGTGTGTGTGTGTTTCACCTGCAGGGTGTGGCTACAGGTTGATTTCAGCCTCCTCCTCACCTGAGCGCAGCTGCGCACAATCATGCAATCAAGACCCACCTATGGCCACAGTATATCAGCACCGGCTCCCCGCTGCATATTCGTCAAATTGTCAGTTTATCCACGTGGTAACGAACCAGACATTGACCAAACACTAAAGAATATCTTTCTCCTTGCCTGCCTGCCTGTTGTTTTTTGTGCTCAGGTGCCTGCCCTCACCTGTTTCCGTCCATGCCCTGTTTGTCCGCGTCTTTGGAGAAAGGATTGGATCTTCACTCATCTGGCCTACTTTTCTACAAGCTTTGTCATAATTCTGACGCAACCTGATGTTACTAATCTCAGCAATCATTAAAAGACTTTTGAGCCTTTTCCATGTCTCCTGTCTTCTCTGCTAAAGTGTGGCATTATGGGTCCTGTAATCCGCTGAACACAACTTCTGTCAAGGTTATTACATTCTGTTTTATGTGTGTGTCACAGTATGTATGTGCAGCATGGAGGGACTATAACTTTCATTTCATCATGCAAACGTGCTGCAAAATGATAAATGAACCCAGAGACCTTATTGCAAAAAACCAACAAATTCACATCAGACTTTATTTTAATTAGTTTTGTAACCAGGCAATATCGATCAATTTTATTTATTAAATTTTTTTTGGGGGGGGGTTTGTTTTCATCATTTAAGGGCAGAATACTGAAGTGGCTCCAAGCATATTAGAAATCACTTGAATGTGGTAACAGTCTGAATGCAGGTGAGTACACTGTACCTCTGGGCTAGAGAGTGAGCCGACTCTACGGGCAGAATACGTGGCATCTGCAGGTAAGACGTCACTTTCTTGGGCAGGTACCCCGTCACGTGGGACAACAGACCTCTAGCAGTATGTGTCTCTCGACAGGCCTCACAAAATGCTGAGACAAATACCATGAAAAACAAATATTGCATGTTTAGTGTTACTGTGTTAAATGTACAATGCTGGCACACTTACTTTTTCTTCAGCTTGAATCATTTCTATCTGTGCTGGGAGTTTTTTTCCCAGAAACAACCAGGATTTCCCTGCCAGTCTTCAACGCCCGTCCTTACCCTTCCTGATGTTGACCGGGAGCTGTTCTACGAGCCGTGGATCCAGCCACCAGTGCCCTTCTTGAGGTGGTTTCTGTCCATTCTGATGTGTGTTCTCATCAGAATCTGCAGCTTCAGGCAGCTCCGTCACCAGATCACAACAAGCTGATTTGAGCGCATCCGTCTCCAAACTTCTCAGGGGAGACTCACTGCTGATCAGATCTGTGATGGACATGTAAAGTGAGATGGTTTTCACAAAAAGAAGCGCTGGATTAATCACCATCAGTCACAACAGCCAGTAGAATTTTTTAAAAACCCTCATATTCCTCACCTTCTTTTCACACGAACATTAACAGATAGTAATTATGACAAGATGTTCTTACTGTTCTCTTGCAGGAAGCGGAGAGCATCTATGTAGCCATTCTGGCAGATTTCAGCCATGGCCTGTAAAATCCAAAGGT
This sequence comes from Chelmon rostratus, assembly GCF_017976325.1. Lineage (NCBI taxonomy): Eukaryota > Metazoa > Chordata > Actinopteri > Chaetodontiformes > Chaetodontidae > Chelmon > Chelmon rostratus. The sequence continues at coordinate 24,684,856 of NC_055663.1, forward strand.
GCTCGGTGAGGATGCATGTTAAATCTATTAATCCATACTACACTGCAGGCGCTCACAGTCCACTGGTTTAAAAACAACCGGAGACTTGCATCTGAGTTTTTCGTCAAATAGCACGGATTTAGTTGCATGACCGCCTTACGAATCTGATCAATCAGTATTTAAAGCCTCTGCAAGTTGATTGCCATATAAAAGAAAAGAACGGAAACCAGCTGAGATAATTGGAAAACAAAAGCTGCTTGAAGGCAGGATAAATGCAAAAATAATGGGCTAAAACAAGAGAAGAAAAACTCTGGAATAGTCCTTCATACATACAGAAAGAGACCTCAAGTATTTAACATAATCTAAGTAGTAATAGTAAAAGTAATTTTATACCTACTTCAAACTTTTTAAAATGTCTGTGATCCTATAAAGACCAGTTTAGCTTCTGAAGCATGGACCCTCTTTGTCTCACCTCAGGCTCCGGGGGGAAGAAAGTGCTGGTCACCCTGTGCATGTTCTCAGAGCTGACCTGGATGCTCACGTTGTTGAAGCGCACCTCGTGGAAGCTGAGCGAGCTCGCTCGAGGGCACAGATCACTCTCACCGGCGTACGCAGAAAAGGTGATGGTGTTTTTCAGGTGGCATCGCGGCAGGTTGTCGCTGACGGCACCATCCACGTAATGCTGAGGGGAAAAGGAAGGCGCTGATCAGTGGGTGGAACCAGAAACTAAAATCAATAAATAGGCGATATCATATATCAGTGTGGTAATGTACACACATGACGACACCTTCTCCTGTTTGCCTGAATTTGGCTGTTGAAGGCAGTTTGGGTTGTTTATTTTAGATACTGTTACACTAAGATTAGTGGCTGAGAAACATATGCATCAAATCTGAAAACAGTTAATAAATAGCTTTGATTTGGCTTTAATTTAAGCACAGAGAGGATGTTCGCCATAAAAAGTGCTACACTGAATGATGTTGTGCTGTATTGTGGCTGAAGCTCACCATAAACAGCCTGGTCTTAAATATAAGGGCTTGCTGGTGTGTTCACTCACCACTCCGCGGTAAGTGGGTGGAATAACACCACAGTAGAAAGGGACGAAGCAGCTGCATACGAGGGCCTGGAAAAGGCGGATATTACAGAAACATAAACTCCCTATGCAGACAAAGAACACAGTAATGTAATAGAGTAGAGTAATACGTTTTTAAGCCTTGTGATCAATCAGTTATATCAGATACAAGGGTTGCAACCTGCAAACCTGCAAAAAAGTATACCTGAATGAGCTCCTCTCTGGTCGCAAACTCTGACACTAGTATGTTTTTCCGATCAGACACTCTGGTCAGGGACACACAGAGCTTCCCAGAGGCTCGAACATGGGCATCTTCTGGAAGGCTCGCCGCCAGAGAGTCCTTTACTATCTGCAGCAGGTTGTAAGCCGGGTGCAGGGGCCCCAGTTTGTGCTTCCTGGCCTCTTTGGCCATGAACATCAAATCAGCACAGCATTTCTCTGCACAGAGGACACAGTAATCACAGTGCAGACGTGATCAAGCTGAACTGGGATTCTATAATTACAGATCAACTGGAAATACTTTTTTTTTCAAAATAAAACTATATTATAATGTATTGCATACATTTCTAGATGTGAAGAAGCTCACACAGCAGAAAATGTGTGTTGCAAAACACTGCTTTAAAAATAGAAATTCTGACTACTAACTAAGGACTTAAATTAGATTACCTCTATTGATTCAAACTGTGTCATGTTTTTTTTTGTTTGCTGAAGTAGACTATTGGTCACTTACATCAAATATATCAGGTTGTGTCACCTGGCTAAACTCCAAGTTTGCCATGGTAGTGAAAGGTAATCTAAAGTAAAGTTTGTTTGCCTTTGAGTTCAAAAGAAATCAGGTGACATTCTGAGATGAACCCCAGCAACAATTCAACAGGTTAAAATGTCAGCAGTCTTTCTGGTGTGTCCATGAAGAGATTAATGTGGTCCAAGCAGTGATATCACATTAAGTTGACACAATGCATCCGTCATGGAAGAAACAGCGGAAACACCTGGAAATGCAATTGTAAAATCAAGATCATCTAGTGATTAAGGCAACACAAAACAAATAAAAAAGATAAGAAAAGGTTCATGCTAAGAAATACTCCCCATGGTGTTGATAGTGACATTGATTGGAGATTTATCAAACTACAATGCTGCTTGGCGCACTAAATTTATGCCGAACTATGTGACAAGGTGTAGTGATTTAAATTCCGTTTGGAGTATTGTTTCATTTAACCTTGTATAGTTGCTAGTTCCCTAAGAAGCATTAAAATGACAGAATTTTTAATGAAGTTTGGTATGTAGAGCCCACAACTCACCAAGGGGGATTCCCACAGACAGAACAGTGGCCATCAAAGCACCTGCTGACGCTCCATAGATTTTTGAGGCGTCTTGTATGAAGCGGGGGAACCGTTCAAGAATACAGCTGGTGGCACCTACATAATAAATCCCCATAAAACCGCATCCGGCGAAGGAGATGCTCCATTCTTTCTCCAAATCAAACATCCTCTCAGGTGCCGTACAGATTCACCACAGAAACTAACTCAACTTATTAAAGTGCAACATTAAAAAGTGAGTCACTGTGTACCAGCTGCCACATCCGCATCATACCTGCAAACATCTTCCAAAGGTGACTAGATAATCAACAGTTATGCAAGTTTGGACCATTAGAATCTTCTATTCTATTGGCTGGATAGGTCACATGACACCAGAATGGGGCCGTAACCACTGACTGACACGATAAAAAACGCGTCTGTGCAGCCTGTGGTGTGAGACCGTCTGAAGCTCTGCATTCAGCTTCTTCCAGATCCACTCTTTGATTTTAAAATGAGCATCCCAGTGGTGGACTTCGGCGCCTACAGCCTCAGTGAGAAAGATGTCACTGACGAACAGATGAGCAAGTTGAGCAAAGAGTTGAAAACAGCTTTTGCAGAAGTGGGTTTTGTTTTTCTGCTGAACACTGGGATCACTCCGGAGGAGGTGAGAACAGCAAATCCACTGAAAAGCATCATAGTTTGTTGCAACTGCTTAACGCGGAATGCGTCTTTTCTCCTGCACTTTTGGATATAGGTGGATCGTGTTATGGACATATCCAAGAAATTCTTCCTGCAGCCAGATGAGCTGAAGCGACCGTTCAGCAGGACAACCTTTGCCAACAGTCCGAACCACGGCTGGGTGTCAATGGAGGCTGAGAGGCAGGAAGCAGAAAACATGCACAAAACACTTCTCATCTGCAAAATCAACTAGTTTTAAATGAGAATATTTGCTTTTCAGGTTGAATCCACGCCGGCCTGGAGACCTGAAGGAGTCTTTCAACACTGCTTCACTTCACCCCGACATAGTAATGATTTACTTTCAGCGTTTAACTATGTTCATTTTACACAGCAGACATGCGTCAGGGCAGTGGTGAAATATAACTTATTTGAAGTACTTGTATGTTACTTGAGTATTTCCATTTTACACATCATCATACTTATACTCCACCACATCTCAGAGGCAAGTATTGATCTTTTTATTCCACTACATTTGTCTGATAGTTTTTGTTAAAAACTACTTCTCAGATTTTCATACCCATCCTGTCCAGTGAAAACCATGTATCTGCAAGCTTTCAACCAGTCAAGAGGTCACCTGATTATCAGCTGAAGACTGAGATCAGATGATTAAATGAGTCTTATGCAGCCACATGGCCCTTTATGGAATCGTTTGGACATGCCTGTCTTATAGAGTATGATGCATCAGTGTAGATTAAATGGGCTAGCACTACATAAAGCAGTAAAATGCAACAATAATGCAGCAGTATCACAAAAAAATGCACATGGTTGGTATGGCTAAGTTAAGTACAGTGTTTGCTCTATTGCACAGTTGATACATATATATATATGTGTCACGGTGAAAATAAAAATATATACGCATAGTGTAGTATTTATGGAAAAATAATGTAATATTGCACAGGTTATAGCATGTATGAGATAGAAGGATGTTTGCCGTAGTGCAAATTAAACCAGTATGTGTGTGGACACAGTGCTACATTATACAATGCCTGAGTTGAATAACCTGACAGCTGTTGGAAGGACCTGCGGTAGCGTTCCTTCTTACAGGGTGGATGCAGCAGTCTGTTGCTGAAGGAGCTGCAGGGGGCCCCCACTGTGTCATGCAGGGGGTGAGAGTGGTTGTTCATGATAGATGTCAGCTTGGCAAACATGCTCCTTTCGCCTATGTTCTCAATGGTGTCCAGAGGGCAGTCCAGGACAGAGCCAGCTCTCCTGACCAGTTTGTTTAGTCTCTTTCTGTCCCTCACAGAGCTTCCACAGCCCCAGCAGACCACTGTGTATAAGACTGCAGATGCAACCATAGAGTCATAGAAAATTTGAATGAAACAGTGTCCTACACACTCCAAAGGACCTTCGTCTTCTCAGCAGATGGAGATGACTTTTGCCCTTCCTATACAGGGCATCTGTATTGGTGGTCCAGTCCAGTTTGTTGTTGAGGTGCACACTCAGGTATTTGTACTCCCCGACGACGTCAATGTCCAAACCCTGGATGTTCACTGGTGTAATCTGTGACCTTTCTGCGGAAGTCTATCACCATCTCATTGGACTTAATGGCATTGATGTGCAGGTGGTTCAGTCCACACCAGTTGACAAAGTTGGTGATGACTTCCCTGTATTCAAGTTTGTTCCCCTGTGATACACATCCAACGATGGCTGTAACTTCTGGAGGTGGCAGCTGGTAGTGTTGTGTCTGAAGTCAGATGTGTAGAGGATGAAGAGGAAAGGAGACCCTGCAGAGTACCCTGTGGAGCCCCGGTGCTGCAAACCGCCACATCCGACACACAGTCACAAAGCCTCACATGCTGTGGTCTGTTGGTGAGGTAGTCAATGGTCCACACACCCAGGTGGCAGTCAACTCCACCTCCCTCCAGCTTCCCCCTCAGCACTGATGGTTTGATTGTGTTGAAAGCACTAGAGAAGTAAAAAAAACATGACTCTCACTCACCTGCTTTCCAGGTGGGAAAGAGATCTGTGCAGCAGGTAGATGACTGCGTCTTCCACACCAATGTCCGGTTGGTAAGCCAACTGAAGGGGGCCTCTTCAAATGTCCCTAGTGTTGTTCCCCTGCAGGAGCTCCTCCAGCTTCCAATTGTAGCTGTCCTTGCCTTTCCTAATCTCCACCCAATCTGCACCCTCTTCAACTCAGTTCTGTCCCCAGACTTTAAAACCCTCTTCTCCTCATTCAATAAGGCTTTCAGTTCAGGGGACACCCAGGGTTTGTTGTTTGTGAAACACACAGAAGTTGATGTAGTCGTGATGCATGTTGTCAGACTGTCAATGTCCTCCCTGTGAGGACTGCACAACAATTCATGAATTGGTTCAGCCACGTCTCCGTAAAGCACATGATACTACAAAGTGTGCATTTAGTACTTTTACTCAAGTGGAGAAGCTGAATACTTCTTCTGCCCCCTCTTGAGGATTTATTGTTTGGCCACGTAACATGTTGCCATATTGATCCCACTTTATTCTATAGGTTATCAGCTTTAATGTCAAAGTACAAGTCACTCTGCATTGATCTGTTATTTTAGCAAACAAAGATCTGTTCTACTCTTACTGACCCTGTAAATTGAGGTCATTTAGAAACCGTGTCCCCATTCCATGTCGACCAGAGGTTTTTTTGGGTCCTGCTCAAGACATATTAAGACTCCATATAAAAAAATCTTTGCACGTTCTTTATGTTAAAAACTGAATAGCAGCTGATACATTGTTAGCAGATCTGTTAAGTTTCAAATGATCAGTATCAGCCACGCAGATCCAGGATCAGTCAGAGTCTAACCCTGTTCTCCTCTTCTTATGCTGTAGAAATGGCCCTCAGGTGCTGTATCAGAGTTCCGGGAGATCCAGACGTCTTTCTTCCGGCGCTGTACAGAGCTGAGTCTGCGGCTGCTGAGGGTGATGGCCCACATTCTGGATCTGGACCCTGAGGTGTTCCTGAGTGCACACCGTTTAATAGGAAGTATGTATGAAACGGCAGACTCACGGTGCTCATGTGAAGTGTGCTGTGGTTGCTTGAGTTCAGCAGCATTAAAGATAAAGAAAGTACATGAAGAATAAACTGAGGTCAATCACCAACACCACCAACAAATCACCATCTTGGAAGAACGATATGACCCTCTGTGTACCCCACAGGCTGATATTCACTGTCACAACGTTTACTTATGTGTATCCTCAGACAGTCAAACCTTAAAGTACCTTTTTGTTCAGCCTATAACTTCCAGTATAGTCCTGAATCTTAAGTCTTAACTCTTCTGATGTTAATGCACTAGGCTTGTTTCAACGGAGTTATTGTGTCTTCTGCAGCTGATGAGAATGCCACAACGCTGCGGTCTCTGTACTACCCACCAGTAAACAGCGAGAAAGTGAAGGAGGGCCAGGTGCGATGTGGAGAGCATTCCGACTACGGCACCTTCACCCTGTTGTTTCAGAGCTCTGAAGGTCTTCAGGTAACAACACTGACATCTCCACCTCTCTGGAAGCAAGACAAATTACAAACATTTTCCACTTTTAGAATCAACTGAAGCCTTAGGACTGCATCTGTACAAAGAAATCTTCAGGCATGGAACCCAACTGACACTTATTACCCTACAGGTGCGTGCACGCTCAGGTGAATTCATCTGCGCTCCCATCGTCCCCGGAGCGGTCCTCATCAATATTGCTGACCTGTTGCAGCGCTGGACCAGCGATCAGTTTATCTCTGTGGTGAGTTGAGAGGGAGTTTTCCAGATATTTCTCACATGTGAATGGAAAGGCTTTGGTGGTTTGTTTTACAATGATAATAGAGTTTTAAGTCTGTGCATGGGGCTTAACGAGACATATTCAAGGTCTAACCGGTTCTCTTTTTGCTTGAAAGATATCAGAGCATTTGGCAGAATTACAAACTCTGCAAATACAAAAAAATAAAGGAGAAATAAATGACTTTAAACTGACAGGAATTATCAATAAAACAGCCGGTTATATCAGAGTATAATAAATAATTCATAATCAGCTGGATACCAGAAATAGGGATAATAAAAGATTTCAAAAATACATTTTTTGGCACAGCTGTTGTGATATGATACATGATATAAATTTGAATGTATACATGAATGAATGTGAGAAATCGAGGGTGAATGGGGGTCTGTGGGGTCTGCAGGGTATAAAGGTGTGAATTTTGTATATTATCTTTTATTATACTGCATTTAATATTGGTTAAGGTTAATTTTTGGTGTTGTTTGACATTTTATGCTTTTTTTCACCTTGATTTCATGTCACTATGGTGCCTCGTGTATCAAAGTTACTAAAAAAACAAAAACAACTTTGGTAAACAAAACACGAGACTGCTGTCTTTCCACACTTGAACCACTTGAAAGAAGGAGCAATTAAGAAGAACAGTTAAGTTCAGTATGAATTAAGTACGTGGTACCAACAAAAGGATATATGTACAGCAATGTGCAGGCTATTTATTATTGTGGTTGTTCTGTCCCTCAGCTCCACAGAGTCCTGCTGCCCCCTGCTGGAGACTCCCGCACACGCCAGTCTCTGGCTTTCTTCATGCAGCCCGATAATGAAGCTCTGATCACCTGCTGTGATGGCTCCAACAAATACCCTCCAGTTACATCACGCAACTACCTCATCGAACGCTACAGTCAGACGTATGGACAGAGCTGAATTTTCATCCATCAGTTCGCTCATACACTTGATGATGTGGTCTTATTCTGTTAGCAAAGCACTCAAGGTGCCCTGCTGAGCTTTGAAGACATGCCTGGAAATTCTTCTATGGAGTTTTATTAGTTACTTTGGCCAAATGGCAAATATGTCACTTTGGATCCCAACATGTTTTTACATTTTTAAATTGTGGTTTGAGTATAATTGCTTTTAAGATAATCAGTGACTTCAATGAGTGTGACAAAAAGAAGAGACACAAACCTCAAACCTGCAAGCTCATTCACTTTATTGTCCACATTCAATTCTTGTCCAACAGTTGCATGAATTCAGGACGTTGGGTGGTGGACAGACTTCACCGCTTTTTGAAAAGGACATAAAAAAAATAAATAAAAACAACTTATGTGTCTCAATTCCTCAAAGCAAATTCTCTTATCTGTTGTATTGATCAACACTGAAGACACTCTTTTTAGAGTTTAATTTGGGTTTTTTCATCAACCTGCTTCACTTTTGTTTACAGGTGTGTCGAGAATAAATAAATTAAAAATATTGTATCATGGAAAAATGACACTCACAAGCACTGACATACAAGCAAACTGAACACATACAACCACTTCAGACTCCTCAGTGTAAGGGGGGTTTTGATCTAAAGTCTGTGGAGGCAGGGAATTAAAGGAGGAGATGAATTTAATATAAATATATAAATCTTTCAATCTATCAATCTATACTACACTGCTGGCGTTCACAGTCCACTGGTTTAAAAAGAAAGGGAGACTTGCATCTGAGTTTTTCATCAAACAGCATGTATTAATTTAGCAGCATGACACAGACCAATACCGCCTTACAAATCTGATCCATCCGTATTTAAAGCCTCTGCAAGTTGATTGTCATGCCAGACTGAAAAGAATGGAACCGTGTTGTCTGAAGAGACATTCAATCCTCTGAAACTCCTCATTTGTGTCAAGACTCCTTGGTGAGTCCACTTCCTCGGTGACAGTATTATCTGGTCACAAAATGGACTCTGCAGACTCAGACTCACTCCGGGTCGCTCTCCAGACACTGGGGCAATAGATCCATCATCAGGCGGAGGGGCTGAATGTTCTCTGACAGGACTTGAGAGAAATGGTAGACCGTCAGAAGAGCCTGCTGGCTGCAATTGGTTCACAAATGTGTTTCCTGGTAGACCAGATGCAGAAAAAACAGGTCATTTCCGATACCAGCGAGTTCCGTTCCGGTCTGTCTGCAGCCAGTCCAGCAGATTCCGTACCCCCAGCGGCCTCCACTCCAAACCCACACATCTTACCAGTCCAGAGCGATTCTGTGGGGAGACGGCCGCCAATTCCTCACCCAGTGTGAGCTTCACTTCGAATTTTTAAGCAGCCTCCTTTCCCTCCAACCGATCCAAGGAAGCATACATTGTTTCTCACATGTCTGGTTGAGCTGAGGCCTGGGCAACAGCTGAATGGAACTAGAGGTCGGCCATCTCTGATTCACTGCACTTGTTCCATGAGAGTCTCCACCAGGTTTTTCAGACTGTTACCCCAGGCCGAGAGGTCTCTTGATTCCTTGTCGCCCTGCGTCAGGGGAGAAGGAGAGTTTTCTACTACGCTATTGAGTTTCACACTCTGGCCGTGGAGAGCGGGTGGAACGAGGCCGCCCCTCTCTGATGCCTTCTTTAATGGACTTTCTGAGACTCTCAAGGGCCATTTGGCACCCCAGGACCTGCCAATGGGACTGGAGGCCTGAATTGCCCTAACCTCCAAGATTGACAAGAGACTTTACGAGTGAGAGAGAGAACGGGGAAGATCAAGCCGACAGCTCTTTGGTCCTGCTCAGAGGCTGTCAGAGGGCACTCCAGCTTCAGGAAAGCGCCCCATCTCCTGTTTTCCCTTGGAGTTCCAGCCTAGTGTTTCAGAAGAGCCGATTGGCAGATTGGTCAAACCAGACTTTTTGCAGCAGAGCGGCAGCGTTGCATGGATGAGGGACTCTGCATTTATTGTGGCCAATCAGGACACTTCTTGGCCAACTGCTTTGCGAGCAGCAGGGAGAAAGAGAACGCTGGTGAGTCCTACCTTGGTGCACTCGAACCCTGTTTGCCAGCTAACCTCTGTTCTACTCACTTCCTCCTCTTTCTCCCTTAGCCATTCAGCCCTTGATTCTGGGGCTGATGCTAATTTAATGTCTCCGGGAACTGAGGCCAAGTATCTCGACCTCTCCAAGGTCCCTGAGTGTGATTTGGATTTAAACGAGGTCTTCAACAAGGCTAAGGCCACTTCTCTCCCCCGTCATAGGCCCTGTGACTTCACCACCGATCTGTTGAGACCCTGAAACTCTCTGAAAGACTACATGGACACTGCACTGGCAGCAGGCATTATTTGGTTCTCTTCGTCCCCGGCAGGAGCCGGGTTCTGCTTTGTGGGGGGTAGAAGGACAAGACGCTTGGTCCGTGCATCGACCACCCAGGCCTGAATGACATCACCATCAAAACAGGTACCCCCTCCCTTTGATATCTTCTGGCTTTGAACTGTTACAGGGTGCTAAAATTTTCACTAAACTGGACCTTCGTAATGTTTACCACCTGGTGAGAATAAGTGGTGCACTGCCGGTGCAATCAACACCGGCAGTGGTCACTATGAGTATCTGGTCATGCCATTTGGTCTCACTAATGCCCCAGCTGTTTTCCAGGCTCTAGGGAATGATGTCCTCCGGGACTTCTTGAATGTCTGTGTTTTTGTCTTCTTCGATGACATTCTCACTTTCTCCCCGGATGAGACAACTCACATCCAGCACTTCAGGCAGGTGCTTCAGCGCCTTCTAGAGAACCAATTGTTCGTAAAGGCAGAGAAGTGTGACTTCCATGTCTCCTCCATGTCATTTCGGGGTCTCATAGTGGTTGAGGGGGAGGTGAGGATGGATCCGGAAAAGGTCATTGCGGTGATTAATTGGCCAACCCTCAGTTGCCGTAAGGAGGTGCAGCATTTCCTGGGCTTTGCCAACTTTTATAGACGATTCATTGAGAACTTCAGCTCTGTTGCCTCTACCTTGCATGCCCTTACATCTTCCAAGACTCTGTTTTCCTGGGGTCAGGCAGGGGAGACAGCCTTTCAACAGCTTAAGAGAAGCTTCACCACTGCTCCTGTCGTTGTGCTGCCCGATTCCAATCTGCAGTTCCTTGTCGAGGTTGACGCCTCAGATCTGGGCATTGGAGCTGTTCTGTCCAGTCTGCTGCCAGAGCAAGTCCTCTCGGAGGCCCTAGGCCAGGACTTTGTCACTGTCTTACCACTTTCTCAAGGTAACACTACTATCCTCTCTGTTGTTGACAGATTCCCTAAAATGGGACATTTCATTCCCCTACCTAAGCTTCCCTCTGCTAAAGTTTTTCGTATCCATGGATTTCCCATAAATGTTTTGTTTGATCGTGGACCGCAGTTTGTGGCCCAGTTCTGGAGGGCCTTCTGCAGTCTTCTGGGGGCCACGGTCAGCTTTTCTTCCAGACATCACCCCCAGACCAACGGACAGACCGTGAGAATGAACCAGGAGATGGAGACGGGTCTCTGATGTCTGGTGTCTAAAGAACCAACCACCTTTCGCCTTTCTCTTGCCAGATAATCTTCATCCCATGTGTTGTCATCCAGCGTTTTCTTGTGATTCCAGTGTTCTTTGTGTAGATGTAGATGTGTTGGTCAGAAGTGTGGTAGAGCAAGAAAGACCAAAACCTATGTATCGAAGTGTGAAAGGTACTACAGATCAACTTTGTGAAACAGCCAACCAAAATGGGTGTTAAATGCGTATGGTATACTGTAAAGGAAGTGACTTCCAGTGAATACATAATGTGTGCAAAGGCGCCAATAACTTTACCCACAGTGGTCCCAGAGAAACATATATTTGAAGGATGCGCTAAAGTACAGCAATGTGAGTGTAGGGAAGGTAGATTGTCCCTCAACAAGATTTAGCAACCCTTTTTAGGACTGTAGACTGTTGCACGGATCTCAAAAGAACCATGATTGTCTAGACCGTTATCCTGAGTTCCAGTTTTGTAAAAAGTGTGCTTTCTTTATATCACAAAATGAGCCACCAACAAATTGCAAAGTAGATCAATTGGCAGAGTATGAATGTTTTGCTAGCGGAGGTTTTTCTACAGATCAGAAAGGAGTTTCTGAAGGCAACACTGTCAACTGCTGGAGTAGAATCCTTGGATTACAATACAGTTGGATTAACTACATCTATTACAATCAGCAGAGATTCATAAATTACACAAGGGCCGATAAAGGAGGAGTATGTCAAATGTTCTGAGAACATTGTTGTATCTTTATCCCTAACAATACTGCATCTGATGGAAAATGCTGACAATGCTGGCAAGAACAACTGGTCATGGGATTGGCCAGAGCACACGCAGGATGGCTTAAGAACTGAGAACACTTTTACACTACATATTGCTATTGTTGTGTTTTGTATAACTTTTAATCAGTGGTATCAGGTACGTTTCATGTATTAAAGGTATTGGCAATTCCATGTATTATTCATCATAATTACTGTTTTGAAAAGTTATGACATTTTGATATTCCATCTATCAAATTATTGGTTACTTCATTTCGTTATGACATTCATTCATATTAATTTTAATTTACATGAATAACTTGTTACATATAGTCATGCAATAGGCCTCACGCTTCTCTGCACATTTGTCAATGAAACAATATATCAGTACTCCATTGCTTGTGAAGGTTCACAATCAGTTGTCTGCAGTCATTCTGATACACTGTGATTTCAAGTCTGGATAAACTCAAGATCAAATGTTTGTTTAAAGGCTAAGTTTAATCATTGTTATCAACGGTAATCTGAATCTGATGGATCTGTGTAATACATGTTGTTTTTGAAAATATGAAGCTTCACATGAACATAATTTATGTTTTATGCAAAGTACAACAAAGCTTAATTTTGTATGAGGGTTTTTGCCCTCAAATCAGGGATTATATGGTAGAATTTGTTCATGCAACATGTATTGCCAATTCGTGGAAGAGTTCTGGAAAGACCCTTGGAATAACACAATATTTGATAGTGCCAAAGTACAGACTGCGTAATAACAGAAAGGCTTAAATCATGGTGACTAATCACATTTAAGGAATATGACCAGAAGTGAACTAATGTTTCTAGCTGGACACCACCCCAAAGATAAGGGGTGATGGTCATGTCCACACAAGTATATAAAAGAATATAAACAAGATAAAGAAGGACTTTGCTGTGAACATTTGTATGTGCTGAGCTCAGTCAATAGAGTTCCACTCTGGCTGTATCTGCTGCGCCTTGACTTCAGGGTCATTTCTCTCCACCACAAGAGCTGCAGAGTGCTGAAACTTAATTATTATTAAAATCAATAAATAGGCTATATCATATATCAGTCTGGTAATGTACACACATGTCGACACCTTCTCCTGTTTGCCTGAATTTGGCTGTTGAGGGCAGTTTGGGTTGTTTATTTTAGATACTGTTACACTAAGATTAGTGGCTGAGAAACACATGCATCAAATCTGAAAACAGTTAATAAATAGCTTTGATTTGGCTTTAATTTAAGCACAGAGAGGATGTTCGCCATAAAAAGTGCTACACTGAATGATGTTGTGCTGTATTGTGGCTGAAGCTCACTGGTGTGTTCACTCACCACTCTGCAGTAAGTGTGTGGAATAACACCACAGCAGAAAGGGACGAAGCAGCTGCATACGAGGGCCTGGAAAAGACAGATATTAGATGATAGACAGATAGTAATAGAGTAGAGTAATACATTTTTAAGCCTTGTGATCAATCAGTTACATCAGATAAAAGGGTTGTAACCTGCAAACTGTAAAGTATACCTGAATGAGCTCCTCTCTGGTCACAAACTCTGACGCTATTATGTTTTTCCTATCAGACACTCTGGTCAGGGACACACAGAGCTTCCCACAGGCTCGAAAGTGGGCATCTTCTGGAAGGCTCGCTGCCAGAGAGTCCTTAAAAATAGAAATTCTGATGAATCCTGATTGTACAGATCTTAAAAACAGAAGTGATTCTGTCAACTAAGGACTTAAATTAGATTGCCTCTATTGGTTTAAAGTGTGTCATTTTTTTGGGCTTCTTGTGCTATCAATTGTTTGCTGAAGTAGACTTTTGGTCACTCGCATCAAATATATCAGGTTGTGTCACCTGGCTAAACTCCAGGTTGCAAAGGTAGCGAAAGGTAATCTAAAGTAAATTCAAAAGTTCAAAGAAATCAGAGAACATCCTGAGATGAACCCCAGCAACAATTTAATAGATTAAAATGTCAGCAGAGGCTTTCTGGTGAGATTAATGTGGTCCAAGCAGTGATATCACATTAAGTTGACACAATGCATCCGTCATGGAAGAAACAGCGGAAACACCTGGAAATGCAATTGTAAAATCAAGATCATCTAGTGATTAAGGCAACACAAAACAAATAAAAAAGATAAGAAAAGGTTCATGCTAAAAAATACTCCCCATGGTGTTGATAGTGACATTGATTGGAGATTTATCAAACTACAATGCTGCTTGGCGCACTAAATTTATGCCGAGCTATGTGACAAGGTGTAGTGATTTAAGTTCCGTTTTGAATATTGTTTCATTTTACCTTTTTTACCGTATACTTGCTAATTGCCTAAGAAGCGTTAAAATGACAGAATCTTTAATGAAGTTTGGTATGTGAGCCCACAACTCACCAAGGGGGATTCCCACAGACAGAACAGTGGCCATCAAAGCACCTGCTGACGCTCCATAGATTTTTGAGGCGTCTTGTATGAAGCGGGGGAACCGTTCAAGGATACAGCTGGTGGCACCTACATAATAAATCCCCATAAAACCGCATCCGGCGAAGGAGATGCTCCATTCTTTCTCCAGATCAAACATCCTCTCAGGTGCGACTCCACCAACGAGAGTCCAGATCGTACAGATCCACCACAGAAAATCAACTTATTAAAGTGCAACATTAAAAAGTGAGTCACTGTGTACCAGCTGCCACATCCGCATCACAGCTGCAAAAATCATCCAAAAAGTGACAAGATAATGGTATGTCATTTTGGACCAATAGGATCTCTTTTTCTATTGGCTGGATAGGTCACATGACACCAGGATGAGGTTGCAACCACTGACTGACACGATAAAAACGCGTCTGTGCAGCCTGTGGTGTGAGACCGTCTGCAGCTCTGCATTCAGCTTCTTCCAGATCCACTCTTTGATTTTAAAATGAGCATCCCAGTGGTGGACTTCGGCGCCTACAGCCTCAGTGAGAAAGATGTCACTGACGAACAGATGCGCAAGTTGAGCAAAGAGTTGAAAACAGCTTTTACAGAAGTGGGTTTTGTTTTTCTGCTGAACACTGGGATCACTCCGGAGGAGGTGAGAACAGCAAATCCACTGAAAAGCATCATCATAGTTTGTTGCAAATGCTTAACGCGGAATGCGTCTTTTCTCCTGCACTTTTGGATATAGGTGGATCGTGTTATGGACATATCCAAGAAATTCTTCCTGCAGCCAGATGAGCTGAAGCGACCGTTCAGCAGGACAACCTTTGCCAACAATCCGAATCACGGCTGGCTGTCAATGGAGGCTGAGAGGCAGGAAGCAGAAAACATGCACAAAACACTTCTCATCTGCAAAATCAACTAGTTTTAAATGAGAATATTTGCTTTTCAGGTTGAATCCACGCCGGCCTGGAGACCTGAAGGAGTCCTTCAACACTGCTTCACTTCACCCCGCCATAGTAATGATTTACTTTAAGCGTTTTATTATGTTCGTTTTACACAGCAGACATGCGTCAGGGCAGTGGTGAAATATAACTTATTTGAAGTACTTGCACTTTACTCGATTATTCCCATTTTATACAACTTCATACCAACACTCCACCACATCTCAGAGGCAAGTATTGATCTTGTTACTCCACTACATTTGTCTGACAGCTTTAGTTAAAAGTTACTTCTCAGGTTACAGATTTTCATACCCATCCTATCCACTGAAAACCATGTATCTCCCAGTTTTTCTGAAAGGCGCAGTGATTCCTTTACTGGAAGATTCTCCTAATTCTTAAACTAAATAAAGTATTTTAAAGTATTTTGGGTTAACTGGAAAATGCATTGTCAGAAAACAGCAAAAATGTATTTTTATGAGCTTCTGACAGGGTTACATTTTGGAGATACGTGGTTCTCACAGGATAGCAATACCACAAATATATGATGATCTTATAGAATATGATGCATGGCTTGAGATTAAACTAGCCAACTGTATGTAAAGCAGTTAACACTATATTAAACATCTACAGCAGTAAAATGCAACAATAATGCAGAAGTAAATTGTGCTGCTAATGCTTCAGATTTTGAACGGGGGAGATTTACTTGGAATAGTGTGTTTTTACAGTGTGGATTTACTACTTTTACTCAAGTAAAGGATCTGAATACTTCTTCCACCCCTGCTTCAGGATTTGTTGTTTTATTGCTTAACATGTTGCCTTGATCCCACTTTGTTATACAAGTAATCAGCTTCAAGGTCAAAGTAGAAGGAGTCTGTTTTTTTCAAGTGTCCTGCTCAAGGCATATTGTTTGCATGTTTGCATGTTTCTTATGTTCAAAATGAATAGCAGCTGATACACACACAAATCCAGGATCAGTCAGGGTCTAACTCTGTTCTCCTCTGTAGAAATGGCCCTCAGGTGCTTTATCAGACTTTCAGGACATCCAGACGTCTTTCTTCCGGCGCTGTACAGAGCTGAGTCTGCGGCTGCTGAGGGTGATAGCCCACAGTCTGGATCTGGACCCCGAGGTGTTTCTGAGTGCACACCGTTTAATAGGAAGTATGTATGGAGTGTGCTGTGGTTGCTTGAGTTCAGGCTGGTTGTCCTTTGAGGTGAGTCAGTGAGTACAGATCAGTTGATATGTGGCAGCGCTGTGAACTAGATCTTTTGTCAGCATAAAGGTCTTCTGAGCATGTGTGGACTTCTTCAGGCACGTCCCGGCTCACATTCAGTGCTGGAATATAACTAAGTACATTTACTCAAATGCTGTAATTCGAGGTACTTGCAGTTAATTTGAGTATTTCCATTTTATGCACCCCCCACAGGCTGATGTTCACTGAAACAACGTTTACTTATGTGTATCCTCAGACAGTCAAACCTTAAAGTACCTTTTTGTTCAGCCTATAACTTCCAGTATAGTACTGAATCCAGTCCAGTGTAAACTCTGGTTATGTTAATGCACTAGGCTTGTTTCAACAGAGTTATTGTGTCTCCTGCAGCTGATGAGAATGCCACGACGCTGCGGTCTCTGTACTACCCACCAATAAACAGTGAGAAAGTGAAGGAGGGCCAGGTGCGATGTGGAGAGCATTCGGACTACGGCACCATCACCCTGTTGTTTCAGAGCTCTGAAGGTCTTCAGGTAACAACACTGACATCTCCACCTCTCTGGATGCAAGACAAATTACAAACATTTTCCACTTTAGAATGAACTGAAGCCTTAGGACTGCATCTACACGAAGAAATCTTCAGGCATGGAACCTACCTTGTTAACCTACAGGTGCGTGCACGCTCAGGTGAATTCATCTGCGCTCCCATCGTCCCCGGGGCAGTCCTCATCAATATTGCTGACCTGTTGCAGCGTTGGACCAGCGATCAGTTTATCTCTGTGGTAAGTTGAAAGGGAGTTTTCCAGATGTACAGCAATGTGAAGGCTACTTATTGCGGTTGTTCTGTCCCTCAGCTCCACAGAGTCCTGCTGCCCCCTGCTGGAGACTCCCACACACGTCAGTCTCTGGCTTTCTTCGTGCAGCCAGATGATGAAGCTCTGATCACCTGCTGTGATGGCTCCAACAAATACCCTCCAGTTACAGCAGGCGCATATATCATCGAACGCTTCAGTCACACGTACTGACAGAGCTGTTGTGCCATCAGTTGACTCATACATGATGATGATAAATGTGATCTTTATTCTGTTAGCAAAGCACTCAAGGTGCCCTGCTGAGCTTTGAAGACATGCCTGGAAATTCTTCCATGGAGTTTTATCAGTTGCTTTGACCAAAATGTCAAGTATGTCACTTTGGATCCCAACATGTTTTTACATTTTTAAATTGGGGGTTGAATATGATTGTGCTTTTAAGATAATCAGTGTCATTGTTTAGATCAGGCATCTCAAACCGGTTCCATAAAGGGCCGCGTGGCTGCAGGTTTTCATTCCAACCCAGGAAGAGCACATCAGGCCAACCAATCAACATCAAGGGATCACTTAGTTATCAGCTAAAGACTGAGATCAGCTGATTAATTGATTCCAGCCTGGTGTGTTCCTCCTTGGTTGGAATGAAAACTTGCAGCCACGCGGCCCTTTATGGAACCGGTTTGAGATGCCTGGTTGAGATTGTACAGTTTTTATTTATTTCTTTTTAATATATGTCTTGTCACAGAGATTTGAGAGTAACACAATTTCGATTCTCTGTTTGTCGTGTACATACTGCAGAATTGACAATAAAGCTGACTTTGACTTTGACTTTGAGTCAATGAGTGTGACAAAAAGAAGAGACACAAACCTCAAACCTGCAAGCTCATTCACTTTATTGTCCACATTCAATTCTTGTACAACAGTTTCGTGAATTCAGGAAGTTGGGTGGTGGACAGACTTCACCGCTTTTTGAAAAGGACATAAAAATAAATAAATAAAAACAACTTATGTGTCTTAATTCCTCAAAGCAAATTCTCTTATCTCAACAATGAAGACAATTTTGACCCTGGCGTTCACAGTCCACTGGTTTAAAAAGAAAGGGAGACTTGCGTTTCCTCCAACCGATCCAAGGTAGCATACATTATTTCTCACATGTCTGGTTGAGCTGAGGCCTGGGCAACAGCTGAATGGAACTAGAGGTCGGCCATCTGTGATTCACTGCACTTGTTCCATGAGACTCTCCACCAGGTTTTTCAGACTGTTACCCCAGGCCGAGAGGTCTCTCGATTCCTTGTCGCCCTGTGTCAGGGGAGAAGGAAAGTTTTCGACTACGCTATAGAGTTGCACACTCTGGCTTTGATGCCTTCTTTGATGGACTTTCTGAGACTCTCAAGGGCACCACAGGACCTGCCAATGGGACTGGAGGCCTTAATTGCCCTAGCTTCCAAGACTGACAAGAGACTGTACGAGCGAGAGAGAGAACGGGGAAGATCAGGCCGACAGCTCTTCGGTCCTGCTCAGAGGTCGTCAGAGGGCACTCCAGCTTCAGGAAAGCGCCCCATCTCCTGTTTTCCCTTGGAGTTCCAGCCTAGTGTTTCAGAAGAGCTGATTGGCAGATTGGTCAAACCAGACTTTTTGCAGCAGAGCGGCAGCGTTGCATGGATGAGGGACTCTGCATTTATTGTGGCCAATCAGGACACTTCTTGGCCAACTGCTTTGCGAGCAGCAGGGAGAAAGAGAACGCTGGTGAGTCCTACCTTGGTGCACTCGAACCCTGTTTGCCAGCTAACCTCTGTTCCACTCACTTCCTCCTCTTTCTCCCTCAGCCATTCAGCCCTTGATTCTGGGGCTGATGCTAATTAAATGGACTACAGACTTGCAAAAGAACTCAATCTGTCCTCCCAAACTCTTGCTCAGCCCTTCAACACTCGTTCTATGGATGGTCGGTTGCTGTGCTGGGTGAGTCACTGCACTGCTTCCCTCATCCTTACCTTTGCTGACTCCCATTCTGAGACGATTAGCTGTCACCTTTGTTTTGCTGGCGGAGGTTTTTCTACAGATCAGAAAGGAGTTTCTGAAGGCAACACTGTCAACTGCTGGAGTAGAATCCATACTTCCTTGGATTACAATACAGTTGGATTAACTACATCTATTACAATCAGCAGAGATTCATAAATTACACAAGGGTCGATAAAGGAGGAGTATGTCAAATGTTCTGAGAACATTGTTGTATCTTTATCCCTAACAATACTGCATCTGATGGAAAATGCTGACAATGCTGGCAAGAACAACTGGTCATGGGATTGGCCAGAGCACACGCAGGATGGCTCAAGAACTGAGAACACTTTTACACTACATATTGCTATTGTTGTATTTTGAATAACTTTTAATCAGTGGTATCAGGTACGTTTCATGTATTAAAGGTATTGGCAATTCCATGTATTTTTCATCATAATTACTGTTTTGAAAGGTTATTACATTTTTATATTGCATCTATCAAATTATTGGTTACTTCATTTAGTTATGACATTCATTCATATTAGTTTTAATTTACATGAATAACTTGTTACATATAGTCATGCAATAGGCCTCACGCTTCTCTGCACATTTGTCAATGAAACAATATATCAGTACTCCATTGCTTGTGAAGGTTCACAATCTATGTGTCTATGAGAACAGTTGTCTGCAGTCATTCTGATACACTGTGATTTCAAGTCTGGATAAACTCAAGATCGAATGTTTGTTTAAAGGCTAAGTTTTATCATTGTTATCAATGAAATCTGAATGTGATAGATCTGTTTCATACATGTTGTTTTTGAAAATATGAAGCTTCACATGAACATAATTTATGTTTTATGCAAAGTACAACAAAGCTTAATTTTGTATGAGGGTTTTTACCCTCAAATCAGGGATTATATGGTAGAATTTGTTTATCCAACATGTATTGTCAATTCGTGCAAGAGTTCTGGAAAGACCCTTGGAATAACACGATATTTGATAGTGCCAAAGTACAGACTGTGGCGTAATAACAGAAAGGCTTAAATCATGGTGACTAATCACATTTAAGGAATATGACCAGAAGTGAACTAATGTTTCTAGCTGGACACCACCCCAAAGATAAGGGGTGATGGTCATGTCCACACAAGTATATAAAAGAATATAAACAAGATAAAGAAGGACTTTGCTGTGAACATTTGTATGTGCTGAGCTCAGTCAATAGAGTTCCACTCTGGCTGTATCTGCTGCGCCTTGACTTCAGGGTCATTTCTCTCCACCACAAGAGCTGCAGAGTGCTGAAACTTAATTATTATTAAAATCAATAAATAGGCTATATCATATATCAGTCTGGTAATGTACACACATGTCGACACCTTCTCCTGTTTGCCTGAATTTGGCTGTTGAGGGCAGTTTGGGTTGTTTATTTTAGATACTGTTACACTAAGATTAGTGGCTGAGAAACACATGCATCAAATCTGAAAACAGTTAATAAATAGCTTTGATTTGGCTTTAATTTAAGCACAGAGAGGATGTTCGCCATAAAAAGTGCTACACTGAATGATGTTGTGCTGTATTGTGGCTGAAGCTCAGAATAAACAGCCTGGTTTAGAGAGAACTTTGCATGTCCTATCTTAAGTATAAGGGCTTGCTGGTGTGTTCACAGTAGAAAGGGACGAAGCAGCTGCATACGAGGGCAGGAAAAAGACAGATATTACAGAACATAAACGCCCAATGCAGACAAAGAACACAGTAATGTAATAGAGTAGAGTAATACATTTTTAAGCCTTGTGATAAGTCAGTTACATCAGATAAAAGGGTTGCAAACTGTAAAGTATACCTGAATGAGCTCCTCTCTGGTCGCAAACTCTGACACTAGTGGTCAGGGACACACAGAGCTTCCCAGAGGCTCGAACATGGGCATCTTCTGGAAGGCTCGCCGCCAGAGAGTCCTTTACTGTCTGCAGCAGGTTGTAAGCCGGGTGCAGGGGCCCCAGTTTGTGCTTCCTGGCCTGTTTGGCTATGAACATCAAATCAGCACAGCATTTCTCTGCACAGAGGACACAGTAATCACAGTGCAGACGTGATCAAGCTGAACTGGGATTCTATAATTACAGGTCAACTGGAAAACTGAAAACTATATTATAATGTATACATTTCTTTTTTTATTATTTTAAACATTCTGTTTATTGAATTTTTCAAACAAGTTCAAGACAATTGTACAAGTAAATTATTGTGAACATAGTATTTTTCCCCCGACCCAAACCCCCCTCCCATTCCCTCTCCCCGTTTCCCATTACTGGTATACTGTAAATCAAGAAATGTACTTACAGTAAATACAAGTCATAATACAATTGGATCGAGACAGAATAGGTACAAAAAAAAAAACAACAACAACCAAAAATTAAATTTAAATTAAATTAAATAAGATTAAATAAAATAAATAATAAAAATAAAAATAGTAGTAATAACAAGTAGTAATAGCAAGTAATAATGACCTTTCAATCAGCTAAGTCTGCTGTGTTTAAATGATCTAGTAGACCACCCCATACTCCTTTAAATTTATCTGGTCTTTGTTTTAAATTGTACATTATTTTTTCATTGGGGATGCAAGAGGTCAGTTCGCTAAGCCAGAGTGAGGGTGGGGGCGGAAGCTCATTCTTCCGATTAAGAGCTATGCATTTATTAGCTGTTGTTAAAGCTATTCTTATGAATCTAGTTTTGTTGCCCGTTACAGGCAACATCGATGTGTCCCCTAATAAAATTAACCTTGGTTCAGATGGAATAATTATTTTGGTTTTCTTAGATATGGTTCTAAGTATTGTTTCCCAATAGTTGAATAATTGTGAACAGGACCAGAACATATGAAGAAGAGAGCCAACTTCAGATTTGCATCTTGGACAGTATTGAGAGATTGTCTGTTTTATCTTGTGTAGTCTTTCGGGGGTGTAATAAACTCTATGTAGTAGATTATATTGGGTTAGTATATGTTTACTATTATAGGAAAAGCGCTGGGTTTTTTCACACAACTCAGTCCAATCAACATCATTAAAGTTGTAAGACAAGTCAGCCTCCCATTTTTCCCTAACCTTAAGCCCCATAATGTATACATTTCTAGATGTGAAGAAGCTCACACAGCAGAAAAAATGTGTGTTGCAAAACACTGCAGATGGACTTTAAAAATAGAAATTCTGATGAATTCTTATTGTACAGATCTTAAAAAGAGAAGTGATTCTGTCAGCTAAGGACTTAAATTAGATTACCTCTGTTGATTTAAACTTTGTCACGTTTTTGTTTTTGTTTTTTTGGCTTCTTGTGCTATCAATTGTTTGCTGAAGTAGACTATTGGTCACTTACATCAAATACATCAGGTTGGGTGACCTGGCTAAACTCCAGGTTGCAAAGGTAGCGAAAGGTAATCTAAAGTAAATTCAAAAGTTCAAAGAAATCAGAGAACATCCTGAGATGAACCCCAGCAACAATTCAATAGATTAAAATGTCAGTAGAGGCTTACTGGTGTGTCCATGAAGAGATTAATGTGGTCCAAGCAGTGATATCACATTAAGTTGACACAATGCATCCGTCATGGAAGAAACAGTGGAAACACCTGGAAATGCAATTGTAAAATCGAGATCATCTAGTGATTAAGGCAACACAAAACAAATAAAAAAGATACAAGGTTCATGCTAAAAAAAATACTCCCCATGGTGTTGATAGTGACAGTGATTGGAGATTTATCAAACTACAATGCTGCTTGGCGCACTAGATTTATGCCGAATAATGTGACAAGGTGTCGTGATTTACATTTCGTTTTGAATATTGTTTCATTTCACCTTGTATAGTTGCTAATTGCCTTAGTAGCATTAAAATGACAGAATTTTTAATGAAGTTTGGTATGTAGAGCCCACAACTCACCTGGGGGGATTCCCACAGACAGAACAGTGGCCATCAAAGCACCTGCTGACGCTCCATAGATTTTTGAGGCGTCTTGTATGAAGCGGGGGAACCGTTCAAGAATACAGCTGGTGGCACCTACATAATAAATCCCCATAAAACCGCATCCGGCGAAGGAGATGCTCCATTCTTTCTCCAAATCAAACATCCTCTCAGCCATACAGATTCACCACAGAAACTAACTCAACTTATTAAAGTGCAACATTAAAAAGTGAGTCACTGTGTACCAGCTGCCACATCAGCATCCTCCAAAAAGTGACAAGGTAACGGTATGTCATTTTGGAACATGACGATCTCTTTTTCTATTGGCTGGATAGGTCACATGACACCAGGATGAGGTTGCAACCACTGACTGACACGATAAAAAACGCGTCTGTGCAGCCTGTGGTGTGAGACCGTCTGTAGCTCTGCATTCAGCTTCTTCCAGATCCACTCTTTGATTTTAAAATGAGCATCCCAGTGGTGGACTTCGGCGCCTACAGCCTCAGTGAGAAAGATGTCACTGACGAACAGATGAGCAAGTTGAGCAAAGCGTTGAAAACAGCTTTTACAGAAGTGGGTTTTGTTTTTCTGCTGAACACTGGGATCACTCCGGAGGAGGTGAGAACAGCAAATCCACTGAAAAGCATCATCATAGTTTGTTGCAAATGCTTAACGCGGAATGCGTCTTTTCTCCTGCACTTTTGGATATAGGTGGATCGTGTTATGGACATATCCAAGAAATTCTTCCTGCAGCCAGATGAGCTGAAGCGACCGTTCAGCAGGACAACCTTTGCCAACAATCCGACTCACGGCTGGCTGTCAATGGAGACTGAGAGGCAGGAAGCAGAAAACATGCACAAAACACTTCCCATCTGCAAAATCAACTAGTTTTAAATGAGAATATTTGCTTTTCAGGTTGAATCCACGCCGGCCTGGAGACCTGAAGGAGTCCTTCAACATTTCTTCATTTCACCCCGACATAGTAATGATTCACTGTCAGCGTTCAACTATGTTTATTTTACACAGCAGACATGCGTCAGGGCAGTGGTGAAATATAACTTATCTGAAGTACTTGCACTTTACTTGAGTATTCCCATTTTATACAACTTCATACCAACACTCCACCACATCTCAGAGGCAAGTATTGATCTTGTTACTCCACTACATTTGTCTGACAGCTTTAGTTACTTCTCAAATTACAGATTTTCATACCCATCCTGTCCAGTGAAAACCATGTATCTCCAAGTTTTTCTGATAAACTGGAAGATTCTCCTAATTCTTAAACTGAATAAAGTATTTTAAAGTCTTTTGGGTTAACTGGAAAATGCATTGTCAGAAAACAGAAAAAAAAATTTCTATGAGCTTCTGACAAGGTGAGATTCTAGAGATACATGGTTCTCACAGGATAGCAATGCTACAAATATATGATGATCTTATTGAATATGATGCATGGCTTTAGATTAAACTAGCCAAATGTATGTAAAGCAGTTAACACTATATTAAACATCTACAGCAGCAAAATGCAACAATAATGCAGCAGTAATAATAATCAGAGGTATCACATAATAGTACTTTTACTTTTGGTGTTTTAATTAAATTGTTCTGCTAATGCATCAGATTTTGAACGTGGGAGATTTACTTGTAAATTAGTATTTTTACAGTGTGGATTTATTACTATTACTATTACTATTATTCTTCAAGTTAAGGATCTGAATACTTCTTACACCCCGCTTCAGGATTTGTTGTTTTATTGCTTAACATGTTGCCTTTGATCCCATTTTGTTATACAAGTAATCAGCTTCAAGGTCAAAGTAGAAGGAGTCTGTTTTTTTCAATTGTCCTGCTCAAGGCATATTTTCATTTTAATTCTAAGACTCCATCTAAAAAAAAGTTTGCATGTTTCTTATGTTAAAAAAATGAATAGTAGCTGATACATTGTTAGCAGATCTGTCAAGTTTCAAATGATCCAGGGTCCAAATCCATGATCAGTCAGAGTCTAACCCTGTTCTCCTCTTCTTATGCTGTAGAAATGGCCCTCAGGTGCTGTATCAGAGTTTCAGGAGATCCATAAGTCTTTCTTCCAGCGCTGTACAGAGCTGAGTCTGCGGCTGCTGAGGGTGATAGCCCACAGTCTGGATCTGGACCCCGAGGTGTTCCTGAGTGCACACCGTTTAATAGGAAGTATGTATGAATCGGCAGACTCACGGCGCTCATGTGGAGTGTGCTGTGGTTGCTTGAGTTCAGGCTGGTTGTCCTTTGAGGTGAGTCAGTGAGTACAGATCAGTTGATATGTGGCAGCGCTGTGAACTAGATCTTTTGTCAGCATAAAGGTCTTCTGACCATGTGTGGACTTTTTCAGGCACGTCCCGGCTCACATTCAGTGCTGGAATATAACTAAGTACATTTACTCAAATGCTGTAATTCGAGGTACTTGCACTAAGTTTGATTATTTCCATTTTATGCACCCCCCACAGGCTGATATTCACTGTAACAACGTTTACTTACATGTACCCTCAGACAGTCAAACCTTAAAGTACCTTTTTGTTCAGCCTATATGTTCCAGTTTAGTACTGAATCCAGTCCAGTGTAAACTCTGGTGATGTTTATGCACTAGGCTTGTTCCAACAGAGTTATTGTGTCTCCTGCAGCTGATGAGAATGGCACAACACTGCGGTCTCTGTACTACCCACCAATAAACAGCGAGAAAGTGAAGGAGAGCCAGGTGCGATGCGGAGAGCATTCGGACTACGGCACCATCACCCTGTTGTTTCAGAGCTCTGAAGGTCTTCAGGTAACAACACTGACATCTCCACCTCTCTGGATGCAAGACAAATTGCAAACGTTTTCCACTTTTAGAATGAACCGAAGCATGGAACCCACCTGACACGTGTTAACCTACAGGTGCGTGCACGCTCAGGTGAATTCATCTGCGCTCCCATCGTCCCCGGAGCGGTCCTCATCAATATCGCTGACCTGTTGCAGCGCTGGACCAGCGATCAGTTTATCTCTGTGGTAAGTTGAGAGGAAGTTTTCCAGATGTACAGCAATGTGCAGGCTACTTATTGCGGTTGTTCTGTCCCTCAGCTCCACAAAGTCCTGCTGCCCCCTGCTGGAGACCCCCACACACGTCAGTCTCTGGCTTTCTTCGTGCAGCCGGATGATGAAGCTCTGATCACCTGCTTTGATGGCTCCAACAAATACCCTCCAGTTACATCACGTGACTACCTTAATGAACGCTTCAGTCGCACATACTGACAGAGATGAATTTTTATCCATCAGTTCACTCATACATGATGATGATAAATGTGATCTTATTCTGTTCGCAAAGCACTCAAGGTGCCCTGCTGAGCTTTAAAGACACGCCTGGAAATTCTTCCATGTAGTTTTATCAGTTGCTTTCGCCAAAATGTTGTTTTGCTGCATTTCTTTTAATTGTGGTTTGAGTATGATTGTGTTTTTAAGATAATCAGTGAGTGTGACAAAAAGAAGAGACACAACCCTCAAACCTGCAAGCTCATTCACTTTATTGTCCACATTCAAACCTTGTACAACAGATTCATGAATTCAGGACGTTGGGTGGTGGACAGACTTCACCGCTTGTTGAAAGGGACATAAAAAAAATAAATAAAAACAACTTATGTATCTCAATTCTTCAAAAAAAATCTCTCTTATCTGTTGTATTGATCTACATTGAAGACAGTTTTGACCCTGTCACTCTTTTTAGAGTTTAATTCATGTTTTTTCGTCTGATATGACAGCAACGAGGTCGACATCAACCTGCTCCAGTTTTGTTTGCAGTGGTGTAGAAAATAAATAAATTAAAATTATTCTATCATGGAAAAATGACACTCACAAGCACTGACACACAAACACACTGAACACATACAACCACTTCAGACTCCATACACTTTTCACTCTTATGCCAGCACAACTATATTAAATTAGAAGATTTAAATATATATATGTCACTATCTGTAAACTAAATAAGTTCTTCAATCATCTGGTCCAAAGGAGACAATAGCTAAAAACACAACTGTAAGAATCATAATTTAAAAAAACTGGGAAACTTCTGTAGTCCTCTGAGGAACTCATATAAAACAGTTCAAAGGTATTGGAGGACATATTGATTGATAGCATATCTTTTACAGGTGTGCACTGTCATGTAGTAAAACTAAACCCTAAAACAAATGTGAACATGATGGAAGTTATTAAAGAAAGAGCAACATTTTATGGATCCAAAATGTTTGCCCTTTTCAGTAAATGTGCTGATTTTATTCTTCAAAAGTAAGAGACTATCAGTGACAGTGAACTACAGTGTGTACTAAACAAAACATTCATTTATCAGGCCAGGAGCCTGGCCCAGTGCACCCCAAAGCTCTTCCCATGGAGAACATGCAAGTTCTTGTTGTGATGAAAGACCAAAATGACACAAACAAAAGGGCCAATTGTCCACAAAGAAAACTGGACCAGCTCCACACGCAGCTGAATTGGGCCGAAGGGGCACTGGCACTAAATCTGAAGCCCGAAATCAGATTTGCTCTTAATATTGAGGCATATTTTTGTTTTTCTTCTTGGAAAATCCCAAACAAAAATGGAAAATTGGAATCATTACGAGGCAAACACACGTGCACGCACACTGGCATTCGTACAGCACTCAGAGTACTGAGGCCTGCTAAGAGTGTCCTGGCACTGGTACGTCTTGCTGCTGGTGACCGGGGGGCTGTGGTTGACTGTTTCCTGGTACATCACTTTCAGCTACGGCAGCTCTCGGCTCTGCAACAGAAAGTCATATCGGCACAAGTTGACGACTTGAATGTATGTGATTGCGAAGCTAATGATGAGAGGCTGTAGCCTTTAGGTTACAGGAGTGGGTTTGATTGCTGGCAGCAGCGGCTTTGCAGGGAGGTTTCCAAAGTTTGGAAAATAAAACCCAAATGATGTCATCTAGGCTCGTGAAAGATGTATTGAGTTGTATTCAGGGATTGTAGCTTCAAGCATTTTTGTAGCTGAACTCATACAAGGCACTAAAAATCAGGATATTCTCTCCGCTGCTGCTTTGTCTCCTGTGAGTCCCCTAGCTCTATAGAAGTGCAGTACTGAATGGTCGGAGGACCTCTTTAAGTTTTGCTGTAAAGGTCTGTGTTCTTTGTCAACGCTTCTTCATTACAATCACTGCAATGTGATACTTACGTTTGACCTCAGCGTTTGAGCTTTGCGCTTTTAGTCTTTCCATTTCTTCTACTGCCTGAGCAGACAAACAAGATGGAAAACGTTAGAGCATCAGAAAATAAGTGAGGACACAACAGCACCATAACTACATATTAAGTTAGTTCAGTCTGACATGCCTTTATATCCATGTCTCCAAGTCTCTATCAATAATTATTTTAAATCCTTTGAAGTATGGGTTACTGTGTGGCTATTACTCCATTTATTGCACCTTTCAAGCGCATGCTGACTATTGAAGGAAGAAATCCTGATTCCTGGTCACACATCACCTGCAATTAACTCATTTATTAATTCACCTGCTGTAGCCCCAACTTCTGAGCATTGAGTTCTTCCTCTTTCCTTTCCAGCTCCTCCCTCCGTTTCTGCAGATCCGCTGACTTCTTGTTGATGTCGTTCTCCTCGTTGGCCAGTTGCTGTTCGAACTCTTGCAGTTCTTCCTCGGTGTAAGGGGGGTTTTGATCTAAAGTCTGTGGAGGCAGGCAATTGTAGGACGTGATGAATTTAAAGAAACCTCACATCTCTATCATTTCAATAAAATCTAGCTCTTACCTCCCACTCCTCTTTTTCCAAGAAGTCCTCCTTCTTAGTGGCTGCCATGAACTCGTTCAGTGACACAAGTCTGTCTTTATTGGTGTCCACCTGCACATCAACACGTGAAGCTGCTTTAGTCATAAATAAATAAATAATAGTCATAAATGGCTTCAAGGTTAATCGTTGGCCTCGACCTTTCAACTCCCTGCGACGGCACGGCCTCCTGCACCACTGATACTGTCTGCACAAGTTTGTGCACAAGTTGTCACTTAAGTGTGACGAACTATGTGCCCATTTGTCCATTAATGACAATTTGAGTCACGTGACACACTACTGTTCTGACTTTAACACTGCTTGGATGGACAATGTATTTCTACTCTTTAATCCTTTTTTTTTTTTTAAAAACACACAGATTGATCAAATAGGGGTCCTATAACTGTAGATTTTTAACTAAAACATAGTATTTTTGATACTAGAGCTTCAATTCTGACCGAAACATGGAGGGCTGATGTACACAGAATTACGTTCTGGTGTTAAATCATCAAACTTTCCTAATAAAAAGTGAATCTTTTTACTGATTTCATTCAGAGGACGCCCTGGTCACTGGCGGGGCATGATCATTATTGTATTTCGGGACACGGGGCAACGTCTCGAGTCACTTATTGTTATCCCGCGTGTTTCTTCTTCTTCTTCTTCTTATTTTTCATCCTCCTCCAAATTTTCGTCCCTTAACTCGTCCCGCAGCTTTGAGAAAACCCTCGCAAATTATATATCAAAACGTGCGGTTTGATCGGGATCGGTGTGCTATTACTTTTCTCAAATTTCCCATAAGAAATGAATGGGACGGGCGAAAAAATAAAGCTTGAAATTGGAGTTTTTCAAACGTCTGTAGCTCAAGCATACATTCACCGAGAGACTTCATTTAAACTTTAAAATGTAGACCCAAGTCTGGTCTATTGGTGTGTTCATCCACATTTTGATTGGTCGTATAGTTTTTGATCAGTCACTGTTCAATGACAGTGATCGTTTTGAGGGAAATTTTGAGATTATAATGGGTGTGTATTGCGCGGAATGTTCGTGCTAGAGTGGGGGACAGAGTGGCACAGAGTCTAAAAATGATCCGAAAATCTTCTCTTTTTCTCGTCGCTACGGCCACAAATTACACTCTACACGCATAATTTTGGGATCATTTTGTAGACAAACTTGTCCTCTTTCATGTGATGTCTTCGAAAAAGCTGAGAGACTTACTGAATTTAAATAGTGAGACTTTTTGTGCAGCCAGCTCCCTCCTGTTCTCCCATTAAGTCCCATGTTAAAATTCAGAGCTGTTTTGTGAGCAAAGCAGAAATGCCTCCTGTCTTTAGATCGCCATAAAACGAAAAGTTGTTGTCTCAGGAATAAAACGAGGAGATGGTCGGACTCAGGAAGTTCTCGGGAGTCCGATGATCTATAGTACACTCTGATACGAGGTACGGTTCTCTCACCAGAGGATTTAGTTCAGGAGGTTCGCCGAACCCAAATCTCACTGCATACAATACAAACTCCTGTTCTCTGAGTCGCAGAGTCTTTTTAAGTCGACCATTTTGTCATTTTTCTAAAGAATATCTGGACATAAAACACACGTACATCTGGCCCAGACTTGTCCGCATCTCACAGTGTAATCGGTTTTTTGATAGCAGCTACGGTTTTGACACAATCGCAAGTTGTTCGGAAGAAACCAACAGCGAAAAAACTGCTTTTCAAGGGAAGAGTTAACAGGTGCAACTGTCATTTACACACATACTGGTCAAGAACCCACGCACACACATCTGCAGGACAACAAGCCTGAGAGTGATTATCTTAACGAGCTCAGTCAAAACAAGGGCATTGTTTGAAAACAATCTCCGTCCAACAAGCAGTTAAACTCAGCTTCAGAAAGCTCTTTGCCAAAGAGGTTGAGACAGTAGTCACACAAATGCACACACAAAAAGGGCTAACCAACAGCTAAAAGTGATTAAAAACAAGCACGTCAAAACTGAACAGGAACAGGTAAACAGTGGGAGAGGTGCAGAGGTAATTATCAGCAGGTGGGGCAGAAGTTACACACGCACACACGCACACACACACACACACATTCAGTCACACATATACCAGACACATCTCCATGTAGGAGCTGGTTGGGCTGCTTGTGTAGTTCAAGCAGACACACACACACACACACAAACAGACGAAGACACACACATACGCAGTCACACACAATGACAGATACATAAACACACACACACAGACAAATGCATAATGAAAACCCCATCCCCCCGCCCCCTTGTTAACGCCGTTAGCTCTATTAGCACAGTTAGCTCTGTTAGCGTTAGCGCCGTTAGCTCTATTCGCACCGTTAGCTGTTAGCTCCGTTAGTGTTAGCTCTGTTAGCTCCGTTAGCATTAGCTCCATTCATGTTTATTGATTCAGTTCATTAATTCATGTTAACAGAGACATGAAGCAGAGGAGAGAAGCAGACACAGACAGCTGAGGTGATCAACAGAGACAGACAAGGAGAAAGCCACAGAAACACAGCTGAGAGCAATTCATTAATCAGGGACTGACTACCTCTGATATCTGCTGTTTTCTCAAATTGCAGCCTTTTTCAATTGTCCGCTGCTTTGCCATACTTTCTCCTAGAGACTTCATTCAAACTTTAAAACGTAGATCATTTTGTCGGCTCGAACACACCCCGTGTCCCTTTCAAAATTTCCCAGAGGGAATTTTCTAGTTAAGTTATACTATGCAGGATTTTCCCTCTAAATCATCACTTATGACAGTGTGTGTGTGTGTGTGAGACGGCGTATTTAGCTCCAGAGACTCTGCCCCCTGCCTCTGTTTTCTTATTTTCTTCTTATTTTGCTATGACTATATGCCCATTGGCAAGATAGACTGAAGATGGCTGAACTATTAGCATAGCTGTTCGCTCATTTGCAAAAACAATGCCATTAACATGCCATAAACACATCACATGATAAAATATTTGCAAGATACCTCACCACTCATATCCCGCAGGTACTCAGGTACACTGCCTTATGCAGGTATGTGACTGCAGTCAGGGGCAGGGGGCCATTCATACTTAGAGCGGCCGAGTTTGAATGTTGTGTTTATAGACAGTAACAGACAATTCCTGCTTAGTATACCTTTAATAACAGACATAATCTGTTACTGCGGTGGCTCACCTCATTCATAACGTGCTCTCTCATTCGCAGTCTCTCTTCCTCCATCTCCACCATGTCGTCTTCTTCGTTTTCAGAGTTGTACACCTTCTCCAGCTTGAAGACAGATAAGGATATAAATTATTCTTCAAAGGCGTCTTCATTTATCTATTACATTAACCTAAAGCATGCAGAACATCAGGGCACTTAGACATAAATGCATCAACATAAATACCTCTTTAGTGAATAGAGCTTCAAGCTCACTCTCGTCGAAGAAGCCGTCTCCATTGCTGTCTGCAACACAAAACAGACGACTGGAATGAACAGATCATTTCATCCACACTTAGTTTTGTCACTATTTCATGCTCAGTGGATCACTTTTGAGGGAAGACTTTTATCACTTGATTGTCTAATCACAATTCATGGCTAGATTCATGAGTGGCTGTATATTAACAGTGGAAACCTGTCATTCAGCTTTCTTGGCTCTTTGGACATATATATGTGGTCTCTGCTTACCGTGTATTTTAAAGAAGGTCTTGGGATCGAAGTCATCTGGGTCCAAACCATCTGTCTCCTGCCACACCTCCTTCAGCTGGTCTTCACTGCCCTGCAGACACCAACACCCACACACACACAAACCATTTCAATAAAACCTGCTCAACTGAGTGCTGTACAAATATGCTGTTCAGCACACTCCTTAAAATTCAGAAATTCTACCAACTAATAAATCAGACTTAAACTGAGAACAATAAAAGGTGAGAGTTCTTCTTAATGAGCTTGTATGAGCTTCATCATGGCAGGAGTCTTACAGGGTGGTTCACTTTTGGATGGTCGGCGTGTTTCTTTTTCATCTCCTCGTAGTGCTGCTCCTCCTTCATGCGATCCTCCTCGTTCATGCTCTTCAGACGTTCCCTCCTCTCATGCTCCTTCATCATCTCATACCTCTTGAACTCGTCGTGGCTGCCCTTGTCAAAGTTCTCCAGGTCTTTGGTTGCCTACAAATGAAAATCAAACATGAGAGGGGGAAATTCACACCAGGGCTGTGCAGTGTACACAGGTACACTCACTTCCTAATACCTGTGCTGTTTTACCATGAAGTCATGCTGTTATAGCATGTGCTTGGCACTGTCTTGCTGGAATAAGCAGGAACATCCCTGAAAAAGATGTCTGGGTGGCAGCATGTTGCTCAGAATCTTGTATTAACCTTCAAG
This sequence comes from Chelmon rostratus, assembly GCF_017976325.1. Lineage (NCBI taxonomy): Eukaryota > Metazoa > Chordata > Actinopteri > Chaetodontiformes > Chaetodontidae > Chelmon > Chelmon rostratus. Next base: position 24,718,336 of record NC_055663.1, read on the forward strand.
CATCAACAGGTGTGCAAATTACCCAAGCCATGAGCACTAACACCCCCCCATTACAGAACAAGTTCTTATGTAGTGCACCCTAGTTAATAACTTGCATCAATGATCTTTGTTTAATCTCTCATTTCCTGAAAAATCATTGTGTAAAAATATTATCAATCTGTTAAAAAAATATGAATACAATTTTAAGTATTTAAAAGCATTTTTAAATATTTGATGTTTTATTATCTAAAGAGAGGACAGGAAATAAGGAAAGAGATGAAATAGAGGTTGAAATAAAGATAAAGGTTATTAACTTTTGCACACAAGATAATTTCCTCTACCACATGACAGACTACTTCACGCTACCTGAGGAGTGCCATGGAGCGTCTGCATTTTGATCGACATTTTCTGACAGGTTGTTGACCGAACTATTGATCTATTAATCGAGAAAATACTCAGTGATGAAAATAATTGTTAGCTGCAGCCCTAACCAAATACAAAACATATCACACGGAGAATTTTCAGTGATCGTGGTGGGCTGCTAAGACAATACTTTAACACTGGAAAAGCAAATCTGCAGAATTAAAAGAATGGACGAACAACGTGATAGAGACAGCTTCAAATGAATATCTGCTTAACAGGATGAAGAACAAACGAGCAAAGGCACCAGTTTGGGGTCTATCTGGACTTCTATCACACTGACTCATCAGCCTGTAGTATGAATGCAGTCTCCTGATAGTGATAAACACTCCCATCTGCAGCATGGACATTCTTCCTACTCATGTTATTATCCACATGTTCTCATTTCATTCTGTCTGTTTCTTAAAACAGTCCCATGAATTGCAAGCAGAAAGAAATGCCTCACAGTGTGAAACAATGTGCTGACATGCATCAGAGATGAACGCGACAGAACAGTGATGCATCACCTCCGCATCGGACCACAGCACCCTTCTCCACTTCGCGTCCGTCCATCCCAGGTGAGCTCGAGCCCAGAGAAGCCGGCGGCGCTTCTGGACGTTGTCGATACAAGGCTTTCGCTTCGCATGGTACAGCCTTAACTTGCATTTGCAGAGGCAGCGGCGGACCGTGTTCACCGACAGCGGTTTCCCGAAGTGTTCCCGAGCCCACGTAGTGATATCCTTGATCCAGCCGTGCCGGTTCTTCATGCAGTGCTGCCGGAGGGAGCGAAGGTCGCGGGCGTCCAGCGTTGGTTTTCGGCCTTGCCCCTTACGTGCGGAGATTTCTCCGGATTCTCTGAACCTTTTGATGATATTATGGATTGTAGATGGTGAAATCCCTAAATTCTTTGCGATTGTGCGTTGAGACACGTTGTTTTTAAACTGTTGGATTATCTGCTCACGCAGTTTGGCATCAAGAGGTGAACCTCGCCCCATCCTTCATGTGAACGGAGCCTTTCGAGGAAGCCTCTCTCCTCTTGTTCTGTCGGCTTTTTAAGGGCGAATCGCAACAGGGTGGAGCATTATCGCCACCAACTGTCCTGGTACATTATTGTTTTTATGCCTTTGTTATCAGTTCATGTAAATAAATAAAGGAGAAATTCTTTGCCACACCTCATCCCATTCTCTAATACAACTGGCCGACTCAATTCAGGCTCTGAAGGGACCTGGAAGACTCTCAACAGCCCCTGCACCTCCTATCCAATTCCAACCATATAGAAAAACTTCCACAGCAACTATTTCTTCTCTCAGATTAGCAGAAATGCTAAGAACTTAATCTTACAAAAACAATATTTATCCTTTCCACCTGATTTGTTCTCCTTCACTTCTTTCCCAGATGCCTCCTCATGGCTGAGCCGGATCCTCATGACTTCCATCTCCTTCGTTTGCTCTAGACAGTCTGCTTGTCATGCTTCATCTCCACCTTTACCACAACTCCTACACACAAACCAGCTGCAGACAAATGTCCAACAATGCCTACACTGAATGGGTTTGGGAACAAGAGGCCTTCCTGGGTAACTGATACGGTCCAGAAGAACTTCGTCAGGCAGGATTTCTGATTCAAAGTGGCAGATCTTGTTGCATGCTTTTCTCCGTCACTCATCCTGAACAAACCGTCAGTGGCTCTGTTACATTCTTTAAATCTCCTCCATTGACCATATATGGTACTCCATTAACACCGCCCTTTACTGGAACTCATCTGTTAAGTGGGAAACATGACACTAAGACACCAGCAGGTTTGTCTTTAATCCGACTAACGACTTCATGTTCCCAAGACATAAATAGCAGATAAATGGCACAAAAAACTAAAACAAAACTATAACTACATAAATATTTGGATGTGCATGCATTTGATTATAACCTGCACCGCACACCCAGTTAGCTGACTTCCCCTTTTACTCTTTTCTTCGCAGGAAACATGTTGCTTTCTCAAAACCAGCCTTAAATTCATAAAGCTGTGAGTGAAGTTATTACACCTACATGCAAGAGAAGCCGGACTGGTTGATAAAGCTGACGTGTGAGCCATCAGAAAAGAGTGAGCGAGCAGTTGTGAGAAACATGGCTGTTTCACACCTGTAATTCTCTATAGGCTCATCCACCCTAATTATAGCATTAATACGAGGCAAGGTGTTCTTAACTGTGATTATAGGTATGACTGTGATGCAGTAACATATATGCTGCAGCAGTAAAGTACACACAAACAGTGCAGAGGAATATCGACAGTAGAAGCTAAAAAGAGTTACCCATCCAAGGGTCTAAGAGAAAAAACAGGAAAAAAAGTACAAATTTGTATTTAAGAAAACCGACTACTTCTTACATACATGATTGTGTGTTGTTGCCGTGTGTATATACGGAAGGCTGTCTTGTACTTCTTGAGCAGTCAATATTCCCAGAGGCTTCAATGCTTATTCCTCTTTATTATTTTTTTGGCTGGGTCTGATATTTGATGCTTAAAATTCTTGCATTTGGATATGCTAAGTTCTGTTATTAATGGAGCTGCAACAACTTCAGCTGATGAGTTTTCACGGTCTTAAGTCAGCTTTTATACAAGTGAGGAGCCGTTACTATGGCTGCTGAGTCAGATCTACTACAGAAAAGATCTATTTAGTGAACAGGGTTCAGGTGTGTTTTGCATATCTGGCCGTACCGATCTGATGAGGCGGTCCAGGTCCTCCACCTCGAAAGTGTCTGGGTTCAGGTGGTTGAGGTGCTCAAACTGTTTCAGCAGGGCATGGTGGTCCACTGTCCGGCCTGCAAATAAGGAAATAACAAAAAGCTTTATTAAGCTTAACTATAAAGCAGTTACATCAAGTGTTTTGAAATTGTTGGAAGTTAAAAGATGAAACAGATATTTGGAGCTTCAGCAGAACCAACACACAGCCAGTTTGTTTACTTGAGTTAAAACTCAATTTGCTGTGGAAAAGAGTGAAGTAAGAGTAAGTAAGCGTACATATATTTCTAAGCACGATGGCGAGAGATTTTTGTGTTTGCATTTGACAGGACACCATCTCTAAAATGTCTCTACACACCCTGTCCAACTTGCACCATCTTCCACAAAGCCTCAAATCTTTATGTTTTTAAAAGGTGAAGTGTTATGAGTTCAACCCATACTTCTATTCTTCAACTACACTTGCATTAACAGTGACATATTCTAAATGTAGCTCCTTTCAACCTTTCATTCAGCAGCTCACACTGGCCACTATAAGTCAGTGTCAGCTGAGGAGGATGTTCAAGTTCAAGTTCCTCTGTCAAACAACCACATCCTATATTTGACTGGGACCAAACTGCCGATGTGTCTTACAAAACGTCTTGTGCAACTTCAAGAAGCACAAGTCTGTCAGAGACACATCAGCAAGATACGCCGGAAACTGACCATTCCCCCCTTCGATGTCGTGCTTGGCTTTGATGAGCATCCGCAGCCTGTTCATCTCCTCCCTCTTCAGCTCGTCCAGCTTAGTCCGAAAATTGTGGTGGACAAAGTCCAGCTCTTTGGAAAGTTTACCAAGCTGCAAGAAGAGAATAAACACGACAGAGTTCAAAGTGTTCCTGCCAACAAAGAGCTTACAAAATAATGGAAAGTTTAGTGAGTGCGCAGACATACTTTGATGTCATCCATGTTTGCTTTTTTGAGCTTTTCTTTAAAGTGGGGGTCTTTCTCGAGGTACTCGATGACTTCCCTGAGGTAGCGGTCATAGTGCAGCCCAGTGTCCTGAAGCATAAAAAAAGCACACATCAGGATTTGATTAAAATTTACATTTCACTTGACTTAGGTCCGTTATTTAAAGCTTTTCTGCCACTTGACCCTTGTAAAAGATTGGTGGCACAGAATATAACCTGATACTGCTCTTGTTTGTTTTGAGAAAATACTCTGAATGTAATCTTCCCGTCAAACTTTTACCCACAAGCAAGTGTACTTTCCATGTGAAATAGCCCTGTTTGAGACACTGCAAGCCCAAAAGGCTCCCTGCTGTGGATGACTGCGAGGTATTTGATGTAATTAGCCATAAGAAAGAGATTTACATATGATATCCCTGTACATGACACTGTCCATCTGACTCACGGCACTCTGTGGTGGCTCCAGTTCCTCCTGAGGCTTTTCTTTGGTCTTGTCCACACTGATAGGCACTGACTGGATGCACAGCCACAAACTCAGCAGAAACAGCCCACAGTGGGCCAAGGCTTTACCCCTCACCATCTGGTTAGATCCTTAAAAGAAGAGACAGAAGCTAAATGAGATCAATCATGATTTTCTTATGCTACATGAATATGGTCTCTCATAAAGCTTTTTAATTGCAATGAAAGACTAAAGGTTCAAAAAAACTTCCCTCTATTTACTTCTATTTATTGTCTGACAGTACAATGGCAGGGGCATCCTTCTTACAAAAGACAACACCCTTAATTTCTCAAGCACTGCAAAAGCCATAACTTCACAATATGGCTTGGTCTTAATCTCAAAAGCAACTCTTTACCACAAGCAAAGCAGGGTGGTACACACGTGTTTGGTGGGTGAAGACACAGCTTGCTTACTTTAAAACAATTCCTCTACCAAAGTCTTATAACTTAAGGGAGTGTTTTGAACCTGTGACTCACAATTCATGACAAACACAATGGCTAACGGTACCACTGAAAGAACAGGTTGTTTACTGAGGATGGTTTAGTGAAGATGGTAGCTAATTCATTAACCCATTTGTGTGGCAAAAGCTCCAAAACAAGCTTTAGCACAGGGAGTAAACTGCAATGATAAACCACGGTTCATGTACAATAACACTTACTTGTAAACTGACGCGTACTTCGGACGTTTCCGTCTCCTCAAAAGTGCCTGAGCTTCCCTGGAGCTTGTTTATAGCTGTCACCTACCGCCAAAGGAAGCTGCCGATGGCCACAACCTACAGAAAAAAAAGATTGTGTTCACCATGGCAACGCCCCGCCCCCGAACCTTCTTATTGGACAGAAAAAGTATACTTTCTGAGCAAAAGAGTCGCGTTGAGAGCTGATTGAAGGCTCCACCTGTCAGTCAAAGCGCATCAAGCTGTCAATCCATGGCTTAAGGTGCGTTGAGCCAAACTGTACGTGGCGTTCAGTCAACCTCCGACGAGGGCGGAGTTAGTGTTTGATGCGAGAATGCACATCACTCGTAGCTCAAAATTGGATTACACATGCTTGATTATACTTATGTACACGACAGCATATGGTCGGAACAAATTAAATGAATGCAGATGGAAAATAATGAGCTTTCTCAAGGAATCGATCTGATTCGACTGGGGCCGAAATTCGTGCGTGCACCGAATTTACCTGTTTGCAAATGACAAAGACTGCCCAGAGGCTCATATAGAAATCAGCAATCAAATACAGTATATTTAAAAATGTTGAATTTGTGTGTTTTGCCTATTTAGTCTTGATTATTGCGTCTGTATGGTAACTTTCATTCATATTTCATACAACATACAGTACATGGTTAGAGTAAACCTGTGCAAAGCAAACACAGGCAAGTCTTCAAATCTTTTATTAAAGTAGAAATAGCAACACCACAATGTAAAAGTATTCTATTAAAAGTAGCATTTTAAAAGGAAAAGTAGGAGTGAACAGGATAATATTTCTCTCTGAAATGTACTCCAAAACTGTACTTAAGTACACTACACCAACAGGTAGTCTACCAACATGTATTAAATAGTTGAATATACTGTGTATGAAATTTGTCTGAAAGTGGCCCTTATCATGTAAGTCAAAGTACACAAGGCATAAGGATGTGTTTATATCCACAGCAAAGGACATCATTATCTTTTTGTATTGATTATTTGTGTTTACTTCTGATAACAATTCTGAGAACAGGTTACATCAAAAACAAATATCAAATCATTGGTCATGTAAACAATGGTGCAGTAGTACATATAGAGGTGGGTAAAGTGTGATCTCTGGTGAGTAATTCTCAAAAGACAAAAAAAAATCGATTTGTAGATATAAATAAGAAATTCATTAGTAATGCTTAAACAGTGAGAAAATTGTTATTTGTCTAATAAATGGGTGATTTATAGATTGCAAATATAAATTGTATACCATGTCATTCTGAATACAAAAGAATAATACCACACACACTTCGAAGCACATTTAATTAGTGCTAAAAAAAAACGTCTCCAGAATCTTTCCTTGAGTGGAAGAATGTAAAAAATATACAATATAAAAAAAAGTACACAAGTATTACAGTCAAATGTGCTCGGAAATGTCACAAGTAGAAATAAATGCTATGTAGCAAAATGACATCTGTCCTTATTATAATATTAGTCTGTTTTTGGAAGGTTTTTATTGATGCAATAAACGGCATTTTTATGCGGTGTTGTAATGCTGCAAAAACACACTGAACTTTGCCTGAACTTTTCTTCATGTTTCGACACTAACTACTTTGCTCCACACGGTGGCGCTGCGTCCCCATTCAATCCTCAGTGAAGCGACCGAGCCAGGCAGAAACGCTATCCAACCAAAACTCCATCCAACCTCCTCAACAGGAACTGACGTCCCTCCCGTGCAAGTGGATGGAAAAAATGCAGCTGCAGGAAAAATGGCTCCAAACACCGCACCGCTAAAAGGTAAGAAGTTAACCTGTTTACGGTATCTGTTTGCGTGTCAAAGTTTTAGCTCGGAGTTGCCTGAAATCGGCGGTTGCGGCGCCGCCGTGCCAGGCGTTACCCGTGTAACAAAACCTACATTTCTTCCTTGTTGTGGGCAGTTGGCAGGACCAAAGCAGTTGCATTGGTACTTTTAAATTAATAAATCACTGTTCCTCAAAGGACGGGGCAGTAATGGAAGTTATCATTGTACAGCTAAATTCAGTCGGGTGTGTGTTTCTGTGAACGACGTGTTTTGCTAATTTTGCGCTCCGTTTTGTTATGTGTAGCGGCTAACTTAGCATCCAACAAAGTCAAAAGTTAACGTCAAAGTTCCTATCGCTAACAAAAGTATCAGGAGGTGACATTTGATCGGGCCAGCCGGGTTAGTTAGCTAGACTACTTTTATATTATCTGTTGTGAGTCAGCGTTATCTCATATTAACAACCAGGTAGCTCCGATTTTATGTTATGAACAGTGTGAGAAAAGCAAACGTTCACGACATTTTGACGATTCCCAACGCATCGCTCAGTGTCAGGTGAACATCAGCCGACAGGTTAGCTAGCTAGCCGAGTTGTATACAAATGTGTTCGTCAACAGCGATGCATTTTAAAGCCCAGAAACTGCTCCGTGTAATTATCCTGTGGCGTTAGCTCCTTCCAGGTCGTGCTACAAAGACAAAAACATTTCTGTCGGTCGGATTTCTATTGAGTGTCTTCCAAAATGTTACGTGATAATGCGATATCCTCCCGTGCTAACCATCCACACTTGAGCTCAGATGAAACATAGTGTTTTCCCTAAAGTCGTTCGAGTAAAAGTTGAGCTTTTTATCTAATTAGAGAACAGAGAGCGTGGAGAACATTATATAGTCTAAATAATTAAAAGTTCTCCTTTAGATGCTGCTCGAAGCACTTCACTGCTCTGAACACGGCAGCAGATTTGACTGAATAGGTACCTCTTGTGTGTAGTGATTGCATGTTCCTCTGCTTAGGACCAATGTGTAATTCCGTGTTCAATTATAGGTCTTTCAGTTGGAAAACTAGGGTTAACTCGGAGGTTTTGTTTCTTTGCATGCATTTGTTGCATAAAAATATAGGATTGCTGTCCGAATAAGCCACAGTTTCACTGCTATATGGTGTGTCTGGGATGCTGGCCAAGTGGACATTTGGGATTTCAGTCCCCCTCAGTGCTCTTAAATAGTCCTGACAGGTTTCTTTTGTCTCTCTTTATAGGCTCACTGTTCTGCATAGGTGAGCCTAAGCAATATTCAAGCCAGTACAGAAAAAAGTATAGATGTGTGAAGTGTTTTCTTCACAGCAACCACAGAATATATTCTACAAATCTATAAACTTGACCTGGTTACTTATTTTCCTTTTAAAAGATATTATACGCTGCAGAATTGTACTTTGATCGACTGTAGGGTGTATTGCTAACATCTGCACTTTTGCGCAGCTGTTGGAAGCTAAACTCTTACTCATTAGCGCCCATCAAGTCAAATCCTAACTTCAAGGATAGGATCACAGTTTTTAAAGTCTGTCTTAAAACAATAGTCAGGTGCCCATATGGACATCAGAACAGGTTTTGCTATAATCATTCCTCCTGTTCATGCTAGCCTTTAATCCCTTCCTAACACACTTTGAATGGAAGAGATGGGGGACAGATTCCGCAGTCCTCGACTGAGTACAGCAAACAAAACGTGACAGTGTTCATGTGTGCAACCTCATGCTGTGCTGTGCAGCCAAATATTGTTCAAACTGGCAGAACTGTTTTTTAAATTTTACTGTAGATCCCGAGGTATCAGCTGATAACAAATATGTATGAATTTGGGGGAAATGTTTATAAAAATTATGCTCAAAATGTTCTTTTAGGTTCTTTGAAAATCTGGAACAAGCTTATAAAGATATGTGATGTTGTCTGACAGTGTGGAATAAGATGTTTTTACAACTTTAAAGCCACCTAAAGGTCAAATTGAAGTAAACTGTATGTTAAGGGGTTAAAAAAAAAACATGATGGTGGTTTGGCAAGCCATCTAGGAAATGATCTGGGAATTATCCAGACTCCCAGAGTCCAATTTGTTAGTCTGACCTCTGCATCCTTAAATCTTTTCACTTAATCAAGCAGTTTCACTGGAGGCTTTTGACTCAGTAGCTGTTGTCTTCTGAATACCTGCGCTGTGCCATCCTTTGCCATGGTGCAGTGGAGCAGAGTTTGTAGTATTTGCCTTGGTTGTAGTTGACTTTTTTCTGGGAGTGGGATTTAACTTTTTTGTATTTTCTCCTGTTGCCATATCTGGATTTTAACCAGATGTCTATCATGATTCAGAATCACTTGTGTTTAGCCATGGTTTTGGTTATCTCAGTGGTGCTTGAGGCCTGACTTGGATTAATCTTCCCAATCTGCAGTGATCTACAGTCAATAAAACCGAGGCTAATGTTTATGAGCTTCAATCACATGGTTTCTCAGATTGACCCAGAGTTTACATACAGAATCAGGAAGTAGCTGCTGTTTAGTGTCTCACTCAGTGTGTTAACTTAAGCACTTGGCAGTTACAGGGCTCTGACCTTTTGACTATGCAACAGTCACGTTAACTACTGATCTTCAGTCTGTTAGAGCATGCATTCTTACTGTGTGTGAAATCAATGATACACAGATGAACTACTTTGGTCAGAGCATGTGACATTTCTGCACAAAATTAAGTGCTCAGTGACAGCAGGTGCCAGAAGACAATGACCTTTCTTTTTTATGCATTTTGTGCCCCCAAGCTGGGTTCTTGGCAAAGTTGGCACTAAGCTCGCCAAGTCAAATGCTTAATGAATGCACCCACATTGTCACTGCCCGCTGGTGTTAGCACAGCTGATAAGACAATCTTGGGCCATGGTGCTAACATAATGCTAACAGAGTGAGAGAAAGCTAGAGGAAGAGAGAAAGAGACCCGTCGGGCTGCTTAGCATGCCAAATTCCTCAGCTGCACAATAGTGCTAGGCTAGCCTGAGCCCCAGCACAGCCAGCCTTCTCCACCACAATGGGAGGGGAAGCTCAGGAGAGGCCGGTGACGCCTGGGGAGGGAAGGAACTCACTCAACCCTGGGGCAGTGATCGTTCGATGAATGCTTGCTTTGAGAAGGCGCTGTGTCATTTTAGGACCACAAAACACTCTTTGCAGCAATGTTTTTCTCATGTTGCAGATGCGGGATACTCTTGGCTCCTTCTTGTTATGGACAAATAGGATTATCAAGAGTGGAAGATGCCCCTGTTTGGCATCAACTTTGTGTTTTGTAGGGTTTGTTTGAAAGAGCCGTTTGACATTTGTTGTTATTTTCAAACCTTTATTTGACCACGTAAGCCCCATTGAGGTCGCAAAATCTCTTTTGCAGGCGAGCCCTGACTAAGATAGCAGCATTAGAATGTTTCAAGCAGCATGCATGCAAACAATAAAAACACACAAGACAAAGCATACAGTGTTAACTGGCATCACCTTGGAATGGTAGAAAAGAATTGTCAGATTACCTGATAATGAAAATGAATTTTTAGTTGCTGTCCTGCACACCAATTTGCGACTTAACTGCATGCCAATCTGTGATGTGAGTCATATGTCACTCCCTTTTTATAAATCGCTTTGTGCAATTGTTTGATTTGGTTTTTTCGGTATGTGGTCAGCCCAGCTGCTTGGTTAAACATTTGCAAGGTACACCTTGCAGTCTGAAGGTACAATTATAGAAGAGAGCTGACTGTGACCAAGCTGATCAGTTTAAATGCCATGAACATGGTAATGTAGCCCCCACTCTATTTGACCTAACTGATGCCCTTGACTCCAAAACGAGCACAAGCAATTATCGGCTGTGCATATGTGACAAATGGCAGCCAATCAATAAGCAATCAAAGCCTGGTTACAGCAACTTGGCCGAGGAGATAAAGAACTGCCATTTAACAGACAATGCAGAACCTTGGGCAGCTGCGGTTCAGGAGGAAGAGTCGGTCATGCCTTACAGCAAAGGACTGGTGGTTCAGCCTCTGGCTCCTCCTGTCCACGTGCTGCAGTGTCCTGGAGCGAGACACGGAAGCCCAGTTGCTCCTGATGCCCAGGCCAGTGTCTGTCATCAGTGTGTGTGCAGGTGACACATTGTGAAGTGCTTTGGTATAAAAGTGCTGTATAAATGCAGTCTGTTTGCTCTTGTCACCTCCAGGTACATGCAAACAAGCTTTTTGTGTAGTATCCTCTGTGAACTGCCACATTGAAGGAAAAATGACCCTTTCATTTTAAAGGCCATTTGTTTTCAGTGCAGCAGGGTAATAAGGCCCAGGTTACATTAACAGCAATATCATACATACAGTAGTATTTGATAAAGATTCTTCTTCTAAATCTGCATCCAGTAAATAAAAAATGGATCTCAAAAGTATTGTATTAGTGTTACTGTGTACAACATGCTCTCTTAATTCATGTATTTGGATAGTGGTAATGGATTTCTGTATATCTGGCAATTCACTTATCAGAGCTAAATATTTCCGGTCTTTGGATTTGTTAGTATAATCTGAAAATGTACAGACTTCTTTTAACCTATGTTACCACCTCTTAGTGTAATTCATCTAAATGTTTTTTGTTTTGTTTTTTTGTCCCTTTTTTAGGTGTTTAAAGATTTTCTTCGCAATCCTTTGGGCCACACTGACTTAAAAGCTGTCACACTCATGGCACCCTCCAGTTGACAGAATGGCCCAGATATCAAGTGGTAATGGGTTCAAGCTGGATGTCCCCCAGCCAAAGGGGGTTGTGGGTAAGGAGGAAGCCCTCCGCATGGAGGAAGAGGCTTTAGCAAAATTGCAAAGGGAGAAGAGACACACTCTTTCAGCTTCAACATCCTCATCTTCCTCTGCAGCATCCTCATCGTTCTCAAAACCAAAACCATCTAAATCTACCACTACTGCTCCTCAACCTTCACCCTCTACTAATAGACCAGAAAAGGACCTCATTGTCTTCCCAGAGACCAAGAAGCAGGCAGAGCAGGACAAGTTCAGGGATATTGATGTGGACAAGCTGACCAATGAGGAACTTGAAAAGCTCCTACTGGATGAAAACTTTGGGGCAAACAGCAAAGTGTCCCGCCCCTCATCACTACTGGGGTTTAACCTCAGTGCCTCCTACCCTGGAGGCCATGCCTGTAGCTCCTCTCCTTTCCAGAGCAGCCAGTGGGCACCTGTTCTTTCCGCCCCATCTAGCTCCAGTGTGTCCACTCCCACCCATCAGCCTACCCCGATGTTCCCCTCTGCTCCATTCCCTAAACCAGGCACATTTCAGAATGGCTTCACTCCAACCATGTCACCCTTCATGACTCTGTCAGCGCAGCAGTCACCCTTCATGGCCTTCACTCCCATCCAGCCTGCTGCTGCCATGGTGTTCCCACAGCCAACCGTGGACCCGGAGATGGCCAAACTGTTCGACAAGATTGCCAGCACCTCAGAGTACTTGAAGAACGGCAAATCGGCCAGCACTGAGCTAGATTCCTCTCAAGCGGGCTCAGCTTCTCTGGCCCCTGAGCCACCACCCCAGCAGCCAGCAGTGATGGAGTCTTCTAGCATCAGCCGCTTTGACTGGCTGGATCTGGACCCGCTTACAAAGCGCAAAACTGAGAATGAGGATGCTTCCCTGGCATCAGGTGGCACGGCAGAGACAGTACCGGGAGTTCCTGCAGGGGATCCTTGGGATGCAGTGCTCGAGACTGAAGGACACAGTAGTGGCAGCAGCCCCCAACTGGAGGCGAAAGCATCGTTGTCAGTTCGCTCACAGCACAGGAGAGCATCAACAGGAGCGGCTGTCACCAGGAGTCATTCACTCAACATCCCAGGGACCTCCACCCACAAACCAAACAGTCAGGTAGGATCACAGTAAAATGAAAACTTATGTTATTAGTCCCATCTGTGTCCCATTCGTCAAGCATTGTGTTTTCATATTCACACCTGGTGACTGCACTGTTACAGTCTTTAATCTGAAACAGTGGGTTTTCAACTTTGCTACTTAGCTGTTCATTCATCATCCCCAACCATGTCCATGACCAGAATTGGACGACCTGTTACTCCAGAGCCTCAACAGCGATCCGTCTTTGCACACTATTGATGGCACAGTGCGCAGCGTAATTACTAAATAAAACCACACCTCTCACAACATGAGCGACTGTGAGTACAGTTTAGTCAGAACAAATGATGGTGGCTCTTCTTCTTAAACCAAAATACCAATCAAGGCCTTGAGTACAACTGCATGTGTACTCTTCATTCATTCACTAGCACAAGCTAAACATCCACTTTACTTCTGCTCCCTGTAATTAAGTTTTTCACTGTGGTTAGCTACCCACTGTTTCACCCCACAATTTCCTCTCAACCACATTTTGTGATTAATTTTGCCATGCAAGACAAGAGTGATCTAATTTCTTGTGATAAATATTTAGAACTTTAATTTAGGACAGTGCTGTGGGCAAGTGGCATAGGCTATTGTTGCCTCTCTTTTTTTTTCTGCCTAAAACTTAACAACCATCTGTCATTTGGCTGGCAGCTCTGAGATGAGACAGGAAGGTACTAAGGCCTACCAGCCAAACATGCTCATGTCAAAATGTGTCTTTCTTTTTATTCAGTATTTAAGAGTCAGATTAAGCAGGAAATGAGTAAAACGTGTAACAACACGCTTCATCAGAAGTGCTTTTCAGTTATTGTGGAAGAAGTGAAAAGCTGCTTAAGGATGTTTGGACAGAGGGAGTGTGAGGTGAGAATTCTGGCTGTAAAATATGTATTACTGGCCCCTGCAGTTGGTAGAAATGTATACAGTCACCCCTGTGCTCAAGGCATGCTCATCCTTTTCCATACACATGTTTGTAGAGCACAAGATGCAAACAATACACGTAGCCTTCCATAAAAATATTGCTTTACCTTACCACCAGTGGTCAAAAACACCAGAGTGCATTTAAGATCTGGACAGGCTATTGTGTTGGAAACTGTATCGGGTTTTTTGGCAGTTTTAGGACACCCACTTCCTGCTCATTGTGTTTCTCTGTGTCATGCCCAAACAATTGGTCTCTGTGGTGCGTTTCTCACACCAGGGTGATAACTAACCTTACAGCAGTGCAGAAGGCCCTTATTTCCAGAATCCTCCATGGATGCAGAAAACTAGGAAATTTGGCACAATTAGAAAACAGTGTTTGGAAAGATTATGGTACAGCACATTCAAAAAATTGAAATAAATGTTGTGCAACAGGCCAGAAAAATTACCAGCCAAGAGCTGTTTCAATGCACTGTTCCAGTCGGTACTTCAAGTCTATGTGTGGGTCTCTACAGACATATACTTTGCCATTCATCAAAGGCAACTCGTCCAGTCTGTACACCCAGCTGTGTCTTCCAGGGTTGAGGAATGTCTCTTTGAAAGTGTTTGTTTGTACTTGCCTCTATGTTATGTCTTGGTTCAAACCTGTGTTTGCTGGTTAGACTACCGCGTTGTATAAATTGGGCCTGTTAACTCAGTGTTCTTCAACAACATCCCTCTACACTCTCACTTTTCTTTTATCTCCATCCGTTATATCTGCAGTCTTGTTGAGATGATATGTGTGTTTGCTTGCTCCTCTTGTTCCATCTGCTTGCCTGGCAGTCGGCACCCATGTTGTTATAAACAGGAACAAGCCTGTACAGCTTCCTTATGCCCCACAGCACGACCAGAATGACCTAAGAAATCAACATCAGAAGTTGCTCATTTCAACTTAAGGCAGACAGTTGCTGTATTTCTATCAAGTTTGAATACCTGTGGGATGCCGTAATTAAAGCTGCTGTGATTATATCCTGCGATGTTGGCAAATAAGACAATAACTCCTGTATATGCAAAAGACTTCCAGTAGTTTGTGTCTGGAAAATTTTTAATATGAAGCAGTAGCTTGAAATATTCAGTTTATACCACCAGTAGAGTAACACAGCAAGTATAGCTCTATCGTAACAGCACAGCAAAAGAAAACAGTCTGAAAACAGTGAGCTAGTATCTGTGGTGGGAAGTCTAGTTTCATGTTCCTATGTTCCTGTTCTTACACCCATCTAACAGGGGCTACAATACAAGGAGCTACTGAACCTCAAGGCTTTTTAAAAAGGTGCATTTTTTTTAGTTGCCTGCATGGACCACAGGTATTGAGCAAATCAGTTCACAGTGATGACACAGCTTGGTTGAGGGCAGAGCGTTGGCCTCACTTTCCAAGAAAGACTAAAATATTGAACTTCTCTGAAAATTGTTTTTGTCTTGCTTCTCTTAAAAGATCAAACCAATTCACGGCGCTTTTTTTGCTGGCATATGCATGTTCACTAGTGGTTGTCCAATAGGGGTTTTTCAATGGCCAATGCCAATACTGAGACAGCAGAGTGACCGATGGCGAATATGTAATAAAATACAATTAAATAAAAAAAACAAATGAGACACAACTGAACTTCAGTGAACATTTATTCGATGCTAGTTTTGTTGTCTGGATTGTCTCCGTTTGCTCAAGTAGATCTACACTCTGTCTGAAGTAAAACTTCATTTATTTTTCATACATCAGGTTTTCTTTAAAATAAAGTTTTAAATAAATAAATACACAATAAAGTTTTAGTGCAGTTAACAACAGCAGATAGCAGCACCTCCTTGTTTCTCAGAGAGAACAAAGATTTGTCATCTTACATAAATACATAAACAGTAAATAAACATTATCAGCACAGAGCATCACCCAGCGGCATTTCTTTGTTTTTGGTCCCAGTGAACATTTATTAAACACTAATGTATTATTCACTCTTGCACAGACAAATATTTGAAAATAAAAAAATGTGCATTGTCTCTGACATGTCGGCACATGACATTTTTTTGTTTAATCTTCCTCTTGAGCACAGGCATGGGCCGATGCCGAGTATCTTTGAATGCAAAGTGTCAAGACGATTTATCAGCGTGCATCTAATTTACTTTGCTGCAAAAACATTTCTTCATTTTTTACTTTGAATGTTTTCCCTACCATTTCAGACAGCCTCTGGTTTCAATTAATTTCACAATGGAATTAAAGATATTAGCTTACACAGATTTGACACTTGCTCGAGCTACTTAACCCTTGGTAGTGAATGTGTCTGTGGTGCATTAATGCTGCTAGAGACTCCAGATATCTAAGATCCATTACAAGAGTGAGTTACCAAGGACATGCAAAAAGCAGTCAAGGACATTAGGATAGCCTGACAGCTTGACAGGAACTATTTTTTTAGTGTTTGTATGCTGCTATGATACTTACTTATTATAACATCTGATTATATATTAGTAGATTAGTTTATTGCACCAACTTCCCATCAGTTATGTCAGCAATGACAGTAAACACCCACCTCTGTTTTTTGTGAAAGCACAACAGACAAAAATAGCTCTGCTGTTTCAGCCCAGGCAGTCTATGTGTAGGCTGATCAGTTTGCAATGCTGGTGTTGAGTTACAGAACAGACCCAGACATCAGACACCTCTTGACCCTTGCTCTAAGACCTTAATGAAATCCTCCACTGCCCCACAACGAGTTCTGAAATACTGGTTCGAGTCATTTTGTGGTTGCCAGGGTGAAATATGTTTGTCCAAGCCACATACTGTAAATAATCTCTATACTCCTCCAAAAACATTTCATCTTAACTGGAAAGAAAGCTAAACAGTATTTTGTGTGAGTCTTGTTGAAGAAGTTAATACTGCTAGGTTGTTGGCCCTAACCTTGACAAACGTGGAGAAACTGATTCTGGATACAGTCTTGTTACGACCTGCATATAATGTGACGTTAATGGGGTCAGACTTGTGATCCATAGCCAAACTTGGTTTAGCATGTGGCCTAAGAAAATCCTTTGAGGAACTGCCTGTTTAAAGGGAATTGATTTTTCTTTTATCTACCCACAAACTTAAGTTTAGCTCCTATTTCACCAAAAAGTAGATGTGAAAGTGGACAAACTTTATCAACAAAAGGCAGAATTCTCCAGGGATTGCACTAGGCATGATCGTAATAGTTTTGGCCCGCTGTTTCACTTGCAATTACGTGGCCCAAGAAGATTTTTTTTCAGGACCATTATTTCCAAGATTTCGATGGCTGTAAGTCAGTCTGAAGTTGGCTAAACTTGTTGTGGTTGGCAGGAGTGTAGAGTAAGATGTGGTAGTGTGGGCAGAGGGGTGTAAAGTGGAACAAATGATCTTGAACTTGGAGACTTAGTCAGAACTGGGCTATCTACCATGGAGTCACACCACCTCTACTGTATGTCTCAATCTCTTCCTCTTCCTTTAGGCTATGCTGTGCATTTGTCTCTCACTCCCTCTGTCTCATACTTTCTTTCAGTTTTCACTCCTTTCCCTTTCTGTATTTACTGTCTCTTCTTCTGTCTTCACAGTGTCGGTATTTATTTCTTCATCTCTATCACTATACTGGTTTCTATCTGCTTTGTTCGCTCCACCATCAGTCTGTCACCCTCCATTCACCAACTGCCTGCTGTGCCTGAATACTAATCCCTTGCTTTGGCCTTTGGATATGAAGCTGTAGGTTAGTGATAATCAGTCAAACAAATAACCCTATCTGCAGTTCAGCCGTCACGCCTCACAGCACCAATGCCTGTTCAGACCTGGCTCTGACTGTTTGCAAAGCACGCTGAACGTTAATGCGTCATTTACCACACATGGCCATGTCTGGCAACACAGATTCATATTACTTACCCTCACGATTGTTTCAAGAAGTGTGATTCATGCATTAGATCTTCAAAACCAGAGAAGAAATGGTAAGATGGTGGTGGTGGACTATTAGTGAGATATGTGCATAAATACAGTAGTCTGGAATGAATTCTGCTTCAAAGTCTTTAGCTATGCAAATTGTTGTAAGATGCAGGAAAATGTGAAGCAGGTTTGATTATTTTACTAACTGACAATTGAGCTATTCATTTTAACAGTTCCAGTTTTTCAGTAGCATAATAATGATAATGCACAGTGTGACTGTGGTTAATTGAGATTGTGATTATGTAATTAGCCACATAAACCAATCAACTTGATTAAATTTGGGGAAGCAGTTTCAGAGCACACACTGAAGTATTTTGCTTGGCCTGTGATTGCAGATTGAGCGAGCATGTCCGTACCCGTCTATTCTTGCACTTTTCCTTCAAAATGTCCTGCGGGCTGATTTTTATCTGAACTGGCAGTTTTTATCTGAACATATGCTGTGATTCAAGATATGTGTGCAAGTGTGAAACCGAAACCTACAGTATGCCAGCATGCACTGCACATTTTTCCAACCTACAACACAGTCAAATCTCTCCTTCCCCCACAGATTTAAAGACCTCCAGCAGCTCTTTTACATCTCTCGCGCCTCCATGCCATCCCACTCCAGACTCTGCCCCATTTTCTTTTATTATCATTTAATTACACCTTAAGTACACGTATGAGAGGTTGCAGCATGCTCAACACTCTCTACATTTTGTTCCACCAGACAGATTGTAAGGCTAAACGTTTGTTGTAGTACAGGGATGTGGCATGCATTCCAGTTAACTGTGACTCACTAGACAAACAGCTCTGTGTCTCCTAACCTTTGACCTTGTTTACTGGCAGAAAACAGGAGACACATTGTGGAAGATGGAGTGAGGAAGCAGGTAGAAACCAGATGCTAATGCACATTATAAAAACCTTACTAACAAGTGTTTAAGGAATAGGTTGACTGATGCAAGGTTTAAGAGAGAAGCATGCTAGTGACTGTCAAGATTGGTCAGCAATAGACTAAAACTTCTTCCAGTCACCAAATAGCAAACTTTGACGGTCAGTCTCTCCCTTCAACCACATTTTTTTTAAGACAGGGATTTCAGATTATCTCAGGAAGTGTGAGTTAGTTAGCCATCAGTCACTTCCTGTTCGAAAGAAGAAGTCGCCTTATGTTTTCGTAGCAGCTGGTTCCTCTGATGTAAACTATGGAGCACTCACACCAAGTCACATTAATGAAGCTTTATCCAAATAGAGGTGTTTAGAAGATGTTGTTCATGTATGCAGCCAAAAAGATTTTAGCTGACAGTTAGAGGATGCTGAGTGTCCACAACCCATTAAAATCAATCTTCATCTCTTCAGGAAGTGCTGGATCAGCATGACAGCATCACTCAGCGTTTCCCACACAAAGTTTTATTGTGAAATGAAGCCTGAAGCAACTGTAGTACCTTTTGCTTGTTGCCGCAGTTCTGAAGAGCTTAGAAGAGCTCAGTAAACGAGCCATCATATGTTGCTGTGCATCTTCTCGATTTTTTAAAACTTGCATGGTGTTCAGATATGGACGGTGGCTTGTGAATATTTGGGTGCAGGTTTCCTGTGTATAGTCTGGGGTAATTTTCATTAGGCTGGCACAGAGACACAAGGAGGTGTCTAATGTCTAGATGTGTGCTGTAACTCGATACTGATGTTAGGCTTGGAATTACCACCAGCCACCAGTCGAGGCTGTGGTTGGCCTTTCGGTCCTGCCACTGTACTCAGTCAGGCCTCCCTGTCTGTCTGTCTGTGTCCCATGGGAGACACCACAAAGTGCCTCAGGCTGATCATGTTCTCCTCTGTTGAACTCGAAGGGACAACAACCAGTTTTTACTAAAACCTTTCTTCTCATTGTTTTTTTTTTTATCAGCAGGAAGCACAAAAGCAGAAGTAGAAGCTGTCTGGCGTTGATTCAGATAGTGAAAACCTTGAACCTCATGAACTGCAAACCATTTTCAAAGGAGATGTCCCATTCATTCTTATGAAAGTTGCTCACTTGGCACACATGTTGATAAAGCCTCTGAGGGCTTCTGCATTTTTGGGTCCACAGAACATGCTCAGTAGGATCCTTCGCTGGCCGAGATACATGCGTTTCCGAGACCTCTGCTGGCCTCGCTGGCTGACTTTGTGTTGCCGCCTGAGTATTTTATATAGGTGCTCCTTTTCCAATGATTGTGTATGGGAAAAGGTTTTGGTTAGTGTGCATTATGTGACAATCCTGCAAACTGCAAACAAACCCCCCCCCCACTTCATTCGCTGTACCCTCTAAGTTGTATAAAAGGATGTCAGTGTTTTCTCCATCTCAAATTACTGCGGTAAACGGAAACCCTTTGTAAAGCTTGTATACTGCACAGAACAGAGAGATTATTTGGACAATTTGTCTGTGTTTGCTGTGACCTCGTTGCATTTTGCTGTATGTGTGTTCTGAGTAAAACATTTTGGTCAGTGTGTAAAGCTGCAGAGATGCCCTGCCTTAGAGATCCCGTTCTCCAGATGGAAGTTGTTGTATATCCTTTTAAGAAAAAATATTACCATTCATTATGTCTAAAAAGTTCCCTTCAGTCAACCATAAAGTCAAGCTACCCAAGACAAATAGCATGAATAGTTTTCCGTGTCATTTGTAATAGCAGGAGTCACATGTTTCATAATTGATTATGTCTCACTCTGGAGCACTATCTGGCCAGGTAAGCGATGAGGACACCCAGGACAAAAACACCTCTTTTCCAGACTCAAATCTTGCCAATGTAGACGTTTGTCAAGGCGGTTGTATCAGAGCACTCAGCAGGTTTGGAAAGTGTGGAAAAATATTCCCGGTTTTGTCTATCTATTGAATATTTTGGAAAATGTAGGAAATCCATCATTCAGAATGTTGTAATAAATTCCCATCAGTAGTGAATTATAGATTTGAAAAATCTTAAATTCTTCGCCGAAGAGAGATTAGGTGCTGATTTGTAAAACTAGGAGTCTATAAATTAGATAACAGGAGCATCAGTTAGTACACAGTGAGGGTGAAAAACCCTAGCTGACTGTGAATTGACTCAGAATCACACATTCTGCAGCTGACTTTGTGGATTATGGTCATCTCTGTTTAGATTTCTTCCATTAACCAGCTCTGCTCACACACTACAGTGTAGTCTTATTATCTCCCTTTATGTTACACAGTGTGCTCCGGTATTACAGTCAGTGCTTTGACACATCACAGTACAAGCAGAGGAAAGGATGAAGGATTAGTCAACGTGTGAATCATATGAAGCCATTCCCATGACTTCAGACACCAGGAGCTCTCCGTCCGGGTCCAACAAAATCGATGGAGTGAAACAAAGACGGGCCTATCCCGCTGTACAGCCTGCTGTGTGTGTTTGTGTGTGTCTGTGTGTGTTGTGGTGTGACAGTCAGCGAACACGGCCTCGTTGGAGTATCTGCCTGTGTTTGTTTTTGCTGAGGCAGTCCTGACTGCAAACATAAACACAGCTAATGTGCTCTGTTAGTCTCTTTCCTCGTTGGCTCTCTAATGTTTTCTCTCAGCCTCTCCATCAACCTTACTTTCTCTCTCCCTCTTTGACCTTCCTTTTTTCATTTTCTTTCTCCCTCCATGTCTCTGTAACCTCGCTCCGTTCATTGACTTTCATGATGTTTTTATTGCTAATCGTGAAAATGTTTGTATTGAACCGCTAAAAGCATTCTGCAGGCTAAATATGAAATGAAATTTGAGACTGAGAGAATCTGAGAAATTGTGCAGGCAGGATCTCAGTCTCCTCTCTCCCTTGCTGGGAGATGCAGGTGGTTTGGTGTCAGGCTTGGCCTGCTTTCCAAGCTCCATGCTGACTTCGAGATTTCTATCTCCTGGTGTTACGTCAGGTCAGCTCCCCCCTTTTGAACCAGAAGTCTCTGCTCTTGGGGCTGCACAGTTTTGGTCTAAATGATGAAGCAGGATTAACATGCTGGATGTTGTGATCTTGGTAATTAGGGTTGACATTCTTGTTTTCTCATTTCAAGATTAGATTTGTGGCATTGTGCCTTTAATGGATAGTGACACTTGGCAGGAAACATGGGGAAGTTAGTAAGAGGATCAGTGTGAACAAAGATCTCTGGCTGAAATTGAACCGGGAACAATGTGGTTATGTGTGTCTTAACCACTAAATTTGTTTGTGACAAGCAGAATTATTTGATTGCATTTTGTGTAGAGCTGAAATGATTAGTCAATTAATAAATAAGCAGAATATTAATTGGCAGCTATTTTTCCAAGCAATTCATTGTTAAAATAATTTTTGGAGCAGAAATGTCAAACATTCTTTACTTCCAGCTTCTCCATAGTCACTCGCATTTTTCATTATTCTCTGACATTTTATGCACCAAAAACGAAAGGTACATTGTGTAGGATTCAGGAGGTTCCATTGGCAAAATCACCTGAAAATAAGTTGATGTGTTTTCATTACCTTAAATTGAGGTCTTTATATCTACCGAGTCCTCTTCCACAGAGTCCGCCATGTTGCACTGCCATATTTCTACAGTAGCCCAGAACAGACAAACTGAACACAGGCTCTACAGAAAGACTTTCGCACTTTTTAGCAGCCAATTGGTGAGACGAAGGGTATTCAGTTGGTTGCAGTTTGTAACCTCACCACTAGATGCCACTAAATCTTACACACCAGACTTTAAATCGATTCCGCAAGAAAATAAGTGTCAGAATAATCGAATAATACATATTCTTCTTAATTGCAGCCCTAATCGTGTGTCTCTAACATAAATCCATACGATCTTCTTCACTGTGTAACGCTTCAGCAGACACATTCTAAGTGAAGTATTTCACAGTTGAGGACCCGCAATCATTTGAAGCATGTCAGAACCAGCTACGTTATGATTCTGAAACCGAAATGAAGGTGAGGCCAGGAAAAGATCTACAAATTGGAAGAGCAACTCATGACAGTATGCTCATAAAGTTGAAACTGTAGAAGTTACATTAACCTGACACTTAACAAGTCGTGGAAAAACAGCCTTTAGGAAGTTTTTCTAGTTGTCACATCTCATTGTCATTGCACATGAAATGCCAGCTCTGTGCCCCCTGGGCTCATCAAAAAACTCTAGGTTCAAAATCTCCCACAAGTCTCTGAGGAGAGGAACAAGCTATTATTATGACATTCCAAACGTTTCCTTTTCCCCCCTCTCTCTCTTTTCTTCCCTTCCTCTCCTGCCCTGTCTTCAAACCTCCATCTCCCTCGTTGGGAGTGATGTCAGAGTCACAGATTTCCAAGCCGTGACAGAGCACTTTTGCAGACTGAGCCTGGTGCAGGAAGGGGCGGGACCCTTTCACTCCTCATTTCCTGTGCCACAGGAAGTGCATTCCTCAGCCACTGGCAGTAAGACAGCAGTGAAAAACCGAACGTAACTGCGATTTCCCGGCAACAAGCCAGCCTCCGGGAAAAGGAGCTGTGTGTGTGTGTGTGTGTGTGTGTGTGTGTGTGTGTGTGTGTGTGTGTGTGTGTGTGTGTGTGTGTGTGACAGATTTACAAATCACTCAACTCAGTCAGCTCTTAAAACGTACAGAAAAAAGATAAATAACCTAAACCTTAATTAAATGTTTAACTAATGCTTTTCACAATTTAAGAGACAAAGGCATGAAAGAGCTGGAGACTCCAGTGGGAGTTTCTTTGTGGCAAACCTTTGTCCTTGCTGACATGTTCATTCACTCTGTAGGATTCATAGCTCTGAGGTGTTTTTAATAAAACTGCCCCTTCAACGATCCCGAAACACAAATCACCATAAAGACTTTAAGCTTTGTTGTCACAGTCAGTCCTATTAAACTGATATAAGGAGTTCATATGTGCTGTGCTGTCTGTCTCCACCTGGCTTGCTTCTTTTTGTTTCCAGTTCCCTGACTCTGTTTGTATGCTTTTGTGCGTCCAACTCCTTTGCTCCTGTAGGACAAGGTGAAAGGAAAAGGTCTGGTGAAGAATGCAGCCCTGGAACAAGAAGACGCTCAAGACCTGGAGGTTGTCGCCTTCTGTGAAGACGTAGCAACGTAAGATCCTTATTGTTGGCGTGCACATAAACGCTCTCCTGAGTATGAGTATTAGTGACCCTCGTCGATTGTGTGAGTGCTTTGTAACATTTTGACAGAAATAATGGCATCTTATAGAATTGAAGCATCTTGTGGACCTGGCTTTCAGCTATTTCACAAACTCACAATAAGCAAGCTGCAGATTTGCCAACCACCTGAAGGAAAAGACAATAAGTAACAGACAGTTTAAATCTTCCTGATGTTGCCACCTACAGGCAAGGAAAGTAATAGCTGGAGTTGTGACACTTGTGCTCCCTGTAGGAGTGTTTTTCCTGTTGTCCTGATTTGGAGGAAATTGACTAATCAGCTCTTGGACATTCCAGACACAATGTAAAATAATGATGACAAGACGTAAGGGCTTGTACTTAGTTCTTACTAAGTACTCAGTGCTTTTTGTTTTGAGTGATACAGTTTTATGATATATATGTATGTATGGCCCCAGGTTTGATAAAACAAAAATAATCAAAATAGCAATATTTATAAGATTAGACAAATATTTTGCCCATTCCCTGTCCTGTTGCTTGAAAATCCTGCAGGAAAAAAAAATGTCCACAAGTAATGCATATGGCAGCAGATGCATTCAACTATGAGGCTAATTGTCGACAGCCATGCTAGCAGCTCTGTGAAACTGTCTTTTTAAAAAAAACGGAGAAATTTTACATGAGAAGTGAAAGCTTGGACAGCTGCTGGTGGCGCTAGAGGAAAAGTCAGGTGATCACCAAAGTCATTAAGGTTCACTCTGTGGAAAATTTCATGGCAACCAGAGTCATGCTGCTAGCATGGCTAAAAAATAGCATTTTCCTCCTTGTTTGTACACGAGCGTAAACGCATACATATACATTTTCATGCATATATACACATAATTGCATGTTTTGAAACTCTGTGTTTCCTGTGTCTGTACTGAATCTCTCACTCCAGTAGTTAGTTTGGGTGGAGTGATGATTAAGCTGCGTTAAGGGAATCCACTTTCATTACGATAGCAGAGTCAACGCCCGCTGTCTGCCCAGCATCTTCGCTGTCTGCTTGCTGGTCAACACTCACTCGACGTAGTTTGCAATTAAAAGGAACTTAACCTCTCGTAAGAATGTAAATGAAAAATGTAAAAATAATTTCAGAGCATTTTCATGATCTTTTGCCCTCCCAACTTCCCAAGCCAAAAGTATCACCGAGTCAAAATTACAGGCTAATGATGACTTATTCTTTTTGGAGGCTATTTCAAGTTGGGAGGACAGAGGGGTATGGTACTGGTAAATTTCCAGTGATTTTATTTAACCTTATCAGTGTGCATGTAGATGCTTTTTTTTTCAGATTTTCTTTTCCTCCTCTCTTTCTCCCCTCCATCCAATGTTCCTGTTATTCTGCCCACAATGCATCCAATAGTCTCATCCAAGCAATCTGATCCATATGCCAGGCTGGCTCTGGCTGCCCCTGATGTGTTTTCGCTTGCCAAGTAGACCAAAATATGGAAAGAAAAAAAAAATGTTGACTCTGCACTGTTGTCATCTTTTCTCCTACCAGCCTGCGCTCCAAATTCCCTCATGGCGACATGTCCACCAACCCAGGCTACGTCCTAAGCCCTGTCATTACCCAGAGAGACACTGGAGGTGACAATAGCTGCTCTGTCAAGGTTTCTATTGAAATCTCAGAATCTCAGCAGCCTGTAACCTTCACCTGTGACGGTAAGCATCCAGTAACAAAACTGTTTTAACAAAACTGTCTTAACGTGATAAAAAAAGTGTAAAGTGACACTAGAACATGCTGGGCACAAGTCCTGTTGTCAGGATATTTACATTTTAATTAGACTGCTGATCATGAAAATGATTTTAGCAGCGGTCATCCTCTGTATTCTAGAGATATCATTTTTTTTGTAGTATGTACATATGGTTAATTGCAAGAATAGCCCACTGTTAAGAAGAGTAAAAAATCCACTATACAGATGTTACACCATCACCTTGAAGTCAGCCTGAAACAAAACCTTGTACCCGCTTTGCCTTTAAGAGTGAGCAGCTCTGATTGCAGATATGAGAGCTCTGAAGGAGGAAACGACATTCGCAGCTGCCAAACGCTTTACCCCCTCCCCACCTCATTTTTTCTTTTTCCTTTCATTTTTTCTGTCGTGGGAAGTACACTTTGTTCCTTTTCCGCACAAATAAAGGTTTGTCCCCTCGCCATCAAGGAGCCATGTTGGGCAAAGGGGACTGCTTGTTTCTTTATTTTTTTTCAAGGACCCACTAAGATTTTGGTTTCCTTTCCTGGGTGTTTGGGGAACTGTTGCTGGCTAACCCTTCGATATACACACACAACTACAACCACTGTGACTGACATGTCTTTTGGGACCTGAAGCCAAGCGCATTGGAGGCTGTCAGCCAATCCTGTGGGCTTTTTTGTTAGACATATTATTCCAACTGTGTGACCAAGTTCACCACTGTCTGTGTGGCATTAGGCCTGTGTGGGTCCCTGAGGATCAGCATTAGGCCTGTGTGTGTGCGTGCGTGTGTGCATGTGTGTGTGGGACTACTGACCCAGACACCACTCTGTATAGCCCACTTCAACACTAACAACCTGTAGGAAGTATTTTTACAACTTTCCTCTTTCTACAGCCTAATTGCACTTTCCTAGGGTCCTGCATTGACCCGGTTTACCTCGTCTTCCTGCTTCTGCTGAGTTTACCTCCTTGAATCCCACTGCCACGGTCACTTCCTAGATTCACTTCACTTCATTCCTAGTATGATGTCTAGTTCGTTGTTTCCTGGTTGACTTCCTATGTTGTCAGCAGCGTGTTGACCCACATTGTTGGTGTTTGGATTCCTCTGGTTAGACACTGCTGGAATCTGCTCTCCGGAACAATAGGCCTCAGTTCTGCTTGGATGGAAGGATAGAGAGAGCTAGAGGACAGGAAGGGTACTTTTGCACTCTCCTCCTTTTTCTAATTCTTTATTTCTTTCTGTCTCTCTCTCGCTTGTTTTTCTGGCTTTTCTGTTTCCATTTATTTTTACTGTCTGCTTTCTCCTCTTTCTCTATTTTCCCAGTTTGTCTCCCCTCCCTTCTCGTGCATGACAATATTTTCCTCCACCCTTGTTTCTGTGCAGCATCTCTTCATCCCTACTTCTCTCCTCTTCCTCGCTGTCTTGCTCTGTTGTCCCTCTTATTCTCTTAATCCCGTAATCACCTCAGAGACTATATACAGATTAACATGACACATAAGAAATGCATCACCCTCCTCTCCTGTCATGTACTCTTTTTCTTTCTCACTCTTTCTCTCACACTTTCTATTCTCCATTTGTCTTCTCTTATTTTCTTCTTTTCTTTCTTCTGTCTTGTCTCACAACCCTGATTGCAAAAAGGTTTGGATGCTGTTTAAAACCTAAATAAAACAGAATGTGATAATTTGATAATTTTTATTGGCCTGTGCTCAATTGAAAACATCACAAAGACAATACATTCATGTTTTGACCTCATCAGTTTCATTGATTTTTGTGAATATCTGCTTATACAGGTAAACAGGTTGATTGGTAACAGGTGATAGTATCATGATTGGGTATGAATGGAGCATCCTGGAAAGGCTCAGTCATTCACAAGCGAGGATGGTGCGACGCTCACCACTTTGTGAACACATGATCACTACATGGTCTTGGGAACACTTTGTAAAGCGTTTGGAAATGAGTACATCCTGTTTTTATTTAATTTTCATACTTTGTCCCAACTTTTTGGAATCAGAGTTGCTTTTTCTTCTTCTAAATTCCCCATTTTTTTTTTTCTCTTTCGTTCTGACTTTTATGTGCTGTGGAAAGGTTATTACATTTACTTGTAGCTGATTGTCTTGTCTAATTAATTTATGTAAGCAATTAACAAACAGTGATAAATATATTTGACTGAAGAATGACGTAGGTTTACAAGACTGGCTTAATGAGTAGTTGAAATATATAAAATAGCAATTTAGGATGTTCTGAAATATATTGTTGTTCTTGCTGCTGTCATTCTGTTACAGCTTTTAGTCTTTGCCTTTACCCTTTTTCTGGAAAGCAGGCAGAAAGAAAGGCAGTCGGTTCTTCCAGGGCTTGGCTGTGAACTACTAGACTTCTGGGGATTCTTAGCATACTGTGGTTGAAGGGGGGGAGATGGAAGGAGTGAGCGATGGAAAAGCAATGCATAGAAAGACATACAAAAGCGAAAGAACACAGATAAATGAAGGAAGGGAGAGTAGGAGCAGACAGAAGTACAAAGGGAAAGAGTCAGGGAAGAAAATGAGACGAGGGGAAGAGAAGAGAAGAAGAGAAGAGGGGAAAAGCATGAATTTATAGAGCAGAGAGTGAAATTAAAGCATGAGATTTATGAAGAAAGAAGGCGGTAAAGGTGCAGAGAAAACATGAAAATGACAGTTGAAGAACATTTCATGTATTATAAAATAAATCAAATAGATGGAGGGAGAATGACAGGGAAACGCAGGGAGCTGGGCTCAGGTTACTGTCTGCGGCTGAGAGGGTGTTGGAGAGGAGGGAACACCACCTTGTTCTCTTGTCAAGGACAAGAACCTCACTAACTCCCAGAACCTTTTCATTCTCAAAGTACAAACAAAATGTGCAGGAATTGGACACGGGTGGAGAAGGATACTAGTGCAAATACACAAAGATGATATGAGCAAGCAATACATGCCAGTCTATTTATTTGTATTCTCTATTTGCATTCATTCTGTCTGTATTGTTTGATACAGGCAGGAGGCCTTAAAGGGTTTCACTCATTGGCATGATGTCAAAACTTTAAATGTGAAATTTGAAGAATGTGAGAAGCTGTTATATGAATATGATAATAAGAAATTACTCTGATTGGCCAAATTTGATCAGGCTATACACTCAGTTGCCAGTTTATTAGGTACACCTAGCTGACACTAATGCAGCTTAACACAATGTGTGTTGCATTATACTGACAGACGTTTATATTGTTTTATCTGCTTTGTTAATATAAATGAAGGAAGGCTAAATAACAGAAGCCCCTGTCTGTTCGATGCAGCACAGTTCAATACACCACAAGCTACATGATCAGTAGGCTTTATTGCAGGACTGTTGTGTTACAGTTCATTGGTTGTAGCTGGGTGTACCTAATTAAATGGCAGCTGAGATTTAAAAAAGCTGTAACAGCCCTTTAAAATCTGCACCACGATAACACTTAAAGGAATGATGCATCTTGTAACAGATGTTCTTAAATTGTATGTCCAAGACAACGTTGGTTTGTTTGCATTCATGTAGTGTGACATGCATGAAATTTCAACTGTAGGTGAGAGTTCAGCAGACTGAGAATGCAGAACTGAAAAAGAAGAGTACATCAGATATGGTCTCATGGAGTCACTGAGGCTATTACAGTATGCCGCAGTCATGTATTTGCATGCATTTCAGCCTTGAGCCTTTCTGCTACGCTGTTGAACTGTAACTGTCTGATTTCTTTCCATGAGTGTCCTTTTGTCTCTGGATCTGTGTCTGACAGACTTGTTAGAGTAGCAGAAATGTGTTTCCTTTGAGTCATGTAGGACTTAGATCATTCCTGTTTTATATCTGACATATATTGGGTCCTGTGGATAATACAAGTGCTGAGTGACTTCTGGCTTTATTCCGCCCTCCTGCCAGCTAGATTTATTTAACATCCCACTTTGCCCCTTAGACGTGTGTGTTTGTGTCAAATTGGCCATCAATATTTTCCCCATATGTCACCAGGCCAACACCATTCCCCAACCATGTGTCAAATGGTTAACAGCATGCGATGGAGGAATTTTCTCCTCTTTTAACTGGTGCCTTCAAAAACGCCCTGCTGGGAATTCCCTTACCACCTCAGAGCGCTCACGAAAAGGGGCGTGGCCTGTCTAATTGCTTTGTTACAAAACACTGCAACACATGTATAACCTTGGCGACCACCACCACCACGGCCACACAGGGCCGTGAAGCTGCAGCTACTGGTCTAAGCAGTAAGACAAGACGCACCATTCCTCTGAAGGGCGGAGGTCTGTTATTGCTGGAGCCAGGGGTGGTCTCCCTCCCTGTGTGCCGATGAGAACATCTATTAAGTAAGCTGAGTGTTTGTGCTTAGTCCAAAGCTGAGATGGTTCTCTGAATGAAGTGTCTGTATCTGTCTTTGTATCTGTCTGTTGGTGTTTGTGTAAAGGCAAGGTTGAGAGCGTGCTAAAACCTCTGCAGAGGTAGCTAAGCAGCGGCATAATCTGCCACATATCAGGTTACCCTCTCCACACCCACTGGCTGGACACATCAGATATCAGAGCATACGCAAACACCTGGAGCCGACTCCAAATCCCCCCACCTAATGTCGCTCCACAACACATCGCTGCAGTTCCTTTGATTCGAGAACAGGTTTGTTTTGAGGTGAAACATGAGCCGTTCAAAACAGGGCAGGATGGTTGCAGTTAGAGAAATTCTGTTAACTGTAAGGTCTGAAAGGCAGACTTCAGTTCCCGTAGCAGCAAATGCGTGTCAGTTAACAAGCAAAACTCTACGTGGTCATTCTTAATCAGACTCTCACCTAAATGTGTTAGTAAAGTGTATGATTTTGTAGCTTGAAATGACCTCTGACCCCTCTAATAAAATGCATACATGGGTTTGGGGTGCTCCAAATTCTTCAGTTCTTTGACTTGAACCACCACTAAGCCTTTTCTTGTTGATCCGTCTTGTATCGTGCTGCTCCCCACTTGTTTTTGGTGTCCTGTAACTGAAGTATAGTCTCTTTTTGGTCTCTTTTTTTCCTGTCTCTTCATCCTCTCTTTTCACCAACCACTGATCCCTCCCTTCTTTCTGGCCTCTGCATTTCACTGCCCCTCCCTCACATCGGTCTCATGTGGTTCCCTTTCATTCCATCAATTTCCCTGATCACCCTCTGTCTGTCCCTCCCTCTCTGCCTCCATCGCCGTCTTCTTCATCATCCATCTCTCCATCTTTCTCTTCCTCAGTGAGTTCTCCAGTGGAGCTGTTGATCAGTCAGACTCTGTGCTGGGTCCACGATGACCTGGACCAGGTCGACTTCTCCAGCTACCTGCTCAAAGTCTGTGGCCAGGAGGAGGTGCTGCAGAAGTGAGTACACACAGAAACTTTATGTTGCTGCTGAAGAAAAAGAATATATCTCCAAAACATTAACATTTTAGGAACTGGGAGTAACAATTTATTAGTTAATTATGCATAGGGTTTGAAATTGCTTTTGGATAGGTTTCATTAGTTTTCTTAGTGTCTCTCTTCCCTCTTTATCTTTTTCTCTTTTTTCACTTGTATCTTGGCATCCTTTCAAAATCTTGTACAAAGTGGACTGACTGATGTTTCTATATCTCGCCCTGCACCCTCCTCCACCGTGGAATTTCTCTTCTCCTTCTAATCTGGGATACATGGGAATAGTTACTCCCATACCAGGACTGACAGGCTCAGTACACCCAAATGTTCAAAGCAGCATTAAGGAATCTGTCCTGATTATAGCTGCTGAACAGATGAATGTTGTGTTTGCTGTGGGTTCATACTGTAACTAGTCTTAGCAACCTTGCATTAGTAATACTGAGAATGTCCATAAATCAGTATATTTTAATATATATTTTTGTCAGTTCTGGTGGTAACCATGGAGACAGCTAGAGATGTACTTTGCTTTGTGATTTTCTTTATTCTTTCCTGCTACTTTGAGAAAAACTTTCAAATCCTACACATACACTGAGAGCCATTGTCTAAAGACCCGTAAATCATGTTTCTTATTGATGCTTTTATGCATTCAATCATTACGTCATGGCTTCACCTGTAATCATATATAAAGGCAGCCCTGTCAGGATGGAGCCTGAAGCTGTGTACCATCTGCCAAATCTCAACTTGTTGGTGATATTTGTTCAACAGATAATTTAGTGAGAGTCCCCAGCCACACCGGTGATAATGTGCTAAAGCAAGTAGCAGCTGAATGCCGTCGTATACAGGCTTTTGTCTTGTGTTCGATATCATTTTTATCCCTATAGTAGCCTCTCTGACTCTGATCAGAGGTTCCTGATGGCCTGCGTTTGAGACCAGAGTTATTTTGGTCTTATTAGTCTCTTGTCATTGTTTCCCCATCATGTATATATTATGATTTTCTTACCTGTCACACACAGCAAACACAGCCTAGGCAGCCATGAGTACGTCCAGAACTGCAGGAAGTGGGAGAATGAGATCACATTACAGCTGCTCTCTCACTCCACCATGAGAAGAGATTTGGCACGCACTGTAAGTCACTCTATCTAGCAAGCACATGAGCTCATATAAACTTTATAGGAGTGTTTTACCGATTGGTGAAATAATCCATTTTATTTTGTGCCATTAAGATTCATTTTTAACTTTTGACCCACTGCTGGAAAGCGACAGCACATGCTCCCCACTTTGTGAAATGATTATCTCAGTAATTTACAATGATAATGTACAACTGAGACTTTGCACCTGCTTATCTGCTATCTCTTATGCTGAGTTGGTAAACCTTGGCTGCTTTTGTTTAGGCGGAAGATGATAACTCTCCAATAAATTTAGAGAAGCACCTGGGCCAAGTGGACAGGCCGTTCAAGGAGAATGTCACCAGGTATGACAGTGGTGGAGAAAATTTCAGACAAGAGGATAAAGTTATGGGTCTTAAGATGTTGTTTTCTACTTATGAAATTATGTAATGAAAAGGCTTCATAGACTCGCCATCAGAGAATTTTACTTTTTCTAATATTGGTTTCTTTTTGTAGTCTGGTTCTCAAAATCGTTACCTTGTAATAAGGAAGCCTGTTGGAGTTGTCTTTTTTAGTTATAGTATGATCTGACACATACTTTGCTGCCTAAATTACAGTATTTTTTAAAGACCTAATGGCAATCTTAAGTCATTATTAGTTAACTTAAATGAACTTTAATGTTCTGTCCTAATCTGATTAACGCTGATAATAAATGAAACACAGTCATATCTCATTTTTACTTATTTCTCTCTTTGTATCTTCTTGCAGACAAGGCCTGTCTGACTATTTGGAAGGCTATCACAATCAAGTCAACATCTGCCTACAAGATGAGGTACATAGGCAGGTCTGGAGAGTAAATTACAAGGATGGAGAATGATTTAGATGATTTCCGGGTCCTAAATTTGGAACAAACATACTTACCTGTCCCTCAATGAGTTTTTGTGTGCTGTTAAGATAATGATAGCATAAGGTGTATGTGTAGACCAGCTAGTTATATATATATAAGTCTACAGTATCTGCACTGCACTGCACAGAAAGGTGGGAATTTTGTGCTGTCCTATATATTGACTCAGTTAGTCTCTGGTCCCACCTCTGATACTACACCCAAACATAACAGACTTTCATTCAGTAGTATAATGGAAGGCTCCAAACATTGTTTTCAAATCTCCCAAAGTTTTTTGTGTCGTTTCAAGTACTTTACACGAAACTGTTAGTAACATAGGACGTTCCTGGAAGGCAGGCTTTCTAGAAATGGCACATCTGTTTTTCAGCCAGTGTAGGTTATTGTGGAGTAATTGAATGCAGGCTGAAGTAAAACTACACCCTGCCCCCAACCCAACGTAAACTTGATAATAACATCAAGATTTATTTCAGTGAGCCTTGACACAATCATAGCATGTACTGTAATTAATATACAGTAATTTAGTGTGCAAAAATGTGGTGTTTTGATGTTTTGAGCCTTGTTTGTTCAAACGTACACAGGCATTAGGCTGGCTTGAGTTTAAAATACTGTTTAGATGAGAATCTGTTTGATGAATTGTTAGTGGTAGTCCTCTCACAGAGACCTCCTGACATCTTGTTCTTTTCATAAACAATGGGTTTTACTGTTTAAAGACAAGCTGAAAACAAAAGTACACATCAGGAGGATATCCCTTTCACAGCCTAATATGAGTATGTGAAGATTGATGCTGTTGTAACACGTGCTGCAGCAACCTGCTCTGTATCTCTGTATTCAGAGTACCCAGTATAAAACAGTGGACCGGCTGGGGCAGACTTTGAAGAATCTGTGCTGTGCTCTGGACGAGGTGGAGACGCAAGCCATCACAGAGGCTGTCAAAAGGCTGCGACACTCTGTCAATTTGCCCAGGACCCGCTCACCCAAGGTGGGCTTGTCACACATACTATGCGCACACATGCTCATATAATCACGTACAGTATTAGATGTAAGAGTGTCTTGTTTTGCTTTGTAGATGGGGTCCAGATCGTCTGGTCAATCATCAAATGGTAAGATCTGTACATGTACACAGTGACACTCAACTTCCGCATTCACATCATTCAATTAAAGTTTGTTATGCTTAATTAATTATATTAATATATTACAGACAAGTCTGTGAGGGGACAGTGTCTAAAGTTACTTTTCTTTGCCGATGAAATGCTGATTAAAACTATTATGTAAACTATTATGTGTACTATGTAAACTATTCCAGTGCCAGTGTACATCTTCTAATAACTGTGTTGACCCTGACAGGTCACAGCAGTCCTGTGGAGGAGAGCATGGCCTTGCTGACACAAGCTGTCTACGACCTGGCCAAGCTCTACCTGCGCTCCTTCTGCCCTCCATCCACCTCCTTCAGCTCCCCACCGTTGCCCCAGGCTGCAGACGGGGAAGGTGTAGAGGGGAGGAGCAGCAAAGAAGCTTCTGGCACCACAGACCACCTTCAGTTCACTCTATTTGCCTTGCACGGCATCCCGCCCAACTGGGTCAGCAGGTAAACAGTCAGAAGATGAACACACTGTGGGCTCTACTCTGATTTTTATTTTAGGGGTACAGATGAAAATTTGTTTGTTTAACATTAAACATTTAGCGCCGACTGAGAATGAGAAACTGTTACTTCAGTGTTTTGTACACTGAGCTTTGCTGATAAGAGCGTGAGAAGATGAAGTCACTCGGCCAAATCATTTTTCGCATTCACACACTCTAATTTTCACTGCTCGTACTGTACATAAAGGCTAGACAGTCATTTATTGGACAAATGATACAGCGTATTGTAGATTGTATTTTACGAAGCATTAGGATTTCATTTGTAAATAGATGTGTACTCTCTTTGTTCTACAAAACAGTAAAGTGACAGAGTGACACATAAGTGCCTCAGAAATACCTGTGATGTGACTCTGTAGCTGCCGTGTCACAATAATACATCATTGTACAATGACATCAGGGGTTACGACCACATTAAGTGTGTAGCTGGATTCTTCTGTGAAATTGTAAGTGGTAATATTTGATGTACTCCATGCTTTGCTGTAGGATAATGAAAACCTTTATTCATGCATTTGTACTTGCGTGATCACCCACTTGTTCAGTATTATTAGAGCCACCCACATTTCACTTAATTGTGCTTCTGCAAGGTAGGATCAAAGATGAAGACAGCAGGCAGTGGAAGCCAGTTCAGAATTATAATGACTCTATTTGCCAAGTGCATGCAGTGAGTTTAACGGCAGGATAAGCAACCGCTAACATGATGGCCAAAAAAACATGGTTTTGTCTGTAGAATAAGCTTGAATGATAGCAATGTATTGGTAAGCAGTGAGGACCAAGGAGAGATTTTTTGTGACACTACAACATGACAGCATTGTGTCACAGGCTGTGCTGTCACAGCATTGTTTTCTTCTATTAAACAAATGGCTCCTGTGTTGCTCGCCATGTCTTAATTTTCCATGCCAGTGTCCGGTTTCACCCTGACTTTATCTGCTTCGTGTGTCTGGAACAGAGCTGAGCCAAACTTTCCATCCCCAGCTCTGTCATGCATCAGTGACCAGGATCAGTACATTTCTGACAAGCCCTTCCACAGTTACATAGGTTTGGAAAGAAGCATATGAAAAACAGTTTTGATATTGTAGGAAAAAAGATAGTGTTCGAAGAAATTGCATAGAAAGTCTTGGTGGTTTATGTCATTTTACATTGTTATCACTGAAGAATAGTCCTCAACTATAGATTGATTAAACTTGTTTTATTGCTGAGGGGCAATCAGTATGTACAACCCAGATCCCAAAAGATTTAGGATGCTTTGTAAAACATAAATAAAACGGAATGATTTTTGTAAATATCTGCTTATTCTGAATTTGATGCAGCAACACATTTCAAACAAGCAAGGAAGGAGCGAGGTTCATCACTTTGTGAAAGCATGATTGTTTAAAGGAGATTTGAAAATGATTGCATTCTGTTTTTATTTGCATTTTACAGTGTCCAAACTTTTCTGGAATCTGGGTTGTACATCAGGGTGAACATCAACCAAGACCAAATCTGGTCAAGAAATTAAGGTCATGTAAAAAATGCAGCTGTTTGAAAACAAAAACATGAAGAAACCGTGAGATGGAGGCAGTTTTAAAAGCTGTGCTAAGAACTGCTGCAGTCCCTTCTTCCACGGTAATTTTCTGGTCGGCCAGTGAGGCCTTTATAACGAGAAGAACTGCTTAATAACAGGCCTATTTACTCCAGCGTGCCTCTTCCAGCAGCTATTTTTAAGCCAGCACTAAACATTGCTGCAGTGACACTCATTCCAAAGACACTTCCAAAAATATTTAGCTACTCGAAACCCAAGGCCAGAGGGACACAGGGAGTACAGTATATCCCAGCCCAAGCGAGTAGCTGGGCATATTTGTTGTGTTGTGGTGTTACTATAATGCTCCCTTATTGAGGTCCGAGTGTTTGGCATTATTGTGGCCAGTGTGTCATCCATCTGGAGCCTCAGTAGATGCCACAGCATTGCCAGCATATTGAGACACCATGACTAGTGGTTGAGCTGCCAACACAGATGGCACTGAGCAGTGGATCAAGCCTGTAGTGGTGAAAACGTGCAACTAATGTGCTTGTATTTTCGCTCTCCGCTCACATATCTCACATATGTCTCTAATAGAAACACAGAGATTATTTTTGGATGCGTGGTTGAGTCGTGTAGCTGAACTAAATGCAGGATGTGACTGATTTGTTCCCATTTTACTCCATCACATGTGGAACTATAAATCTCTCTTATCTAAATATCTTATCTATTTCTTCTATAATTCAACATGTAGCCTGTACTCATATTACATAGACATCCTACTGTGTTAAAGTTGTGGTCCTCTCTCTATATATATATGCAAACATCTAGAGGCAAGGAAATAAATAGTTGTATTCATGTATAGCCTTAAAACCTTTACCCAGCCATGGTCTACCCACACAGGTTGCCTTGGTTAGACTTCTTCTCAGGCCTGCGTAGGAGTGTGACTGACGTCTCTCTCACTGCCATGTATGTTATGATACCAAGTCCAAATGTTTGCTGTGAAAAAGGTCTGTTAGTGCATGGAGTTTGGTGACCTCCTGTGATTCTCAGAAAGTTGCCGGTCCAGTTGAGCTGCTCAGTGACCGGCAGATCAGACTGTGGTTGTATAAGCAGCTTCAGGTATGGATGTGTGCATTTGTGTGACTGCACTCCATACTCCATAGCCAAGAGGTGTTTTCAATCACTTCTGTTGCCAGATTAGACCTCCTCTCAGGCCTGTGTGGGAAGGTCCAGAGTCGCTTCCCTGGATAAATAAATGTTTGAAAAGGCTTTTAGAAAAATCAAGCTGAGAATCGCTGAGGTTTTAGCAGAATAACTGAAAACAACTGTGTGGATGTTCAGGCCTCAATAATACTTACCGATGAGTTGCCCTTGAGCAAGGCACTCACTCCCCACTTGCTCCCAAATGGAAGTATGTTTAACTCTAAATCTGTGACACGGGACATTGCTGAAAAATGGCAAGCATACGCATGGCGTCTTGGATTAAAAATGAACTAAATGAAACAGCTAAGTGTACAAAAATGAGTTGTAATGGTTTCGTCCAATCTCCAGGCTGTATAAATATGTGGCAGAGTCTCTGATCTGCCAGTTAGTGCTGATGTAAAGACACGTAGACACAGTACTAAAACGTATTGTGTTGTTTTGTTGCAGTTATGAGAAGTACTTCCTGATGTGTTCCCTCACCCACAATGGCAAGAACCTGTTTAAACCGGTCCAGTCCAAGAGAGTGGGCACATACAAAAGCTTCTTCTACCACATCAAATGGGATGAACTGTGAGTGATTGCTTTGGCTCCCCTCTCCTCCCTTCTCCTTCCCTTTCCCTCCTTTTCCTCTCCTCTCCTCTCCTCTCCTCTCCTCTCCTCTCCTCTCCTCTCCTCTCCTCTCCTATCCTATCCTTCGCTCCATTTATTTGAAATCCCCCCGACTATAACAGCAACATGCTGTTCGTACAGTCCCTCCATGCTGCTGACGCTGTTCTCGTCTCTCCCAGGATCAACTTCCCCATAGCAGTAGCTGTTCTCCCGTTGGAGTCCATACTGAGCCTGACTCTGTTCGGGGTGTTGAACCAGAATGCCAGCAGCTCCCCAGACTCCAACAAACAGAGGAAAGCTCCAGAGCTGCTGGGCAAAGTCTCTATGCCCCTCTTTGACTTCAGACGGTGAGGAGAGAGGAACAGCCGGCGGTGGCTGGACTTTTGTTTTTGAGTGGATGTCTCACCTGTTATGGAATGTAAAAGATGTATTCAAAACAGTAACTACCTTACAATTTGACACATTTTATGTTCAACTCATTTCACATATTCTTCAGTTAGCAGGAAAGTTTGGCTTCACTTGTTTTATGCATTCTCATTTGATGGACCTTCAGTAATACAAAGTCACTGACATTTACATCCTCGCCACAGCGGAAGAAATGTTGTCTATGAGATTGCTTACCTTGATTGTCTTTGTGTTTTTGCTGACTGTGTTTTGCAGGGTGCTTGCCAAGGGTAGCAGGTTGCTGTGTCTGTGGACATCTGCCCAGGGAGCTGCTGCTGCCGGCTCTGCAGGTGGCCGCAAGAGGGTGCCCGCAGAGAGAATAGTGCTACAGGTTGGTGTTGGTGCCAGTAGCATCTTTATTAATGCATTAGTATTTGTAATGGTTTTATTATTACTGGTTAATGGTTACATTATTATAAGTATGTATAGTGCATTAATAGTATTGTTAGACTTTGTGGTAACACTTATAATGATCTTGAGTACTACTAGGCAGTCAACATAGCAGTACAGCAGCAGTGGTAGCAACAGTAGTAGTAGTAGTACTGTATTAGTAGTAGTAGTAGTAGTAGCAGTCGCTGTTGTAGTTGTAGTGGTCTTTTGTCTTTTCATCTCTTTCTCTTTTATCATGACTACTATGGCTGCTTCAAATATTGCTATATGCATATTAGTAGTACTACTACTATTATACCAAAATCATCTAATAATAATTGTACTAAGTAGCAGTACTGGTAGCAGTGGAAACAGTACTTTGGTTTTATTAGTACCAGTTCTTGCCGTTTTGTTCTGGACCTAGTTTTTATTCTCTCTCAAACAAGCAGAACATTGGGTATTTGTGAAGAAAAACTGAATAAACTGATCCCAGCTTTGGTAATTGTGTTACCCTCAGGTGGACTTTCCAAACTCAGCGGTGGACGTTTTATACGTGGGACCCAAGGAAGCTCCAAGCCCAGAGCCCCACACACAGGAAGAACTGGACCCTGATCTGCGACGCAAACTGGAGAAAATCTGCAGCCGAGCTTCCAATTTCGGGTAGGAGGGTCTCTTCCATGTTTTCACAGCTACGAAGGAGAGATTGCAATCTGAGAGTTGATATCAGAACCAATTCTGTCAGTTAACTTTTCTGCTGTTTCCATCTCTTCAGCTCTGAGAGTTTGTAGGGGAAATTTGGTTTGTAGGAATGATTTCAGATTAGAGTACAGACTTCAGTTAATGCCACTAGAGAGGTCCGGTCTTAACGTTGCTCAGCATGATTTGCAAAACAGACATGCCTCTTGTATAAACACATGATGCCTGAAGCAACTGGATAATGTAATAACTTCTTAAATTGTGATTAAAGTGTCCTGCAAGAGTCAAAAATGCACAAAACATGATATTGTTTGCTGTGTATTGCTGTGTAAAAAAATTCTCTCAGAGTGTGTGTGCAAGAGAGCTGTTTGTAATGGTTTGTGTCATTATAAATAACAGTATAAGTTTGAAACCAGCAAAAAAACCAGCATTTGTTTTTACATATATACATATACACACACACACATGTAAATGTATTTTAATACATTTCACATATCAAGAAATGCAACTTCAGGGCAATCAGAACCACACTTTTAAAAGGTATTTAATTTTTATTTAAATTGTGATTGCAGTCCACTGACTGCAGGTTGAGCTTTTTATAAACTTACAGTCCTTAGTTTTAAAAGAGTTTGAAAAACTGTCACATAAGCTGTATTTCTAGTTACATTTTCCCCTCCCGCAGACAGTGTTTTGGCAGTCCCTCAGACCACCCAAAATCCTTTGGACTTACTAGATTTAAGAAGAGATTTTAAAAGATGCCACCGACTTTGCCTGCCACATTTCCCCATAAACGCCTGTATGTTGTCTGCCGCAGTGTGTCTGCTCTCCTCCAGCTGCTCCAGGCCCAGCTAAATGCTCTCTTATGCCTGCTGCCAGCCAAATCTCCTCCACGCTGCCAACATCCATGAGACTCAACTGGCACTTTAGCACAGAGAGCTCTCTCACTGGCCTCTCACCGCCTGCTTTCTGTCCTGCCCATTCATTTCTGCAGCCTTTGTGGGCACAAGACATGTGGAGCTGCAGTCTCACTCATGTGTCGTGTGTTGTTTCAGTGTGTATGATATACCATCCGTCCCAACCAACATCTAGCTGATATAGGAATTTACCCTCTGTTTGTTGGGCTCAACAAGAGTCGTACATTAATGATGTTAAGGAACCACCAGCGGACCCCTCATGCATGTGCCACAGACTTACAGTAACTAGAGTCTCACTGTGCACTCTCTCACTGCACTTAGAGTCCAGACCCTAGCCAAAAAAAATCAATAGTGTGAAAGAGTTTTTGTTTCCTTGTGTGTTTTTTTGAACTCACCTGTGTCACGTGACTCTCAGGTCTCATGATATGATTGTATTCTTGTACCTTCACTTGTAAAGGTTATCTGAACATGTCAGCTGTTTTATTTTCAAGGTGTGTAACATTTACAGACTCCTACACCCACTTTCAAGCTATCCTGAATAGCTAGTCTAACACTGTGAGGATTCTCACTGTTTTTTACTCACTTACTCTATAAACATTTTCTCAGATGTTGTGAAAAAATGTGCAGGAGTGACTTCACAGTCACATTGCTGTTAATATATTTTGCTCTCGTGTGATTTTCTTGAAGTGCTCTTTCCCTGTTGTCTGTTTTAAACATTATTGTTGATCCTGCCAAGTAAACGCCACAACCTAGAAGCACTTTTTTAACACAGAAAGATGAAATATGATAAATTAGGGCTGGTTAGATATAAGGTAAGATGCATAATACAGAAATCCAGGTATATTTGTCAATGCAGTTTATTTCTGTCTTCATTTTCTTTTTCTGTAAAAAACATCCAATCCATCTTCCCCCTCCATCTTTTTTTTATTCCGTCCCCAGGCTGAAGCGGGCAGATCACCAGCTCCTGTGGGACCATCGGCTCCACTGTCGGAAGGACCACCCCAGCAGCCTCCCCAAGGTGCTGGCCAGTGTGCCCAGCTGGGACTGGGCCAGCATAGCTCACATCCACTCCTTGCTGCACCACTGGCCCGCTCTGCCCCCCGTCACTGCGCTGGAGATGCTTGACTCAAAGTATGCTCTGTACACATATAAACACACATTTGATATATGACACCGCAGGTCCTCTTTTTAGATGATCGAATTGAATTGAATATAAGAGTAATTAATAAATAATGTGATTTGAAGAATGTATTGTACCAGGCAAACAGTGGTGGTAATGCTCTGCCATCACTGTACAATTTCTTTGTCCTTGTTATATTCACAAAAATCAATGATGAGGTAAAACATTAAATATATTGTCTTTGGACTGTTTAGAATTAAGTATATGTCAAAAAAGGATTTTCAGTTTATGTTTAATTGATATTGTTCACATCATCCCAACTTTTTTAAAACCATGGTTGTATTTGTATGTTTAATTTCTTCTTGGTGAAGCCAAAGTTAAGTTTGAAATGAGGACAAAATGTTTCTTTTCTGTTTCACTCTGCAGATCTTTGTTCTGTGTCTTGGGTCTGATTATGTTTGACTTTGGTATTTGTGTAGGTTTGCAGATACAGAAGTGAGAAGTGTGGCTGTTAGTTGGATTGAGAAGAGCAGTGACGATGAACTGGCTGACTACCTGCCACAGCTAGTCCAGGTACAGCTGAAGTAAAAATACACACACAGACATACAGTACTCTGCATGCACTTTAAAAATGCTCATTACCAAGCCAAGTCCCTACTGCCGCCCCCGTTCTGAGTCACTTTCCTCTTTCATCTCTTTTCAGGCACTAAAGTTTGAGTGCCACCTAAAGAACGCCCTTGTCATGTTCCTGCTGTCCAGAGCGCAAGGCAACATCAACATTGCTCACTACCTCTACTGGTCAGTTCGCACTGAAGCAACCAGCTGTCATAGCCATTTCCAAATAAACATCTGTTAGGAAATGTTTCAACATTTGAGTCTGACAGGAGCTGAAGTGAATGAACAGTCTTCCAGAACCTCTAACAGCAAAAATGGTATTTCAAGAAGTGATACTTGATAATCAATTAGTATTCAACAAGTGTGTTTCCAAATGCTCACTGTGTGCTGTGTGTTTTCATTTTGATGGACTTGCACTGAAGCTCACGTGGATCTACATCTCGATGTGTGTGTGCTCTCAAAGTAAAATGTTGTTGCATTGCTATTTATAACATTATTCATCACACCTGAGACATATATTCATAGTACGGTCAGTTTAACCTAGTTTGCTTCATTTCCTGTGTTATTCAGTAGCTAGGAGGAATGGTCATACAGCATGTTCCTTTGCTTTTATTAACAGAGTCCTTAAAGTTACTTATTAAAATTACCAAAGAACATCTAATTGATGATGGCCTGTTGAAGACTTCCTCAGTGCTGGGGCTCTCTGTAGAGAGTGAAAAAATAAAAATTTGAAAATTTATTTGTAGAATTCAGCGTCCTGCACTACACCCAGTGTTGTACCTGCTGCTGAGTTGGACATCAGCACTTCTGCCAGGAAAAATTAATTGTTTAACATGATGTTAAGCACTTTGATGCTGATCACATAAAAAGGGAAAGCTAGTGTCCAGGCTGATGGTCCCCTTTAAATCTTGCCCTTTGCGATGTGTGTACTTGCTGCAGGCTACTGAAGGACGCTGTGCAGGATCCGGCGTGGGGGCGGCGGTATGAGCGAGTGCTGGGTGCCCTGCTGTGCCTCTGCGGAACCAAGCTGAGAGCGGAGCTGGAGAAACAAACTCACCTGGTGACTCTGCTGGGAGCCGTGGCCGAGAGAGTCAGACAGGCCGGGGGGTCCACAAGACAGGTTAGTGTCTGTGTCGTGATCTGATTGTAATATTTCTTGGTACTATATATTATGTGTGTGCTATCACATCTCT
The DNA here is from genome assembly GCF_017976325.1 of Chelmon rostratus. Taxonomy (NCBI): domain Eukaryota; kingdom Metazoa; phylum Chordata; class Actinopteri; order Chaetodontiformes; family Chaetodontidae; genus Chelmon; species Chelmon rostratus. The sequence continues at coordinate 24,761,589 of NC_055663.1, forward strand.
GTGTGTTTTTCTATATTTGTGTGTGTTCAGGTGGCGCTGCTGGAGGGCCTTGAAAATGTTCAGAACTTTTTCCAGAGGAACACCTGCCGACTGCCTCTCAGCCCCAGTCTGGTGGCCAAGGAGCTAAACATCAAGGTATCACACACACACACACACACACACACACACACACACACACACACACACACACACACAGGCCATGAATAATGACAAGTTGTCAATTTGGCCTGAAAACAAAAAAATCTTTAGAATGTTCTTTATAATTGTATTCAGGTCAATAAACATCATCACGCTGGATCTACTGTACCTGATCCACAAAGAATTAGCAGTCATGATTTCATAACTGTAGCACTGAATGGAAATACACAGCTCATAAGAATAAGAACATCTCATCTGAACTGTTGGTCAGGAAACAGGAAAACAGTCACATATTCTTTTTAGAAACTCTGTGGTTCAAACCGCAGAGGAAATTGTCTCATTAAGCAACAGTTTCAACAAAATATAAAACACATGCATGCATATATTCTCATAAATCTGACACAGATATTCATCAATTAGTTGATAAATGTCGACCCTAGTTACACGTGACTTTTCTCTGATATGGTTATGATCCAGACACAAAGTTCCATTTGTTCTCGAGACATAAATCTGATTGCCTTTATTTGACACTTTGCACTAAAAGAAGTTTTCAGTCATTGAATGTTGACTTTTTCGGAGAAGCATAATGATGAAATACAGTTTGTGGCCTCTGGGTCGGTCAGACAAAACAAGCTGCTTAAAAACATATCACATAAGAAAGATATGATTAGATCTTGTTGTAGATCCTGTGGCTGGATCTTTAAAACAACATAACAGCATCATGTAGTGGAGTATATAAAACCATACCGCCTGTTTGTGTGTGTAGGCCTGCTCCTTCTTCAACTCCAACGCAGTTCCCCTTAAGCTGGCCCTGGTCAACGCCGACCCACTGGGAGAGGAGATCAATGTTATGTTCAAGGTACTGTACCTACACACAGTAGCATGAACTGTGGAAAATGGACAGTGGACACACAATGGAAGATAAACCCTATAAGCAGCCATCAGTATTTCAGACAGTACCTGGTTATTTTGTATTAATTCTAGCTGTTGTTTACATGGTTCTCATCTGAACACTGCGCCCCCTGGTGGCTGATGGGAAATCCAACCAGTAATTTAAAAAGTGCAGTGTGTTGGTCTAATTCGTCTCCCTGTTTGTCTCTTTGTATGTCAGGTTGGAGAAGACCTGAGGCAGGACATGTTGGCTCTTCAGATGATCCGCATCATGGACCGCATCTGGCTGCAGGAGGGACTGGACCTCCGCATTGTCAACTTCAAATGCATCTCCACCGGCAAGGACAAAGGTAACAGTCGGACACAGCCAGAGGCCGCATTTATACTCATCATTTCAAGTGTTGCATATCTGGATAAAGTCATGTGGGATATAAGAGGCTTTTATTTACAGTTAGCCAAGTATGTTTGTCTCTGTTGACCAGATCACTCCTCCAATCCAGAAGGAGGTCGTGATGCACCTGATGGCAAATGCTAGAAGAAGAATAACTTCTGTACTTTACCTGTTGAGCTAGCAGTAGTTAATAACTATCCGTAAGCTAACACAAACATAAATGAATGAGTATTTAAGAACTATGAGTGAGACAAAAGTTTTCTCATCTTCACAGGCTAAGTCACACATACAGATCATTCAGTGGTTGAACTGATCAGAGATCAGATAAACGCTACAACAGTTTGGAGTATCTTTGAGGCTATGTGTAGAAATCTCTGGAGCTGTTCTTACAACTGATATCACAGTGACTCAGTGAGTGGACATTTTCACAGCTTACTGACAAGTGTCTTGGACAGACAGATGCATTTACACCTCACAAATCTGATTCAGAATCTGGCTAAAATGTGTCTACAATCTGATCCAGTCTGCCCAAGACGCATCACATGACTTGGTGTAAATGGGGTCAGACACACTCACGTCAGTCAGCTTTTATTTGTACCATCTCTGACCAAAGCACAAACATCCTGTAGAAACAGGAGCACGGATAGGTAAATAGAAGTAAACCTAGGTAAATATTACTGTTGAATACAGTAATCCATCATTCTGAAGCTATTCTGTCTGAAAATAAAAGCACCATGGCCATCTGAAGAACACATAAGCTCTTTCATTTGCTGTCATTGATGGCACTCAAAGAAATTATAATGTAATCAACCTATAATAAACAAACCTATAAAACTGACTTATTTTAAATTTCTAACAGCTGATTAGGTGATTAGATTAGATGGCATCATCATTACAGTCTAAGGTTATGACTACTTGACAGACTGATCATCTATGGCAACACAGTACCCATTTAAAAGTCATACAGAGCCGACTGTGTGCATGCATTGTGTTAATAAATGCCATGTGTTGTTTAGGCATGGTGGAGCTGGTGCCGTCCTCCGACACCCTGAGAAAGATCCAGGTGGAGTACGGCGTCACCGGATCCTTCAAAGACAAACCGCTGGCAGAGTGGCTCCGCAAGTACAACCCTGCTGAGGATGAGTATGAGAAGGTATCAAAACATGTAACAGCTGTGAAGCTGCCACTCCAAGCCCACAGCAACCGTTGATGTGTGTTGCACACAGTAAGAAGTGCACTGAGCTGCTTTTTAATGTCTTAAAATGTAAACTAGTGAGCGAAATGGCTCAAATATTGAAACCATAATTTTCCTTTGACACAATGATTTGGCTGGGTAGGAGTTTAAAACACACACCGTTCATGTACTCTTGAAGTTTATAGCAGTTGTAGAACTTTCTGACCTTTGACACCAATAAATGTGAAACCATACACCCAACTCACAACCTCTGACCCTAAAAATCTACTGCATAAAGGTTGACCCTGAACAGGACACAGAATTAAAAATCAAATACATGCTTATATGGAGCTCTTTCTGAAGAATTGAAGCCAATGTTGCACTACCAAACCAGTCAAACAATACCTAAAGCCTTTGCTTCATACTGAGTATTCATATCTGTTCCTTCCATCTTTCTGTGTGTCACTCTTTCTCTTTTTAGGCATCAGAGAACTTCATCTACTCATGCGCAGGATGCTGTGTGGCAACCTACGTGCTGGGCATCTGTGATCGCCATAACGACAATATTATGCTGCGCTCCACTGGTCACATGTTCCACATCGACTTCGGGAAGTTCCTGGGTCACGCCCAGATGTTTGGCAGCTTCAAAAGGTGAAGATCAGATATGCTCATTTAGGGCGTGTTTGCGTGTAGTCAGATAAAACATGCTTCGGTGCGCTATCCGGGTTGAAAGGTTTTTCCATAAGGGCGTATCAGGATGTTTATTATTCTGTTTTTATTACCAGGAAGTTACCAGATAAAAGGTGAAAAGTCCAGCTGATCTCAGTGGAGAAAGCTAACAGAGCTGATTGTAAAGGTTTACATCAAGTTGTTGGAACATTGGCCTATCCATCACAGTGATGAGGAGATAGACACAAAAGCTATCTGTCTCAGTTGTAGTGTATGCTAATGTGTTATAATGAACCACCAGAGGAAATAATGCAGTGTTGCATCATCATAATTTGTTGTTCAGCAGAGCAGCCCTTAAATATTCAATCAACCACAATTCCTTTGTGGATCACTGAAATTCAGGTGTAGGATTTGCTCTATTTCTTCACGGCAAGATTAATGTGTTTTCTCATGCATGACCTGGTTCATAGCTCACACACTGTACTCATTGCCAGCTTGACTCTGTCCAGGTGGACCGCCCTACAATCGTCTTCTATTTTTTGCTTTGTGGTGACTTTCTTAAGGGTGCCCCTGTGGTTGTTTTAGTGTGCTGGGGCGGGAGGTGTGTTCACTCTCCTGATCCTGATTTTCCAAAGGATTTAAACTACACACCTGCAATCCACATACCTTTTCTTTCTAACTTCTCGGCTATCTGTCCTCAGAAGCTGAGTTTAACTCCTCTCCTCCATCTTTCCCATCAGGGACCGAGCGCCGTTCGTTCTGACCTCTGACATGGCATACGTCATCAACGGAGGCGAGCGTCCCACCAGCCGTTTCCAGCTGTTTGTAGACTTGTGTTGCCAGGCCTACAACCTCATCCGCAAGCACTCCGGGCTTTTCCTCAACCTGTTGTCCCTGGTTAGACAGAATACACACACATAAACTATTCACACACATATGTAGTCACACACAGAGCATAGATATGTTAAGTTGGCATTTTTGTTCAAACGGTTGTTGTAGTAGTTGTAGTTGGGCAGCAACTAACAATTATTTTTGTAATTATCTAATCTGCAGGTTTTTTTCTCTATGAATCAATTCATTGTTTGGTTTATAAAGTGTCAGAAGATAGTGAAACACATCATGATTTCCCAGAGAAGAGGACGTCTTGAGACGTCTTGTTTCGTCCTTTTTAATAGTTTTTGGCGTCCTTTTTAAAGTGTCCTTCTTGTGTAGTTGAACTATTTTCTTTTGCACCTGCAAGAGCCAGAATGGCGAAATATGCAAACAAAGCAGTTGTGTCTTTGTAATAAATCACTGCTTCACTGCTGTCCTGGAAATGTCTATTTATAAATATCGATGGGGGCAAGTAGTGTTGTATCACTTTTCAAACCCAAGAGGCAACTGAGCCTTTAAAAAAGGAAAAATAACGCATTAAATCGCTTAAACAGCAATGATGGAAAGCTAATTTTTGCTGTTGTCACTTAATCTTTTGTGACTGGTTTTATTTTGAAATGATAGATCCATCATGCAAAATGATTGACAAAAAAAATTTACTATAGCACTTTGATGTCATTATCATGCTATTAATGAACTTAATTCAATAAATATTCTTTAATATGGATGTACGCTATTTTGAAGATCAAATCCTGATTCTATTATACACAGTGCATATGTATAGATTTTGTGTAATAATGTTACTTATTAAGAATGTTAAGAACTGCTAAATGAATAACCCAAAAAATGTATTTAGGCTTGTGTGTTCATCTCTTCTTGTTGTGTGTGTTGTAGATGACGTCCTCAGGCCTCCCAGAGCTGACCGGCTCTCAGGATCTAAAGTATGTGTTTGATGCTCTGCAGCCTCACAACACAGACGCTGAGGCAACTATCTTCTTCACCAGGTAAATGCATTAAATAATCTGTTTCCACCTTTGTTTCAGTAAAGAATAGAAATTTGCACCATGGGGAAAGTGTTACATGTAATTTCTCCAACTCTTACACAAGCTAAGAACTGGAAAAGCCACAACAAAGTGAAGAATCAAGTGCTCTTCAGAGGATTTCTAAATTCTCCCATGTGAACAGTCGCTATTTGGGTTAAAACAATTATTTTGAGTTTAAACAATTTTTTTTTGCTGCTACAAACTCAAAATCCACCAGGTGGCAGTGTGGACATAGTATGGAAGAGCATTCCTGCTGTCTCACATGACAGCAGCAAAAACTCCTTACACACCAGAAATCACATCAGGTGAATCTTAATGTACAGCCTGTCAGGTTAGAGTTTAACTAAGTTTGCTGCCTTGTGAAATATTTGTCTGACAGTTTTATGTCAAACCTCTTCAGGCTGATAGAGTCCAGTCTGGGCAGTGTGGCCACCAAGTTCAACTTCTTCATCCACAACCTTGCCCAGCTACGATTCTCCGGTTTGCCCGCCAACGACGAGCCCATCCTGTCTTTCTCCCCCAAGACTTACACTCTGAAACAGGAGGGCCGCATTCTCCACGCCTCCATCTTCTCCTTCCAGAAGAGATACAACCCCGACAAGCACTATGTGAGCTTCGTGGTGTCATGTTTGTCTGACTTCTCTGTGTTCCATCACATCTGTGGATGTAAACTGTAAAAATACTGACCCCCGATTGCATGGCTGTCTGCCTCCCCGTCCTCTCTGTGCAGACGTATGTGGTGAGGATCCTGAGGGAAGGTCAGAATGAGCCCCAGTTTGTCTTCCGCACTTTTGATGAGTTTCAGGAGCTCCATAACAAACTCACCATCCTCTTCCCTCTCTGGAAGCTGCCAGGGTAAGGTATCATCTCAGCTGTGACTCTTTATATCTGAAATCCTCAGTAGGAAACTGTTAGACAGCACTTTCCTATACTGACACATCAGGACCAAACACAGAATCTCACCTTCACCCTCTGGAAGGTGAAGCTTAACCTTCCCTCTATGAGCTTGTGAGGTTGCTATGCAGCCGCTGCCTCAGCACAGTAACACTGAGGAGAGTTACATCCCATTCTGTGGAATGGTAATTATATCTCATCTCTACTTACCTCTAGTTTCCCTAACAAGATGGTGCTCGGTCGCACCCACATCAAAGAGGTGGCGACAAAGAGGAAGCTGGAGCTCAACAACTACGTCCACAACCTGATGAGGAGCTCCACAGAGGTCACACAGGTACAAACACACACACACACATACATGCTTATTAATCAGTACACTGTGGGACAGTGTTAGTGTTCTGTACAAGTCAGTGAAGTAATCTCGTGCTCTCTGTTTGTAGTGTGACCTGATCTACACCTTCTTTCATCCAATTGCACGGGATGACAAGACAGAAGGTTTAGATGCCACAGCCAAAGCTCCAGGTAAATACCTGCATTGTTTATTTTCTTTCTTCACCTACTTGTCATACTCACTGTATGACATCATTGACCTTTGTTTCTAACTGTTCTGATCTGACTGCTGCAGAGCCTCCACTGAGTCCCACTTCTGGCCGGGTGGAAGGAGAAGTGAAGCTCTCAATCTCCTACAGGAACAGCACTCTCTTCATCATGGTCATGCACATCAGAGATCTGGTAAACACATACACATCCAGAGATGCTGCTTTGACTTGCTGTTTTAGGCTGTTTCATTCTTATGTTGTTAATCTATCTGCTGTCATTCATCACCAGTTCCAAAAAAGTTGGGACTGTGTAAAACGTAAATAAAAGCTGAATGTAGTCAGTTGCAAACAAACTGTGTTTACCGACACCCTGAGTCCATGTATTAACCTCCTTTATCCAATCATGTGTTCACAAAGTGGTGAACCTCGCTCCATCCTCGCTGTGAACCACTGAGCCTTTCCAGGATGCTTCTTTCATACCCAATCATGATACTATCACCTGTTACCAATCAACCTGTTTACCTGTGGAATGATCCAAACAGGTGTTTTTGGAGCGTTCCACATCTTTCCCAGTCTTTTGTTGCTCCTGTCCCAACGTGTTTGAAACGTGTTGCTATTTACAAAAATCTGATCAGGAAAAAGCTGATCAGTTAAAACATTAAATATAATGTCTTTGTGCTGTTTTTAAATGCGTATATGTCAACAAGGATGAACAAATTGTCACATTCTGTTTTATCTATGTTTTACACAGCATGCCATTTTTTTTGGAATCAAGGTTTTACTAATAATCCATCTGCTTCCTTTCAGGTTTCTGAAGATGGAACTGATCCCAACCCATATGTGAAAACCTACCTGCTTCCAGATCCACACAAGACTTCCAAACGCAAGACCAAGATCTCGAGGAAAACAAGGAACCCTACTTTCAATGAGATGGTTCGGAAATTCTGAAGAATTATTGCCCATATTTATATATATTTAGTACATATATTCCTTAACTCAAGAACCGTGGTTTTGGTTTTATAAATGTAGCCATAAACCAGGGAAGTACATTCTGTTAGCTGGTTAGTTCATGTGCACATGAACAGCTGAACCCAAACTTCACGTCCATCAAACTGAACAGAGACTTTATTCACTTTTCCCTCCTCTTCCTCCACAGTTGGTGTACAGTGGCTACAGCAAGGAAACCCTTGGCCTGCGGGAGCTTCAACTGAGCGTGCTCAGTGCCGAGTCGCTGCGTGAGAACTACTTTCTGGGCGGCATCACGCTCAGACTCAAAGACTTTGACCTCAGCAAGGAGACGGTCAAGTGGTACAAACTTACGGCCGTCCCCTACTTCTAACCCCCACCTGCCTCTCCCGAAGCCGGGAACGACGCCGCCTCTCCAGACAAAAGCTGCATTCACATCATATGGGAAAGACGGAAGATGCGGCCTTACTTGAACATACCGGTCACCTCAGTTGTCAGTTCATAAAAATACTACTTCAGGGCTTCGGGGTCTGGAGATGGACCCTCAGTCTTTTGAGCATTTCTGACATCATGAGATTTTAAGTATAAGTAACAATGCTTTCATTTCAAATCTAACAAACCCAATGGACCATTTCTTTCATGATGTAGTTAGTATTCTTAAGACGTCATGGCAGGTTACAACTCTGCTTGTTGCAGAAAAAATATCTATCACTAAGTGCTTATGTATTGAACGACTGATCAATAACTGATTCTATGGAATTTCATGTTTTCCTTCAGCTTCAAACAAAGTGGAACAGCTCTGAGTCTTATTGTAATGATCATGTTGCTTCTTTAGTCATTCCCATATGACATGAATGCAGACTTAAAGACTCCTTTGACACACCCTCAAAGGGCGACCAAACAGGCCGATTCACAAACCCTCAAAGAGGAGCCTGCTCTCAGTACTTCACGATTTTTCTTTAACTAATCAAGATTGTTTCTGTGACAAACAATCTCCACTTATTTTGTCTCTATTTTTCCTAAACTATAACGAAGAACTGTAATGTTTTGTACATTTTGATATTAGAGGACCAAAACGGCTTACTTTGAGAAGAGTATATATAGATTGACACATTTATTTTTTAAGGAATAGAAAGGGGGCTCATTTTTACATTTTCCTTGTTTATTTTCTATATAGACAAATAGGAGGCATCAGGGTTTCCTGCTTTGCAGCAGACACTTCTGGGTAGAGTAGTCCAACACACCAGATTCCAAGAAATCAACAGTGACCTTATGATTCCCCAAGAATGTGCCAAAAGTAATGAGAGGGACAGCAAATCAAACCACTCTCCCGAGTAGGGAGCTGAACAGGGTGCCTTTGTTTGTGCTCACAATCTCTTTAATGCTCAACTTGGCCTTGCTATATATATTTTATTAACAATCTGATATGTCCTTATTAAAGAAATATCTGTATTCTTTAAAGCTATAGCAGTAGTTCTTCCAGAGCAGGTCCGGTGCTGCACCGGCACAATAAAGGTTTTTTGTAACAGTGGACTGCCACTAAATGCACACTACCAGGTCTTTCTTGATTACTTGACTGTTTTCACACAGCACACCTTAAAGGGGAATTTGTATCATAAGCTTTGGAATAGCTCATGTCTGTGCTCTGAATGAAGAGGTTATGGTTGCCCAGTATCGCTGATCAAAAAATCAGTTCACTGTTTCCCTCAGGTGGTTTAAAACCACACGTCAGAGTTGATTTAAAACCGGAGTCTGGACGTGAGGCTGTTTCGGCTCAGGCAGCAATACCACATTTACCCCAGTGCCTAATAGTGGTGTAATGACGCCAAGATGATTAACTGGGTAAAAGGTTATCAGTAACTTAAACTGCCAGTGAAGTCCAGATCCAGTCGGGTTTCATGATATTTAAGTGAGAAAACATTCTGAATGTCGAGGGACCGTCAGGCAAACTGAACACAGATCAGGGCTGAAAAGGCAACTTTTTTTTTTTGAAACATCTTCACACAAAAGGGAACAAGATCCTGAGCAAGAGATTAGCTGCTTTCCTCTCCACTCGCTAACTAGAAATTGTTGTTAATGTTTAATAAAGAAATTAAGATGAATTTATCTAAAAAGGCTTTTTTTAAGAGAAGATCTACAAGACATTTGTGATCTATGAGCAACACTCACACTATGAATATTAGTGACTTGATTCACTCTTTTAGTGACTGTACAAAGAAAGCAAGCAGAGTTTGTATTAACATGGCCAGTTATTTATTCTTAATTGGTGACCTGTAACCTGAATGGATCAGTGTGTACTGTAATCCCTCTTTCCTAAAGCATATTAAATGTTTTTGGAACAAATGACGTGACACTTTGTTTCTGTCGTATGAAGTGTGTTGGGTGAATTGCTTGAATTACAGACATAAAGCACTGACTGTCTTACATTGTGCTATTTTAATGTACTTTTATACAAAAGGTCTCAGAGTGTGACACATAAAAGGTTTGTACTCAATCAAACCAGTTACATATATAACTACAGTTGGCTGATATCTACCTCCGTTAATGTAGATGCAAGTTTGGCTTGTTCTAGGCTATTTCGATTGCATTTTAAGGAGAATGTCCCGTCTGTATTTAGCCGGCTCGCCTAAGAATTAAACTCAATGACACTACGGTCACAAACCAACTTCTTCTTTTTAGTGTGAGAAATGGTCACATGCACTGTTACATTTGGATTGTGTAAATACAAACTTGTGATAGCAGCCCAGGACACACCAGCTGTCACTTCTATCTATACATCACACTCAACTGATACTTTTGTCCAAAGCAACTTCCATTTTTTTCCCATCTGTACATATTGGACACTCTGACATGTGGACAGGGGGCAATCAAAACACCAATCTCAGTCTACAGCTGCCCCATCCATTCATGAAATTGCAACAATGCTATTATAAGTAGTTCATACGGTATCTGAAACTGTAAAGAAAATGCCTCAAAAATATTTTTCCCTAAAGCCACAGACACCATCCAGCAATCTTAGACTACAAGGCCACAGCCCCATTATCTGATGGGTAATCATGCATATGATGTATGCATTAAAAAGTGCGATTAAATTGATTAGATTAGATAACTTTATTAATCTCACACTGGAGAAATTTACTCTTACAGAAGCACTTCAGAACACACAAGGGGGTCAAATGGAGGTGTAAATAAGAACAATAAATTACAACTGTGATTAATTGGGGTTTTAAAGGTAGATTTTAACAGAGCTCCTCTCCACAAGGCACAGACTCAAGACCAAAGAACCTCTTTTAAAAACCATGCAATTTAAGTTAATATTGTACACAATATTGCAAGGTTTTTTTAAATGTTGCATCTGCAAACAAAAACCTAATATACGCAGTAAATTGGAGCCTTGTAACTGGCATTGTTTTGTGTATCTAGCCATGTTTTCAGCAAAAACAAAATAATTGTTTAATTACTTTGTTACTGTAAAATCAAATCGTCACAAAGTTTGAAACATTACAATAATCTTAAACATGTACAGTTAAACACAGACTGAGGAGGAATATTCAGTTAATATTGGTGACTATTCAGTGGCATCTAACCAAAGTAAAAACAAATATGTTCTTCATTAAAATTTGAAATAAACAAGATTTTTGCATGACCTTCAGTGCCACTCCTGTGGATCCCTACAGGCAAAGAGCAATCAGTTATGCTTTTTTCTTTTTAAACAGGCTACGAGAAAAACTTGTTCGAGTTTATTAATTTTTCTACGTCTCGGATGCGTCAGGCTGGGTACGTCATTGCGTCATTTCCGACGCAGGCGCAAAATACCATTTTCTGTCGCGTGTGCGGCCTCTCTTCCTCCACCGCCATCATGGGTCGCATGCACGCTCCCGGGTGAGCTCTCTTTTTATCATTTTAAGTGAGATTTCTATTTTGCCTGATCGGTTTTGGTGGCATAATATTGCTTGTAAACATGTTATTGATGGCCGAGGACCAAAATGAGCTCTTTAATTCGACCTAGGAGCGAGAAAATAGCTTGAATATACGCACCCTCAAATCGACATCCCTCTCCAGCAAGCTAGCATTCGCCAAAGGCACTGGCGGCACACCACGATTTAGCTGCCTGCCTTTAGCTTCGAAGTTAGACAGTTACAAACAGTCACATCCCAAATGTAAGATTCGTATATCCTGTTGGCAAATACATTAAACCCTTGTAATGTAAGAACTTTAAAGTTTACAATATGTAGCGCTAGCTAGCCCATGTATACAGTGGTTTCCTTGATTGCTTTTAGACTGGCATATAGATTATGTTGGCTCTTGCGTTTCTCCGTCAGATTTTCAAGGTGTCTAACTAGTCGCATGTTGTTCTTTTCAACAGAAAGGGCTTGTCCCAGTCAGCTCTGCCTTATAGGCGCAGTGTTCCCACTGTGAGTATGACGTTACAGAAATGTTTTTCAATTTTGCACAGTGACGGTAGCAAAATATTCATTCTCCCATTTGGTCAGTTGGTAACCATTTAAATGTTACTTGCAGTGGCTGAAGCTCACATCTGATGATGTCAAAGAGCAGATCTTCAAGCTGGCCAAAAAGGGTCTGACCCCTTCTCAGATTGGTAAGTGACATTGAAGATCTAGAAGTGTGCTAATCTATGTTTAAGCAGAATGGTTAACATGTTAACACAAAGTAGTACGATTGCTGCTCAGCTGAATGTGTGAATAGTTGCTGTATTGACTAAAATTTCGATTTGTGGGCAGGAAATTTGGAAAAATAAATGAGCGCATGGCTTCTTCTGTGTTGATCGGATGTGACCACTGTCAAACTGCCCAGTCAGTTCAAATTTATTTGAATTTGATGTTTTATTACTGCTCACCACTACAGTAAATCACCTGTCTGTTATAAACCCAGTGTATATTCAAATGGGGCTAGTGTGTGACAGTGTTCACTAGTTCAAGAATCTGCCATATTCGTGCACATTTTGGGTATCTACCTTGCTTGCTGTTGTATTAATCTTACCCAGGGCGCCTGTACTTTCTGCATCATATGTTGCATCGGCTGCCAAGTGAGCTTCATGAACTTGCCCCACTGAACCCGTTAGCAGTAGCACTAAAGCTCGGGTCAGAACAAAGCACAGTTCAGCAGAGCAGCTCGAATCTGTCTGGTCAGCAATCTGTCCCCACTAAGTACAATGTGAAATTGTGGGTGTAACATTTTTCTCTAGTCATGACATGCTGAAGCGGGTCATTATGACACATCCTTTTTCAAAATTTTAGTGGATTTTTTGCACTAAAATTGCATTACGGCTCATCAAGGGCACAGAGAGTAAAGTATAGATAATTGAATATTTTTTTTCCTTCTGTATTTAAACTTTAATTGACTGTAGAGTTAAACATTTGAATAGAGGTCCGCGGGGAATAGCCTAAAGCTTTTTAATAATTAAACAGAAATTGATTTGTCTAATGTGTTGCAAAAAACATCTTTTCTAAGTGACAATGTAAAAAAGATCTTATACTCTACTGTAGGCTATTTGTATCTGAATTTGGTTTTGAAGAAACATCAGTTTGGCACCAGCTCCGTATCACTGGTATCTGATGAATTAACAGCATACAATACAAACCTTGTAGTGGTTTCCTTTTTGCTTTTGAAACACAATGCATCATTTGCTTATGTTTAGATGGAGGGAGGAGATGATGCTCCAAGTTAAACTGTTGGCTCTGATGTTTGTTGAATGGTCAAATTGACATATTTTCTTTGCTCACATGCAATATAGGTAATTGTTTGTGAGCAACATACCGTGTCCGAGTTTAATGCCTGTTTGTCACCAATGTCCTAGGTGTGATTCTGAGGGACTCCCATGGTGTGGCCCAAGTACGCTTTGTCACTGGCAACAAGATCCTGAGGATCCTCAAGTCCAAGGGTCTGGCCCCTGACCTGCCTGAGGATCTGTACCACCTCATCAAGAAGGCTGTGGCAGTCAGGAAGCATCTGGAGAGAAACAGAAAGGTATAACAACACTAGTAATTTGCAAGTGCCACCAAATGTTTTGCATGCTATATGGGATACGAAAGCTGTTTTGAGTTTGTTGAAGCTGAGTAGAGAAAGTACTCTCAGTATAGGCAGTTATTGGAGTTTATATGGGTGGATGCACATTAAGTACTTCATACCATAACATTTTCTTTCTGTACTTGCAGGACAAGGATGCCAAGTTCCGCCTGATTCTCATCGAGAGCAGGATCCACAGGCTGGCCCGTTACTACAAGACCAAGAGAGTACTGGCCCCCAACTGGAAGTAGTACGTATTGGTTCTGCTTTTGGAAGCTTTCCATGTTATATTTAGGATGGAAAAAGAATATTAGCCACCAGTCCGGTGGTGGTCTGTTTTATGTGTGGCTTGGTGTTTTACCACCACCTGGTTCTTTTTGGAGACCATGTGATCAGCTGGATACTCTTTTTCTGTTCAAAAATTGCAAACATTCTAAAAAGTCAGTTGGAAAATGGTTAAAACGTTAATCTCAGTGTTGTCATAGAATTACAACCTGCTGTCCATGTGGTGTATATGCATGGAAAGATGCACAATTCATTGTCCTGCTCTTTCTGTTATTAAGGGTAGTGATATTTCTGTTGTGCTAGAAAAAAAGCTGGAGGTAAATTAGCAGAGTGGCTACTTGGTGCCACCTCTGCCAGTCCCCTTCACACAATGACATTATGGATTTTTATTAGGTGTCTTTGTTTACATTTTAACTGATTCTGGATTGAAATCGTTACGGTCATTATACTTCAGACCAATATATGTACTATTGGTAACATTGTTTATAATATCAGCAGACAGTATTTGTCTTCACAATGTAAACTAGACCTACACAGTTTTTGTATACTGTGGTAATTGTAAGAAGAGCTCCCTCTAACGGTGTGTTTTCTTTTTCTGTTTACAGTGAGTCCTCTACAGCTTCTGCTCTGGTGGCATAAACTCTACACTTTTTGGATTAATAAAACAGTTTAAATTGGAAATTGTTCTGCTGTTTTGTTTTCATTTCTAAATGTGTTCTGATTGTTGTGTTTTAAAATGCCTTTTGGAATCTTTTTAAAAAACTTGATACAGTGATAAACCATTGAGACATTGTTTGCGGGGGATATGAACTTTCAGCTAAGAAATAGTGTTGAAAAGCGAAATTGAAACTGCTCCTTTTGAAGGAAATTTTGCTTTTCATTTCCTTTGAGTCTTTGAGAACTTGCTACCATCCCGTGATATCACCTTAACTTCGGTCTTCACATTTATTTTCTTATAATGAACGTGAGAGAGTAAGGGAAGGGCTTTCCTGGAAGGTAAGGAATCTACGGGCAGTTTCCATGCGTCAGACGTTACGTAATCTAAGGGAGGGGCTTGCTACGTGAGGGGCGGGAGGTAAGGTAAGTGAAACGCGCTGTGTCCAATCACAGCGCCGCTTGACGTCAAGCTTGTTTCTATTAAGGGTTGTTGTTGCAACATCGAGACATTCACCTCTACGACAACAACGACGACAAAACACGACTGAGAAACATGGAGAAAATACATAAGCTCTTTTGACGAAGGAGATCCAAAAATGGCACTGACTTGCCAGAAAATGAAGCGACAGCACATCGACGCATATCTGTCACTGACAAATACGCGAAATCTGTTGGTTTTCGACGAGGAATACCAGAATACGTGAGGATTTTTTTAACATCATCGCCACAGTCAAAGGAGAGGGAAGAAGTGAAAAATGGCTACGATTGATGGTCCCGGGAAGGGTTCTGAACGGACAGCGATGGAGAGGTTCGGTAACGGAGGGATGGCTCTTCTGCCGTGGACGAAACAGATGCTCACCGTACTGTGGGAACAGCTTCGGTTGCTGGTTCAGGTCATATACTACACCTTCATGTCAGGTGAGAAAAAGTGACTAGATTAAAAACTTTGTTGGTTTGATTTTGTCTGTTTTCTTTAACGCCCCCATGACTGAGGCGAAGTTTAACCGTCGTTCGTAACGTCAACCGTACTGTAACGTCACTAGAGGTCGCGAGACCGTTCAAACGTTACTCGTTTTTTTTTGTTTGTTTTTTTTTGTTAACTAAATAACAAATTCACAACACAATGAATGTGAATGTGTTATGAATACAGTTTTCTTACTTGATCAAGCTAGTTAAGTCTTCGGTTGTGTATTTTCAGAGACATCAGCCAGCTGTCTTAATCCAGTTATTGTTCCTTGCTGGACCTCTCATGCGGTCGCAGAAAATTTCCCCAGAAATTCCCCATAATAAGTCAAATATCGTGACATTAAATCTTGACTTCTTCACACTTTCGCTACCTGAATAACAGTTTAGTATGGATTCACTTTCACATTCACTTAAAATTGGAAGCTATTAAATCACAAATGGCAGTTAGACGATCGTCAATTAAATCTAGAGGCGGAGGACATTTTTTAACAGGTACCTTTTGATTAAAAATTACATTTTTTCCATATCACCCAGCCCTATGCTGGTTGCACATTACGGTCTGTAATCAAAGGACATTTTTTGTCCGTTTAACATCAGCAGCAACAAAAGAAGCAAATCTTTTTTGTTTGTTTGTTCATGATGACTTAAAGGAGGTCAGAGTCTAACTTGAAATCATTCTCTTTTGATTTTCAGTCAAATTTTAACACGTTTTTCTCCTGATTTCTTCTCCAGTTTTCCAGATGTTCAGGTTTGAGGTTCACGTGAGAATCACAGACGAGACGGGTCAGCACATCCAGCACATGAGCACGGCTGCAAACCCAACCGAGTCCTTCCTGTTCTCCTCGCTGTTCGACGGAGACAACAGCGTGATGGTCGGAGGTTCGAACCCCCTCTCCAACTTCTGCGCCGACGTTGACCCGTTCGCTGGGAAATCCACCGCTGAAGCCTTGCTGTCCGGTCTGCGTGCTGATGATCTGTGTTGTGGACTAGTGGATGATTTCGTGTCCAGAACAGCCAGCAGAGAAGACAGTATCTTTCTAGGACACCAATCCAGCTGGAAAATGGGCTTCCCTGCCGACTGGAACATCTTTGTATCGAGCGGCGACAGCTCTAGTTCAGGCGACGGCTGCCATAAAAGCGAGAGAGCCTTCAAACAGGATATTTCAAAGGAGAACGTTTTCAAACAGGACACTTCAGAAGAGGAGCGGAGCTCTCCCTGGAGTAGTGAGGAAGACCAGAACGTAGTAGAATTTGACAGCGAGGAAAGTAAGGCGCTTTGGGAGTCTCTGTCAAAATCGAGTGATCCTTACAACCCCTTCTTTTTCTCTGCGTGCATTTCAACAAGCACGAACATGGGGAAAAGTAAAAGTGAAGCAGGGGACAGCAGTGACACTGACCTCATGTCAGTGAGCAAGGCCAGCGAGGAGGTGTTGGGGCCTCGAGGCCTCAACATCTGGGTCAGTCGCTCTGACAGCGAGAGCAGTTGGAGCAGTTGGGCCAGTTCTGACGGTTCCAGCCCCGGCATTGATGAGGAGAGCGAGAGGCTCTTGGAGTTTTTCAGCAGTCCAGACCCCTACAATCCCATGTGTTTCACTGCATGCACAGTCAGCAGCACATCACCCCAGAACACCACCAGCGCCATCTCTAAGCAACAGGCCTCACTTCCTGCGCCTCCCTCCAGGTCGGACACAGACACAGAGGAGAAGGAGAGCAGCTTTCTTCCTTCGTCTGAAGATGACGAAGAAGAGCAACTGTGGAAATCTCTCTGCCCAAAGGACGACCCGTACCACCCCCTCAACTTTCAGGCCTGCCTCCAGAGCTCCCCAACGGCAGCACTCCAGTCTGGAGAAGGTCCAGTTGTCCACCAGGCAAAAAATCCAGCCATGAAGGGCAAGAAATCCAGAGCCACCAAGCCCAGTCTGCCAGAGAGACATTTAAAGCATCACTCCCATCCAGAAAAAACGCTGGTGCCCTGGAAAAGACCCGGACAAACACCTGAGTCACTGCCAGAGGAGAAGAAGCAAAGCAAGAGTAGCACCACTCAGAAAAAGGTCATTATCTAATAACAAGTTGTAGTTAAAGTGCCAGACAGGATTAGATGAGACCCCTGTGGGGTTAGAAATAAAAATAGTCTACTCTGTAAATACTACAGAGTATTGAAATGGGCGTGGATACATCAAGGCAAATTAAATAAAAGTAACTGTTCCACTTTATCCAGCTGTAAATTAAACAGCTTAAATATGAAGTGATATAAACAGTGATAAAAAAAACATGTTTCTGGATATTAGTGAAAACCAAAAATCTCCAAAATTCATGTGTTTCTAAAACAAAGAAAATACAGCTTTGCCTTTAGGTAGATTTTAACCAAAGAGCACGTGATCCTGTATGTTGAAGTGTCTTCTGCTGACTTTTACAGCCTTTGTGAGACAGAATGTCTAATATACGGGGTGACTCCAGCAGGCACATGCTGTACTGTGCTGTGTGTTAAGATGAGCTGTTGTTTGTTGTCGGTTGGCAACGCCGCTGGTCGTCATGACTAAACTGGTCATGTGATTCCTGCGAGTCAGCAGAGAGTTTTACTTCCACATGGACTAAATGAGGTTGCAACAGCCTTGCAAAGTCATTTTGATTAAGTACTTTTTCAAATGAAGCCCTATTGCATCAGTTCTCCCAAAACAACGCCTGAGGCAGAAAAATAAGTCACAGTCTTATTCTGATTACTCACCTGTGTAAGAACTTTCTGTGCTGGGAAAGTACGTGGTTTTTACTGTGGATTTCTATGTACTGAAAAACAAAATAAAACTTAGTTTAGTAAGACTTAGTTCTGAGGGGTAATAACCATCAATTTAGTGACTTTTATTTAAAGTTTAGGTAGTCCTTTACTTGAGTCAGTAGCAGGTTTTAAACCCAAAGGAAGCACGCAAACATACCATATGATCATCAGGACTGCTTTGACACAATTGATTGAGTTTTGTCTTCATTTTTGTCCGGATTTCAGGTTCGATTTTCTCCTCTCGTCCAAGTCCACGTCCTGCGGACCTGGCCGTTTGCAAGACAGGCGTCTCGTAAAGGACACTGGGAGGAAATGGCACGAGACCGGGACCGCTTCCGGAGGCGAATCCAAGAAACAGGGCAGGCCATCGGCCACTGCTTCACCCAGACCCACAGAGAGAGCATCCGGGCGTATCTGGACGGTGCCTTGAAATAAATAAAAGTCCTGAACACTGAATGTTTTATTTCCTTTCTGGATGAGAACCTGTGATTGGTTGCAATGCAACAGTGATTTTGATTTAGGCCAATTAGAAAGTTGATGTTAGGCCAACTTTAATGTTTGGTGTCAAGTTGAACAACCTTGTACCTCAAAAGGTTTTATACATTGTGTGATTGTTGCACTGACTGACACTTTCTCATATTAACCTCAGCATTGATGTGTGGAATGTTGTTTTTGAATGCCTTATACACTGATGACCTAGTAATGTAACTTATTTATGCCCTATGGAGCTTGTCCTTTATTCATTTATGTTTGACCTTTTTATTTTAACTGTTTTTATGTGTTTTTATATGTGTGAACAAACCACAGTGGTGATTCTAGAGGTTAAAAGTAGATTCTGATGCTATCATAAGAAAGCAGAGCTTTGCAGTACAAAGTGTTTTGAAAAGTTTCCTTTAAGCATGATGGATATATATATAAAGTTCTGGTGCAATTTTTGTCTTATTGTTGAAATAATTTCTTTCTTGGAATTTAAGTTGGCTCATGTTTTCTTATTTGATGGCACATAATCGCAGCCTTTAGCACTGAGTGTGGAGATGAATGTCTTTATTATACATTATTATATTGACTGGAAAGATTCAAACACTTTGTCCTTTTTGACTTACTCAGCTTCTCATGGTAACATCATGTAGCCAAAAAATTGTCGTTAGGTGCTTTGTCAAATCAATAAAAGTGGTCAAACTTTATCATCGTTCTCTGTTTTTTAAAGGCAAGAGACACATGAGTTGTTACTGTATCTATTTAACTGAAAGAGAAAGGCAAACTGCACAGACAGGATGTGCAGAATCCAGTCATGCTTGTGGAATTACGTGCTCATCTGCCATTTCCTGCCCTGAGCGTAAAGTGGAGACTGCACACAAACTAGGTCAGAGTTCTCAGAGGGCTGTGTAAGTGTAAAATGCATGCAATAGCGCCCAAATCAGCTGTGTCAGCCCTTTGTTAGGACGCGTTCTTGGGAAATGTGTACAAGAGGAAGAAAAGGTGAGATCAGATCTTTAAAATCAAACCTGTATGTGTGTCACTAACACTTTTAAACACTGTGCGCCACAATCACAACCAAAAGTGCAGTTTCAGCTGCCGAAAGAAACCTGCAGAGAAGCCGGACGGCGTTACCTTCTTCAAACTGATCCCGAGATTCGTGGAAACGGTTGAACTAACAAACAACGGCTGCACCTTCAGCCTCATCAAACAAACCAGTTTAACCTCTCACCCAGTTTGGACACACCCAGTGTTCAGTCTGGGGTGGAAGGTTTCCAGGATGTCAAGGTGTACACCTGTGTGAGACTTTCACCTCTGGTGACACTCAGGCTGCATAACCTGGTTCGCTTTGTTTGCGCTTTATACATATGAACTGTGCCTTCCACCCTCTGCGTTGATTTGGTGATTTGGAGGTTAGAAAACATCAGGATGCCCACATTAACACCTCGCCAATTCTGTCTTTAAGATCGGATAAAACTTATTTAATCCCACGCCACAGACATTAAATTGCTACATACAGCAAAGAATGAAAGAGGCATAAAAAAAGGCAATAAAAATGGGCACAGAATAGAAAATAAGAATCAGCTCTGTATATATGCACATTATGTACAGAGTATAAGAATACTGTTGCCTTCAGATGATTGGGTTTGTACTATTGTACTGATGTACTGTTTGTACTATTGCAAAAAATTTAAAAAAAAAACCCAACACAGTAAAAATATGTACTATTGCACCAGGTGTAATGATATGAATGTACGTTGTGGGGAATTATTTCAACAGCATTTTCAGTGGCTCAGCCTGTCGTCAGGACGCTGAAACGACGTGTAACCTCTATAAAGACTTCACTTTCAAGAAGATTTAGCCCAAATCTAAAGGTCTTTTGCCAGCAAAAAGCAAACCAGCACATACTGGATTTTAATCTATGTGTGATGTTTCTGGTGATTATTGTGCTTAAATATTTAAGATCGAGTTAAATGTCTGCAGTGTTTAGAAATACTCTCTGTACATGGATCTCTGCTTTATTCATCCATCCTAACCCATCCCTGCCCCATCTTCATCATAGGGCTCCGTCATCACTTCCTTCTCATCTACCTATCTCTCTCTGTCTCCCTCTTTTTCTCTCTCCTTCACACACACACACACACACACACACACACAAGCTTATAATTTCCCAGAGGGCTGTGAGTCTCCGTGCAGACTGACTGCTGTAAGGCTGTCGTAAGACAAGGGTTAAAAACACCAAGGATGATGAAATGACTTTCCAGAGAGATGAAATCAATTAGCGGGTCTCCAACGCTCTCCCCACACCACCCCTCCCTCACACACACACACACACACACACACACACACACACACACACACACAGAGATGGTGCAAAGGTGAGCAATCACTGACACTGTTGCTGTGTCAACCCAGCAGTGGGTCTTTTGCTGATGTTGCCCCCCCCTGCCCTCCCTCACTCATGTTGTCTATGTAAATTGAGCTCCCGCTGCTGTTGCACAGAGAAAAAAAAAAAGTTCTTTGGTGACATCAGCGGTTCAAAATGGATCCAAGAACACTCATTCCCTTTCATTTTTTATAGCATGTGAAGAGAGTTCATATTAATAACCCGCAGCATCACGGAGGGTCTATGTGGAACCACTGGAGCACATTGGGCAGGAAGAGCTCTACTCTGCAATGAAGCCATTTCTCAAGGAGCAGTTTTTAATAATTTGAAAGCCTGAATCCTGTTTTATGAAAGCGAGAACAGCTGCAACATCCAATGACGTCTGACCACACGTTCAACCAACCAATCAGCCCAAAGACGAGACTAAAATAGAAAAAAGTCAGCACAAAAAAAGGAAATGATTTAAAAGAAGCACAAAAATGTATTTATTTAGAAGATTTCTGGGAGAGGTTTTGCCCTGATCTCTGGATAGAAGGCGTCACTCCCTGTTTAGTTTGCCATTTGAGGTAAATATGTGATTTTGGGCTATAAAGATCAATTTGATGAATAAATTGAAATTTTTCAAGCTTTTTCAGGGCTATAAGCTGCTAAGTGGACCCTCTGATTTGCAAAGAGCCTGACGAAGTTATTTCAACTGATGTTTTCAAAGCTTATTTTTTATTTGCATCTTTGTTATTTACAGCCATCACAGCTGGAGCTTTCCATGATGCAAGCATGAGGAACCATGTTTGTTACTGACGCCTCTACCTGATGAGTTAAGAAGTGAAAAACAGACTGTAATATCTGTTTTTCTTTGCTGTGCAAGGCCAAGGTGATGGGTGGC
The DNA here is from genome assembly GCF_017976325.1 of Chelmon rostratus. Classification (NCBI taxonomy): domain Eukaryota; kingdom Metazoa; phylum Chordata; class Actinopteri; order Chaetodontiformes; family Chaetodontidae; genus Chelmon; species Chelmon rostratus. The sequence continues at coordinate 24,783,621 of NC_055663.1, forward strand.
TACAAGTGTCGGTCTGATCTTCCTCTGCCTGCCATTGCTGTTTGTCCAGAGGGTTCAATGTCTTGCCCAAGGGCACTTCAGCAAGGTGCAAATGCCTATCAGAGGCAATTGAACTTGTGGTTCGCAGTTCCAGGATGAACACGCCATCTTCGCCTCTGTTCCCGCTCCCACTCTCTCCTCTTCCTCCTCGGCGAACCCACCCCTCTCTCTGTATCTTTGCCTCCATCTTTCTCCTCCTCATCCTCTCCCAGCATCATTAGCTCTGTGGCCTAGGCGACCCCGTCTCCAGGCAACCGGCACGAGTGGCGAGGCGCTGAAAGGATTGCAGGTGATTGCAGCAGCGGCGGCATCAGCAACAGCAGCAGAGGCAGTGGGTTTTCAGCCGTGCACACACACGCACACGCACACGCACATGCACTCACACACACACACACACACACACACACACACACACACACACGTGGTTGCCCCTCTCACTCGCCTGCCAGAAAAGGGTATCTCTTGGGTCACAATTAGCTGATGATGCAACCTACCAGCAGCTATTGTGTCTGACAGCAACTCACACAGACAGACTGCATCAGATGCAGAAGGAAACAAAGCTTCATGTGTGTTGTACAAAACAGCAGCAACAAGTCCACACCTCGGTCGTGTTAACCGACATTTTGTTCATCACATTCTCTGTGTGACTTAAACACTTATAAAATATATGTTTAAACTTCCTTTTCATGAATTGCATCAAATTATATCCAATGCTTTTATACATTTTAGAGCTGCATTCATTAATCCATTAGTTGTCAGCTATTAAACTAATTTTCCAGCTAATTTGATAATTGATTTATCAGTTTAAGTATTTTTTAAGAAAAAAAGTCTAACAACTTTGATTACAGCTTCTTAAATGTGAATATTTTCTGTATTCTTCCCTCCTCTGTGACAGTAAACTGAATATCTTTGGGTTGTGGACAAAGCAAGACATTTGAGGACGTCATGTTGGACTTTGGGAAACACATTTTTCACCATTTTCTGACATTTTATAGGTTAAACAACTCGATAATCGAAAAAATCAGCAGATTCATCGACAGTGAAAATAATAGTAAGTCACAGCCCTGATGCAGTTCACATTTAGAATGCACAGGTGATTAATGGCTTCACGTAGCTCCACCTGGTCTGGCTCGGTCACTAAAGTGGGTTTCAAAGTCCCCTGTGCTTCCTCCAGAAGCCCTCAGTAAAACAAGGAGTGGTTCACTTTCACTTCAGGAGAATTACACTCTGAACACTATTATATCCACTTACATGCAGCTCACACCAGTCATTCTGAAACCGACGGTATGAATGCTACGTGACACACACATGGTGGTAAACACTCATCTATTCCAACATATGCTCGAGAAGATTAGTGCATCTGACCAACGCCCAGACGGCTTTGTGGTGGATCTGAGTAGGTGCAGTGTTTCATTTGAGCCACTGGGGGAGAGACCTCTCCTCTGGTACGTGACATAAAAAAAACACACACACACATACACACACACACACACACACACACACACACACACAATGGTTACTCAGAGATAACAGCATGAAAAGGCCACAGCAGGTGCAGTAATCACATGACACCTTTGCTCCATCACACTGCAGGTGATTGCTGCGTCAGGGTTATTGTATAAAGATCCAAATTCAGGTTCACTGTCTATATCTATATACTGTCTTTATTGAAAAGCCCATCCATAGCTCAATACTGTTCCAGCAGATGATTAAAACAGAATTACTGCCTTTGTTGGGGCTGTGAAAAAGGAAACAGACTTTTGATTGAGATTAGTGAACCCCCCAGCCCTGAGTCACCATGCATCAGAATGCCTCTGTTCATTGTCAGAGCTATGTGACTGTTCTGATCCCCCCCACCCAGAGGACCATATTTGGACACAGACAACAACTACGCAACTCTGCTGCCATCGTGTGGTAAAACCGGCAACATCAGAGCCAAAAGAAAAGGTTTGCAGTCATTTTCTCATCTGCACCTTAAATTCAGACTCTAGTTGACAGTAAAAAAAAAACCAAAACAGCAGAAGCTGCCTCACTGGAAGCTCTTCATCCTGCTGATTGTTCATCGAGCTCAGCTGTGTGTCCTCCTGTATTCAGAGCCAGTAGAGTGGAAGCATACAGCTGTTTGTTCAACAAGAGGAAACAGGCTGACCCATGTATAAGACTTCTACAACAACATAAAAAGAAATTTCAGTATTTTTCCCAGAAAAACATTTGAATCTGAATTATTTTTACAATTTCCATCGTGGTTTCAACACTCACAGATGACGGCAGTTGCTGTAGTTTTCTCGATTAATCGATTGTTGATTGGTGTTTCCCAAAGCCCAACATGACGTCCTCAAATGTCTTTTTTTTCTACAACCCAAAGATATTCAGTCTACTTTAATAGAGGAGTGAAGAATCCTGACATTATTCACATTTAAGAAGCTGGAATCAGAGAATTTTGACCTCTTTGATGAAGTGATTTTCAAAATGGTTGCTAATTAATTTGATAGTTGTTACTTGATCGATTAATTGTTGTAGCTGTAAACTGAACTGTTATGATATGACAGCAATATTGAGTAAGCTTCAAAGGGAATCCCAGTCAAAGTGACTGACCTCCTCTGCGTACCTGCACATGACAACAAACAAGCATCCTGTAAACAGCAAAATCATCAGTGGATTGAAGCAGAACAACAATTACCCGGTGATCTAATCCACTAAGCTGCTTTTGGGGATTCCCTGCTCTGATCCGGCTGATGGACCAGCTTCTGACCGGCCAGCAGCAGGGGTCGTCTTTCCGAAGAACTGAGCTTATGATCGCAGAGCCTTATGTTTAAGTTTATGAACTGAGAAAGGACAAGACATTAAACCTGCTGCTGCTTTTCAACAAAATCCTTTCTGTAACGCAGCTTGCGATGCATTCAGGCGTTTATCCAGTGGGGTTATTTAAGTGTTTCATCAGACAAGGGTCAATATCACATCATCATCATCTGTCAGTCAGTGTGGATGCCCTGAGTTCCTCCAGGACCTCACACTGGTTAGGCTATCCAAGTAAAGTTAGCTGCACTCACGTTGTTCACCAGACAGCTCCAGATCCAGGAATGCTAACAGCCAATGGGAAAGTCCAGCAGACAACTGTTCAGCCCGCAGTCTTCACTCATTATACTACATCAGCTTTACAACCACCAGCTGTAAGTGAAGCCCCTCATGTTCACTCATTCATTAAACCTCTGCATACATGTGGAAGGAAAATTCATGACTGACCTTTAACATTTTATTTTAGCCAATGCAACATGTAGACACGACTGTTCCTGCACACTATTAAAAGCTGTTCCAGATCTCATCCTTTCCAAATTGCTGCAGTCTGTTTAAAAGGAAAGTTTACTAAAATTAAATCAGTGCATTGACTTTTGGTGTGATTTGTCACGACTAGACTCAAACCAGCACACTGGATTTTTTGGTGCTCAGTAACACAGATGTTCTCGGTAATGCACCTGGTTGTGAGCTAGTACATAATTCATTGTGTACTCGTGTACTATTGTCATATACAGACCAAGAATGCTACATCTATGCCAATCACTATGCTAATTTGTTGTGCAATACCTTTTTATACCTCACTGTTTGCACTGTCACTGTACCTACCTCATCCAGGTGCCGTTATTTATATACCTGTCTATAGAAGGAGGACGCTACCTCATCTTATTTATCTTGTTTTGATTTTTCTTGTTTTCTCTTGCTGCTGGTCACTGAAAGTTAGTTTTTTAGATAAACCAATTAACAGTATGATTAATGAATTATCATCAAGGATGACTGTGTTATCTGTGTTGTTTAAACTGCAGCTAATATCAAACCCTCAGCAAATCTCAGCAGAACTATTTGTATTGATAGACACAACTTCAGACAAATAGGTTCATTGTGTTTTGGGGGTATGTTTTGCTATTGTAATTTTAGTATTTCTCATTACAATTACATTTACATTTTATTCACAGTATCCACAATAGTAACCAAAAATAAACGAATACATCTTGCTGTTCTGATTCGTCCCACAGCCTGACGGCGTAATGCAATCATCTAAATGTGCTTTTCCTGTGACCTGGAGGATTTTATAGGGGTTTTACACACAGACAGCTAATAAAACAGAAACATCTGATTTCATTTCATTTTATTTTTTGTGCAGTGGACTGAAATCTGATGTAACAAACAGCTTAAAAGAAATTATGAGACAATATTTTGTCTAATTATGTGTTTTGGTTTTCCATATATTGTTGACATTTCATTGGCTTTTACAAGATATTTAGATGAAATCAAATCAGTACACCACCCATATACTTGCTTCTTGGTCAGCAGGACGATGAAATCTGAATTCCACCAGAGGGAGACAGAGTAATGCAGAAAATCCTGAGTCCCAAAATGTATATTTGTGATAGAAAACTCCAAACTCCAAACTATGAGCTTTTTCCTGCGCTTTTGACCATATCCCACGACCTTCTTTAGTGAATGGAACTTGTTCAGGCGTCATCACGTGATCAAACTACAGAAACTTGGTCATGTGAAAACAAAATCACAGGAGTGACTCAAGTGAAACTTGAGTTTATAATATTATATCACAGGAATGTGGCTTCAAGGTCAAGACAGATAATACTTTATTTTTTAGCATTTTTTCACATATTTCATGTACATGGTGAAAAATAATGAATTCTTCAGCAATAGTTTTCTATGTTCCCAGGTGCTGAATGGAGAGATCGAGCTAACCGCCTCACAGTGAAAGTCTTTACTAATGCTGGAGCGTTTCTGCTTCTCTGATCTCTGTTTGGAGTCTAAAGGTCAGCCCTGGACCCACCGGGCTCCCTCGGGTGGTAAATTTAGCTTTCAAATTTACGAAGTCTGAGCAGGAGGGGTGAAGGCCCGCAGGCCGTTACACAAGCCACGAGCTCTCGTATGGAGCCGAGCCATGCATTATTCACCCCACATTTACATAAGACACAATGGGCCACAACGGTGCCAGAAGTGCGTACGGCCGAGCTGTGTGTGCACATCCAGTGGACAGTGTGTGAGCGCTTCTCTGGGTTTCTTCGCCACCTGAGGTTTTTGCCGCTCTGCCAACGGATGTTGACGCAATATGGATGAGGGCAAAGGCCCTCAAACTCCTCGCTGAATCCCTGAAAGCCTTGCTTACAACCAGAGAGAACAAGGAGGGAGGGAGAGGCCGCCAGATAAAGAATGATATTGTTTCTGTGCACATTTGTCTTTTTAGCCCTCTCTCTGTCTGACGGCTCTGTTTGCCGAGGGCTTGAAGCCAAAACCGGCTTTGTGGTTTTGTTAAATAAACGCAGGTTGGATTAGCCCTGAATTACTTCAGAATTCCTTCACCGTGATGAAATAGTTCTGCGTAATGTGGTGCCCCCGCAACAAAACGGTGTTCAGATTTATATTGCTCCCTTTTGTGGTGAATTGGCAAGAATTTGGATGAAAGTGCTGCTATTTGCCTTGAACACATAAACTCATTTTAGCTATATCGCCAGAAATGGTAAACTGCATCACAGTCTGCTCTCAGCAGCGACATTACACATTGCAGAGCAGACCTATAATACATGCTCAATGCAAATACTAATTTCCAATAATTATTGTTTTGCGCTGCTCTGTGTGCCAGATGGGTGGAGCTTGTGTAATTACTAGCAACAGTCCAAGGTCAGTAACAAACATGGTGATCAGAGGAGTCACGGGTAGATTCAAATGGATTGAATACTTTTGAATTCAAGTGTAAAGTTGTGCAATGACACGTTTTTCATCTCCAGCGTCTTTGTTTAACTGACTAAAACACACATTTATCATGTTAGGTTCACACATGGCTGAAAAAAAACAACATAAACAACAATATGCAGCATAAAAGCATATATGTATATATATCAACAGTATGCAACATAAAAACATATATGTGTATATATCTCATATATATATGTATATACATCACAACTTCACAAACCTACTTTGCACTACTGAGTTATTTATGTTTAACATTTGCTATTACAGCCGTGCAAATATCTTGTGCACTATTTTTTTCTTCTGGGCTTAAATATTGTTTCTACAGTTTTATTTATTCTCTGCTGTGCAATAGTACAAATTACTGTATTTTATTATCCATATCTTACTATGTGCAATTAAACTTTTTTCCATTGGCAATATTATTTTTATATATAATTGATTGTATTTTATATCCCTTTTTTATCATCTATTTGTTCTTTTCTATCCATCTCTACATCAGCTATATCCCTAGTGTGGGAGCAATAAAGATATATCTTATCTTATAAGAAAACAATATTCATATTAAATATTATTATAGGAATTGTATCTGTCTTTCTATCTATGCGTATGTATAATTTTCTTATCCATCTCATACAGGGTGAGTGTTGCTGTTCAGACTGTATAAAACACATCACAAAGGGGAACTACAGGAAACCCTCCCTGCACTGACTGAGACCTTGCAGATTCACCCTGTTTGGCCAGATGAAGACTTGTGGAGCTGCATTTGCACATGACGCGACACTGGCTGAGCTTGGCATCAGGTGCTTCTGTGTGTCCTTGCTGGTACAAAGAATAAAAGACAAGCTGGATGACTCAGCTTTAACATTATTCTCTTTCTTCCTTTTTTGCAGTGACATCCCATAATTTCTCTGTATAAAACTTGAAATCTCACTTTCATGTCACCGCAGACCTCACTTCCTCTTATCTGATGAAACCACTTCCTTTAAACTCACCTTTTTGACACAACAGATATATTAAAACCATAAAATATATTTATTGCAACATAGTTTATTTGCCACTGTTGTTTAAATTGAGCTTGAGAGACCCCAAAATATCCCCACAGTGGTCCATCCCTGTCTGCCTGTACCTGTTTTCATGTAAAATTCTGATAATAGATGTTAGTTCTGCCTCTGTTTTCAATCATCTTATACACCTCAGCATGCTTCTCTGCACTTTATCACCTCAAAAATGCAGACTCATGACCATCCAGGCCAAAAACCTGTCCATAAAGCAGGAAATGAAAATGCTTCAGGTCCCTTTACACACACTTAAATGTCTGTCTGTTAGTTCTGCCTAGAGAGAGGCCCAACAGTGTTTGCAGAGTGGGTGGGGGGGCTAAATCCTGCCCCCAAATCCGGTTCCTTGTCTGTTTTTGCTTTCTCTTTGTTTTCTCTTGTGTCAGTCAGAAAACTCCAAACACACACACACACAACTGAAGCTACTTGATGTGCTAGTGGTTGTTGACACTCTCTGCTTTGTAAAATGTGTTGTTCTTCGGTTAAACAGCCTGGAATGAGACTACATATTCATTTTCATCCAGGTGAGAGCAGGTTTGCCTCATCCAGAGCCTGTAGGAATCACACTGCTGTTCCTGGTATGCTTTAGAGTGCAGCAACAATAAATTACACTGACTGGCTGAACACAAGAAGGCAAGGACAAACTAACTGAAATGTCTACAGCAGAATAAAAACGTCACCATGATGGAAAATGATACAAAAAAATATACGAAACTTCAAATGAAGTTCAGCATAATGGAGATAGCCCTAATCCAGAGAAATTAAGTCATGGGGAAGTCAGAGAGTATTTTTGTGAGTGTGTGTCTTTGTGCATTAGGAGTTGTGTGCTCTTATGTTGAAGAAGGAAAGAAAGGAGAGAGATTTCTATGTTTGTTTCTTCAGACAGGGCCTAATAGAGACTGATACTGCCGAGAGATGTGCGCATTAAACCTTAATTAACACTATGCATGTCCCTGCATTCATATCCACATGTTATTTAAAGCTGCACCAATCAATATTCATATTAACAGCCGTTCAAAGTGTATGTGAAAGGTGTCGCTTGTAGAGACGAACCCACAGAGAAATAACCCCCAGCCCTGCAGCTCTGCTCAGCGTTCGTGTCTTTCAGCTTATTGTTTTTGCTTGAAGGTGCAACATATGTTATTGTCTAACCATATTAATTTAGATTTTCTGTTTTTTGTTCATGCCATCACTTCAAATAATAGAATAATTCACAAGAAATTGAAGTAAAGAACTGCTTACAAGTGTTGCTTACTGTAACAGGAAATGAACAACATCATAAAACCTGTATAGATTATGTTTAGCTGTTAGCTTTATATTAAGGCCTGTCAACCAAAATGTTGGTGGTGGGCGACTCTGCTATTCAAGAGGAACTTACCACCCCCTGTAAATCTTCTCCTGGATGACCGATGGCGGTTTAACTTCTCAACCTCGCTGCAGGGAAGCACAGGTGCACTCCAGGATTCTGTGACATCACGGCTGGGTGTGGTTACAGGTGAAACAGAATTGTAAACTTTTGCTTTGTATGCTGGTGTGACGTTACTGTTTAAATTTCACAGGGTGTGCCTTTAAGTAAGAAGATTACTGCATTCATGCATTTTTGTGTGTGTTTAAGTGTTTTGGTTTGCAAATCTGCAGCATGTGTGTACGTTCAACATTAGACAGCAGGCACCTGAACACACACACTCATTGTAGTATTATTAGCTTTGATTTACTGACACGTTAGCCAATGATATCATGACTTGGCAGGAAAATGTCCTCATTGTTCTTTCTACTATGCGAGCACTGTTATCTTTTCACACAAATACACTCTAAGTGGCATAAAAATCCCCTGAGCTTTCAGCGGCGAGGCTGCGTGTACTGACCTCTACCTGCCCTTCAGCTCCCTCTGCCTGGTCAGGAGTTTTTTTTTGTTGATGTTGAGGTGCCTCCAAACTAAAAGTGCTGCCAACTGAAACCAAACAAAGGGGGAGAGGAAGTCTAACACATGCACGCAAAAGTCATGCACAAAATATGCTCACCGGTAAAGTCAGAGTGTTTTGGAAAAGTGGTCAAATTGAGGCCGATGACAAGATTGTTGGGAAATCTGGAAGTCCTGGCTGCTGGAAACAGGAGCTGGGGAATTACAACAGATTACATAACAAGGAAATAAGAAAAAAATAAGTCATGGGAAGTTCATCTTGCTTTAGTGTTTGAAAATCAGTCGAACAAAGAAGCACATCTTTAAAATGCCATACTCATTTATAAATGATAAATAAATGAAAGACAGCTTCATGAATATCAACACAGCCTTTCTGTTCTTCACACGGCGCTCAAACCTTTGGAAAATTACTGTTTTTGGTGAGGAATTTCGTACCGACTGTGAACGTAACAACAGCTCAGTGAACTGTTTTTTGTTCCGAGTGTGGATTCCCAAATAACAGGTCTGCATGGAAAGCGTGTCGGGATGCTGTCAAGAGCACGCCACCACACGTCTCCTGGATGTGGAGTCACTTTGGAAAAATGAAATTCCAGCGAGCTTGGAGATCCTGATGAGTGACTCAGAGCGAAGTGTGTGTGACAGCTGACAGAAGCTCTTATTTAGCTTAATGAGCCACTGAGGAAAACCAACAATAACATGTTTGCTGCATGTACACATTAGAGCCTGACTGACCTACCAGCAGCTTGATATAATTGTTGGATATTGGCTAAACACAGACATATTAGTATCTGTGTATATGACAGATAGACAGACAGAGACAGTAGTAGTGCAGTACAGTATGTTCTGGAATGCTTTATCTTTTTACACAGGTGTGTAATTTCCTCTTAAATCCCCAGGACTGTGATTAAGTATTATTTTATAGGGGAAATAGTATTTTTCATATCCATAACCATATTTTAGGGATGATTGCCAAAAATGTTCATGTGTTTGTGCTAAAAAGGAAAAATAATACGTTATTTTTTAGTTTTTTTACTGGCAAATATTTTTAGGTTTTGGTCTTAAAAAACCAGCATCAGTTGGACTTTAGTAAACATGTTGCATCACCTCGTCTCCTGCTGCCAAGAATATGTTAGGAGTTCAGATGCAGACAGCGTGGGTGAAACTACACCAGAGTTTTAGATTATTCACCACTCAAGCCTAATATAAGTTAGTGCTGAAATACAAAAGATACACACACATATACAAGAGTTTACCACTAATGCTGCGACTCAATAAAGCGTCCAACAAAATGCAGGCTGATTTGGACGAGAATTAACGTGCGTGTAGGGTAATTTAAGTCAAAGCTTTTCTTAATGAGGTTCCTAATTGGTTAAAGGAAGGCTTTAATCTCATGATCAGCCCCTTCCTAGTCGAATCACACAAACACAAAGGTGGCACATTTTTTGAAAAGCCCAAAATCAGCACATTTTTCAGTCACTCTACCCAATTACTGCCGGGAAAAGCACTGGCAGAGCAGCTCCTCAGCCTCATCTGTTCTCTCACTGTAGGAGCCGGCTGTGTGATGCCTTTAAGGGCTGATGGATATGTCGTAACTATGGATGACTCACATTAACAACCCCTACATGACAGGTGGGAGTCGCCGCTGATGCCCCAGTTGCAGAGACATGATGATAAGGGAGTAAATTTTCATATAATGTGTTACTGTGTGTCACTGACAGTTATAAAATGTGTACATACCGAACGCTATACTTTCCCGTGTTGTACCGGATAAACACATGTGTCATGTAAGTGTCAAAACCTGGTGAGGCCAGGTGCGAAACCTGCTGTATGATTGAGACTAGCTTTGCTTTTGTATTTTTAATCAAATGATGACAGAGCAAGCAAATAACATGAAAAATCAACTGATGTCAAACGTTCTCCTGCACCTGAGCTGCAGTTCCCTCCCGGCCTGTGAAGGTTTGGTGGCAAACATGGTAATATCAGCAAATCACTGCTATTCAAGACGAACTTAACACCCCCTGAAAATCTTGTCTTGGCTTACTGATGGCAGTTTAACTTCTCAACCTCGCTGCAGGGAGGCACAGGCGCACTCCAGGATCCTGTGACATCACGGCTGGGTGTGGTTACAGGTGAAACAGAATTGTAAACTTTTGCTTTGTGCCTTTAAGTGTGAAGATTACTGCATGCATGCATTTTTGTGTGTGTTTAAGTGTTTGGTTTGCAAATCTGCAGCATGTGTGTACGTTCAGCATTAGGACAGCAGGCACCTGAACACACACACTCATTGTAGTATTATTAGCTTTGATTTACTGACACGTTAGCCAATGATATCATGACTTGGCAGGAAAATGTCCTCATTGTTCTTTCTACTATGCGAGCACTTATCTTTTCACACAAATACACGCTAAGTGGCATAAAAATCCCCTGAGCTTTCATCATATTCATCATATTTTTAATCGAATGATGACAGAGCAAGCAAATACCATGAAAAATCAACTGATGGCAAATATTCCCTTGCACCTGAGCTGCAGTTCCCTCCCTGCCTATGAAGGTTTGGTGGCAAACATGGTAATATCAGCAAATCACTGCTCCACGGTGGAGCTCATTTCCAGCAGTTATCCCCACACATTATCTCATCAATTACAAAAACAGTCCTCCCATCGTTTTCTGTGTCTGATTAAATATCAGAAACATTCTTGATTAAAAATGTGTTTTTGTGCAATCAGGTTTTAACTGACATAACAGCAGAACAAAACACAGCCTAGTTGGCCTGACCCAAGACTCAAGTTGCATGTGGAAAATGAATTGCACATCATACAAGGACCAATATACTGTGGGGCTGCTATAACCTGATTTACATCTGTTTTATTAGCCATTTTCTTCTCTTTTCAGTGTTTTTGAATGTTGTTAGTGACAGTGAAGAGCTGACAGGGGATGAAGGAAGAGAGAGATGAAGAATGACATGTAACAAAGATCCTTGGCTGAACTTGAAACAGGGAAGTCGCAGCTAAAAGGCCAGCATGTTAAACCCGATGGCCGGCACAACACCCGTACTGCCAAACCTAACGCCTCTTATTCAAGTTTGCCTCATGTGGGTGTTAGAAATACTGAGGTCACAAGGCCAAATTCCCCTGGCAGAGCCTCAAACCTGTAGGAAATGACTGATAAGACACCAAACAATTTTTAAAAAAAGTTAGTTTAACAGTCCATTTATTTTTTCTGTAAATCTTATCTCACCACATTATAATAGCGGGTAGCTGATATGTTACTTTCATTTAAATTTAATATATTTACTTTTGTTGCCTGGAAACAATCACATTGAGTCTGATACATATTAGAATCAATCTTAAAAAATGAATGTGTAGAACTGTAAATATTAAATCACTAGTCAGTGTCATTAGAGATGAGTAAATTTGCAGAAATGTGCAGGACATGACCTTAGTGGCCAGAGCAAACCGGTTTCCAAATCACATTTTTAATTAAGAGTTATTGTCAGTGTGATGAATGCTGTTTCAATGTAGTCAACAGTAAAAACTATAAACTTAATGCCCGCCTTGCGTCTCCTTCAGCTCAGTGCTTTTTCTCTGTGTTTTCTGTGTCAGCAGGTTTGTGGTGCTCGGATGTACGTGCTTCAGCGGAGTCCCTGAAGGCAGCGCCGGCCCTGGCGGTGATCGTTGAGCTCCCGGGAGACTCCATGGAGAGGGAATGAGATGAAATAGGACTTCAGACCGGATCATGGCGGCGCCTCTCGGGCGGGACACCTTACCTGAACACTGGTCTTACGGTGTCTGCGGGGACGGCAGGGTCTTCTTCATCAAGTGAGTGGGATATTGAGCGCTTTATCGCACCGTCTTTCCCGGTTTAACGGGAGTTGGCGGGGTGCGCTGCTGTTTCCTTCCCGGTGGTGTAACAGGTGTTTTTTCTCCTCTGTGTGTCTGTGCGGCAGCGATGAGACCCGGACCACCACCTGGCTCCATCCCCGCTCCGGTGAACCCGTAAACTCCGGACACATGATCCGCTCAGGTAGCTAGCTGCGCTAAGCTAGTTCTGCTTGACCTGTGTTCGTTTTTTTGCCCCTCCATGTTTACTTTACTGTGTTTACCTTCGTGTCAACTTCTATGTGCACTTTGGGCCCAGCTCGAGGGGGGGGGGGGGGGGGGGGGGACTTTCAGGTGTCACGAACAAGTCTGTCGTTTTATTTCAGACCTGCCCCGGGGCTGGGAGGAAGGTTTTACGGACGAAGGGGCCAGTTTCTTCATAAAGTAAGTACCGTAAGACCGGCGCTACCGTTGCTGTCTCTGCTAATTGCTACAGTCACCTGCGCTACTTTAAGTTACCGCGCAGCTTAATATGGCTCGCGGCTGTAAGTCCTCGCTGGCGCAGGGACAGTGTGGATTTAAATGGGCTGGGACTGACCTGCTGACCCTCTAATGACCCCACTGCTGTCGTGCTTGAGACGCAGGTATGGGCTGTGTTCATCTTGTGGCATTTGGGCTGCAGTGTGTGCGTGTTTTTCATGCATTGATGCACATGCAGCAGTTATTTTATGAGACTGATTGTTTTCAGGTGGTGGGTTACACACTTTGCCTCATCATCTATTACTTCATCCAGTCATTTTCTACATATCTCAGCCAGTTGCCAGTTTAGCAGTAAAACTGTGGCTATAATACCATTTTAACACAAAAGTCACAAAAATCAGATAATAACATATTGGCTGATATCATTTTTTTTACATTAACACATAACAGACTTTCCAAATTACCCCCCCCAATTTTGTTGCCATTTATTTTATTATTTTAATATTTTATTTGTTGTTTCCTATCAGCTAACATATATGCCGATACTGAGATACACTAGATCAGTATTGGCATATATATCTGCTATGAGCTAATATCGGCTAATGTGTGGGCACGGTTGTTTTATCGCTCTGTATTTTAGATATTCTGAGGTCATAAGTTGAAGCAATGCTTCCACCATCAGACCTGAAAAGTATGTCAAATTTCTCTTGATTTTGACGTTTTACATGTTTTTTTCATGTTAACCCAGTCGTAGGCTCCAGAGTTACATGATGGTCTTAACAGCTTTCGTCTAAGGTTGTCTTCTCCACCAGAGATTAAAGGTGGGAGCTGTTTCACCGTATTTATTTGTGCATTTATTAGTATATCTTGGCCTAAAATAGTCAAACTTAAGATCTAGAGGTCTTAAAAATTGGGGGGTCATATTCAGTGGCACCCCTGCTTGTGTCACCGTACCTCTGATGGATCTCTGGAACTGCTTCTCTTTGGGGAGGCGTCTGATGTCAGATGGTAGTGATGATGATGATGATGATGATGGTGGTGGTGGTCTTGATCAGAACTGAGACTTTGACAGAGTCGGTTTTAAAAACAGCCGCTCACAGTCGTGTGTCGTTGCTTTGCAGCTCGATGATTTCATGTTGTCGTCATGAGCGTGTAAGAAAAATGTTCAGTTCCTTTTGTTTTACGTCTCACGTTCTGAAACCTCTATCCAAACGCCTGCGGGCGTTTTCACACTCAGCAGCATATTCAGATGTCACAGCAGCTTTCGTTCTTGCAGAGTGGGACAACGCAGTGTTTCCTCTTTTCAGCGTCCAGTCTGTTTCAGTCTTGTTCTGCTAATGGACACATGAGGGTGATGTCGCCGTAAATGATGACGAGTTTCCGGTTTGACACTAATCGTTTCCCATTTTCGCTGTAACTAACCGGGAAACTGTCATGCTCCCTTCCAGTGGAGCAGCGACCCTGCGTGAGCTTGACTAACCGAGGTAAGCCGACTAGCATGCTACAGCTGATCTGTAACAGCTGGTGCACTTCCAAAACGGGTTCTGAAATGCATGTTCCACGCTTGCAAGTACATGGACATAGGCTAATTTGATAGTCGTTGTTTGGGTCACAGGGCCGAACCGAACGTCCTGAGCCGAACCGTTTGCTACGTTTACATGTACAGCTACACTTCTACAAAGAATTTCCTGTTCTTTGACCTTGATGTTCAGTGTCAGTGAGGAAAATGACTAATCCTCTCCATTGTAGCTGCAGTGCGAATATGTCAGCGCACGTCACTGCCTTTTCACGATTTGGCCTGTTGCCTACAAATATGAAAAGAATACACCACCATGACGAGCAGGAGGCAGAGGTGTGTTTGGCAGTGAAGAGCAGCCGGACTAGAATAAAACACTCGTTTAGCAGCTGGAAAACAAGGTTTTGGGACTTGGAATGTGTAGTCTTGACTGGATTTTTTCTTGTAAATGCAAGATGATATCAGCAATTATCACTTGCTACTAGAATCTGAGTTTCTTATACCGACAACAGTATTTGGCTAATATTTAGAACGATGAGCACGAACAGCATCACTTTTGTACAAATTACCTTGACATACACAGGTGGCGTTCATGTTTTGTCATTGTGTGGGTTTGTTTTAAGACTCCTTGGTGGGGGATTTCTCCTGTTTCTCCTGAATATTCATTCTCAGACAGCACTCCTACATTTTGACTGTCAGTTGGTCAGTAACGAGCTCGTTCCTGACGTCCTGTAAACACCCTCAGCAGGACTGAGTGTTTTATGACTCCTCTGTGCTGAGCTGTTGTGCTGACAGAGATTAAAGTATCATTGCAGATAACAGAGGGCAAAGGTCATTTATGTTGCTGTTGATGGTAATTGCTTCAGTACCGAGTTTTGTAAAAGCTGTTTTGGATAAATGCTATCGGAATTCAGGCTTATTGCACAACATCTTGTGTTAGACGTTAATTAAAATTCATCTGAATCAGTCCTGATGTGCTGCCATATTTTGCAGTGATGTATGACTCAGACTCAGAGTCTGTGTGTGTGTGTGTGTGTGTGTGTGTGTGTGTGTGTGTGTGTGTGTGTGTGTCTTTTTTGCTGCCGCTCACTAAAAATAATTCTGAATGGAGTCATTGAAAAAGGCGTACATGAAACTGGCAATTACATTGTTTTTGAATTTCTGGTTTAACATTTCCTCTTTATGGCGCACTTTATTTTGTTTAGCCATAACATGCAGCTCAAACACATTCAGTCGTGTAATTGGCTATCAAGCTGTTAGCAGGCGGTTGTTCGTGTGTCAGATGTGACGTTGTGTTCGGCTGGAGAGCTGTGGAGCAACCGCAGGTGATAAGTTTATGATGCAAGCTTGTGCTGCATCAAGGGATGTTGTTGTTTCCTCTGTTTCTCTATGTACGAGCTTAATGACGTTCCCCACCACTGGATGGAGTGAAGCGATTTAACAGTGATGTCTGTCTTTTTACTGTCAGACGTCATTGATCTTTAAAGGTGCGTTCAGGGGAAAATCCTTACGTTCGTGCTCACGTTTATGCCAGCTTTTGCCCATTGCCACCATAATAGAAACAGTGTTTGTTTCTATTCAAGTTTCAGTTCTATAGGACAGAGAAGCTAAGTAGTAGTGCAATGCCAAAATAATTAATTGATAGTCAATCGACAGAAAGTCTCCAGTTGACTCCAATTTTGATAACAGATTAATAATTCAAGGCGTTTGTAACTTTCAAACATTTACTGGTTCATGCTTGCTTTACATCTCCGTAAGTCAAATATCTTCTGGTTTGAACAAATTATTTTTAAGGTTTTATTATTCATGATTCATTGTTTGTAAAATGTCAGATAATAATGAAAAATCTTCAGATGTCTTGTTTTTACCAATAGTCCAAAATCCAAATTTAATCCAATTATATTCGTTTTGCTATCATGTATGACAAAGAAAAGCTTCAAATTGTCACATTTGAGAAGCTGCAACAACTAATGTTGGTATTTGTGATTGTGGTTGCAGTTGAATTTTCTGTTAATTGATTGTAGCTGTAATTTTAACTGTCAGGCATTTTTCACTGTTTTTAGACATTTTATGTACTGAAAGCTCTATAAAAGGTTAAATGATTAATTGCAAAAGTAATGAACTAAACAGACTTTTCCTTTGCCTGAGTGGGACACTTGTGTATTTTCCGTCTCCTCCTCCAAACTTTTAATTGGCTTGTGAATGGTATTTCTTGAACAGAACAAGGTGAGGCAATAACAACCTTGAAATCCAATATCCTATTCGTATTGGAGGGGCACTGTTTATCTAGAGGCCGTGTTTATATAACAGGCCCCCGGGGCTCCACCGCTGTCTGTTCTGGAGCCTCTTCTATCCGAAAAATGTTTTTCATGTTTTATTGCTAGCGAAAAGAACAGCGCAGGTCCCTCTGTGTGTTTTCCATTGTCTTTGGATGCTCACAGAGTTTTTGGAATGAGTTTATTCTGAGAAAGGAAGCCCGGTTTCATCCCCGCCTCTGAAAGAGAAAAGTTTCAGGTCATGTTGTTCTATGTAACGGTGGACCGGAGTCGGTTTGTTTGGTGGGGACAGACAGGTGAAGAGCAGACAGGGGAAGGTGAACGAGGGGGTGTGTGTGTGTGTGTGTGTGTGTGTGTGTGTGTGTGTGTGTGTGTGTGTGTGTGTGTGTGTGTGTGTGTGTGTGTGTGTGTGTGTGTGTGTGTGTGTGTGTGTGTGTGTGTGTGTGTGTGTGTTATGGCTACAACTAACAGCTGAGCCATTGAAGTTAATTTCTTTTTTATTATTTGACAAGGACCGTAACGTTCATTACTGTGTGAGGTTTCACTGCATCTCTTTTTGTTATGTCATCCCATTTGCACCGCACTGGGGAAAACCAGCTGTTTATCTCGATGTGCTCAACTTCTGATATTTGCATAATGGTAATCGATGGAAACGCGTTTACCTTTACACATTTTTGGTTGAAAGTTGTGCTACACTTGGGTGGAAACATGACTAATGACATAAAACAGAGAAAAGCAGCAAATCGTCACATCTGATTAGCAGGAACCAGTGAATATTTAACGTTTTGCTCAATAAATTACTTTGATGAAATGATGAATTGATCTTAGTTTCCTTTGGCTCAACTTTTATACAGATACTTTAAAGGCTTGTTAAAATATATATCCGTTAATTGTTCTGCGGGGCTGGGATTCTGGAATATGAACGGCCATATTGGCTCCCAGTGAAATAAGTCTGGTGTAAACTCAGCTCAATTCATCCTGAGGGCACTTAAACCTAAACGTTGCATGTGTTTGCAGTTAAGTGATCACAGTCTGGTATCCCAGCATCTTGTTTAGTTTCGGCACAGACACTCAAAACAGTGATCATCCTCTGCACGCCTCTGTGACTCACAGCTGTCGATGAGCTCACCGTAGATGTAGCAGCAGCATCAGCAGTCAGATTGTCTGCCTGCCTCCGGCTGTTTTCTCCGTCCCCCACCTTCACACTCAGTAGTTCTTTGCCTGGGCTTGCTTTAATAATCCCTCCTTATGTCCGTCTATGGACAAGTGGGATGTAAGTATGAGTGTGGTTTGTTTGGCTACTTCCACCTCCGCAGGCTAAACCCACTCTCACATACCTCGGTACAGAAGTATTTCTCATTGAGAGTATGACGTCTGTTTGTCTGAGAACGTTGTAACGTTCTCACTGTTTGCCTGTGTCTTGTGTTTGCACACACTCATACCTGGGTACGTGCAAACAGACGTGACGTGTCATTACCTCCGAGGGGCCTCCGCATGGGTCGTCCTCCTCCCCGTCCTGCAGCCGAACCCAGCAGGGGGCTCCTGGTACAGGGAGGTGGGGAGCAGAGCCGATCAGATCCGAGGAGGGATAAAGCTCCTGCAGGACCGTCTGCATGACTGACTTCACTGAAGGGGATTTAAGGCAGGCAGGAGGGAGAGGGAGAAAGAAAGACCCGCACACACGAACAAAAAGTGAGGGAGTCAAGCTGCGAGCGAGCTGTGAGTGATGCCTGTTGTTCGTAGAAGACAGCTGGTTCAGTCGTGTTGTCCTCAGCCCCGTCCTTAGTCATTATCCTGGAGCTCCACTAATCTAGAAAGGTGTGAGAACTACGCTGCTTAACTCCCGACTCTGTCTGGAAGCACTTTCTTCCTGCTTCGAGCAGAACCGATTAGTAGTTTAATGCATTTAACAAGCAAAAATACCAAATGTTACTTAGTTTCTGGCTTCCCAGATTGTGGTTTATATTATTGTAAGCTGAAAATCTTTGAGTTTTCGCCTCTGGAATATTATGATGGACCTTCTGTAGACTAAACGATTTAATGATTGATAGACAAAGTAATCAACAGAATAATTAATAATTAAAACCTAATCATGAGTTGCAGTTTTGCTTTACTCCTTATTTATTTACTTAATTATTTATGACCTTCAGATTCCTCTGAAGCATTGTGTGTGTTCAAGCGCAGCACTCTAATACAAGCAGCTCCGGTACATTTAGTGTTTGTCATACAAAAATTTATGCTCCAAGTCTTAACAGTTTAAACCCCTACATCACATTTGTGCACTGATTAAACAGTTTTCTGGATTGGGGAATGAATGAACCTCTTGATTTCAACCTGCTGTTGGAAGGATTTGATGTAAAGCAGCCCGTAACGTTAAAATATTCAAATGGAGTGCAGAGCAAAGTTTTGGCGAGCAGGCATACGGAGAACAGCGATGCGGGGCATCGGATCCCTGGAAAAGAGATGGCAAACTGGTTTGTGATTATGGATTTAAATTCACTCGTGACTAGTGCTGATTAACGAGGTTTAGCGGGCGGACATGCCATTCACTAGAAACATCTCTAAATACACAGAATATGGCACAGATTAAAAAAAAATATATATATCTGATCACCAGTCGCTGCAACCCTGCCTCCCATCCGATTCCAAAGAGTGTCTTTGAACAGAGACAAGAGTTGTGATTCTCCTCTGTGTACGGCTGCCTGTTATCACATGTTGAGACACCTGAACAAACTCCTCACTGATGAAGACTTTGAGATGTGGTTGAAAAAACCCAGAAACAGCTTGTGAGTGGATCTTTACTTATTGACTTTCTTTGGGTCAAACTGCTGTTTCCAAGATCCTGCGGTGATGCCATATTGTGAAAATAAAACTGCTGTTGTATTGTGCTGCAGGTATCGTACAAGATAAGATAGCACCTCCATAAATAACTCATGTTTATAGGCCGGAGCTTGATTAATATGTGTATTATGGACTATAACTGGTGAAGGATAGCGCTCTGCAGGAACACCAAAGGTTTAGGCTTTCCTATGGATAGTTTTATATACTATCCACTGTATTTATTCCAACCAAATAGATAGTTTAAAAACAGGCAGTCACTGTTGAGCAGCTTGCCTTCATTAAAATGTAAAGATAGTATTCATGCAACTCATTTCAGCTCAAAGTGAATTACAGTGACATGACTAAGGAGTTTTGCAGAGGTGATGCTTTGGCAGAAACCTGACATTGGCTGTGCAGTGATTTGAGCACTGCATGATTGGCAGCGTAAGCACAATGATAGTATCACGAAGCCGTGACGAAGAGGCTTATCTCGGAAGCAGCTTACAATAATGTCAGGAGTATGGCCTTGCAAGACTTAAACCCATTTAGGCTCTGTGTTGTACTGACTGCAGATACCACCAAGACCACTGGAGCAGTTCTTGCCCTGCAATGTTTTTATGAATGACTTTGTTAAAGCATGAAAAGGTTTCCAGAGCAGGTGTGCTCTTTGCCCAGCAACAATGGAGTCTTGGTTAAAAAGACAAAAAAGCATTTCCATACTTTTTAAAAAGAATTGCAGTAATACTCACTCTCTTGCACAGTCGGATAACCTTGAAATTTCTGTATCACAAAGCTTGCAAGCACCCAATAGGAAGAATTAAAAGATCACTGATGAGTCATAGCAGACAATATTCCTGCGTCCCTGCAAAGATGGTGTATGACATTAGCTGGGTGATGTATTAACGGCTATTTCTCAGATTTTCATTCTGGATGAGGTGTTTGGTCCCCATGTGAATGCAGCACTGAATAGACCCAAATATAGACATTGTGTACAGAGAAGGCCATGCTGCATTAGAGTGAATCCACCTGAATGGCTGCTGTGACGCTGTTTCGCTCACACAGAAAGGACAACTTCAGGCAATAGTTCCCCAGGAGAAGCAGTTGTTTTCCATCTTGATGGAAAATCTTTGTGAACCTGCTGATTAAAACCGACGGCTCTTATTAAAAGACGTAACAACATAGGGTTGGTTTGTGCTCGCCGCCCGACGCTCTTTGTCCTCAAATGAAAAAGAGGCTTTGTTTTGCCGTGGAGCCGTGGCTAAACCAAAGAACCAACAGTTCCCTGGCAGACAAATAAAGGCTGGAAGAGAAAGCTTTGTCAACAATAGCTTTTCTGTTGTTTTCTTTGGTTGAAGGTGCTAACCAGTTTCAGTGTTTGCTTTCAGAACAGCAGGGAAGTTAAAGATTATTTCTCGTAAATGTCAGCCCAAGGACAGCATTTCTGTCCAATGTTGTCTTCCATGCTTAATGATGTTGCCTCCAGATAATTACTCTCAACACCTGCTTCTCTTCAAAAAGGCTCACCTCAGCAACATATACCAGGATTATGCCCGTTTTGTTAACCTGCTTTTCCTTCTTTGACTGTCGTTCAGTTGACTTTAGATTATGAGGGTAAATTAGTCACTTCCAGAAGTGTCAGAGGTAAATCATTTCCCTACTCTGTTCAGGCTTCATTTTGCGCATCCCAAAGCTTTCCATGCGTTTGCTTCGGAAGTCTTTTGCAGAAACCATGCCAGAAATTCGTTTTAGAAACGGATCAAACGTGACTTGATGGAGTTTGATGTCTTAGAAATCACAGCAGCGTATTGACGGTGTTGTAGCTTAGTCGCGGTTTGGCTTGATAGAATAGTTTCACCACACTTTGGCCTGCACAAAGCCACAAGTATAAACACACTGTGCAGGAATGCCGGCTCTTGACTGGACTGAATAATGGATGTTTGTTCGCCTCAGAAGGTGAGAGAATGAAGCAGTTTTTTGAGGACAAGGACTTTTTTTTTGTAGTGAATGACTTTGGAAATAAGATGAGTAGATTTTCATCAAACCTTGCCAAGAGATAGCATCTGCTGAGGCAGCTTCTCTCTCGCTTGCTATCTTATACTCATTCGCTCTTCTTCACGCTCTCTCTTCTCCGTGCTCTGCTTCTCTCGTGAGGTTTCGGGTGCTGATTTTGGTCAGCCGTGCTCCTTCACTCTTCCTCTGCTGTTTTTATGTCTCCTGCTGTGCCTTCGCCTCTCAGCCTCCGCTCCACTTTCTCATTTACTTTTCTGTTTCTCTCAGAGAGGTCAAGAGGGTGAGAGACAGCGCGAGCTCTCCTTCCAATCAGGTCTAGAAGCCACGACTAAGGTTTATTTTTATAATTGCAGTTTCAACAAGTATTCCAAGTATTGACAGTAGTGCTGAAACGATTTGTTGATTAGTCAATAAAGAGAAAATGACTTGCCAACAGTTTTGCTAATTTATTAATTGTTCGTCATTCATCAAGCCAAAATTGATCCTTAGATTTTGGACTGTTGGTCGGACAGTTTCTAACTTCGACAGCACACACACACAGTGATGTGCAAACAGTGCTGGGCTTCAATGCAAATCCATCAAAACTTGAACACTTCTTTAGTCCACCAGTGCTTTATTTGCGACATGCTTTTGGTTAACTAACTACCCCGATTAGAGCAAGTTAGCTTAAAACATGAGTGAGAAGAGTGTTGTGGCATGTTTGAACTGAGCACAAGACATTTGAAGGCATCACTCTGGAAACCTCTGATGGCCATTTTCCACCGTCTTTGGAACAGATTATATGATAGTGAAGCCTTGATCGACATACACTTTCATTCATTTTTTGGCTGACCGGCGAGTGTAGTGAAATGTTCTTAAATGTTATTTAGATATCAGGAACAAGTGCTGAATAATAAGTGATCATTGATTGAATGAGTGACTCGACATTGATCTTGCTCATTCTGGACGTTGATTCAAAAAGGAAAAACCAGCCATGTCCGACACAGAATCGGCACTGATTCTGCGCTTAATTTCAAGGATGAAATCCTCCCCGGACATCAACATCGACACCTTCTCATTTGTTGCGGAAACGCAGTGACAAAACACTCGCCGGCCGCCACAGGAGCCGGGTTCAGTAGATGCTGCAGCGATGTCTCCTGCATGTCCAGGTGCTCCATTTAACACAATAGGCAGCGCTCATGAGTGGGAAGTGGGTAAGCACCGATCTGATACACTGGATCGTTATCGGGGGCCGACACTGACCTTATTAAGAAGATCAGGTTATCAGCCAGACAATACACATTTAATACAGATCCTTTGTCTGTGTCGGAAAATTCTGTTTTTCTGCTATCAGTTACTTTTGTAAGTCTCAGTAGGCTGCCAACTCCGATTTGAGTGTCACAGCAAGCCTCACCTTGTGTGATCTTACATAAAAATGATGCAGTAATGCCACGCAGTGAGGGACACAGATTTTAGATTTGCAGAAAAGAAAAACCTGGTATCACATCTGGAATATGTGGACAGATTCCCTGAGTTCAGTCATTGTTTTTTGTATTGGTATAGTGATTATGTTCTTGTCACTGCTCTGGAGTTGATTGAATCAAAGTGGGGAGTGAAATGTCTTATATGCGGCTGTGGCTCAGGAGGTAGAGGACCAATTACAAGGTTGCTGGTTCAATCCCCGGCTCCTACAGTGTCCTTGGGCAGGATACTGAATGATAAATGTGGCATGTGTTGTACAAAACTGAGGTGAAATCGTGTTGTTTCTCAGGTCACAGAGAATCAGATTCTGTGGGTGTACTGCTGCCGTTAATGTTTTAGTGAGAGAAATTTTGAAAAAGTTTCTCATCTAAAAAGCTTGAAAAGGATCACAAATTGTAATCTGAAGCTGTGAGCCGCAGGTATCAAGGAGGAATGTTAAGTGTAGGTAAGAAGTGAGATGAGTCAGTGTTTATGCCTGACTCACTGTATTCATACTGAAACCCCACAGGGACCCAGTCAGCATCACTGCTGGCTAATGATTTATCAACAGCTCAGTGTGTGTGTGTGTGTGTGTGTGTGCACACTTAAAAACACATTCCTCTCATTGTTTCGTAGTCCTGGATAAACTCGGATAAAACAAAAAATGCCCGACTTGAAAGGCTTCTTTTTTTCTCTTTCCTTGTACTGAAAGTAAACTTCAGAGCCGACATCAAAAATCACATTTATTAATTTAAGACATCTTTTTACCAGTTTGATCAAAAGTAAAACCACAATATCGCTCCCATTATCCTTCACCTAATGTAACAAATAACCTTGAAATTCAGCGTAGACTGTGGTGTGTATTTCAGCTGTACTTGAAAAAGAGCTCTACAGTGTTTTTTACCATTACCACAGTTGGTATTAACAGATGTCTGTGGGACAGGGTGATACAGTGGTGAGAATGGCATATTCTTCTGTGCTATTCTGTGTTTGTGAGTGTAAATGTTTTTGTAGTGTGTCTCATTCATTTCTTTAGATCACATCTGACACTTTTGGACTCACTGACAATCGGCGAAGCATTAAAATCTCCTGGAAAACGGCAATGATGTGCATGCATGGATTTTCTGTACAACCAGTGGTGCCACGTCTGTAAAAACCGATTTCTTCCTGGTGCCGGTAATCAATCTGGAATCAAGTAGATGACGTGATTATTTGTCGTCCCTAATGAAACAGCCATGTGGTTTCTCCTCATGTCTGGTCTCGGTGCTGTACAGAGGCAGCTATAGGCCAGACTGTGGCCTAATGGTGTGGTGGCAGCATTCATCTTCAGTCTCATGTGTGGCTGTTTAAACCACTGTTTCTCAGTATGCATACGGGTTAGAGTCCAGCATGAGGAGGGATTAAGAAAAGAGAAGCATTAACTATTTACTGCTTTTCACAGTAAATAGTTAATAATGTTCTTTTCCCTGACTCACTGCAGTGCAATGGAAATATGTTTTTAACCTTGTTCGACATTTTTGAGAATACGCTCATTCGCTTTCTTGCTGCGAGTCATATGAGAAGACTCAAATGATGTCTCATAGACCTTGAGCCAGAGGGCAATTAGCTTAGCTTAGCATAAATAGTGAAAGCAAAAAATAGTAATTGTATGTCACTCATAAAACCACAAAATATGATTTTCTACCATTGTTATTTTTATGGATTAAACAAATGAAATATGTATTAATTAGCAAGCTTTAAATGTGCTGGTAGCAGAGTTTTGAACTCTGGACAGAGCCAGGCTAGGCAAGACCGTCATCTAACTCTTGGCAGGAAAGTGAATTATCATATTTCCCACATTGTCAAACCATTCCTTCATGGGAGAATAACTGCAGTTTAATTTAGACTTTTTAATATTGTCATATAAATCTTTTATAATGTCAAAACCAAAAAGTCTTTTAAGTCCACCTGGACACGATTACTTTCTCCTGAGCAGGTGGGAGAATTATTGAGCTCTTGGCCTGCTGCTTCATTTTTATCTCATCATTGAGGGTTGTGTCAATGACTTCCCCTTGAGCACATTTCATTTCTTTACAGGAAGCTGCTGTTTTTCAGCTCAGTGCTCTACGTGGTGTTTAATGTGTAGGAAATTTATATTGATTTGTTTATGTATTGGCAGAAATGCAGTATGCTCTTCATGACTATGTTTTCATGCAGAGGAAGCTGGACTTCTTTCACAGAGTCCGCCATGTTTCTAAGGTAGCCCAGAATGGAAAAACCAAACACTTGCTCATGAGAGGTCCTCTGCATTTTTCATGCATTTAGCAGCCACCGTAGGGAAGGTGAGATGAGAGGTGTTCAGGTGGTTGCAATCTGCAACCTCACCACTAGATGCCACTAGATCCTACACACTGGTTCTGAAAAGTCTTGTTTGGTTAGATGTTTGCACATTTTAATTTGTGTTTGTGGACGTGGAAATGTGCTGATGTCAAAACATTTGAGGAGGAATGTTATAAGGTTGCAGAAAATAGCGATATTTAAGTACCTTTTTAATACCTCATGT
This sequence comes from Chelmon rostratus, assembly GCF_017976325.1. Taxonomy (NCBI): domain Eukaryota; kingdom Metazoa; phylum Chordata; class Actinopteri; order Chaetodontiformes; family Chaetodontidae; genus Chelmon; species Chelmon rostratus. The sequence goes on from NC_055663.1 coordinate 24,809,280, forward strand.
TTAAAATGATACAATCTCCATTAATTGCATATTTGATAGTATCAAAAGAAGCAATAAAAAACAGATTTACAATCAGATGTTCAACCCGAGGCTTCACAGATAAGACAACAGCAATAAAATCTTGAATATGTTGCTATGAGTATCTTTTTTAAATCTTTTTCTGCATCAGCACTGTATGCAGGTTGATAGTAATTTATTTTTTTTTATTCTGGTACCGTGACAACATTAGAATGCTACTAAAACTCCTACACTGGGTTATTACACTCTGAAGTTGCTGTTACAAGTGACGAGTTCAGTTTTTCACTTCCAGTTCATTTTCTATGGTTGTTTACGACTGATTGATGATTGCAGATTTATTTTATTTTGAGGAATTGGAAATGCGCAGACACAGACGTGTTTGAACAGGCTTTTGTTACTCCCATACGTACCGGTTCTTTACCCTTCTGAGGAGCCATTTGTTCTGACTATGAGATGGTTTTTCTGTGCACACTGACAGTTCACATCAAGGAATGTTTGTCCTAATCATACACCTCTGAGTAGCTGATATTTCATCACTCTTCCTGCTGCGTTCTTCTAATCCTCTTCAAACTGAGGCGCTATTTTTGGAGACATCCCCTCCTTTTGTCTTCCTCCTCCTCTTCCTCCCCTCACACTGCTGTACATACAAAGATTACTCTTTGGGGTCATTTTAGTATGCTGCATGCATGTGTGTACGTGTGGATGTGTACGTATGTGTGTGTGTGTGTTTAATTCCATCTTTGAAGTTAGTCTGAAAATGGATGTCTTGAATATTTAACCTTCCCCTGAGGCTCGAGCATTAGTCTCAGACTCTCACAGAGGATCTGAGTACAACACAGATCTGTCAGGCTGATGTGTGGTTTATCATGATGCTCTGTGGGAATATGAAGAATCAGAAGCATAGACAAAGCAGGGCCACAGAATGCATGTGAAAGGGCTGTGCAGCTATCTGTTTGTTTGAATGAACAAATAGATGAACCGAGGAATTAGTCTGGTACCAGACAAATAGCCACGTGCATCCAAAAAGCTAATCAGAAAATAATTAAGAGCCTCCCGGCCTCATCCGAGAGCTCATGAATGCATTTCCGAAAAGAAACACAACAGAAAGGATTCATGTGCATGTCAACAGTTTTAAAACGACAACTGCCACTGCGAAAGGACTAATACCACAACAGTACAACACATTATTACTACTTTTTGCCGTCAATATCTGTAAGACTTCCTTGATCTTGTGCTTAACAAAGTGGCAAAACTTCTACGTTCATCATCATTAATGTGGCAATCTTGTGTGAGCATCATAAAGTGATATTTTTGTTGATGCCCTTCTCACTCGTCCCTCTTTTCTTTGTCATAATTAATGTGCAGAGTTCAAATGCTAAGTAGCTTCTTTCTCTCCTTTAAAACAACTTTAAATATTTGCCAAAGTAAAGTTTCTGTGACAGATTGTACTTCAAATAAATGTCACTCCTGCGCATCCATACAAAGAGGTTTCTCACTCACACATACAATGTATTAAAATGCCAACCACATCATAAAAAAAATGCAGATATGCGATTCTCTGGAGTGGGAACAGCTGCAGCCGCTTCCCTGCACGTTAAGGGAGAAAGCAGAGTAAAGCATGTTATTTCCCCTCGCTGTACTTTATCCACAGTTATTTCACATTTCATCGAACATTAAGCACTCACTGCTTCCTGAGTGTGCACTCTGTCTTAATCTATTGAAAATCGGAAAAGGTTGTGACAGTACAGTGTTCTCAATGCTAAAAGCAAACTTATTATTATGTCTCCTGGATAGATGAAAGGATGGAGGGGTTTGTTTTTTGTTTTTGCAGATTTACCCACCAACTACAGTATATACCTACCCTACTGCTGGTTTGGTCGCTATGGTTACACCTACCTCAAAACCAACAGCATATAAACAGTTTTTTTTTCCTTTCAAATCCTGATTCCTTTCAACATCATCTCTGACATGTTTGGTCTCTTCACTTTAAGCAAGTCATCACCATTTCCTGTTTATGATGATAATAACGGCTGGCAGGACATGAAGTTCAACAAGGGCCCAAAGGATGGTGATGAGAAATTAGCACACTGGCAGCAACACATGCATATGTCAAGGTGATTTACCAGTAGAGGAATGCGGTATAGAGGAAGGTCAGCAACCTGAAACAAACCTCACAGGTCATATGCCGGGTTGGATTTTGGATTATTTTAAAATATAATTTATTAAGACAATGCTCTCCACCTATTAGCTACTTCGATGCATGTGACGAGTTGCAAGTATATACGCCATCCCATCTGAGGAGTGGGACGAGAGGCTGAGCGTAGCCAATGCATTGTAGTAGCTTGGTGAGCTAAGTGTAAAGCAAACACCTGCAAAAGGAGGGCTTCTTTTAATCCCACTGGGGGAGAACTACGGCATTGTGGGAACATGAGCTTGTTGTGACAGCAGATAGAAGTGCAGAGATTATAATGGTGTTCTGACTGATGCTTCTAAAACAATCCAAAGTGGATGTGATTCTCTTCCTTCACAACTCCTCCTTTTAAAGTGCATCATGGTCGTGCCTGTACAAAGTTCAGTTTGGTGTGGTGATAAAGTCCAGTTGACCAACCATGTTCATCTGGCTCAAACTGGGAAAAGGTGAAGTTGATCTACTAACCAATAAGACTGGTAATTGATTGGTTTGAGATGTGTTTGACTACTAAACGTGTGTCTTATCAGCTAGTAGAAGTTATTTGTTTTGTGCTGGTGGACTGCCATACCATATTCTCTGTTAGTCTTTTCCCTTTGTCAGATATTGTTGTGTGTGACAGCCTTTGAAGAAAAAACAAGAATATAGTCTCGGCCTTCGGTTGGGTGGTCTTTGATCAGATGATTTTCTTGAGATTATACCTCAGCCTCAGCATATGCCATTTTCTCTTGTGTTCCTCTTACATGTGGAGTACATTTAGCAAACACGGAGCATGAAATGAATGAATGAAGTTTTTTTCTTCCAGCCAAGTGCACATTCAGTCTTACTTCCTATGGCCTTGAACAATGGATGCAACCCCTCAACCTCTGAGCAGCTCTCTAAGGGTTTTAAAGACACCATTGACTGCTTCCTAGTATTCTGTTTTTCCTCCACCCTTTGATTTTTCCCCTGTTCAATTTTCCTCTCAAAATAGCAGTTGTGCAACACTTTACACTTGTAAATACACATTCACGCTATGAGCGATGAGCGTGAGACTGGCTCACAGTTCATGACAGAAGCGTGGCAGTGAACAAAACAACATCATTTGTTTCATCAAAGACATGGCAAATCAGAAATCCCCATCACCAAACAGCACAGTGTAGTTAGTTATTAAGAATTCTTGATGCAGGGTCAGAAACTTGGCAAAACCCATTTTGCAAAGAGGCTGTTTTTATTTTAGATGTGTGCAGTGGTGTACCAGATCTCAGTATTCTCTATCAAAGGTCTGCACACATGGTATAGCTGCACATGACGTGTGATTAAAACAACAAGCTTTAGATATGGAAAAATGCATGAAATGTAGAGCCCACGCATCTCCACAGCGTAGGACCAGCCTGTCGCGCTCTTCTCTGCATGACTGTTGTCTGTGGACCAAAAGAAAAGCTTGAGATTGGAAAGTGCGGGGGGGCCCATCTGTGTCCAACACTGAGCAAAGGAGGACAGACACAAAGGAGGGATTGAAGGGCACAGATGCAAACAGCGAGCGAGAGAAACAACAAGATGGTTAATACAATGTTGTGGCTCTTAAAGTCTGGCTGGCCGTGGGAGACAGTAACACGTCTGTCAGTGTAAGGAGGAGGGCGAGGCTACCCGGGCCAGGCCACCAAAACATTAGCGATGCAGCTCGGAGAGAGGGAGAAATCATGTGAGGAGCACTGGCGAGGTCGGAGACGGAGAGGACAGGGGAAGCAACGGACTGAGAAAAGAGTATGAAGACATGTAAGATGTAAGATGTCTTCAATGAATTGCTTTGCTTCTGCCCCTTTCTGTCACTTTTTATTGAGATTCTCCTGAACGTAAAATTTGAGAGTGAAGAGAAAACAGCCGCCAGAGAGGCAGCAGGGGAAGGTAGATGATACCTTAATAGAATTACCTTAACAGGAGATGAAAATCGGGAAAAAGGAAGCTAAATCAAGAGTGCCCAGCAACTACAAGCAGGGTTTCAGAGAGATAAAGTCTTTCATCATCCAGCAAAGACGCCGTTCATTGAGGAAGGATGGGTACCTGCTGCAGCCGTGACCCCACACGGGAGGCCGGTCACGAGCTGGTTCTCATCAAACGACACGCCGCCTGGCCAGGGACGGCCAAGGTGGTCACCAACCTCGATAATCATGAATTCTCCACGTGGGATCTGACCTGTGACGCAAGGTATGTCATGAAATACTAAATCATAGCACTGCCAAGCATTGACCTCTGTGGAGGTGTAGTGTTGGTTTGATGCCATATAGAGAGCCCTCATGGGGCTTTGTCTAAGGATCATGAAATGGATGACAGCTCGCTAGCTGCTTTGTTTCCGGGAGAGACACGGCTCCCTTCAGCGCAGTACATTGCCCTGACGGCAGATAATAAAACAAGTTGTGTGTGCTGTAGTTTGTCACTTTAATGGGATTGAAAGGGAACACAAGAGACATAAAAGTAGACACACACGCTATGCAAGTTGTGGGTGTGTCTCTTCGTGAGCGTTATTTGGCTCCAGATGTGCGGCACGACTTAACATACACACATCCACAAACACACACTGAGCACCAGTTGTGGGTGCGTCTGCAGGGAGGGGTTTTACTGTAAACACACACACTCCGACTGATCCCCAGCTGAATGCAAACACAAGATTAATTCAGCTTGACAGGAGCTGTTTGACAGCTTTACTGGCATGCTCAGCACTTTCCTCAGCCTCGCTCAGCTGGTCAGACCATAAAGAAGGTGGATTGCCTCCTGCTGTGGGATACGAGCAAAGCTTTTGAAACAGGGATGACAGAAGGGGACGTAATGTCCCAAAAATTTGAGATTATTGCCACATTGATCTCCCATTGTCTCGCAGACGCAATTGTGACTTTATTCAAAAAATCCAAAAAGAACTTGGCATCAGTTTGGCACAAACCCAAGCAAAGTATCAGCTAAATTGCACTTCACCGTTGTCAATGCTCTGATGCCCAAACAGAAGCTTTGCTTAGAAATAGATGGTGTTTTCTCTCCAACGCAAGAAAAATATGTGGGCTAGATGGAATCTTAAGAATTGAAAATCCACATGTGCCCCCAGAAACAATTTGAATTTCAAAACACCTGTGTGGGGATTTGCATCGAACTCAGGTACCACTATTTTACATTTAGAAAGCTGAACGTGGTAAAAATGCAGGCCTATGCTGAGGGGGTAAATATGTCAGCCGGCTTGATGATGCATCTCGAGACTAAGGTTTATTTATTCTTAATCAAACACAGTGGCCTGAAATGAAAGTGTGGTCGAGAGCAGCACAGCAGCAGGCCAGCTTTTCTCTGATCCACATATGAAAGGAAGATTAATGTAAATTCTCTATAAGAAAAACATGTTGTAGAGTGGATTTAAAAGCAGATTTCAAATGACCAAACGGCCAAATAAGAATTACTTCTCAGAGCTTAAAATGACTGAATGGTTTGTGATTTTTAGTTTGAAGTCTAGGTGTTTGACAAAGGCTGTCTCTCTCTCCATTGTGTCACTGTGTTGTGCGCTGTTATCAACAACTGAACTGCAACGTAGACCGGAGACAAAATTACAGGAGCACCTAAATCCAGCAGATCAATATTGCTCTTCCATGGGCAAAATTGAGCAGAGAGCGAGATCTTTTTTTTACTTTTTAGTTGTAAGTTTGGTCTCCAAAAACCTCATCGCTCGTCTTTCTTCCACAGTCGATAAAAATTGAACACTGTAAACTTTACCAGGTGCTTTTGCAGCGCTGTGTGCTGGATTGTAAAGTTCTCCTTGTGTTGTGGAGCTTCTGTAAACCCTGAAATACAGAGAGAAACGTCTGGTGCAGAAGAGACACATTTGCATATTTCATTAATATTATACTGTATAAACATGCACAAACCTAATTTACATTGTAGGCGTTCAGTTGACAGAACCAATCCACAGAACCTCAGAGGATGGAGGCATTCGGTACTACATGAGGCTGAATGCTCTACTCCAGCTTACATGCCTGGAAACACTCTGAACCTCTCTGATTTCATCGTGGAAATGCATGAAAGCAGAAATATTGGGGTGCGCCTGCCGCACTGAGCGCATGATAAGACAGCCATTGCCGAGACCACAGCACATGGTTTCATGTTTGACACTGGAAGCACTTTGTTCTCGCTGTGTTTCCTCCTGTACCGGCGGTGGGAGTAGCTCTCTGGAGGCATCTTACTCTGTCAGCTTCAATGTCTGTCATGGGTGGAGGGTGGTTGCTTTTGTATCTGGAGATGCAGTCAATTATTCAGGAGGAGGATTTAGCTACTTAATGCTCTCTTGATGTGACATTGTTGGTGATCACAATGGGAAGGACTTGCCTTTCGATTCCTCATGTTCCCCCACCCTTGATGCCCTTTTGGAAAGCCTTCTGACTCACCCACGGTAGTAATATTGATTTAATGATGACAGAAATAGGAAATGGTTGTCACAAAGTCCCCCTGAAGGGTTTAACCTGTTTAGATGTCAGATTTGTTTATGCAGTCACTCCAGTGTCTGAACAAAGTCCCCACTGTAGTCTGCCTCATGCGTGGGTGCTGCTAAATTCCTGCGGAAGATCAGCTTCACCGGCTCAGCCTCTAATTTCTCAAAAGGCAAGTTTATTTATATAACACATAACCTGCACAAAGACTAATTAAGGGATATTCACACTGCATGAAAGATGTTTGATAAAAAAATACAGCACAAGACTTTCAAAACATAAATTTAAACAGATAAAAGGACTTCACATGGACATAAAAAGAGACTGGTGCAGATGAGGGAGGGTAATAGTCCAAGTGCTTCAGCCTGAGTCAGAATTAATGGAGAGCATCTATTTTCTTTAGAGCTGCTGTTAAAAGTGATCAAGTCTTTTTTCCTCTAGATGTTTGTTCCAGCTCTGTGTTTCACAAGTAAATGATGCTTCTCGATGTTTTATTCATGGTTCAGGGAACAAGTTGCAGGTTTCTGCCAGGTGACCAGAACCTATTCCCGATGCAGAAACGGGAATATTTGTGACGCGACTAAGAGTCCTGATTATTGATCTGATTTGTTCAGTTTTTTTTTTTTTGTTAGGACACTTTACAATACAAGTCTAATAAACAAAACAATTATAAAATAGATTAAAGTACCCAACAATAACACTGAGTCAGTGGTCCATCCTAACTGTACTAACTGTTTAGTAAAAACTCAATTTTATAATTGAACTGTCAAAAAATAAAAAACCGTATTTAAAACAGATTCATGTCATAGATGATGCCTGATCCACTTAAAGGGTAACTTTCATTTTTTACAACCTGGACCTTATTTGTAGCATTAAATACGCCCATTTACTCACCCAGACAACTTTGGTGGCATTTGGAGTCGTTCTGAAGAAATTAGCCCCAGAGGAGCGGCGCGTATATCCGTATAATGCGAGTACATCCATGCACAGCCTCTATATAACGCATAATCTGCGGTGAAACTCGTTCATATTCCAATATTTTGTTATGATATGCTGGTGCTATTCCCCTCTGAGCCGGCGGTGGCATGTTATCAACATCCGGCGTCTCTAGACAACTACCTCTGATGTGGATGATGTCATTACCGAACGCCGCGCGCTGCGAGCAGCCAGCCACAACACGGCTGACTCTGAATAACCAACCATAGCTGTGCCAAACTACAGCTAAACTAGCCGACCGCTTGTCTGGGTGTCTAAATGGTCGTATTTAATGCTAGAAATAAGGTCCATGTTGTAAAAAACGAAAGTTATCCTTTAATGATGCCAGTACTGGTGCCAATCCAGTGTCTCTCACCAGTGCATCCCTACCCGCTGTCCCAGTTAATACGTTCAATGAGAGGAAGCACACATGTCTTGCTTTCGATTGTAGTTGGCAGACTTTGTGAGGTATTACCACGCAGCTGACATTAAATGTAGAAATGAAATATTCCCGGCTCTTGTCAGCTGTTTGAAGTTTCTATGAATGTTTTGGCAGATTAACAGATTAGTGTTTTATCAGTTTTAATCAGCGTCATTATAATCTGCAGAGGAGGTAAAGGTGGGCTTTTTTGGTGTTGTCTGCAACACTCGGTTCAGTCGATCCATATATGTCATTCAAAACAGTCTGCCAAGCCACTGGGACAGTCACGCATTTCTGTCAGTGTTTTTGCCTGACAGGCTGCCTACTCATTGGCCAGCCTGTTTGGTATTCAGGTAGTGAATTGGCTGTTTGGTTGCCGCCAAGCCCTGTGTGTGTGTGTGTGTGTGTGTGTGACTGAATCAGGTTAGCAGTAAAAAGCAGTCCATAAGCAAAAGGACTGCTTTTGTCCAGTTCCCTGGGGTATTGTAATGATAAAACACACATGGTGGCAGGAGGCAGTGAAACTGAATTTTTTTTCCCCCGATTCTGTTCTGTGAATAGTTTTTACACCTCAGAACAAGAGAGATGAAATGATGTTTTGAAGAGAACCTTTCATGTTATTTGACAGCATGTAGCATGTGTGAAGTTATCAAAGCAGTAGTTGTTGCAATACCTGTGTAATATAACATACTGCAAGTTATACCACACAGTTTATAGTATAAATAGGACTGTCATGGAGAAGCTCACACCAGCAAATATTTGTCTGATTGTCTGAGCTGCAGCACAACGCCTGCTCCTCTATTCATCCAACTTGTTATTCAAAGATGGCGCAGACACAATGATGCAAAATCTAGATCACCCTGTTAATCTTTTATCATTCTTATGAGATATGCACCCCCCAACAGGACAGACAAAGAACCATTGATGTAGTGGACATCACTAAAGCAGAGTTGGAGCTAAGGCTGTTGTTGAACTACATTTCAGAGTCGTCTGTTTTTCTGTTTTTCCTGTGTCTGTTTTCTCTCTCTCTCACACACGATACTGCAGTTATTCTGATATTGAGTCTAGACCTAATGTGTCTGCCTAACTGGTTGTTACTCATGCAAATCATAATCATAAATGCAAATTGTTTATGCAGATGTTGTATTTTGGGACCAAACGGTCATTAGCATTTCATTGTGGCTTTAACTGGTGCTCATACAATTCTGTCACATGTAAATGAGTCAGCAAATTTCTTTGACCAATCAGCCAGTTCTTCGTGTATTGATACACACATAAGTTTGACATGACGCTATACCAGTTTTTTATTTTTGTTTCTGCCCTAAACTGAAAATGGCGTCTCATTTCCCAGATTGAGGTGCTGGAGGTTTACTCTGTGCGTCTTAATCAAACTATCTTGTCTGTTATGGCCACTTCTTTGCCCACAGGTGGCGAACTGGAAATGTAATAGAGACATAAAAAACTTCCCTCCAGCAGTGAGTAAGTAATTTATGCAAAGAAATCTTGACTCTGCAACATTAGAGTCTTGGCATTTTTTGCCATTTTAATATCTTTTGGTATAAATCATCATAGACTCTCTCACTATCTCTTTATTATGCGTTTAATAATAATTGTGGAATAACACAACACTGAAATGCTGTCTAAACTTCTGTATTCTCATTGCATGAGACCTAAATCATTCTTAGCTTCCTTTATTATATTCCCAATACTTTATGTAATGTTGAGTTTGTATCTTTTCTTCAACGAGCACTCTGCTTCACGAGCTCTGATGTTTGTCTTTTTAGGAGAACAGTTGCTGTCGATAAAAACAGTTTGTAGTTTGTATTACCTTTTAATAACCCAGAGTAATGTCTGCAGGCATTCCCTCTGGCTTCACAGTCCCAGCAACATTTACTAACACGATAGGGTGGCCTTTATGTGGCCTGAGAGGCAAAACTCAGGGCAAAAAAGTGTGCAAATACTGGCTGCTGCATATTAAGCTCATTGCTTTGAGTGCACGGTAATAACTGAAGGTGACTGTACATGTACCTGAACATAACAACATGCTTCCGCCTTGGTAATATGACGTAGTTAACTTGTTAGTAGTACTCAACATTATTAACTGTTGCTAATAGTGTGATTTTACAGCTAAAGGTCTTAAAGGGTAACTTTCGTTTTTTACAACCTGGACCTTATTTGTAGAATTAAATACGCCCATTTACTCACCCAGACAACTTTGGTGGCATTTGGAGTCGTTTTGAAGAAATTAGCCCCAGAGGAGCGGCGCGTATATCCGTACAATGCGAGTTATCGGGGCACCCGTGCGTAGCCTCTATAAATGCATAATCTGCGGCGAAACTCGTTCATATTCCAATATTTTGTTATGATATGCTGGTGCTATTCCCCTCTGAGCCTGTGGTGGCATGTTATCAACATCCAGTGTCTCTAGACAACTACTTCTGACGTGGATGATGCCATTTTCGAGCGCCGCGCGCTGCGAGCAACCAGCCACAACACGGCTAACTCTGCGGTGGTCGGCTAGTTTAGCTGTAGTTCGCGACTGTTATTTTTCACAAAATGGGTGAATATTTTGCCGACTCTGAGGTGGTGGACGATGACTTTGTTTACGATGGACGTCCTCACCGGTTTGAGCCAGAGTACACGGACGAGGAGCGGGTGGTAATTTCTTCAAAACGACTCCAAATGCCACCGAAGTTGTCGGGGTGTCTAAATGGTCGTAATTAATGCTACAAATAAAGTCCAGGTTGTAAAAAACGAAAGTTATCCTTTAACAGCATGTAGGCTTTTATAAAATGAAGGTGTAGCTGCATTTCCTTCATTCTTCTGTACAGATGAGTTTGCCTTGTGAGGTATTTGACTGGCTTTGAATGCAGCAGAAAGCATTTTCACATGTTGCAGATGTGCATTTTTCTCACTTCTTGGCATTTTCATAGAAAGTACAGATGTCTTTTTGTGTGCGCTTGGTCTTTTGGCAACAGTTGGAGACATTTAAAGCAATGGACCAAGACTTCTCCGCTCAGCAGTTCTGCTCTTTCAATTTACCTGTCATTAAAAATCAACTATTGACCTTCGCTGTGTGATCATGTGACATTTCCAAACAATGGGGAGGTGATGAGAGAAAGATGAGCATGTGGGGAATTTCCCCGTTTTCTCTCAAAGCGAGAGGCTTTGCTGAGCCTGAATGCCGTTGAAAGCACTCCTGCCCTTTGTTTAGGCGTAATTCTCCCTGTACCGTTGTGTAATTTTGAATGCCTCATTACAACCAGGCAGAAACAGGCTCGTTATAGCGCACAGTCAGTAGGAGTAAAAAATGAGACCACTTAACAGATGCTAAGCACATTTTAATCAACAGAAACTAAAGGCTAAGACACACATTATTTTTCTGAGATACGTCTGAATTTTCACTTTTATTTTGCAACGCTTTGTTCCACTCTGTTCCCTTTGTGCATTTGTCCCTACTGGTTTGTGGTTTTATCGCAATCGTCCTGTTTCATTACTCTATTGATGACACCCTTATATATCTGTCTGTCTCTGACCTCTTCAGTAACATGTTCTCAAGCGGAAACAGTAAAGTATAACCTTGAATTGCCTTTCGTGTCACCACCAGTGATGGACTGACAGTGAGCTCTTCTTCTGTTCCTGGCAGTAACTGTCGGGCCATTCACTGTCAAGGCCCTTTGAAGGCTTACTGAAAGGGGTCACTTTTGGGTGGGGAGGAACGGCAAGGCACTGATCATTACCATTTCAATCAGGATCCAAGTGAATCCAGTTCAGAAGCCAGAATAAAGGAGATGCATGCAATATGATACCATATAGTATCAGCTCAGAGGCAAAATTACTGTAATAGATTGCAATTTATATCAATTTGAGATGCTCTTATCTGGAGCAGATCAAATACACTGTAGGGCGTGATTTTCAGATAACACTGCAGAGTCGGGAAGCATTGTGAGAGCTAATGAATCTTCATTTTTTGTTTACTTCTCTCCATTGGCCTACTGAGACAATATTCATTAAGCAATCATTGGTAGTACTGAAGCAGCAGTAGTGTTCACAGCCTGATTTGAATTCCTGAGTCTTATTGAGGATGATTTTTCATATTCGAGTTATTAGCCGACACTCACAGTCAGTGCATCACAGAACAGTGCCGTAGAATAAAATTAACTTCAGTTTAATTTGAGTAATATCACTAAAATTACAGGACCGTGGTAGCAAGTAATAGAGCTGGATTCCCCCGACAGTATGACTAGAATTATGGACAGAGGTGTTGGTAAAATAATTTTTAGAAATAGGTGCTACAAAAGAGAAAGTGGTCGAAGGGATTCTTTCTCCCTGCAGGATAAGATCACATTAGAGGTAATAGAAGAGTGAAATGAGGCACCGAAAATGATTTAGGCGACAGAGGGTGATGTGAAGCAGCTTGAAGAGATGAGATTGAACAGTGATGGAAGATAGAAAGTGGCTCTGCTGCTCCGTCTTCAGCAGAACTACGGGGTTATAGATACGTATGTATGAGGCCAACCCAGCACATCCTCCCTGATAGTGGTGTATGACCCTGCTTGTTATCTACAATGTGCTTGGTTTTGTTCAGCTTTGCACCATTGATCATTCCCCTGTTGTCACCCAAAGCATATAAAAACTCTGTAAATCAAGTTCACCTCCATACTGTAAGCAGCAAGGCTTCACATAGAACAGATAAGAGTGATCTGATCAAGGAACGCACATTTTAAGCAATTTCCTGGTGGTTGGCTGTGGTAATTGATCTGTAATTGACTAGTCATTAAAGTCACACAAAAATCATGTTTTTCCTGCATGAAATCTCTATTTACATAAGCTGTAATTTTCTGTTTTTGAAAAACAAGCCAAGTAAGTTGGATATTTATAGCCTCTTTGTGGAGGATTGGAAGATTTCTGGCTTTGGCACACATACCCGAGGTAAGATTAGAAATGACAAAGACAGCAGTACACAAAAAAAAACTGGGCTCAGATTCCAGCCCAGGCCCCTTGCTGCATGTCGTGAGTACTGATAAATACTACTACAGTGCTGACATACTGACAAATACTTCAAATTCAGTTCAACTCTGAAAGGAATTCATCAGGCATTGATTAATTAATAACATCCATGGTTTAATCCACACATGTGTCATATTTCTAAGATGTCAGGAATGGTGCCAGGTTTTTACAGTTTCCATCTCTGTTTAAGCGTGGTGGCAGGCTGGTGTAGCTGTCTGAGAGATCCGGCTCCAACAGGATCAGTTTGCTGTGTCAACTGGCATCAACCTAAAGTCCCCTTCAGTGCCCTGCAAGCTCCAGAGTTTTCATAAAAGGATAAATGGAGCGTTAGTTTACTTTTTTCCTCATATTTCCACAACTTTCTTTGTTTTCAAATTGAATTTGACACCAGATTTAGTTTTGAGTCTGAGCTGCTGGGCGTTCTGCCTTCAAAGAGCTGATCGGGATTTTGTGGTGCCCAGTTAGAGACCTGTCATTCCAGACTCTGACCAATCAGTCAAGCTCTGGGTGACGGCCAGTTTTCAGAGAAAACAGAAAAAAGGCTCTGGAATGAGAGAGTTTCTGAGCACCTAATACATGAACTACATCTCACTTTTTCATGTTTAAGTCTCACAGTGTAATGAATTTATTTTTTTTCTTGGGTTGGAAAAAAGTGAAATCCTGTGGTCTGGCTATGAGAGCTGCTCGTCTTTGAACCTGAGCCTCTTTGTGAAGGGAGAATGAGCTTATGTGCTTTGATTTACAAAAGAGGAGAGTCGTGTCGCTTCTCTCCTTTTTGTATTAGTTTCTCAGTGAATAAAGAGGTGTGCTTTTTCCGAGTGGAGCATTGTGTTGTGTGTTGGACTGGATAAATATGATGCACATTAGCCTACTATTCGTGCCAGCAGCTGATCTCATTACGATAGTCCGTACCTAATAAACCATGCCTTTTCACACATACATGCCTACATTCACAATGTCAGTGAGACAGTTATCCTTTGTATCCGTTCACATAATGCACAGGTTGATATGCTGCTGTCTGTTTTCTATTTCTCGTGTTGCATCTCATTACTGTTTACTGCGGCAACAGCCCAGTTTTCTCATCAGGAACATTGCAGTTTCATTCTGGGTCGTGCTGGCCTTCCCTGCATACTGATAGGGATTTTCATTGTTTGTGTGTGAGTGAAGTTCTGGCAGTCAGAAATAATAACACAGAAAAATTATGGAGACACTTAAAGAAATTTAGCTACATAGCTAAACTGCATTTTCTTTTAATCTCTACAAATGAGAAACACGAAAACTTCTTTTCAATTCATATTACAACCTGAAAGATCAAACTTTTCCAATTGTGAGAGCTGTGATTTTAATCGTAGTTGACATTATTGGCAGAGTTTTAACAAGCTGGTGAAAGATTTAGATGGCAGTAAGATTTCACCTCTTGAAATTATTTCCTTTGTTGGCACATTAGGTCAGGTGGAATTGGTTAAAGTTAATTGAAAGAGCTGGTCAAACTACAAAAGAAACTCAGGTTAATGTGCTTTATGCATGCTGGGGTCTGGACTTTAACACTTAGAAAGACTCAGAGTCAGACTGTCTATGGGTTGAAACAGGAGATTTCTCTGGTACGATATATGGTATTACGCAATTATTGCTGTTATTATTGCAATTACACTTAAAGATATAAAAACAAAAGTTTTTTTTGGGCTGAATAAAGGCGTTATTATATTTTCCTAAAGTATCATGTTCTATATTTTTTAATTTAGATTTTTTAACACTAATGCCAGGATCAGACTGAATCTAGCCTGATTTTTAGATGATTTTGTCGTGGTAGATGATTTACCGGCATCATGGCGGATTATGAACGACAGTCAGGCATCTAGACTGGTGTGGTTTGACACGATAAATGACCTGTCGTCATCCAGGACGCCCCACGACACCCGAAAAGTCTAACATGTCTAGAGTTTTTTTGTCTTGCATCTCCCACCATGTGTTCCTTAGTGTTGGCCAATCCTGCTGTCAGGTGGGACAACGAAACAGAAGAAAAGCTTGTTGCCCATACTGTCCTCTCTGTGCCACCCAGGACCGCATCCACAGCCGTTTTTTCTCTCCTCTAACGCTGTAACCCTTGTCTGTGTAATTCTAAAAAAAAAAAAAAGAGAGGGAGGGGACTTGGCTGCTCGAAAATAATCAAAGTGCAACTCCATTATTGTATCAGATTTTTTCATGTAGAAATTAGGATTGTGCTTATAATGAATACCCATTTGTCTTGTTTAATAGTATTTAGACCAATAATACACTTCCTGAATTATTTTCTTTTGGAGGCAATAATTTCAGTTTAAATTGAAAATGCTATGTTTGGCCAAAAAACAGCTCTTTTCCCGAAACCATTCAGCTCTACTTAACCCTAGTCCCACAAATGACATGTGGCATTCACAACAGCAGCTAAATTATTGCCAACAGACGTATTTTCTCATTTCCTCTTAATATTCTTTCAGTGTCTGATTGGATAATGCAAAGACATGTGCCTCGGGATCTCTGTTTGACTTCTGTTGTTCAGCACCAAAGCATGCCATGCTAATCAGATACAGGGAGACAATCAAATCCAGTCAACCCAGATCTTTTGAAGAAAGTGTCTTTGCTTTCCTCTTAACTCTGGATCTGATCCAGCATATGAAAGATTTCCTCTAATTGTGCTGTCATTTTCTAGCTGGTGGAGATGGAGGGATGTGAGGCCTCAAGTGATGATGGAAGGAAAGAGCTCAGAGGAAGAGTATTAATAGTAGGACTGTGTGTGTGTGTGTGTGTGTGTGTGAGGCTAAAGATTGAAGAATCTGGATCAAAAGATCCCCGGGGATATTGACACACACGTACACACACACACACACACAAACACACAGATACACACAAGTTATTGCGTCATTGAAGCCAGCAAAGCTTCTCCCAAGACAAACGAGCACATTCTTGAATTTTATGAGCCAGATAATAGTATATCTACCAGGAGGGGTTTATCTAGCTTTCTCAGTTACAACACATGTACCCACCCCATCCTCACACACACACACACACACACACACACACACACACACACACACACACACACACACACACACATGCATGGGCATACAAAGCTCCTGTTTCCACAGTCTCATAAATAGACTTTGTTTTGACAGATTTCTCCTGATCAGATCAGCCCATCGTGCTATTAGCTGATTCTCCCCGAGTTCTGACCAGCCGAATGATTGATCAGGGTGTCCTGAGTAAACTAATATGGAGCCCTACCAGACAGAGACTGAGCACAGGCGAGTCGGAGGAAATGAGGGAGCTGGAGATTGTGAGAATGTGTCTCGTTCTGGATTGAGAGGAAGTGTGTGTGTGTGTGTGGGAGAGGACAAAATCCAACTTTTTTAAGAAGGTAGTGGGAGTAATTGTGTAAAGTTTGCATAACCTAAGCATTCCCGTTCTTAGCTGCAGGTGAGGGGATTGGAAGTGAAGCGGTATACTCAGGTGTATCTTATCTACAGTTTTAATTTGTCACCTCCTGCTTGTGTTGACATGTTTTTTTTTGTGATTTCTGAATATACGGCGCCATCTTTGACGTGAAACTGTCAGGTGCTGGAGGTTTTACTTCCAAAACAGACAATGGGCTGCAGAGTGAGATTTTAAATCCAGAAATCTCAAGTTATGACTAGATCAATAGTATTGATCAGCAGCTAGCTTTACTGTGTTGGTGCTGTTGGGCAGCTTGCAATCAGAGAGGGATGGAAAGGGTGCTGCAGGTGAGTGTTGTTGTTTTTGCAGATTTTCAGAAGTATGGGCTCAGATGTGACCTTGACGGCGGGGAAAGGGAGGCAGAGGTGTATTGGGAAGTTGTGTGTGTGTGTATATGTGTGTGTGTGTGTGTGTTTATGTGCATTTCAAGGCGAGCAGCTATGAAGGGGTTTAGGCTGTAAAAGCCTGATAAGCCGAACCACAGGCCCAGTCACACTTCTGCCATCTCACCCACTGACATAATGATTCAACACAGCTGTCAGCTGTCTGCAATATGACAACCGCTGTACGTGTGGTGTGTGTGCACTGTGCTGTGTATCCCTGATATATATATATATATATATATGTGTGTGTGTGTGTGTGTGTGTGTATACCATGCCTGTGTGTGTGTGTGTCTCCCATCTGTTGTATGCATGAATGTACATATAAATATCGTTTTATGTGCACCTTACATCTTTGCATCAGTGAATCTGTGCAGAAGATTGTCCACCACCTGTGTGTGTGTGCATGTGTGTGTGTGCAGGGGTGGATAGGCGAGCAAAGGTGGAGCTGGTCCACCTGCTTCTTCAAACAAGGAGAGTAAAGACAAAGACAGAGGAGGATGGAGAAGACGAAGGGGCAGGGTCCCCTGGTTAGATTGTGCTGGAATTAAATTTCACAACAAAAACAAACAGCGGGAGACGGGCTGGCCCACCTCCTTCCCTCCCACCTCTGCTGTTCTTTTCATCTCCCCCAATCCCGCACCACCGTCCCTCCCCTTCCTCCCTCCTTCCCTCTGTCTCTACTCCTACCTGCTCTTGCGTCTCCTCTCTTTTCCTACCTTTTTTTTTTTTTTCCTCTTTCTGCACTCTCACCACAGTGAAGGCCTGATGTAACCAGTCACTTACACCACAGACGCTGACGCTCCTTCAGGCTGTGTGAATCAGGTCTGGATGATGTCAGAGGTCACCAGACGGAGATGTGAGACTCCTGACGTCACACATCACTTGGCAAAAGGCGTCTGATTTAGCAGTTAGCACATTAACAAGGCTTTAACCCAACCAGTGGCATGAATCAAACATTTGTTCCAAAATTAAATGTCCACAAGTATAATACAGTGATAATGTAAAAACAGGATGTTAGCAGATCTAAAAGATTAAGATTAAGATGATAAATTATTTACACACGCACATATGTACATGTATATGTGTATATATATATATGTATGTGTGTGATTGTATATGTATGCATGTATATATACACGACCACAAAAAACATCAGTATCAGAAACTCTAGATAAAATATCAATAACTTTCTAGTCAACTAATCCCCCCTCAACATGCAACCAAACAGCTCCCTCTCAGCTCCGTGCTCCTCCTTGCACGTGAGTCATTTTCAGAGGCTGTAGATAAAACTGTCCAGTTGTTCAGAGGAAAGAAAATGAGGTTAAAGAAAAGCGAGAACAGCTTTCTTATCCTGTTGATGATCTCCTGACCATGTTGGAATCCACTGTGTGAGGGGACCCACTGACTCTTTGTGCTCATTATTCTTTGCTGCTTGTGACCTCAACAAGTTCGTCAGCATGATAAAAGTTTACCCTGCTCTTATCGCTTTAATTTCTAGTTACCGTGGAAAGCAAGCGAAGCGAAGCTTGCAGCGGGACCTCGTCTGTTAATCTGTTTTCATCACACTGAATGACTTGACTCTGCAGGGAGTGGACACTTGTCAGAACTGCATGGTGCTTGTGATAAAAGTTTGTTTAGAGGTTGATGAATGCCATCGCCAAACATGTGCAAACATTCCCTGTCTGAGTTGGTGTGTTTCCATGGCTGGTTGGGAACAGTTTGTTGCAATCGTGAGTGCCACAGGCTTGTGAAATGGGCCCTCACTCTCATTAAGATGTGGGATTTTCACTTCACATGGGACAGTGATGCAAGATGATAGTAAGAGTGTCAAAACGGAGCGTAAGATGTCATTAGTGAATGAGCTTATCTGCTCTGAGGGGAGAAACCCAACCAGTAAACGTTCACATTTCCGTGTATTATCTGATTAGAGTTCATGTCACACTTCAACTTCATCATCAAAATATCAGTCAAAATCCCAAATGTAAACAACAAGGAAAACAACTATTCAGGAGCTAATCCCGTGGCTACATGTTTTTAGCTTTTCATGCCACTACCTCGTGTGCGAAGCGTCTTTTTATATCAGATTACACGTCTGGACTTTGACCCGCGGTGAGTGAAGCTGTCATGTTGCCAGCTTCGTGGCCGTGTCATCAGCCTTTCCCCAGGTGCAGCGGAGTCGTCCTTGCAGCGGGGTCACAGCAGTGCTCTGCTTTGTAGGGCACTGGAGTAGTCCACCTCTCCGGGGAGACAGCACATCTCTGTTTAGCTGCACAGAGGTGACCTCTCACCTGCAGGCTTCCTGTGCTGATTGTGAGGTTTGGAGTCGGGCTGTGGGCCGCCGTGAATAACCTGCTGTTCACTAAAACAGACTGTCTGCGTCTGCTGTTAGCTGTTATTTATCTGTCTGGCCTCTCAGTCCATTAGTGCTTTCCAGACTCACTCTCCTTTCTGTTCTCTCAGTCTTTATTTTTCAGCATTTTCCAGACGGGTTGTGTTAACATGCACTCAATAATGTGATTATTTCAAATGCTGAGATAAGCAGCCGAGCCATTTGCTTTTAGGGCTGGACAACAACAATATCATGTTATTATTACATGTGACATTATTATTACATGTTAAAAGGACTCGATTGTCATGGGAAACAAATGGAACATTTCCAAAGCAAGTGTGAAATACAGCACAGTCAGTGCTGTCAGTACAAGAGCGATGTTTCTGTGTTTTTATATGTAATTTGTTTGTTTCCACTGTTGTGAATAAAGCAGAAATGGTTTGCTGATTAATCAATAAAAGCCACCCGAACCAATAACCCTCACCCAGCCTCTGACTTGTGATAGCGAAATAAATAATGAATATCTTTGCATTTTGGACAGTTGTTTGGACACATTAAGCAAATTGAAGACAGTGCTTTGGGCGTTCAGAAATGTTGTGATGGCTGTTTTCTACCAGTTTCTGATATTTTATACACAGAACGGTTAATTGACTCATAGAGGAAAATAATTGACTAATCAGTAATATGAATAGTCAGTAGTTGCAACCCTAGCTATGTTTTTCTGTGAAAAAACGTGTTTATACTGTTCATCTCAAAATAAATGAATGAAATAAACTACTGTTTTGATTTCAGTACAGAAACTGTGGTGACATGAGCTCCTTGAGTTCATCATCTGATCTCTTCCTGATACAACATGCTCTGCGTCAACACCCACATGTGCACAAATTGCTCATGCGGCTCCTGAAGAAATGCAGTTAAGGTGTACACATATTCTTTGCTGCCACTGTTTACAAAAGCTGAGTGTTTTACATGCTTTACTTTGATTACAACCACAGTTGACTACAATCATAATTGCCCTGGCAAAGGTGAAGCGAAGGTGTTTACATGGACTCGGTGAGGTTTGCGTTCAGGTTTTAAATTACACTGTAATCACATTTTTTGTGTGCATGTAAACAACGTCATGGTCTCTCCCTCTTCCTCTCTCTCTCTCAAACACACTTTGCCTCTCTCTCTCTCTCTCTCTCTCAAACACACTTTGCCCCTCTCTCTCTCACATACACATTGCCTCTCTCTCTCTCTCTCTCTAACACACACACTTTGCCTCTCTCTCTTCCTCTCAGCGGTGTGTATCCTGCCAGATGAGCATGAGGCGGGAAAAGGAATGTAGCTCCGCTCTGTTTACCTCTCTCTCTCTCTCTCTCTCTCTTTCTTTTTTCTCCCTCTCTCACTCTCTCTCTCTTTCTTTTTTTTCTCTCTCTCTCTCTCTCCCTCTCTTTCTCTCCCTCTCTCTCTCTCTCTCTCTGTGTGAGTATGCTCAGTCATTCAGCTCTGTGCACCGCTGTCGTTTCGTGAGGCTGGAGAGCCGGTGGGAAGCCTGTGATTGGGGAAATAAGCGCTTGTGCCGGAGCCGGCTGCCCCAGAGATAAACTAGATACAGCGGAGGGACGCAGGGACTGTGGATTTTAACCTGCACATGTCAAGAAGAGATGGATTTGTGGCGCGTCTGAACTTTGGAGAGAATGCACTGCACATGCAAAAGACCTAAACAGCTCCTATTCAGCATCGGGGATTGTTGGAGAAACGATCTCTGAAATCTGCTGCTTATCTTGGACACTGATGTACAGCTGCTCCTGAGAGGCTGAAAACCCTGGAAGTACGAGCCAAATCATTGAGATGTAAGGTGGAGACATGTATTACGCATGATTTAACAGGCAAAAGATACAGCTCAGCAAGGTTAACCTCAAAGACATCTGTTATACCTGATTACACCTGAGACGTGGGGGAAAATGACTGGTTCGAGGCAGAAGTAAAGGAGTATCCTGTGATGTCAGACTTCACCTGGGGCAATCGTCTGAGACTCTGCTGAGTATCTGTGGCGTTGTTGGCGGGTGGGGGGCCGGCAGGAGCAGACTTCATTTGCAGGTGTCTACACCACACCAGACTTGACTCACCTGACATCATCCCTTCTCTGTTTAGACTCAGCCCCTTAACTCATTTTGTCGCCTCACCGTCTCAGTGGTCCCCGCTCTCAAACCCACCGCCACCTCTCGTTTTCTCCCCATGGAACCACTCAAGAGACGAGAGAAGAGACGCTGATTAATGTGACTCCCAGCAGCTCGTGTCTGATTCCACAGCACTAGAAATAGAAAGAAACGGCGGCGGCACTTGTGAACTGTCTTCACGTGGAACAAGAGAAGCACCATGTGGAATCAGTCTGGATACTGCAATCACATTCCTCACCCTGGATATCCCTTCTACCATGCTCCCTGCAGGTATGCTATCGCTACCCCAACATATACCCAAATTCTGCTTCTGCTTTCTGTGCAGTTGCAGTAACTTGTTGAAGT
Organism: Chelmon rostratus; assembly: GCF_017976325.1. Classification (NCBI taxonomy): domain Eukaryota; kingdom Metazoa; phylum Chordata; class Actinopteri; order Chaetodontiformes; family Chaetodontidae; genus Chelmon; species Chelmon rostratus. The sequence continues at coordinate 24,831,018 of NC_055663.1, forward strand.
GGCTTCTTGCTTCGAGGTCCCGTGTCTCATTAATTTTCATTGTTTTTCCACTGGGAGACAATTCTTTGTATTTACCATGTTTACAGATGGAAGTGATTCTGATCACTTTGATTTTTGGTGTCCCTCAAGGGTGAATGCTTGGTCCACTGTTAGGAGAATTGTTATTGCCATTAGGAGCAGTTTTTGATCCAATTGCTCTGATTTAATGCATCCATGTTTGCTGAAAAGTAAGCCAAGATGTTAGTGGTTTTAGTCTTCTCCAAAGCAAACTGGTTTGTCAGGAATGTTTGTGTGGCGGCCAGCTTTAAAAGAACAAGGAAACCGGTTTTACCTGTGCAGAATAATAGAAGTTAGTGAATAGGCAGGTGTGTTGGTCAGTATGTCAGAGAGTGAAGCTCATGCACTGAGCTTTTATCATGCTAGCTAAAAACACTCCTACAGCAAGGGTGTAGCGCCATACTGTGTTTGAAATAAAATAAAATACAAATATAACCTGTTTTTTCTCTCTTGAAAACACTTGATTAAAGCAGATTATGTAAGATTTTTGCTAGTCCTCTTCCATTATGCCCCCCCCCCCAGCAGTAATGACATCATTACATTTATCACAAGGTTTCAGATGTGACCCAGTCTCAAATGAACACCATCAATCCTCATTCCCTGAGGGGAGAACAGACCCCTGCCTACGCCTCTTTTTCTGTCAGATACTGTAATAGTCTCTAACCTCTAAAGGCTGCTGGAGCTCAAGCACCAGAATACTGATTCACCATTACTAGTTATTTATGAAATCCCTGTGTGGTTGAGCATAATGAGGACATAGTTTAAAAATTAATCACATGATAAATGATAAACATATAACTAGTGTGTGTGTACGTTAGCAAGCACACATGCATTTTAAGAGCTAGTTGCGTGTTTTTTGTCTTCATCTGTCCATGCCGTGCACATAGTTTAGGTGAATATGCTGGTGTTGGTGCAGCAGGAGCGTTCGGGGTGGTCTGCACTCGGGGGGGAGAGGGATTTAGCTGATGAGTGAGTCATACCTCAGACCACTGGGCAGGTCAATGACCTGTCAGATCAGCCAGCTCATGGCAGAGAGAGCGAGAGGGAAAGAGTACACAGGAATCCAGGAAATAGCCCTAAGCGTCAAAATAAACTAACCATCGCTATTCACTCCCACTCTACTCTCACTCATGGTGAAGTACTCTGACTCACGCTATGAATGTTCCACCTGTAGCCTAATCACTTCATGCATGCAAGTCAAATTTGACATTTTTCTGCATAAATGCAATTTCCATCATGCTTAAGATGCAGTAGAAACAAACTGCATAGCTGCAGGAGATTTGCTGTAATATTTTCTTTCATTGCTTTTTTTCTGTTGTTCAAACTGTTATCCACCTTGCTGCTTCAATGTCATTTATGCCCTGTTTCCCATCTTCTCATCTTGGTTTTTAATCCTCTTTTTGGATTTACAGTCCTCTGAGGGATTTTCTGTTCACCTGCACATGCTTCCACATTGGAAGATTGACTGCTGAGAATAATATTCAAGCTAACGCCTACATCTCCCTGACAAAAGAGGGAAAATGCTTCTTAGTTTACAGTTAAGGTGCTATGGGAACATTTTATAGGATATGAAGAGCACTGAAATTAGATCTTGTTTTTTCCTGGAGGAAGAAGCGATCAAGCTTCAAAATTGCATTTGTCACTCTAAAAGAATTATTAAGTGTTCTAACCGTTTTATTTATGAGCTTCTCTCTAAACTGTCAAATTTAGAGATTCATACTTCATACTGCTTTTTTATTAATAAAGCCAAAAATGAAGAAATAGTACATTACATTAGAGGAATAGACACACTGGCAGCACGATGGAGCTCATTTTCTGAACTCAGCGAAGGTCCAGTGATCCCTTGCGGAGGCCGCTCCAGTTAATGATTACCTCACCTGTCAACAGACTCGTCTTTGACTCTGTCAGTCTCCGCCCCCGCCCGTCTGCTTAATCCAACGTGTTTACATTCAAATGACAAGGTGTTCACTCGCTGCTCGAGGAAGTCCTTCGCCAGACTCCGTTATTTGGTCCGCTAATCCAGCGTAAGCCAGCAGCGTCAGTCAGCCACGGAGGCACGAGGTGAGCGTGAAAGCTTAATGAGGGCCTGCGTGTTCGATTGCCTCAGTGTATTGATTGTATTTGTGTGTGTGTGTGTATGTTTGAGCATGAGGTGGAGGATGAATGAACTGAGTGTTCATGTGTTCTGAGTGGGCGTAGCTGCTGTGTTTGACCTATCACTGAAAGGTATCAATAGACTTGATTGGAGAGCATTATTTCAGAGATAAGTAAGTTAGACAGTGTGTATTTATGTTGCATCGCATTTTGGAGAGTGTATGGAAAGAGTGACAGGTGACTAAGGTCATGAGGGATTCAAACTCATAACACTGCATGTGCCAAGTTACTCAGACACCACAAAGGTGTGTTCCTGTGTGCACACCTGTGGGAGGAATTTACACTAGCTTCACACTGTATGTATTGTACTCTGTGTGTGTGTGTGTGTGTGTGTGTGTGTGTGTGTGTGTGTGTGTGTGTGTCTGTGTAGGCCTGTCAGCCTCACAACAGCTCAGGGATGTAAATGGATTTGGGCTGGTGGCCCAGCAGGGGGTGAATGGAGCAGATTGTCTGCCTCAGTTCTACACACACACACACACACATACATGTACACACACACATACACAGACAAAGTGCTCTGTCACACCTTCACCTACAACTATGCACACATAGACACAATCACTTCATAATGCAACTTCCAACAACTCATAATTGACTACGGTTTAACTTTAGAACCAACTTAACCTCTCTCAAATATTTAGAGGGCGAAGTGTGTGCGATGGCCTCTTAATCTCTGTTCGTGGTCTGAATAATGTGTGACAAATGAAGCTCAGCAGTAAGAAAATCTATTACAGTGGCGCTATCCCTGTCATCTTTAGTTTAGTTCATGAAGTACGTCTGTGTAAAAGGATTCTCTGCCGGTGAGGGAATGAAGATGAGCTTTTAGTGCTAAACTTCACCTGAAGGGACAGCAGAAATGACTGTGGGGAGAGAGTGATAGGTAATAACTGTGAAGGCAGGAACACTGGAATGGTATAAGAAGCAAAGACAGGACTGTGTATGTCCAGAGGCATAAACTTAATTGACACTTTGCAAGAAAGTGCCCCTAACATTTCGTACAATATTTTGTGAAATTAAAATTTATTACGGCCGCTGGACTGTACAGTATGTGATCTGTGGCAGCGTTTGACTGAGATATTCTTGCCCAGTGTGTTTTGGGCAGGAAAAATTAAAAATGGATTAGTTTTAATGAGAAATCAGATGACTACCTAGTCTGAAGCGATGTAAATGTTGGCACCACGCAGCCAGGCTTTAGAGAGTGTGCCAATTTCACATTACCGGCTAGCATAAACTGAAAATAAAACAATTGAGGGTTGGAGCATATGTTGTTTTGGGGACAAAGAAATTGGGAAATGGCCCTGCCTCCAGCTTTGAGTAGAAAGTCGAGGCAGAAAAGTAGATTAAACAAATCTTAGATGCTAAAATGAAGCAAAAATTGGATTAAATTTGTCCAGAAGTTGATTTACCCCTCTGGTATACACACACACACACACACACACACACTTGAATGCCTCTATTGAAACAGAGAATTGCAACAGAGCATCTGACCAAGCATCCTATCGTGAGAGTCTCCAGAAGAACGTGTCATTCAGCCTCTATGGCTGCCTCTCGTCCTCCTGAGTGTTGACACACTGCTGCGGCTGGATGCTTGATGCGACTGACACTTTCGACAAAATGAATTCCCCACAAGTCGCTCTCAGGGAGGGCAGCCTTATGTCACAAAGTGCCGCGCTGTCACAGCAGCAGGCTTGGATGGGACTGCACTAAAGAGAGAGAGCTGACATGGCTGTGGTTTCTCTGACACTGTTGACACTGTGGTGTGTCTGTGACAGTGGTGATGTGGTAAAAGGATGATGGGTTAACTGCTGATGTCAATCAGCTTTCACTACAAAGTCAGAAACCGCAGGAGAGCAGTAATCCAGGTTTCTCATGTGAACAGGAAACCTTGACAAACCAAGTAGAAGATAAGGTAACCGTTAGTAATTATTTGTCCTTTATTGGATTTTTTTCTGTTTTATGTCCCTTAAAATGATGTTTTTCGGCTTTTGACAAGACAAAACATTTTTTGGGATCAATTTTTACAGTTTACTGGCATTTTAAAGACTAAAATAATGATAATGAATGTTTTTTCTTGCTAATTTTATCATTTTCCAAAAAAATCTTGTCCAAAGTAACAATTTTGAGCCAATTTTAAATAAAATCTGTGATGGACAACAGTGGACGCTTCATGTCTAGATGTGTTTTTGCATAAATAGGCAAAATACACAATATAATACTATTAGCAGCATTTTGATATTGATAACCATATCACCGGGGGAATTTTATACAAAGAATCAGAAGATTTTGATTAGCATATTATCAGATTGTGAATTTACACAGTGAAGATGTATATCAGTTTCACAGTGTGAATCGTTTACCTGCTGCTCTGCAGAAACTAAAGCTGCTTGGTGTTTTGGGAACTGCCTGAAAAAATTCATTTTCACTTTCCCAGAAAGGCTTTTATAGCTTCATGGTGTCATATTGTTGTTGTTGGATGAATATCTTGCATCTCCACATTACATTTCAGCCGCAGCTTGTTTAAACCTAAATGCCAGGCATATTTCGGATTAATCAAAGGGCCTATTTAGCCTATAGGGGAACAATGCAAACTAAAATCTAAAAGACATCGCTGACATTATTTCTAATGTCAGCAGTTTCCCAGTGGTCATTAGCCAGATTAACTCAATTTATCTACAGTATATTCTGCTTGGCCAGGATGGTAAATTAGTGTGATATCCAACCTTTCAAGATCATTTCACATTCTTAGATGGGACACTTGTCCAAATGTCACCCTTCTTATAATTCTACATTTGTCCTTGTCTCAACCTGCCTCATTCATGAGAAGTGGGAGGAAATGATGCAAAGTGAAGTTGTTTTTTCTTTCTAGCAGTGACGTGGAGAGCTGACTGAAGGTTTGGTGGCTAAATCCAGCCCGGAAAGCCGTTGGTGGCGAGTGTAATCTGTGTTTTTTTACTGTTGGTTTCATTAAATATAGTGTGGGTGCTGTGGCGCGAGTGAGCGGATCAGGGCTGAGAGGATAGAAGGCAGCTGTGCACACGAGCAGTTTGAATTACGAGATGAGAAAATATCTCCACCATCCCATAAAACTGCACCTAAAATCTTGCTGGATATGGGTCATTAGAGTCGAACGGTAAAGTACAGATGGACAGGCCGTAGCCTAGAGCACCTTCCAAAGGCTGCTGACTTCAAAGGCCTCACGTCTGTTGATTTTGGCGAGGAGAGGAGCAGAGATGCCGAGCACTTGTTGGGGTTTCTGTTTGGGCGTCGGCCTCGGAAGGTAGGAGAGAGTCAGAGTCACTTACATTGTCAAGACCAGTATCAGTTCAGCAGGATTTTGTCCTTGTCACTGTGAACATATGTGTTGTGTTATAAGCATACAGAAACGTCTGACCTGTTGCAGCACCGGCGAGTCAACATGCCAGAAGTGGGTAAATCTTGGCTCGCTTTTATTGCACAAAGGTGTCTAAACGGAAAGCTAATCGTAACAATAAATGATGAGGAACTTACAAGCCACGTTTGAGGAAAGTGGGCCTTTCCCTTTTTAGGTCAGTATTCTCACCCAATGTAAAATTGGTCGTTCATCACAATGAACCTACAGGGAATTATCACCCCAATCTGCAGCATCCCTCGACTTTACAGAGCTTCAAAGCGAGTGTTAGCTCATTGTTCACGGTACGCTGTTAACTGCACACAGTTGACATCTAGCTGGTGAGCATAGTGGAGCATTGCCGCTGAAGAGCCAGGAGTTGAGACCAAAAACAGAGCTAAAAGAGGCTGAATATTTGCCAGGTGGCCAGAAACACGACTCCAGGTGAATGATAATGCTGCACATTTATCCTGTTTAGTCTTCATTTTTTTTCTCAAGTGCCAAATCCATTAGTTTGCAGCACAGCAGATTTTTCTCAGCTCAGATGCTTCATAATGATATAACGCGCAATTTTTTAATATTAGGATGATAATGTGTCGATGCACTCAGGGGAAATTAGACTAAATGTATTGTTTTTTTTTCCTATTGCAATTATCTTATTAAGGAGTGAATGGCGTTGACCAGACACTGTTAATGTAGATGGAGTCTGCAGAGTCCACAGTCTCTGCAGATTTAGCAGTGATGAGGGCTGGGGAAGAAACAACACCTTACTTCCAGTCCAGAGCTGCCTGCTCGCCGCTCTCCATCTGTTTGTCACTGAAAACCTTTGAGCAAGCCCAGTCTCTCAGGTCTCACATTACTCCCCAGCTGGCCCAGTCCGCGTGGGCACCACAGCTCTAATCCCTGCCTAATCTGAGACAGCTTTGTGTGTAATCAAAGAATCCACTGTACATGCATGGAGAGCTGGAGCCATGCAGGAAAAAAAACACATATACAGGTTAAACACCATGTGATTACCATCAGCACCAAAACACAGAGTGGTGGTGTCTTTTATAGTTTCAATTTGACATGCACAACCACTTGAGTTGGTACAATCAGATTGGTGAGAGGATCTTTTAATGGTATTCGATGCATTTATTTTGCAAAAAGTGCTCTTTACAAATAAATGTAATGTAATAAACAATGATTCAGCCAGACTGACAGAAGGCCAGAAAGAGACAAAGATACCTCACAGTTAAATAAAATATAAGAGATCACTAGTCATTAGGAAAAGAGGTTTGAAGCTTACCATCAAAGTCTGTGCAGATTTAAATACGAACAGGCACCTGTTTCAGTCTCAACTGCGCAATACTTCCTATAACACGCTGGAATTAACAGTTGTGTCGCTTCAGCAAAGCTATTCTTAAAACTTCAAAATAGAAACAGAAGGACGGTCTGGGGTTAGCACAAATCGAGCTGCGTCACAGAATATCAAATGAACAGAGAATGGACTGATATCACAGTGTAAACCTATTTAATCACCACTGAGAAGGCTGCAGAGGACCCAAAGAAAAACAAGATCCCAAAGTAAGCAGCGTTGAGGTTTAGTTATGATCTAGCGTCACCTGCGCTTCTCTGCACCGGAAAACAAAATCGAAGGGTGGAAAAAAAAATGCTCACAGCAGTATTCTCCCCTGTCATGCAGCGCTGTTGGGACATCGACTAAAATGGAGGTTTTAATCATTATTTCATTATTCTTCTTTTGAGACCAAAACTATTTCGAATGGAGGAACACGTTTGGTCTACCATCGTTATATTTGGCGAATTAAACTGTTTGTAAGTATGTTAAAATTGTCGTTAGTGAACATTGGAAAGAAGAAAAACATCAATCTAACAGCAAGGTGATTCCAAACCTGAACAATAGAGTATTAAATCCTATTTTTTTTTTTTAATGTTTTAAAAAATTTGTCCTTCAACAGATTAAGTAATAACTCTGCACTGGTATCGGGCATGAGGGGAGATTTGTTGCACTACCAGAGATTAAGCAGGCAGTCCAATAAGTAATCACAGGTCCCTACTTTTGCACATGACTTTAAAAAGACCCTGTTATAGAATTTAAATGTTTGTCTGTTTGAAGTATGTGCAAATACACATTTGATTCAGATCTGGTGAACAACATCGTTTATGCCCAACTGTTAAATGTTTTTGATGCAGATTGGCCCAGTGGGTGGGGATCACTGAGACATACCCGCCTGCTGGCTGACTTGATTACATTTCTTTACCTTCGATCATTTTGAAGTCGGTGTTTCCCAATGCTGTCCACTCCTCAGCGTTGCTCTTCAGTCACCACCATCACACGTATACTACAACACAGTTAAAGTTTCTGTGAAGTACACTTATTCACTCTCTTTCCAAGAGTGAAATAACAAGACGGATATCAATCTCATGCCTGTATGTTAATCTTGCTGGAGTTAGGGAGTGTTTAGCCTAGACAGCATAAAAACTGGAAGCGAAGTGAAAACAGCCAGTCAATATGACGATGATGTCAAAATGTTAGTTTAGCTCATTTTAATCAGTGAAATGTCAGAATGGCTATTTGTTTGCCTGCTTTTACATCCATCAGACCACGTTAGCATTCATTAGGAGTCATTTCTCTGGCCACATGGCAGATTTAATGTTCTAATCCCTAAGATTTTTATGATTGTTAAGTCACTATCTATCACCAAATGAGGTAACACAGTGGTCATTGAGCCTATGGCCCACCGATTAAAGAACTGCAATATTTGTATATTTGCAGTATTATGAACTGAATGTTAGTGGTGACGTTTGTGGAAAAAATGTTGTAATTAAGTTACTTCCTGCTGCTGCAGCTTCACATTAAAAGCATTTAACTGGCAAAACATAAGATTACTTTTATTACGAAGTAATCACAGGAAATCAGTTGTCAGTGAATTTTGCACTGCTGTCTTTCATCAAAAATACGTCAACAAAACAAGACAACTTTAGTTTTTTGGCATTTTTTGACAGCGGAGCAGTTTGAAATATGGAAATAGAAAAAGGGTGCAAACCTGCAACCTCGCAGCAAGGTAGGAAACTCCTTTCACTGTGCCCTGCTGTCTGCAGACTCGTAATGTGTGCAGCACAAGACAGATCACGGCTGCTCACAGAATGATGGAAAAAAGACCAACAATTGCCTGACTTCTTTGTTAGTATGACAATAGTTTTTTTTTTTTTTTTGCTGTCCACAGAATCATGTGGCCTGCAGTATTAAACTGCATTTGCTTTTACCACCAGTAACTACAGGTGTCAACAAATCAACCAGGACTGAAATCCTCAAGATTACCACTTTAAGTACAATATTTACCTTCCTTGTTAACTTTTATTTTTGACATCATGGATTACTCAGATTACAGAGCAAATTTATTCAACATATTCATCAAAAATATTGATAAAGTTAGGTTTGAGAATTAATTTTACACATTCAAATGTTCTTGTATTCTGAAAGCATTGGATGTCTGTTAGGTGCATACGCCCAACTGAACAGTTACTCATAATAGTACTTTTACGTGTGACATGTATGTTTGACGCAGCAACAAGGCGTTAAGTCTGCTGCAAAGGAAAACAGTTAAGTAGGACAAATGGGACAACCCAAACACATTTCCAATGCATGTTTTTCACTTCCCACATTGGCAACTCTGAACGAGAAGAAACTCTGTCTCGCGTCAGTCTCGGTGGACTCAGCGAGGGAAGCGTGGGCCGGAGCAGAACTGGAGTGATTCTCCTCGGTGTCAGTAGGTAGAGCGGATTCCTCTCTCCACCTCCTAATGAGGCATTAAGCGCCATTGAATACCTGAGTTTTGCCACAGAGGTCCATACTTTTAATATTTCGGCAGCAGTCGCCTCTGAAAATAGATTCAGATTTTGCATCCGGTAAATCAAAAAAGGAGCACATGTGCAACTTGAGATTCAAATCGAGGCTGGATATTATTTCTCAGTGCCTGCCTTCCTCTGTTGTGGTCTGAATCCTTTCAGTTTATAGGCACGCTTCTTGGGTAATAAACGCTGCCGCAGATCTGTGTATCCCTCGTGGGGGAGGAAGTGTTCACATCTTTGAAGCCAAGTTTCAGTGAAGTGATAAATGTTGCGGTAGTGGCCAGCCCCAGCAATGCAAATCGAACACTGATAAAAGCCTGAATTTCTGAGTTAGTTTCTTCTCTGGAGATTTTGTCGAAACGTGGCTTTAACTACGTTTGGGTTTATTTTTTTACCTCCTTGTTTGAAATTACAGGTGGTTCAGATGTGGGCTGTAGTCTATAATTCACAGCTCCTCTTGTTTTCTCAGACCATGCCAGCTGAGTGAGGCTTCACCCTTGTGTCTGTTCATTACATCTTGTTGGATCTGACTCTGTCCTTGAGGCTAGTTTTACTCCAAATTATCCCAGCTAACTACAGGCTATTGACTTAAACATTATGTAACATTTCTGCTTTCAAATGTCTAAAAACGACTCGACCTACGTTGTATGTTTTGTTGAGTTGTGTACTTGCATTATCCCAAGTGTTTCCATCAATGTTCAAACCCAGTAAAATCTGAATTTATTCACAGTTTCATTTGGTCGCCTGTCAATCACGACACTGGAGCACCACACGATGGGTCAGAGAGTGAAGAAGGAAGTCTGCGAACGCGACCTAATGTAACATAAATAAAACTCGTATCTGAGCATGTCTGCCTGAGTCACGTCAGCTGGACTTTCAGTGGCAGTGGTGGTTGTTTAACGATGAAGACAACAACTCCCATGATCCCACACATAACGTAGTCAATGCAATCAAACTGTCTTTTGTTACTGTTTAGACTGAGAGACCCCTCGCGGCTGACATTGCATACTGTGGGTTTAGATATTGTAGTACCCTGAGCGTTGATATTATTTTCCTGGATAACACGTGTATCTCAGAAATGGTACACAGAACTGACAAACAGTGGAATCAGTCGTAGGGGGCACATACATTTATGCTAATTTATTTATTCCCCGTTCCGTCTTCCCCTCCTCCAGCTGTGTTTCACAAGATTGCGTGGAGACTATTACTGGCCTTATTCTGTGTCTTCATGGATTTCACAGCACCAGCACCTCCACAGCACAGCAGCAGCAGCTGCGACTCTTTGACCACAGTGCTGCTCTGCATTCACAAACGCGTTGACCGAGCTCACAACCCAACACACAATGAAGGGCTTAAAGGGTAAATAGGTGCTTTGGTTTGCAGTTGCGTATGGAAAGCATGGATGGAAGCATGAGTAGCGGCAGGTGTCGACATGGATGCCTATTTATGCCTCAGGCAGACATCAAATGGAGTGTCTGAAGCGCTTTGTTTGTCGTAGTGAGATGAGTGGAGTGAAGCGTGGGAGCCAGTTCAGGTAGAGAACTGGAGTTGTGCTGCTAAACTTTAAGGTGACGTGTTGTACTCTCATCTACGCATATGCAGAGCACACATCATGAGGGGCTCTATATGTGCTGTCACGTTCATGCTCATTATGTCAGATTGGGTGATCATAGAGTCATACGTTTCTTCTGTACTATCCTGTGACGTGACTCGGCTGGAACACATGCTGGACTACGCTCTGGCTTCCGATCACTCATAGCTGCCTGGTCCGGTGCCAGGGACTGCCACACTTTCACCTGACAGCACCAACCAACATTGTGTGCTGTATGTAATCATGGTTGTATGAATGTTAGTGAGCCTGGATCGTCTCATCGTCGTTTGGCAATGAAGGTGGGCTATACACACTATTCAGTTCACAACGCCTCATGTCTGTTGATTTTTGCCCTGGTGTCGTGTAGTCTGGCCTGGCTTTAGTCTTTTACTCTTTCCAAAGCTGAGAAGACACTGTGTTGTTATTGATGTTGCACTTTTAACTCACAGTACACGTTATAATCGACTTTTCTGCAACTTTTGTGCTCACATTGTGCACATAAATAAACTGGTCCCGACATCGGTGCTCACACTGACCGTGAACATGAAAACCCACCATTGGTTTTGTCCAATGAAGTTTATTTAAGCAAGACGGCCGCAGAAGAAAAATAACAACAAGCTCAGTGCAGTTCCAAAGCGTTCATGACCGCGAGACAGCAAACCAAAATTTCTGACATGCCAGGAATCCATCTGATGGAGCAGCAGCCAGATAAGATTAATTAATTCATTAAGTGCCCTCTAAAACTGCACATCAAACGACCGATCTGGCAGGAATTCAGCCCATTTTTTTACTTAGTTGGGTGTTAAAATCTACTTAATCCGCACAGTGTCTTTGTGGCTCATCGCTGCTGCTCACATATAACATTTAATTAGCCCAGATCCACCAGAGCATCCCCCGATTCTAATTTCTCTTGAAGGGGTCGGGATTTATTATTATTGTCATCGCTCTGTGCAGGTTTAACTTTCTGCTGTGGGGAGTGACGAGGTCGGCGCCTCGACACCAAAGATCAATTGCATACTCTGTATTCATGCAACAGTGTAACGGTTCCCAGTGAGTTGGAGCAAAATGTCATATTACGCTCAAGGACCGAGGGGTGTATTTGATTTCCTCATCATGCTTCATGCTCAGAGATGCGCTGTTACCACTTTTCATCACCTGAATTGACACAGTTTATTACCTAAATTAAACGTGGGAGCCAGCAGTTTGATTTAGTCATATTAAATGTCAGAGGGTCCTGCGGTGTCAGACCACGGTGTCGTTTGGCATTTAGGAGAATTTTTCACCGGAATCAATAAGCTGCTCGTCAGTCGGCCTCAAGTGAGAAACGTGTGTGTGTTTGTGTGTGTTTGTGTGGGCGTGGTCGTGTCTGTCTCCTTGTGACTGGGCTGTTTTTATCTCTGACTCACTCATTGTCTCTCTCTACCGCTTTGTCATCGCATCTCAAGCTGTATGCGTTTCTCTTTCACGGTTATTTGTCTAATGATTTGAACACACGATTCAAAGCCTGCCGCTGGAGATATCTGTCTGTCTCGGCTGTTGGCTCAATCATCCCTCCACTTCTTCATCTGCCTATCTGAGAGTATCTGAGTTCTGGTCGAGACTCTGGGAACACAAACTGTTTATTTCTGGCATCTTTGATACTCTGTTATTTCACAATGACACCCATAAAAAAACACTCTTTCAACTGCATTTTCTGAGCAGTTTTCTGACCCACATCAGCATCTAGTGGTTCCACCAGAAACTCAATGCAGTACATTTGTTTACAGTTGAAACGGTGCGGCCTTGTCGTTGCAAAGACATTCGAATATTACATTTCAGTGTAAGCAGGAAATATATGGAACCTGCTGGCAGTCAAGTGATATATTACCTGATATTGAAAATGTATGCAAAATCACTTGAAATAATCTAGTGAAATCATCATCATTATTTATCGGTGCGGCTTCTCAGATAGTTTAGTTATTTCGCATTTATTTGATCAAGATAGTAGCCATAGAGGCAGGAAATGCAGGAGAGAGAGGGGTTGTACATTATCTCAGGCACTTTGATAATCATTTGCTTAGTTTTAACTGCAGTTTGCCTGAAACTGTTATTTTTGTAAGCAGAATCTTCTTAAACAATGCTACAATATGCTAAGGTTCCAGTGACAGAGGTCAAAGATATTGAATTATTGCTCAGGCCAAGCTTGTACTGCCAAAGCCTGACCCTAAAATTCAATGATTTATGTTATGAGGACTTGAATTTTGTCCCTGAAAGGAAGACAAGTCCCCAAAATGTGACTGTGTGAGCAGATTAATGTCCCTACAACATGAGTAATACACACACACACACACACACACACAAAATCCCTTCCCCTCTCAGAGATATGGGGCCCGTCAGGCGCTGTGAAGTGTTTTGAATGTGAATGCAGTGTGGACTTGTCTTCCATTAGCATGCCAGGCTGTCAGTCTCCATGCCGAGTCCCTCGCTGTCCAGCTAAAAGCTGCCCCCCTGTCATCCACACACACACACACACACACACACACGCACACACTTTCAGAAGAGGTGTTGGTTGCAGTAAACACTCTAATCTTCTTCTTTTGCAAAAGCGTACCATAAAATCCCGCTGCTATTTGGTAATATTTATTGCAATGGACAAGAGTGGGGGCTTATTTAAAGCCAAAGATGGCCTCATCTCGATGTTTCCATAGCAACAAAACGTCCCAAAGCAGTCTCTTGAGGGCTAGTGGGGGGAGAGTTTGCCTCTGCCTTGTGGCATCACCAGTAGCAACAGAGGTGGACGCCACTCCGTCTGCCGTTTCTGATTGGTTGTGATGGACACCTCTATTATACCACCGTCCACCCCCACCATCCCTCTACCCCACCCTCCCAAAATGCAGCCACAATCAAGATAGAACAGCTCATCAGGGCTGAAGAATCCCAATCCTGCTACTTGATGGAGCTGCAATTAACTGTCAGGGCCGCTTTACAACCTGTGTGTCTGTCTGGGGAGCGTCGTGGAGGGAGGTGGGGAGCAGCGATGAGACATGAGCCGGGGCAGCAGTGAAAAAAAGAAGAAAAAGAAAAGATGAAGATGAATGAATGGCAGTAGTTTGTTCGAAATACGTTCTTGCATTCAAACAAATTGCGTTCCCTAAAAGCAGGATGCTGAAGAGGGTGAAGGAAGGAAATGATGTAAAATATGGACCAAGGCAATGAGAAAGTGTAAGGAGGAGACAGGAGGGTAATAGAACAGGAGCGGGAGTCGTGGCTGTGGGGTTGTGTATAGCTTAGCCTGCCAAGCCGAGCCGGGCGCTCTATAAATAGTCCCATACGTGTACCTCTGAGGGGCACAGAGGTTGATTTCTCTGGAATCAATGAAAATATGATCACCTCAAAGAGGAGGGCAACAACAGCGACTCCTGTGACACAAGAGATTTAATAAACGTGGTTTTAGATGATACTTATCCTGCTCCTGCTGTAGACCCACGGAGTCGACACAAGTTCCTGTTTCGAAAATAGAACCACAGAATCTTGCCAATACTTAATCATTTTTTATAATTTATTTGTTGTTTTTTTTGTTAGCATTTTGCCTTTACTTGATAGCTGGCAGTGGAGAGATGGACGGGACACATGGAGAGAGAGTCGGACAGATGATGTGAGACAGCTGCAGCTACATGGTATACATATAGTGTAGTATGTTAATCGTATAAGTATACATGGCGACATGGACGGCTCTTCAAAGCAGGTTTTAATTCAGTAATTTCTGTGAAGGATTTGCATTAATAGAACAATCTTAAGTCAAGGGCCACTTACTCTTTTGCTCTGGAGCTTTCCACTCCATTACGCAGTCTTCATCAGCAGATTAAGTTTGCTCAATTGCCACGTAAATAGATGCTTAGTTTAGTTTTGTTCATTTGCATAAATGTGACAATGCAGACACATGCAATAGAAAGTATAGGAATTACAGTGCAGGAGAGGAAGAAAGAAAAGTTACACAGTAAGAATATTTTCAATATCAATATTTTCTACACAGTTTGTTTACTCTTATGTCTCTATTTCAGCTTTCTTTGTTTATCCTATTCCAAATATTGTAATCATGTACTATTTTATTTACTATTTAATCGTAGTTTGTCAAAGTAAACAGCACTGACTCTTATCAGCATACGCGTCTCACTCGGATGATCATTCGTGGGCTGTCATCCAGTTATCAGATGCAGGCCACCTCAGTTACATTATCTACAGCTCTAGTTTTTGTTGCCGTCGGCATATTTGCAGTCGGCTCCACCGGCCCTGCTCTGTTTACTCTGAGCCCTCGTGTTTGTGTGAACAGAGGAATTCTTCCATGTCCGCATGTTGTCAGGACAGACAAGAGATGGTAGAAATAGATATTGTACGTCCCCGGCAGAGCAACTGCTACCTGCCGCTCTGCTGTCGCGTTGTCAGGGGGATTGACGGCTCTGTGGTCGACACTCTTTCCTTAACAAGCTGTTAGTCGCAGTTCAGCGCTCCGCAGTGATAAAAGTAAAGTCATCTGCTCCTCAGTTTTAATGATGGTCATGTTTTAAATATACCTGGTATATCACTTCTTTTATTTTCAGCTTCTCTTCTCTTCTCTTCTCTTCTCTTCTCTTCTCTTCTCTTCTCATCTTTTCTCGTCTCGTCTCGTCTTGTCTCGTCTTTTCTCGTCTCTTCTCTTGTACTTCCATCCTATTCTGTGCCAGCACTAAGTATCCCTGTCAGAAGAATTAAAAGGATTAAAGAGTAGTCCTTGCTCTTGCTTGTGCCAGCCTTACAATAATTAGCTGTAAGAACATCCCCGTGTCCCCCACCCCCCACCCTACTTCACAGAACTACATTATGATATTATGCTACCATTTACAAAATCAATTATAATGTGAAAAGCTGCACAATATTTGCAGAAAACCTCTTTTTGTAACTACTGATTTTTTTATTGTATTACTTTTTAGCCATGCTAGCTCCGTGGCTCTGAAGATGGCAGCGTCAGTTGTCCGCTATATCTCCAACAACTCTTGGATGGATTGCTGTGACATTTTGCACAGACATTCAAGGTCCACAGAGGATGAATCCTACTAACTAATCCTCTGACTTTTCCTCTGGCGCCACTGTCAGACAGATTGGCATAAAATGTGGTGCAGACATTCATATTCCCCACAGGATGGATTGTAAAAACTTTGTTGTTCCCCTGGCTTTTCCTGGAGGGCCATCATCAAGTAGTACCTGCAAATCAAATGAAATTCTCATCAGCACTTTGTGTTTGTGCAAATTAAAAGGACTGGTAAATGCACTGCATTAATATAATGTTTTTCTAGTTTACTTTGACTACTCAAAGTGCTTTAAAGCACATGCCACATCCACCCATTCACACACACACACACACACACACACACACACACACACACACACACACACACACACACACACAAACCAGTGACACAGCATTGGGAGTAATTTAGGGTACAGTATCATGCCGAGGACACTTTGCTTTGGCATGCAGTGTGGAGGAGCCAGGGCTTGAACCGCCAACCTTCTTTGGTGGCCACCCAATTAGCAAATGTTAACATGCTAACATTAAAAACTGAGGTGGATCATGGAGAAAAACTCATGCTTACTGAATATCTCTGTGTTAGCATGGTCATTGTGATCTTATTAGCATGCTGACATTAGCATTTGGCTGAAAACAGTGTTTGTTTTGCCTAAGTATCGTCTCACAGGGCTGCTAGCATCACTTTAGACTCTTAGTCTTGTGTTAAAGGGGATGCAAGGTTATCTTTTCTGAAGGGAAATAGGAAACAAGAATATGACTTGTTTGTCTTAAGCATTGATTCTCAAGTTTTAGTTTAATTAAATTTTATTGCAAGCATTAGCCTGTTGAAGTGCCCTTCAACAAATCCCTGAATCCCAGCCTGCTGCAGCAGAGCCCTTCTGAGGGTGATCGACAGGGATCAATAAAGTATCACATGATATTATCAACCCTGCATACTGTAGGCAGAAATTGTGCAGCATCGAGACTTGGAACAACTGCTTGATTTACACCAGCGACACATTTTTCCTCCACTTTACCTCTTGATGTTGACCCACGCCCACGTAGCTCAGCCACAGCTGAAGAGCAGCCAATAGATGGGAGCCTTGTTACTATGCGGATTATGTAAACTTTGCACTTATTAAATAAACTGTTGTCCTCTATTACTTTACAGTTTTAATACTTATTCAGATGGCCTTATTGTCTATAAAACTCAGAATAACTGAGAATGTTTGACTCGTGCAGAAGTAGTTCATTTGTAATTATGAAATCCATAAAATTGCTTATTTTGCAACATATTCTGTGCCCCCTAAATAACGTCCCAAAATCCTCCCGCTCTCAAGTAGCTTCTCAATGTGCTCACAATTAATCTTATTTGCTGTGAAGGCACAAACTGCGGTGTGAAGGCTAATTTTTAGTCAGTGCAGGCACTTTCGTAATGAGCCTAAGTATTATTCACTCTTCTACATGCTCTTCCCAATCACAGGGCTGCAGTCCGCTGCCATTCCTGTTTATGCTAATGCGAAATATTTTCATTATCTCTGCAATAAGACGTTTAATAGGCACTCTGCTCCTCAGCCCGGTGAAGAGTGGCTATAATTAGAGTCAGTCAGGCGCTGAGGCAGGGGGCCAAAACGTCACAGCTGATTTGAATGTGGACAAGTGTCGAACAAGCAGCGATCTGATTTCCATAGAGCTATCAGGAAACGCTCCTGCAAGTGGTCTGGATGCAATGAATGTTGAAGAATGAGCCCTCGTGACTGTGATGCAAGCACACCAACAGCAGACGTGCTTATGCTAATGCAGGCCGTTTCATTCTAGTCATTGTAGATGTCACCCTGCTGGCATTTATCCAGCGTTATTATACCAGCCACATGGTGCGTTTTTTTTAAGTTTAACTGTGAGACATGAGACCTGCAGTTGTCCTAGTCCCAGACATGGATTCAGACCAAGTTTTTAATCTTGCACACTGGCTTAAAAGATAGAAACTTATTTTCAAACAGTGACCCCCGAGTGAGGAATAGCATTATTATTAAGTGTGCAGTAACCGAGTCTGCAGCAATGCTCGCAGCTCTGTGAGGCTGTTTGTCGCACAGCAGTGCTTTGAGTCTGTTACTAACATCCTCCCGTGCACATGTCGAAGTGTCTTTGGTCAAGACAGTGAACCCCAAATTGTTCCTGCTAGACAGGCCAGCGCCTTGCATGGCAGCTCGCTTTGGCGTGTGTGTGAATGGGTGAATGAGAGGCCAATTGTAAAGTGCTCGCTCCGTTAAGGTAGAAAAGCTCCATTTAAGTGTAGCCCATTTAGCACTTACGTGCTCATGGTGACAATTATTACAGGATGATATTTAGCAGATATAAAATCTACCATGCTCACCATCTTAGTTTAGCAGATTGGCATGCTGACATTTGCTAATTAGCACTGAACACAAACTGCAGCTGAGGCTGAGCTGAATGGGAATGTGATTGCATAAACGCTTACAAAACAAATTTCCACCTGATGATTTGTGTCAGACAAAACATCAGAGGACAAGTTTCTAAAATTCATCCTGAGGGGAACATGAACTTCAAGCAAGCTATCCAATTGCCATTTCATTCACAACTGCAAATGTCAACCTGCTCATGATGCGAGAGGAAGAGTGAGGGGACCACCAAGTCATTAGGATTCATCCTCCAGGGACCACAAATGTCTGTGCTAAATGTCATTGCAATCCATGCGACAGTACCTGAGACATTTCAATCTGGACTTAAGTGGTGGCTCAACTGGCCGACGCATCCATTAGTGTGTGGCTGAAGGGATGTTGCGTGTTGCTGAGGCCAGAGAACAATGGAAACCGCATTGTTTCAGCTGGGAAAAACCGATCATTAAACGTAGAGTTTGTGATATGAGATTCAGTCGGAGTTGTGCTCCCACTATGAAACTCAGACATAAACTGATGTCTTTTAAATATGTGAAAATTAATTTGTGCAGCTTTGTAACTAGAACAAAACACCTGAGAGACAGTAGCACTGTTAAACTGAGAGCTGCAGTAAATTAACAAAATGATAAACATTGCAGCCTGGCGCACTGATATTTTAAGATTTTAGGCATGCAACCATGTGTTGAAAATTAAACTGGCTTGTTAACATTTCTCATTTAGAGTAATGAGTACTGTTTGCTCCAAGCTTGTTCTCCCATTGCAGGTTGAAAGTTTTTTTTTAATAATGAATGCTGATAATTTTGCTAATCCATTTTGAGTGAGGACAAATGGAAATTGTTTTTCTCGTGTTTGTCAGAACATTTGAACTGTTTGCTAAGTGTGATTTCGACTCTGCTAACTTGTTTTCCAACTACTCTAAATTAATCGAATCTACAGTTTAGTGTAGCTGATTGTGTAACACCTGTTTGAAAAGGGTTTAGCGTATGCAAAAGGCTTAGTGTGCAGTAACTAACATTAGCGTAGCAGCACCATAAAAACATGCACCTCGCTTCATATCGCGCCAGGACTCATGTTGACACCATATGGTGCGTCAAAGTTGCATTTCTGGTGTTGTTAACAGGCCTGCTCTGCTGGCGTGCAGCAGTATTGTGAAGTCTTTACTTTGTGGGCTGTCAACACAGCAACTGATGTTTTGGTGAAGTGTTGTTGTTGTGAGACAAGTGCTACACAGGGGTGATGTTCGGTGGAAGCTGAGGGTTTTTCTGCCACTTTGACTTTGGCTGTTTGCAAGCTCAGAGATTGAGTAGAGGGATCCATGTTTCATCATTGGCAGTATTAACATTTAAGCTACAGATCTGTTAATTATCGTATGCACCTGTTTAAATATTGTGGAGGAATTGTGATTATTGTTAAGTTTTGGGAAAAAGGGGTGAGGTGTGAACGGGCAGTAATTGATTTTACGCCGTTGACCGTTTATCTCCGTTGTATTCCAGAACTTATTTTAAGTAAAATCTTCTAAGTGCTTAGAAACACACCTCCAAGCTAAATAAACGTCATGAAACTAATGCTTGTGTTATGATTGTGTTTGCACACACTGCAGTCCGCATCAGTTGCAGCTGGAGTCTGTCAGGATATTAGCGATGTAGACCCACGTGTGCAGTCAGTCATGAAGTTATGTCACCTAATAAACGTTCATGGCCCATCTCATTTTGACTTCATTAAAGTTAAAACAGAATGTAAAATTTATTATGACTGTGAGAGGAATCTTATTGCATGGTATTGTTGGAACATTTGAAATATTGCCAAATATTGAATGACTGCACTAAAAATGTAGCTCACTTTCAGGGCAACGTCAAAGATTTACACCACTAATATGTTGCGTTTTCACTGTTACTCTGCTGAATTTAGAGACCTTTAGACTATGTATCTTGTAATTTGTAGACACATAAATTGTATAAAGTGTGTAGATAAGTGCCAGTACTTAACCTCTGGCAATATTGGGGTCCATTCACTTACTTGTGGCTTGTCAGCTGAAATCACATTGCTAAATATCCCATGTAAATACCATGTAAGCCAGCTGTATGTTGCAGATTTGTAGATGTACTACTGGGCGGGTGGAGCTGTGTGGGCCTTGGCAGCAGGGTGTCCATGCCAGTGATGTCAGTGATGCTCGTGTGTCTGCCTCAGCTATTACTGGCACCGTGTTGTTCTGCGTCTGCCAGCAGTGCTGAGCGACTGCCCTGGCTCTGTCAGTCCCACCCCGTCCCCTCGCTGCTTCTGCTGCTGCTGCAGGTGCTCTTCGTTTTACTGGGTCACGCTGAAACCAGAGAAGAGGGAGCAGCCTGGCAACATACAAGCGCTGTGATGTAATATAGAGCATGATCTTCATGTAGCAAAATGATCATGGGTTGTAGAGTGCCACTGTAGCTATACTTCCTGTCTAAACGGTAAACAGTGTGTATTGAGGTGAGTGGGAGATGACACAATGATGGGCTGAAGAGCAAGCAGCATAATGCGAGCTGTAGATGCACCTCTACGTAGTCCTCTTAATGTTCAAAAGCTGAATCCTGTTGCATTTCGAAAGGAGAAAAATCCAATATGATGCACTGTAGCTTTTGCAGTAACCTGTGTTGGCACAACCCTCCAGCCTAACTTTAAAGCCTTGCACAATTTGTAATAAAAGCAACTTAAAAGCTTAGCCATCACCACTGAAGAGGAAATCTGTCCAACGCACTGGAGGCACAAAAGGCCAGAATTCTGGGTGCATGACAGAAGGTCTTGTTTATCAGCCTGATAGGCCGTGGTGTGAAATAAGAGATGTGTAATAGCTCTCATTACAGCGATTTTTATGCCAGTGGGCACACTGGTAGCATTCATCTCACACTCTGCCATACGGGCAGACATGTCTGGTTCTACCACTTAACCTGACAAAACCTCTGTGGACTTTAATGCACCTTCATTTAATCAAACAAGGGGGCAATTTTGAACGTTTTCCAGCCTGAGTGGGAGTGAGGACTGGAGTGATGGGGAGAGCGTGAGAGAGAGATGGACTGTGAGAAAATCAAATGAAAGGGGCTGTTTGTGTTTGCGATGTGTGCTGGATGTGTGGGTGGGTAGGTGGTAGTGGATAGCTGTGAAACCTGAACAAGAGAAGGTGGCAGCAGCATGGAGCTGAACCAAATGTGTCACTGCCTCATGTTCACTGGGCCAAGGAAGGAATTTACTGGCAGCAGTGGCCTGCTAGGAATCCAGCGGGGTGCTGAGTGTATGTGTGTGCATGCTTGTGTGTGTGTGTGTGTGTTTGCGGTGGTCAGATTGTGTTCCATCTCTTTACCCCCTGGCCAGTTATAGGACTGTGCTAGCATGCTGGCACTCCCTCCTCCTTGTTTCAGACAGGAAGAGTGTACACTACATGCAGCATTCGCCCACAATCACATGCTTGGAGGGGAACAAAGTAATGAAGGCACAGCAGTGACCGTGTGGACACAGGTAAAAATACATAAATAAATAAATAGAGGAGGCTTTTCATTATGCTGAGGAAGCATCTGCATCTTTTTATAGTGTTATTTTTGCAGTGGCAGTGGCACAGCAAGGTGGAGGTGGACTCTACGGTTACAGCAGCAGCACTCAGCTGGCTGGGCTGCTCTGCTTCTACTAACAGAGCAACGAAGTGTCTCGTAGATGGTTCGTGAGCTGATTAGCAATTAGCATGCAAGCAAGTTTATATGATATTGTATCGTGGTCCTCCAGAGCAAATTCTACCAAAGGAAGCCAGAGACGAGTCACTGTTCTGCAGCCATGTCCTGTACAATTCAGCTAAATGCACCAACTGGTCAGAGTGGAATTTAACGTTTCTTTTCACTGCTCAGCCAAATAACTTTTGAAATGTTATAACTTGTTGATTTATTAATGTCTCCAGCAACATTTAAATAGCATCGGACCATCACTGCAGCAACTAAACGACAAGCTTCTTCCAAATTGACATGCTTCTGTCATGAGTCGTTTGAAAAGGCATTAGTTTAAGTCCTGCTTTCCTCCTCTGGTCCAGCGCTGATCTAGAATGACAACTTAAAATTACAATTTTAAAAAAAGGGCCACATTCCTGAGCAATGTGAGATCATTGAACAAATGTCCTAATATAATATCTGTGCTCTGGTTTAATCAACCATAATCCTGCTTGTATAAAAACGTTTTTATTATTAGTTTGCATGGACTCATGACCAATAATTGATATAGTTCACTGTGCAGCCTGATGTGCTCTATCAATTTATAGATGGAAATTTAGCTGCATTCACTGCTGTTTATAGCAGAAAGTGCTGCAGAATAATCAGTAATCGAACAGCTATTTGATTCATAATTTTGATTTTGATGCATGTTAGAAGTTACCAGAGCTCAGTGTCCTACTACATTTAACAGAAAACACAAAAATTTATTTTACTAACAATAAAGTGATTATAGAAAACAATTAGTCATATTTTGTGTAGTTGTAACAAGAAAATGTTTGGCATTCATTCACTTTTTGATAATGAACCAAACGATGCATCTGCACCAATACTTAAAGATTAATGCTTTGAGATACTTCACCGGTTTGTTGTAAAAATAACTCTCGTGTTGCGTTCATGCTGCTGGTGAGAGCCGGAGGCTGAAAGGATCATCAGGGAGCTGTGTGGACTTTCAGTGGCTGTTAAATAATCAGAGATGCGGTGCCAGCGGCACACTCTGCAGGCTGCCGAAAATCAACAGTGATAATGTTTTAACCCACTTTTGTGCTGCGGCCAAATCGGGACCCCTTTTGCAGCTGTGCCATTGTGCAACTCAATTATCTGATTTTTATTTAAACGTTAGGCCACGCGCCAAAGTGGCATTTACTTCTTGGCAAAGGTGTGTATGTGTAGAAAAGGAAGTGACTAGTGTTGGTCTGCGGGACAGATTTTAGATCACATTCTGTACAGAGAGCATTTGAATGACAGCAGAGGTCAGCCAGCCTTAAACTGGACCAATGTGGAGTTTCGGTGCGGTGCTGCGTCATTTTGCCAAGAAGTGAAGAGTCATTTGGGTTTTTATTGGAACTTTTTCCAGTTAAGGTTTGCATACCGTCGTCTACTTTTAAGCCTTGAAAGGTCACATCTAACCACAGCGTTCGAAATAACTTCTGCTGAGTGCATTTTAAATTAGTTATTTTTAACCAAAGATTATAACTGGCGATGTTTGCTCACCTACAGTAAAACTTTAGCTGAGTATCGATACTACGCTTGTGTTTGGCGAGGACACACACACAAACACACGGCCGCAGTTGTCTAGCTCTTTCTGAAACACACACGCTCTTGCACTCTCACCCACACATGCTGTAAATACAAGCATCATTGCTCCCTCTCTTTCTTCATGCCTACAGTAATGCTACACACACACACACACACTCACATATTTTGTTTAACATGAACAGTGCGCTCTGAATGGGACTGACCTTGCTGTGTTTCCTCACACTGCACCGGCAGCACTCCTCCCCGCCCTCCCTCGCTGCACTTCAAACACATTTCATCGGGAAAAACCCTTTAAATAGACGCGACCTTTGACTGAGAGAACACCCACTCGCCAAATCATTTAGAAATACACTGTCTGCTACACATCTGGTAAAGCACACGCAGGGTGCGCGGTGGCAAACAGTACAAAGACAAATTCCTGGCGTTTATCGGAGATGAGGGTTGCGGTCGAATCCAACGAGCTCTGCTTTTTGAAACATCAGTCAGGTCAGATGGAGTTGTGGCTTATCGGTGATCGTGACACATTGATCAGTCCATCATCAATAAAAGGAAAAGTCAAAGTGCCATGTGTAGCATTTTAACTTCAGTACATCATTGCCACATTAGCTTTAGCCATGGGAATGTCAGCGGATAACAACTGAAAGCACGACAAGAGCTCTCTCTTTTATACTGTGTCATCTATGCCGCAGACAAGAACCTAGAACAGACTCGAACTATGTTAACATAGTATTTTGTTTCGTTCGTATTTTCGTTTGTTGTTTGTGTGTGTGTTTGGTCACAGATCTGACATCGTGCTAGATGTATGATTAAAGCATTATTTTGCTCTTTTAGGCAATCAGGTTATCAATAAGGCATCACTGTCATCACACATCGCTGTCAGCCAGTCATGAAGCAGCGGCAGAGTAGATGTCTGAAAAATATCCCAGTGACAGTTTGATGTCTGTCTGTGAAGGTATTGGCACAGTGTCACACAGACTCTGAAGGGACACAAATTATCAAGTGCCAACTTGTTGGCAAGAAGACACAGAGGAAAAAAACTTATACTGGACTTCGATTTGGTTTCAGAGCTGCAAGTAATTTATTGATCTGTTGATTATCTTTCTAACTGGCAAAACGTCCATTGCAATTCCCTGGAAGCACAGGTTGATGTCTTTAGAAAGCTTGTTGGTCTGATCAACAGTTCTATTGCCAAAGATGTTTAATGTATAATCATAGAAATATTTGAGAAACTCAAAGTAGCTGTTTTTCTTTATAAATGAAAAGCAATTAACAGATTGACTTTCAGACAGTCGAGTAATCATTCAGTCATCTCAGCAGCTCTGCTTGGTTTTTGTGTAGCTTGGCTACAACCACCAACAGGAATAAAGTTCCTTACGGCTGACACCCAAGTCATGTGACGCAGCAGGTGCAGCGTGTGCACTGCGTGTCAGTTAGAGAGTCATGCGTGGTATGTGCGATCGTGTGTGCTCGCATGAGAGCTGGGATGTGTTGTGCGAGTGCTGTCCTGGACAGCGCCGTGTTTACGTAACCCCGGAGGTTTACCGCCCGTCCTTCATAAATGTCATGTGGATATCGACGGGGGCGAAAAAGTCAAACGCAGAGGCACAGAGCATGCCGGCCGACAGCCGTTCAGTGGTCACGATTGTCTCGTAACAGGAAGGTTCAGTTTAAATCCCTCATGTCATTGCTGCCTTTGAGTAAGACGCAGTTGTTGTGATGAATGGCGATGAAAAGAGAGACCTTAAAAAAATCACAAAATGAAGATGGCGTGAAAAGCAGAGTGGTCTTTGGAGCTTTGCTTTTTCTCAGATGTCAAAGTAATGTGCCATTTTGTCTTAACAGCTTAGTTTGGGTTTCTGTGTTTGCTCTAGAGGTCCATGGCATGAAAGCACCAGTTGTGTGTATTCTTTTAGATTTCGGCCTCATGTTACAAAACCCCAAATTAATGTCTAAGAGTGGATGGTTAAGGGTGAAAGGGAGAGATGTCATTGGAGCTTCACTCAGACAGCAAACTGATGAGCCACTCTGTGTCAGGCTGGTTTTTATAACACAAGCTGTCGTATCATTAACAAAGTAAAAGTTCTTTTTGACTTTTCTGTCGATGTCTCAAGTGCGCAGACGAGAAATTGTGATGAATTTGATGATTTTGATGGAGGCTTATGTTTCCTGCTGGGATCGGTGCTGGAACAGGTGGTGAGATCACAAAAAAAACCCCAAAAAAAACTAAACATCTATGTGCCATGTACAGTATGTCTGTAATCAGCTGATTGGTGCAATCACAGTCTTCAGTCGGTTGCATCTGAGAAACCCTGCTGAAGCAGAGGAACCTGAATTTGTCCTCAGATTTGTGAATTCAAACTGACACTGATGGTGAGAAGCAGAACTCAGCAAGCTTGATTCATTCGTGGGATTAATATGTTGCCGACAGTCTGAGGAAATGATTGATTCTAGCACGTTTTAGTGCGTCGAGCTTGACATCGTTTTATGAATGACAGTCTGTGCACATGCAGGCTGGAGCTGACGGATCCCTGCATGGAAGCCCTGTAGGGGAAGTCTTGTTCTGTCTGACTGCTTCCATGTAAATCACTTTTAGGTTACACGCTGTGTTTTGGCACACTGCTCATGAGTAAGTGGAGGTGATACATGCTACTACATGAGCACGGCTGCGATTTAGCCTTCAACCAATGTGTCCCATCATCCACCTTAAGCAGTTGTAGACACTGAAAATGTTTCCATTTATGCATTGATGCCGATATTGCATGCAAGTGTGGTTTAATACTACAGCTTTCCCGGTCCCTGGCAACTGGTGTTTGTGTTTACAGTGCAGCTTAACAAACTCATGTTCCTTTAATATACAAGCCAGTCAATAATTGGTTCCATTAGCAACGGCTTTCATACCTCACATGGGTAGCAAGTATTTTTCCACACCAGAGCACAATAATGGGAGAGCATTATGTTGCTGAGATATTACTCCCTTCTGTTTTTAAAACTATTCTGCTGTCAAGCAATGCAGAAAATTGCAATGTCTTGTTTTGTACACACATTTTTGACGAATGATCATGAACACAAGCACATTCCACTTCCTGTGACTGCTCGACAATAAAACGCAGCTTGTGTTTTGCCAGTTGAATGCTTTTAATATGAAGCAGCTGCAATAGGAAATGTGGGGTTTGCATAAGCAGTAACAGCTCTGACACAGCTGTGGAGAGTACACAGTGAGATCATTGAGATGAAATAACAAACATGTCATGCACTACGTGTTGCATTGTTTCCTGTGAATCCCTCGTGTGCATGTTAGGTAATTTGAATCCTGCATGTGAATGGCGGAACTCTGCCACCGACAATAAAAACTAGCCTAATATAGAGAGTTAATTACTTTATTAAATGAAAAAGAGGGTTTGTAGAAAAATGTTTGTTTCTCAAAGTATCAAAAATGCATTTTTTTTTATGTTGGCACAAAACTACTAATATTAGAGTTGATAAGTATTGTGTGAACTCTATTATTCAACATTTCCAAACAATGCCCAGCCCCATGCATGCGGTGCCTCCCCTGACTCTATATTCTGCAGTCGTCACTGCCACAGTGCAGGTAAACAGCACACCCACCATAGAAAGCTGCGCGCACAGCATCAACATGAAGTGGGCTATTTTAATCAGTGGGCTTTGGGCTTTTTTGAGAGGTAGCGCTTTTAATGATATGGTAGTTATGTAAGTCTCTCATGCCTGGAGAGCTTGCAGGGGAAGGTAGAGGAGTGCCTCAGTTGTCCTTGAAGATAAAAGTTTGTGGGACTACAGACGGTGTTTGGATGAGTGGAACACGTTTTTACAGCTGCACTGTGTGCTTTCAGCTGATTCCCTCTGTTTCAGGTGCACTTCCCTCTGAGCCTCAGTGAGCTACAGTAAAATAATGTGATATATAACAGATGAGAAACACAGTGAAAGGAGAAGCTTTGAATTCAAAGCCTTCAAGCACGGATATTCTCATCTGACCCACATGGACAATATTTCTGTTGTTCCTGTACAGTGAGTCCATTCACACTTTATTTCAAGCTCTGGTCAGCGCTTTCACCCTGTGAATGAGATAATATACCATACTAGCACTTCAGGTACTCAGACCCACAAAACCACAGAAGACACATGAAAACAAACACGCTAATACAGAACCTTGTGGCATAAAAACAAGAACACCTGTTTTCTGATGTGTGCTACATGTTGCTGTAGTACTGCAAGCAGCAATAAAATAAATAAATGAATAAAACAGAGATCAAAAATTAGTTAAGTATGTAAATGAACCACAAATATCTTTCATTCTGTTAAGTTTGTTGATAAGTGGCCATCATATAAAACAAATTTTATTATTATTTGTATAACATTACTGCATTCCATGTTTTCACGTGACTAAATGCTGTTACTGCATTAATCTTTTGGCCAGTTATAAGCAGAATCCACAGCAAGCTGAAATCATACATATTTGCCTTTGTTTGGCCTTGTAAAACTGATAGCTAACATGTTAGCAAACTGTTGCCGTCTTCACACATCCAGCAGACACGTAAGCATTTATTGAGTTGTGTGTCTGACAACCTGACAGTGACGCAAAGGCTTTTTCAGCACTTGTCTTTGCTGAAAAACAGCCGTCTGGGGATGTTGAGAGCACTGAGACTGAACCACAACAGTGAGCTGAAAGACACTAAAGTGCTTCATACACCTGAGAGAAGCTGCAGAGTCTCATCCAATCCAACAGTTAGCGACTAATAAACTTAAAGCCCTGTTTAGCAAAGACTCACATATACACAGCAAGGAGACAGCCAATGCACGAGTCGTATGGTTAAAGGCAGTTTTTTATTACATACCTTCTGTCTGGATTCCTTTCTGATCTGCTACCCTTGGTCTTGGTTCTTCAGCAGATTCCTTGCTCTTTGCTCTTTAAATGTGACTTTTAGCATTTGCACTGATAGATTTATTTTATCTAGCTCTACTGAAGCTGCTCTGGACACATCTACCTTTGAGCATAAGAAAAGTACGCAAAGCACACCAAATGGCAAATGGACTCAGAGATGTAAGGTACATTGTGAACAGGTGTCTTTTATTACGTGTGTTAAAGGGCATTGTTAAAAGGGTGCTATATAAAGCTTTTAGTGCTACTTTCAACATTTTTTCCTTTATAGGCCAGGTCATTGTTGCCTCAGCTCTTCTGAAATGACACTATCAGGTATATTATATCTAGTACTAATTTGAAGCTAGCTGCAGAGTGAAATCACTGTCGCTGATAAACAACCTCTCAGGACACTTACATGCTGTTCCCATTCAGATTCTGTGAGCAATCAGACGTGGATTATCTGGTTCCCGGGAGAAGTGCTTCACGTATCGGCTTAGAAATAAACAAGCCTTTTGTTTGAATGCGCGCGATCAATATCCGAATTTATTGCAAGGCTCACTGAGAGGGATTTGAGGTGACTGTGTCCCCAGCAGCCATAAATATCTTTTCACCATTTAATAGTCTGGCAAAGAGATCACAGTTAATGGGTTTAACATATTGCATTTAATCTCATAAGATTGCTTTGAATTCTGCATGCATCTATTACTTCTTACACATTTGTGTGAATGACAGATGTTGTCACGGCTGTCATCACGGCATAATGAACATTATTTTTTTAACTCATGTGGGTTCATGTGTTGATTCCTTGTTTCATGTCACAGCATTTTGTTTAATGTTTATTCAGACAAAGGTGTTTGAGCATTTGAGCGTTATGTCACACATTCCCACTTTTACATGGGCGCTGTCCTCTGGAGTGACGCAAAAAAAGTACCTCATTAACTTAATAAACCATTAACACAATAATGATCTAAATGGCATATTAATCCTGTTAGCATAATTTCTTACTAATGTAATTTAAGTCCTTATTTATGTAACATTTTCCTGTTAATATAATTCAGATTTTTTCATGTAATCCTCTTACACGATCCACCAAAGATCTCTTCCGTATTCATACATTTTAAAGTGGATAATTTAAAAAATGTGTCATCATAGCCAAATAATGCCGATGCCAACATACATGACATCATGCATGGACCCGGTTCGCTGTTTACCAGTAAAACTGCACTGACACACTGCGACTGCTGTTTAGCATTCGTGTTGAATTTGTTGCAGCTCTGCAAGGAGAGTGTCTCTGTCATAACTTGTGGCTCAGAGGCCCGTCACGACAATCTGTTTTCCTTTTCATGCTACAACCGATCGATTATAATTCCATCCTATTCAGACAATTATTAATTCTTAGAGTGCCTCCGACTGGGCTGCAGGGCTCCTTGTTATGTGAAGACACTGAGCGTATCCTCCTGAGGGAGGCTGCTATCTAGAGCACTGGGTGTTTTTTGCCCCGGAAGACTGGCAGCATGACTAACGCCATCTCCTGTACCGTGCTGCTCTCCTCCCTTGTGGATTGGGAGCAAAGGTTCTTCATGCTCCTCAGCACCCTTTTTTTGCATCTCACTCTGTAGAGTTTTTTTTTATGGCGAGCTGTCAAACGTTCATGTGTGAATGTGAGTACAGTCCCCTCTGGGTGATTTGTCAGGACTTATGAAAACTATAAATTCTTTGCATTATGCTTCAGACGTTCTTTTTTACATGACAGCCGACACATAGCCTGCAGCAGTCGAGAATGTTGACATTACGCAGCCCACAGCAGGAAAAAGGCCAAACAGAAACAGAAGTGAATACAACCAGTACAGTCTGTATAGGCTGTAAATCACATATTTGAATGTTGAGAGATATTTATATGTTGTATTAGGTTAAACCTTGTTCTCTATCACGTTTCTGTTTTTTTTTTTCCTGATTGCTGTTCTCCTTCTTTTCAATAAAGATTCTCATATTGATTTTAATATACACACAGAAAACCATCATAACTGGAATTGGATCAAGTGCAGAAGTGTTGAGCTGCTGGTCCTCTTTGGGCCTCAAGATGCTTCTTTAAGAAAAACTACATAGTGGTTAAAGATGGTTGAAAGTTAATGGAGCCTAAAGAGGGGTATGCTTGATTGACCAGTATGCCATCCCGCTACACCCACGTCAGCTCCTTCTGGTCGTCACTGTCACTTACTGAAACCCAAAACACGGTAGTGGCAAGCAATGAATTCAGCTCAAGGCAAAATACGCCTTTAGTACAACCTCGATTCCAAAACAGTTGGGATGCTGAGTAACTTGAAAACAGTACAAAGACAATATATTTAGTGTTTGACCTCAGCAGCTTCATTGATTTTTGTAAATATCTGCTTATTCTGAATTTGATGCAGCAACATGTTTCAAACACGTTGGGACAGGAGCAACAAAAGACTGGGAAAGTTGTGGAACACCTGTTTGGATCATTCCACAGGTAAACAGGTTGATTGGTAACAGGTGATAGTATCATGATTGGGTATGAAAGGAGCAGGCTCACTTGCTCACAAGCGAGGATGGAGCGAGGTTCAACACTTTGTGAACTCATGATTAGATAAAGGAGATTAATACATGGACTTGGGAACACTTGTCAGTAAACACACTTTGTCTGTGAATGACTACATTCAGTTTTTATTTATGTTTTAAACAGCGTTGGACTCAGGGTTGTCAGTAACAAACACTACGTCCACGTCAGTGTTGCTGTTAGTTATTCTAACGAAGTAGAAGCAGCTCAAATGAGACGAGGAAACACTGTGACAGACATCAGTATGAACTGAAAAGAAGGTGTCCACAGACAGATGTGACCAGTTTTGTGTTGTGTTTAGGTATTTCAAAGTCCCTGTTATGGAGCCTGCTGCTGCCATGTCACCGGGTCTCCTGGGAAACCTTGTAGCCCTGCAGGATTTGATCTTCTGCTACATCAAGCAGGAATCCGTACAGCTAGAGTAATGTCAGCTGCTCCTGAATGGAAACCAGTGTTACTACGTATTGATTGTTGTCAGAGGCGGGATAGGTTTCACAACCTTTACACACTTGGGATTTGTTTGTTGTGTGTGCATGGGGTTTCTCATCAGTGCTGTGCTTCTGCTGGTGACTGCTAAGCAGCTCTCCTGGAGTTCGTTGTTTTGTGCCTTAAGTGACTCTGTGGCAGACTGTTGCACTCTTATATTACATTCTTATATGTTTGTGAGGCCTTGTTGTCCCTGCATATAAAACTCTTGAGGGTGTGAACATATTGGTCTCTACACTAATATCTAAAGGCTTTATTTTTTTGGAATTGCTAAGAGTTAACCTGATATATTTTAGAAACCAAAACCTATTTATATAAGCTTATATTTTAGGACCAAGCTTATTTTCACTCGTCACATTTTGTAGGATGTGATGTCTTCAGATTGTTTGTTTTATTCAAACAGCAATCCAAAATCCAAAAAATAGAGGCATTTTGCATTATTCTGTTGATCAGTTTATCAAAAGTGTTAAGAAATTGTTAACTAGAATTAAGGTTTCCAGAACATCACTATTCTTCTCTAAGTATTCACTTTGTACAGAAAATCCCTTTGGAGAAAGTTTCAGACAAGCAAACATACCTACTATCCTCTATAATGTTGTGTTTTTTGTTTTAATTATGTCCTGTCACTCCTTCTGTTGGTTTCTGTGTCCCTTGATGAGAGATAACACCAAACTAAACCTCTTTTTTCATTGACGTCAAAGCTGTTGGGACTTTACAAACATCAATACACCGCAGCAGCATTTTCAACTCTCCGCTGTGAAGCATTCAAGCTCCTGTTGAACTGGAGAACAGTTCCCTTAACACCCCAACACACACACACCCACACACATACACACACACTGTGACCCTCCGCACCACCCTGTGTTGTTTACCCTGTCAAATGCTTTTACCCTCTGCTCGACTGAGTCTATAACTGATGGAGGCCCAGACCTGCACTGTCCAGCGTTTTGTGCTGAGCCCGACATTTTGGTCCACACAGGCTGTACAGGACGGGTTGGGTGGGGTGGGGTGGTCCTGCAGCCACCCCTCACATTCTACACAGGGCTGGGAAAGTCAGGGACAAAGGCCCATCTGGGTGGGGAGGTTGGAGAGAGCTTCTAACCCCGCCACTCCTCTGGGGAATGATCGGCTCGTGTCCGCTGTACTTGTGAACACAGTGGGGCTGAAAATCCAGGGTGATGCCCTCGCAGTGTTTACAGTGCAACCGAGGTTGCTAATTTTGTCTCCTCTCTCTCCTCCCTCTGTCACTTCAGTCATAACCAGAGGACCACGGCGTTTCGCCATCCTGTGACCGGACAGATTTCTCCGGAGAACCTGGATTTCATCCTGCAAGAACAGTGAGTTATTGACTTTGTTGCTTCTCTGCAGCCGCATCCATACCAGCAGTAAAAAAAGAAACTCAGTTGTTGAAATAAAGAAACGATTCCATGTCAGATATTTCGGGCCACTTTGACTTTCTCCAGCTGTTTCGTGTCATCTGTGGGTCGAATTCCAAGCTGTGAACGTTTATTTTTAGCCCTTTTTTTAAAAGTGATGAAATAATACTGAAAATGAGGCAAACCTGAAAGCATTTGAAGAAAATCCTTTTCTGCTCTTGTAGTTATGTCTGACCTTCTATTTGACAATGACTTTGGGAATGTTGTACCCACGCCTTAAAGTTACCGTTTGAATATTTTTCTAAACTTTAGCAGGTTATACCTCTTTATTGAGTGTGTCGACAGCAGGTTTCAAAAGAGGCTCAGCATTGTTTTAAATGAAGATGCGGGCCTTTCATTTCACCAGGCCTACTTTTTAAATAAAGAGAAAATGTTGCCGGATTGTCAAGGACATGCAGAGTGTTCCCGCTGCTGTGTGATGCTACAGCAGGAGTCAGTAAAATGTTGCTCTCACTTCCTGTTTGGGCCATCGGAGTTGGAAAATGCAAGTAACTGTACTTTTAGCTGCATTTTTTTCTTTTTCACTGTGTTGCCCACTGTTAAATATGAAGCTACAGCAAGCAGCTTGTTAGCTTAGCATAAAAAAAGGAATCCAGTGTCCAAATATATTTTAAAAAACCCTCATGGTGACTCCTCCTACCGGCCAAGAAATAGTCCCAGACAGTTTTCCACTTTTAGAAGATGTAATGTGTTAACTCCTGAGCTTTAGACGTGCTGATAGTCCGATTTGTTTACCTTTGGACAGAGGCAGTTTCTAGCCTTTATGCTAAGATAAGCTCATTGGCTGCTGGCTGTATCTTCATGTTTAGTGGACATACGTGAGCAGTATTGACCTTGATATTTTCCAACAAGAAAACATAAAAATAAGCATATTTTCCATTAAAGGGAAAACTATTGCTTTAATCCTAAATTGGAGGCTGTTTTTGTGTTAGCAGTGACAGGTGCAAAGGTTCAATCCATGAAGGTAGTGGACAGTGTCGACTGTTTGTATTTTTAAGGTGTTTATCAGATAATTTTAGATCATTTTAAAGGTGCAATTAGCAGTTGTGAGCATTATTTGTTCCTAATCCTTTTAATACCCAGATATCACTGTAAGCTAATATGCGTTCACTGCTCTCAGCACCCCGATGTTTACCTTCATTTGCCAGCCCGTGATGCTTTATCACTTTAAGAGACCTGGTGAGTGCAGCTCTCTCTGGAATAAACAAGTCAGAGTGCTTACTCATGGCTGTTTAGGAGACAGTTTGTATTGCACTCTAAGGGCTTTGTTTGGGCAAAGATTTCCTGCCAGTGACTAAACCCGATACCAGACTTTCACCACAATAGAGAGACTCCCTGAGGTCTCAGTTACAAGAGACGGGACACTCTTTTCTCTTGCTGCCCCAAATTGCAGTGCAGGTCCAAAAGAAAGGTGAATTTTAGTAAACATTTCTTGTTGCTTGAGTGTCGAAAAATACACAAAACAAGAAAAAACCTCGAGCAATGTGCTGTTTCACTCGGAGAGGTTTTTAGGAACTTTTGCACAGGGGGGTTTGATTTGTTCACGAGTGTGTGACTTTAGAAGGAAAAGAACTCCACATCTTGCCCCCGGCACTTTTCTGTAAGCCAGTTTGTGTGAAATATAACTGAAATGCAGATATATGTTTTCTAGTGTTCCCATGTTTTATTTGCTTTACTGCTGTAGTCTACTGTTTAGAGCCAGACTCCGGCTCTGTATAATCCAGCCCTTCTACATTTCTTTCAGCTATTCAAATCTACCTGCGTATACCACTGGGAGCTGAATTTGAATGTCAGCTTGCAGAAAAACATTCAAAAAATCCGATTGAATTCACTCCTTTGCAGCAGTCATGGTGCTATTGAACATTTGGCTATTTTTACACTTGGAATGGAAGGGTCAGAGGGCCGTGAAAATGTTTCTATGTTACGTAAATAACTGCAGCAAAATGGTGTATTTTCTGTGACGCTCTTATTTTGCATCTTAAACCTGCATGTTGTTGTCATACTTTTATGATAATTGCTTTTTTTTAGGTCATGTTGGAATAACGGGTGAAACTGCTCTTGTGGATGATGTTATATTTTTTTATATGAAGCAACATATTACTGCCACCTGTAAGGCTTTTGATACCTACAGGCACAGCATTTTGTTCGATAAGTTGATTTTAATACCTGCTTACACCTTTTTTAACCCGCATCTTGTTGGTAGAACTCAATGTTCTTGCCTTAGGTTTCAAATCAAGCCCCTAAATCTTGACACAGGAGTCCCGCATGAATCGATGTTTGGAACCTTGCGTTTTGGACATGGACATGCATGGACAGTAAATTCATAAAGGAGATGTCCTGAATCCTCATGCTGCAAACTATAAGCCCTTAGATGCCATTTACCACGATACCGGTTTCCAGAACTATCCGCTCTCCTCCTGGAATAAATTACTTATTAGCCTAAAGTTAGAAACACTTGTTCCTGTCAGGAAGTTTTGCTTCCTCGTATTATGATAAAGTAATAATTGTTCTAATCAGTGTCTCTGTGTGTGTGATAATTGTTTTCTGTGACTGTCTTGTCTTGCTGTGATCTTGTGTGTATGTAATTTGCTGTCAGGCATAACAGATATTGATGTCAATGAGACTTCCTGAATAAATAAAGCTGAACACAGTTGTTTTGACTTGTGTAGGCTGATTAGACCATTATGGGAGTGTGCAGACCGTGGGACAACACACAACTTTATGTGTTTTTTTTTTGCGTGTGTGTGTGTGGAGTTTGGTGACCCTAAAAACTTCTGTGTGGGTGTGCAGAGCTTTTAAAATCTGTCCACGTATGCACAATGACAGAATAGCTCCTAATAGCCAGAGGAGGTTTTCATGTGACTCTCTGCTTTAACTTTTACTTCACCTCCTGTCGGGGTTTGACACTGGGAGACTGAAGCTGGGGCCTTCACCTCGAGCTAAGGGACCTGGGATCAGTGCTGTCAACCTTTTTGGCTTTGAATTTAATCCTGATGTCCTTCAGTCAGCCCCAGAGCTTCAGATAACAGATATTTAAAGCATCTTGCCCTGCAGTTACATTTCTAATATGACTAAATTAAACTCCTTCGACAAAACCTTCAGCAGAGTAAATTCTCCTCAGATTTAATGAATGAGTCTCGATCCTTCGCATTCATGAGTTATGGCTTAATGTTTTTCACGATTTAGATATGGATTTATTTTTAGATATTTAGCTGTTAATGTTGCTGATTTCAGGGAAAACATCATTTCACTGCACTTGTTGCTTTTTTTGCTCATGTTAAACTGTTACGTCAGTCATCTTTTTATTACGGAAGCAAAAGGCATCATCTAAAGTAATCCTTGCTACTTTTCTCTTCTCTCCCACATCTTCATTTGTGACATTCTGATGGGATTGTGTCACATTTTGTGCGAATGCTTGGACTTGTTCACTTGTAGCAGATAATGTCACTCAGTTATTATTGTTAGTATTATCATATTAGTATTCAGTTATGAAGGTTATTGTCCTGCTGCTTTTATGGTCTTGAATTTAAAGATAATATTTGCTACTCAGGGAGTAATTTAATGAAAGTGTCAGCGTAAAAACAGATGGCTTCACTGCTTGTTACAAAATACAAACAACAGAAAAATACAACAGTTCAGCCGCCATACATTTGGTGCAGATATTAAGCCTGATCATTTTTGGCATTTTAATCACTTCTAAGACTTTTGAAGATCTCTTGCGAGGCCTTAGAAGGAGAGAAAGAAAGCTTTTCTTTTTGACTTAAATTTCCCAGACGTAGCGTTCGATTAAAGAAAGGTTTAGCACTTGTTGAACCTTTAATTGTAATTTTTTTTATTGCTGGTATAGGTTCCCTTTTGAAAGTTATTATATTCTCCTTCTGCCTCATACTTATTGTCAAATATTTATAATTATTTTAGCATTATTATTAATATTTTGTTAAATGTATGCCTGCAACACAATCCGTCGTGTTGTCATTTCCCATCCATCCATTAGCTTTACCTGCTTATCCTCTAGAGGGTTTTGTTGGGCTGGAGCTGATCCCAGCTGCACGAGGCTGGATGCGCCATGAACAGTCAATCACAGGCCAGACTCATCGAGACAGACAACCTCACATTCACACTCACGCTAGTTAATATTCTTACTGGACAAATTTTACTAATTCAGCGAAGAACAATTAATAGAGCTAATGAGGAAACACATTAAAATGTAATGAAGTTCCACTGCTCCGTCTCCATTTCTAGCAACCTATTTTCTCTTTCATTTTTCCATTTCTGTCACCATCTCATTGTTTTCCATTTCCTGTTCTCCCTGTTTCCATCTGTCCAATCCAGTCACTCTGCCTGTTTCTATCTCTTTGTTCCTTCTTATTTTTCTTTATCCTTCACCCTCTTTTCACACCTTTACCCTTCTTATTTCTTAATAGGCGCATTTTGCTTGTCTTTCTCTTTTGAATAATTTTGAATACATTACTTTCAATTAACTCAAATTAGTTCAATTAAATTCAATGTTCTTTTCATGTTGATGTACTCGGTACTCAAGTACTCAAGAAGATGGATGCAACCAGCGTTAGAGACACATGCATAGGTGCAGTTCTTACAAAGACTTTTAAAGCTTAAAGCAGTGGATTATGCAGATAAAATGCTGTTAATGTATATGCAGGATAGTCAGATGTGATCATTTCTAATTTTGTGGCAGACTCCTCTGTTTTTTTGCTTCCGGAGAGGCATTGCTAGTATGAAGTCTTTTATTTTTAGCATTGAAAGTCTCTCAGTGAAAATTATTTTTCACATGTAGGCAGGAAATGCATTTCACTGGCACTGACCACAGATGCACACCTCCTCGTGTTACACTCCGTCTACTTCTCCAACACTGAGCTTCCTTCCTCCTTCCTCCTCCTCCTCCTGTCTTCCAGTCTGACTCTTCACTATCTCATCATTTTTTCTTCTACTTCTGCTCTTCCTCTCTGTATCCTCTCTTGCCTCTTTTCCCCCCAATCCCCCTCATTATGTGTGTCCCTCTCTCCCTGGTTTTAGTCCATCTCTCTGTTCCAGACAAGGAGGGACCAGGTTGCTTTTTTCCGTGCTACGTTCTGATGGATCTGTCTTATTAGCAGCTGCGTGGGCGTGAAGCAGACCTGTCCAAGCCACTATGATAATGTGTCAGTGGAACACACACACACACACACACACACACACAGAGAGAGCCCTTCAGTCATTGGTGTGTGTATATGTGTGGTTAGGAAAATAGATGTTGAAGTCTAGACAAGACAGAAGGAACCTGTGTTTTATAGAGGCTCTGCACTTAGCAGCAGCAGAATACTTGCATTATTTTGCGTCTCATTGTAATACTGCAGTAATATACTCGAGGACATTCTTTGCTGCGATAATGCGAGACACAGCCGAGTGCCATCAGCAACACTGAAGCACCAACTTCACAGTAAAGATCATCCTCAAGGGTAATACATTATGGATCTGGAAGACCGGTTGAACACACACGTGAATATTGACTGAGGAAGTTTCATTATAAAAGGGCCAGAGGAAAATAAAGATTGTTAACTAATCCCCTGGTCACTTGCAAAGCAACTCATTAATCAGAATATATCAACTCATTGGCGGAAAATACAGTATTTGTTCTATATTTAAT
The DNA here is from genome assembly GCF_017976325.1 of Chelmon rostratus. Taxonomy (NCBI): domain Eukaryota; kingdom Metazoa; phylum Chordata; class Actinopteri; order Chaetodontiformes; family Chaetodontidae; genus Chelmon; species Chelmon rostratus. Next base: position 24,869,760 of record NC_055663.1, read on the forward strand.
ACGGTCCTGTCATTTTTTGTTTATATACATTCAAATATTTAATGAAGATATTGAACAAACTGTCTTGGGATGAAAAATTCTGCTGCTTTTTTTAGCTAAAAGTTTTGGACTAGCAGCACTCGGGCCTTTTATAAAGTTCTCTTGGTTTTATTTTTTAAACAATATCTTAAGATGATTTCCCGTGGTGTAGTAATCTTTGATTCACATAAGATGCTTACGATCAGATCTTAAATGAACTTTGAGTGCACTTGCAGAGTGGGTAGAACATGGAGGGAGGAAGTTTTTTTTGTTGTTACAGTGCATAGAAATGTAAGAACATATTTTTCTTCAGATATCGGTGCTTATTTAGAAATTTGCTTCTCTACTTTCATGCTGAGTTAAAATGCATCAATGAATGCAACTCTCACGTCTCTGTGTTAGATACGGAGCTGGAGCCAGAACGCTGTTGGCTTAGCTTAGCATAAAGACTGGAAGCAGGAGGAAACCCCTCGCCTGGCTCTCTCCAAAGTTCTTCCTGGGTGAAAAACAGTGGAGATGCTAAACTAGCTGCATTTTTAGGGTCAATGGAAGAGGCAAAATTAGAAAAAAGTCAAATTTGCAAAGAAGTTTTTATGCCCGTTGTGCTTTTTGCCTTTTTTGAAAAACCGTTAATGTGCTTAATGGGAGAGGAAACACCGTTTTTGAATACGTAGCAAATATTTAACACCCACAAGACTGACCAGCTGTTTCCGCTCTGAGAGAAGAAGAAGTTTCTGCAGAGATCTGATGTAACCATCCTCACATTAATACATGAAGCCAACAGAAACATCATATTTCCGTCATATTGTCTACGTTTTTGTCTGGATATTGGGATGAGAACCCAGCTGCTGACGTGCTGGGTGGATGGATAAACTGGTAGGAATGTCAATAAGGGTATTTAAACTATTTATTTGAAGATTAAATTTAATTGGCTCAATCCTTTGTTAATAGGACTGTTGAAGAACTACTAGAAAATAGACAGATCTGTGATATTTGAGTCAACAGAATGGGGATTTTTAAGCATGCGAGGGTCCAAATAATTTTATTTAGTTGAATAAGAGTGGGATTGCTCGAGGCTTGTACTTTTAATCGCACCACATCAGTGCCAATAATCATTAAATCCAATGACCTTGCGTATGTTATTGCTATTGGGTTTTAGTTTAATACTTTTAATTGCCCTTCACCCCCTTTTCCCTTTTCTGATGAAGTAATCATTCATTCTCATGTCATTACGGTGCAATGTTAGTATTATGGGTTACATGTTTGGTTGTAAGTACCCATGAAGTTCCTCTCATCTAATTGTACCATTCAAAACAAAGATCATATAATCACTGTTAATGTATGGAGGAAGCTGGCATTATATATCCACCAAGCTGTGAACCCTAATTATCCAATCGCCATTGTGCCACTGCAAATAATACCAGAGAAGAAGATGCTGCTGCCCCCGGCACTATCCACATATCTACTGTGCTGCTATTTAAGGCTTCTATGAGCCTGCATGAAGCACTCAAAGGTTTTCACTGAGGCCAAAGCTCTTTTGTAAACTTTTATATTCATCTGAGGATGGAGTTTTTGCTCAGCGGAGCTGGTCTTTTTCAGCATCTCCCTGCTTCACAATCATATGCTCACACACAAATTCATACCTTTTACTTTCGGCCACTGAGCCTCTCAGCTGGAGCAGGCCTCACCTTTAGATTACTGCCACCCTGTTGACGCCACACGCTGGCACACAAGTTGTGGAGTTCGCTGGCGCTCGTATATATCTGTCACCTCCAGCTCCGGCTGCAGCAGCCAGGCGCCCCCTTTTTTTTCTTTTTTTCATTTGATGTCAACGACAACTTTGATGGAGGCATCAGCTCAGAGGCCATCAAAGCAGAGTCGAAACTCCATCTGAGAGCGTTATTAGCAGCAGGTGCGACGTGGATGTGTGTGTACGGAGGCCGGCGTCAGTGGGCCTGTCCACCGGGGGTTATCACGGATTAAAGTGGCTAAAGTGTCAGGACTTTACAGCTCCTAGGACTACCTTATCAGCTGTTATTTTGGCAGCAGGAGAGATGGAATAACTTCCTTGGCTGCTGCTGTCTGGGTCTCAGTATCAGTCTGCATCTGAAGTGTGTCTAAGTCTATTCGCACCATTCGTCTGTCTGTCTTTCTTCTTGTCATCAGCTTTAGGCTTGAAAAAGCTGGAAATTTATATCACGCAAACCAGAGGAATTTAAAGGTTGTCTTTTCCTGGACAGTTCTGAAGAAATGTTAGTTTTCCTGATATGTTCCCATCTGTGTTTTGTGCTTTCCAGGCTTCATTAATAATCCTAATAAAGAAATTTGCCCAGGCTTTTTAATTTCCTGCTCCACTTTGTTGCACAGAGTGATATACATCTCTCATCTCCTGTTTGTCACGCTCTGGTCTAGATTTCAAGACCAAATTTAGAGCAAAGAGCCTTTTTTCTCATTAATTTTCACATTGGTTAATCTATTCATGGTAATTTGGCCCTTTTTAAAGTCTTCCATTTTACTGGTTGAACTTTTGAACTGATTTAACTTGCATATATCTTGGGAATAAGACCCTTTTTTTTGTTAACTTGTTAATTAGAATTGTCATGCTCAGGTCAAATAGAAGCCTAGTTTTGCTGAAACAGAACATGCATGCTTGATGAAGCCTTTCCCTTTACAAATGAAGAGTTCCTGGCTGTCACTTGGTTTGTCGCTTCCTTTCTCACATTTTCTTCTCTCAACTCTTCCTCCATGTTATTCCCATCTGTTCCTCTTGGTGTTCTCCAGAAGCTTTTTCTGTTCGCCCTCTTGTTGTCCACATGTTTTTGTCTCTGACCCTTCCCCTGCTCGTTGATATGGGATCTGGCGATTTAAAGGAAGCCGTGCTGGCAGTGTGATGAATGCACACAAGGTGCTTCGCCAGCGGTGCAGCATGGCGATGCTTTGGTTGACTGTTGCCATAGCAGCAGTGTGGAATTGAAGCAGGGGCATACAGCTGTAGATGGAATGTGTGGTTTGGCAAAGAGTGCCTCTCATTCTCGCCCATTTTCAGTATTCAAATCACAGTCTATTATTTCACTATTTCATAATAATCCAAAACCTTGAATAAATAGTTCATTATTTTAAGAGAGAAATGTTATTTGCAATTAGACAAATGATTTGCGAGGTGTTGGATAGTGACTGGTAGGTGTGAGGTGCTGGAGGATGTGTTTTTGGACTTGGGGCAGAGCGAGGTTAGCGGTTTGGTTTAAGTCTTTAATGATAAACTGGACTAAACCGTTTGTGGCTCCCGCTCCAAACAAACTCCATACTCAGACATGAGATTGATATCTTCTCATCTCACTCCCGGTAAAAGAAACCAACAATAAAAGCGTATTCCCTAAATGTCGTACTTTTCCTTTAAGGCACAAAACTTTGCTGCACAGTTGCAGCATAAGACAATTGAGCCCCATCAGCATCATGGAGGACGATCACACTGAGTGAGCTGTGAAGACAGAAGTGTCAGGGAAACATAGTTTAAAGTGGAAAATGGAGATGCAGAGGGTGGATTTTTTTTGGAGGGTCGTTATTACAGGTAATATTCCTTTGAAATTGGGACATGGGTGGTTCTTCCCAATATATTCAGAAGGACATTTTTAGTTTTGTCTTACAGTTTGGGGGAAATCGGGTGTAGCAATCTGTCAACACAGAAATAATGATCTCCACTCTCTGTCTGAGGACAGCATGGCTGTGTTTTTCTGTCAGATAATTTAGTGTAGCATTTCTGAATATTTTTGGTCTGCAGAGATGAAGTTGTAGAGTGAGAGTCAGGCAGTATTTAAATGTCAGCTGTGATTGTGTGGGCTGCCAGCACTGTTGATTTCTGACATATTTTGTTGCAGCCGTGTGTGTGTTTTAATGTGTGGCTTTGGTCGTGGGAGTTTCAAGTTTTTAAGTGTCTTAAGTGACTTTTTCTTGTTTTCTTGTGAGAGGTATCATTAAAATACGGGAGGAATCTGGTAAAATGTCAGAATCCTTCCGACAATTACTTCTCCCACGTGATTTAATCTCCTCCGTGGCGTCTTTGTTCACAACATGGCCGCCTTTTCCTCCCACAGACATTGCAAGAGGAGGCGAAACACTCTCCTACTGATAAGCAGCCAATTAATGCCCTCCAACCCATCCTGTAGTGTCACTGTTGACTCGTGACCAATATCGCTGAGTGAGATTACTATGCAGTATTCTTCAGATCGGGGTTCCTGCCCTGTATTACTCTGACTGTATAAGTGCTCATCTTTAAGTGTCGGCTCTTGAGTATTATTTGCCTTTTTTCTTCTCCACAGAGCCATGTGTTCACATCAGAGACTGACAAGAACAATGTGTTTTAGCAGATTTGCATTCAGCGGAAGATTTCACCGAAGCTGAACTCTGTTTGCGCCGTTTGTGTTTTCGAGCCGTCATTAGTGATATTGGTCCCATGTTTCCGTGTATTTTTTTAATGATGGTCTATGAGTGTGAGGTTTGCGCGGTTTGTTTTGAAGCTTCCAGCTTTTGAAGTCACTTCAAAGGATTGTCTTTTGGTTTGGAGTGAAACAGCAGCCCAGTGCATTTTGGGTAGATGAGTTGATTTCTCTGAAGTGATTGCCGGATTAGGCTCCATCCCTGCATCACTTCCTTTCATTGGTCAAAATCCTCCCTTCAGTGAAGTGTTATTAAAAGGGTACTCCACTGATTAAGCATTGCACTTCAGTGAAGTTTGGGGACTCACAAGAGACAGATTAATAAGACGTATCAACACTGAAGCAGCAGAAACTGAGATATCATGACATTTGGTCTGTCCTTTGTGCCAAGTTTAAAAAAACACCACCTTTAAAACCCAGTTTGTTATGCAGACTATAGGTTAGGATAACAAACTGGGGTTTGAAGGTGGTGTAATGAAAGATGTTAATGAGTTGCAGTATAAGAATCAAAGGATCTGGCATTTTTGATGCTTGACCTGATGTTTCTGCTGCTTTAATTTTGACAATTATTGTCAAATTGTGGGCTTGTATTATTACTGTCGACTGTTCTGACGCATCACTCAGTGTTTCCTACAGAACCACAGTGTAACTATGATAACTGTGACCCTTGTTTTCTGTATCACATGGCTTTGTTGACACCCTTAATTCTGATCTGCCAGTGATGAACTCTCAAGTGTCTTATTCCGGACTACTGTTGTATATCGAAATCTTTATTTCTAATCAGAATAGTCAGTGTCACCTCGTGCCAAAAACATAGCGGTATGTGTGATATGTTGACTTAGAGTCGATGGAAACAGTGCAATCATCATGCAATCAGTTTAAATTGGGCTTCACTTGTGTGGTTGTACTAATAGCCCAAAGGTCAGAATTGCTGCATTGTAATGGGTTGTTTGATAGTTTGAATAATAAGACCAACTGGGAAAATCTTGGCAGGGAAATGAAGCGAATAAAGCTTTTACCCCCGAAGCTACTACAATCTGCCGGCCCTTGAGCAAAGCACTTAAATCAAAGCTGCTCCGCTGGAACTGCTTAGTAGTAGCCAGCAGTATGTGGAGGCTCCCAGAGTGCCGGTGTATGATTTTAAAGCTTACTCCATGCTGTCTTAATGAACTGAAATTAAATGAATGAATGAAAACAAATCCTCTCCCGGCACATACACAAAGAATAATGTTTAAAGGAGTGTGCCAAAATAAAGAAAAAGAAAAAAGATATGTATGAGCTGACAGGAAGAGACACTGTGAAACATGTAAGAATGACAACTTCTCTGTCATTGGTGTTGGCAGCGTGCCATTTAATCCAAATAAGGCTGCCAAAACTTCGAGTAAGTGATGAGTAAGTGACAGACACGCACCATAAATCATAAAATGTCTGATTATAATTTTGTGCTGCATTTTTTTTTTTACACCATACAATAATATACATAAATCAGTAGTGAGATGAACCTCTTGGGCTCTGCTTCCTCTTTCATAATAAAAGCACGATGCAGACATCGACACCACGCTGATCTGAGCTGCGGCGCGACGTGTTTAGTTGATTGTGACATCTCCTTTCATGTTGTCTCTCTAGAATTACTCCGTCTCTTCATCTTTCCCCTGTTTTCTCCCTTTCTTCTCTCCTTGTTCTCTCAACTAAATCAGCTCGATTTAAAGAGGTTTGTCGACTCGGTGAGAATGGCTAAGTTGCCGGAACACAAGCGAGCAGACTGCAAAGACCATAAAATGGAAATAATAAAAAGAATATTAGAAATAACAGTAAACAAAGCAAAGCTTTAACAGCGGCTTGTGTTATGAATTTGTTGTTATTTTGCTTTCCTTCTCTGCCATCTCTGTCATCGAGCTATCTGTTCGTCTCCAAGTGTCCCTCCTGTTTCTTTTTTCTCTCAGACCCTTTGTGTTTCAGTGTCTCTTCTACCTCAGTGTTTACTGCAGAGACGTACACAGATTACCACCCCTGACCTCGTCCTCTTCAGGAATTTGAAGTAAATAAGTGGGTTGTGTTCCCTTGGACCTTCAGGAGCTTTGTCAAATATGGATTATTCTCAGCAAAGAGAGGTCATACCTTTCTCCTGCCCTCCGCAGCGAGAGCTAGCCTGCACTCTAAGGCCAAATTATATCCTGCAGGACTGAGTCTCAGGAGCTCCTGATCTCCTGAAGAAAGTGAGATTAACAGACTCCCAGTAGAACCTGAGAATTGAGTCTTAAACACCTCTGCAGAGAAAGAAATGGTCTAATTTGTCAGGTTTTTGAATATTTCCGTGAAGAAATCAAAGCCTCTGTTTTTTACGTCATCTGGCTTTCCAGCTCCGTCTCTCTTCCCACTCTCCGCTGATTTCTTCTCCCTTTCAACAAGGTCACAAGCACTCTTGTCGTCCTCCTGCTCCGCACTCGCTTTTACCTTTCAACAACCTCTTTTGCAAGTGGCGAAGCTAAAAAGCTGGATAACATGTCAAAACCCCCCAAAAGTCAGCCGTGAAGAGAGATGTTTCAATGAAGAAATTTTGCACGGGCCTGTCCACGTGTTCGTCTTCGCAGGGCTTAAATCATAACCAACATTAACTCTCAGATCAAAGAACAATGACTTTCCCTGATTCCAATCTTTTTTTTTTTTTTTTAAAGCAGTTCTATTTAAAATCTTTCCAGTGAATTTGTTCTTTCGATTTTGACTTTGATGAAAATGCATCTAATTTACATTTTTGTGGTTGCTGACCTTTCAAAAGTTTGCATGAAATTCTCTTGACAGCAAAATGAAAACAGAGCTAATGTCTCTCTCTCTCTCTCTCTCTCTCTCTCTCTCTCTCTCTCTCTCTCTCTCTCTCTCTCTCTCTCTCTCTCAGCCCACCCACACCACATTCGAGAGATTTACATTATGCATCTGTAGATGGAAGTTGGTAATGTGGTGACACTGCTGGCTGGCTTGGTGTGTTACTGTGCAGCCTGTAATATTGAGGGCTGAGATGAGAGTGCATTCAGTCGGCTGATTTGAATGAGAAAGAGAGAAATATGGAGAGGATGGCGTCAACAGAAAAGCAAAATCCTCTCCGACAAGAGAAAAAGTGAGACAAAGATGGAGTAAGAAAATGTGAAAGGAGACAATAATTTTGATTTATTCCAGTAAGATACACAAGGAACCAATGTTGATCATAAATTGTTCACAATTGCGGAGAAGACAAGACACACATGTGTGAACTTAAAATGTATGGATTTCATTGAAAAAGACAGAGGAGTGTGTGTCAGAGAGAAGCGTAGCACTTGGTAATTAGGTTGGATTCTTGGATGGAAGAATGCATTACAGCGCCAGTGTTTTCCCTTCTGAAACTAATCAGACAGATTTACACACATACTCCGCCTGGTGTCAGCCCGTCGACGATGAAACATCCAGCGTGGAACGTCTCATCTGTGCAGCGCAGTCGTCATGCAAAGAGACGCTCAGAGGGTAGTTTTTTTAACCTGCACCACAAAAAGTCAAGCTTTTAGATAGGACATTCACAGTGGACTGGTATCAATGCAGCATATTCTCTTTTATTATTTATCTTTTATCTGAGATCCTCATTATCGTCCACAAAGTTGTCGCTACTCTTCCAGGACGACTCCCGAAAAGGCAAAATAGAAAATAAAGATGAAGAGTAATTTAAAGTCCCCGCAGTATAAATCAAAAAGGCAGAGCAAAGGGCAGAACATACAGACTTCACACAAACACAATGAAAAATGTATATTAGGACAAGAACACACTGTTGAGAACAGTCCCAGTGAACGATGCAGGAACTGAAGCAAAAGTACAGCTTGTGAGATGAAGCTGTCTTTGTTTCAGTAACTTTTTGAATGAAGATCTGCTGTGTTTATCTTATGTCGATGTCCAACATATTCTGAGGCACAGTTTGAATGATACAGTGTTTGTGGATGTGGCACAACCAGGTGAGCTCACTTGACATATATATTATAAGAAAAACCAAGTATATATATATAGTTCTGTTTCTTTAAGGCTCATCTAGGCTTTTAAACACTCACCAAAACGAGCACCAGACCTTTATTAGAGACAGGATATTGGGATGGTTTGTGGAACCATGGCTGCATTAATATATGAGGTGATAATGAATGGCCTGTTAGAGTGAAGTTACGCTGCACCATCAATAAAGAGGCATGAATTTTAAGAAGCCGCCGCGCTCTCATCTGTTGATGCTCTTCATGCAGGATCTTCGGATGGCAAATAAATTCTATTTGCGAAACAGATGATGACAACTGTGAAAACTGTGAATTCTATCTGCAAGTTCCAAAAAACGTCAGCCCGTCTGAGCAATTTTGTCCTTCAGATCTGACAGACAGACGCGTCATCAGCCACTCCTCAATGAAAAACACTGTAAAATAACTGTGGACTCAGTGAGTGTGGCAGTATTCATGAGACATAGATGTAGTTTCATTTGATATTGCTGATGTGTGGATGTGTCTTGATGTTACATTGACGGAGAAATGCTCTGGTCTTTGTCCGGTGGTCTATCGTCTCAGTCTGTGTCTGACTGAAGCTCATTGACAGGTGCATATCTGAATATGAGAACAGGTCGAAAGCTTCACACACTGGCTGGAAGAATATTGTCCATTTTCTAGTGTTTGCCAGGCAGAATTAACAGTACATCTCCCCAAACACATGGGCTTTTAATCCAATTTTCAGAAACCAGTTTTAGAAGTATTCCACCAGTAGGAAGACAGTCTTTTCATAGTACTGGGCTGTGCATGCAGTAAAAAGACCAAATATAATGGTATATAACTGGGGCTACATGACCTGAGAAAAAGGGCTGCGGTATTCCCCCTGGCTCAGAAGGTAGAAAACCTACAACAACCAGAACGCAGTGCACCCGACCAGACCACTAAACTCTAAATCTGGTGGTTGACATGATCCGGTTTCAAGCAGTGGTCTTCTGGTCACAAACGTTCTCGTATTACACCTAAACAGTAAAATACTGGTCTGAAAACATTTGAGGTGAGAAGAATTAAACGCAGTGACAGAATCGTTGTTCACGCTTGGTCAGCGCCGCCTTGTAGTGATCAAGCAGTACGATCTGTGCGAGCCACAGCCCTGAAGGGAAGTTTAACAGCTTTCATTTGCATATGCAGCCCACATTGTCCTGATACAAAGCTGGGTGGAAATCAGCTCCCTTTAGCACATAACTGCTCACATTTTTGTGTTTTTCTTCTAACAAGAACTCGGTATTCTTGAATGTGCTTTTATGCAACTCATCATAAACAATGTAATTGATAATTGCTAAAGCCAAAAATCGGAGACCTCGAGTAATATGAACAACACCATGTAGTTGTTTAAGCTGTGGAACTGTGGTGGTAATGATAATAACTGGTAATGAACTTACAGACCTCATGCTGTACCTGTTTCCTTGGCAACCCATAACTCATAGCCATCTAAAACATGCCGCCTCTCTTAAAAATACATAAGAACAGGATCTCCGGTGAGAGCTGCCGTTCCTTTTGTGAAAACTGTGTTGAAACAAAAGCGTCATAAGCAGTGGAAAAGGCTCCAGACGAGACGGTCTGTTAATATTTTATTGTAGCAGGTTAGCAAATCTGTTTGAGGAGAAGCCTGTTGGATGTCACCACGAGCTGTGCAAGTAAGTCAATGTACGCACGTGAGGCACCTGTTGAGAAGCTCTAAACGAGCGTCTCAGGGTGAAATCAAAACCCTGAGCTGAAAGATTGAGAGCCTGAACTCAGACCTCTGTTTAGTGTTGCGTTTAAATTAAAACCAGGCTCTTCAGTGTTTTTCCTCTTTTTCTGTTTTCGTGGTTCTTCATAGTGGATCATGACTCAGCCAGCCATTGTGCTCTGATGCTACTGGTCCTTAAATAGTTTGTTTGAAGGAGAGATCCAGACCTGACGCAGGTCTGTAGATCTGTTTGTTCAATCTGGACTCAGACTGTTTAACAAAACTCTCTAATGTTATATACTGTTACGAGCCACATTAATTACATGCTGAATATTACTACTTTCAGGTGACGAATCCAATGTTTGATATATTTTAACTTTATTAATAGCTAAATTGGTTGAAAATCTTACATAATCCTATGTCTTATAAAATCCTTTCATAAACTGTCGGATAACCTTAAATTTCATGGCATTCAGTCTGAAAAAGGCTGTACTAGGTAATAAAAATGTGACATTTGGCAGCGTGTGGATAATCGAATCTGCATCGTCGAACTCGTAGTAATCGAATCTGAAAATTCACCAGCTGCTGACATGGTTTCACCAGCAAATTGGAAATGTATGGAAGAAGCAGACCTTGAAGTGGTAGCTGCTGTCAGCGAGGTTGTCCATAATTTGAAGTTATTACAGCAAATCTGCAATTCTTGGATGTCCTGCTGACCCAGCGCTCTCCTGTAATGTCCCTGGTTTGAGTCCAGACTCTTGTCACATGTCAAAACTCCCTCCATGTGCCCATTTTTTCTGCCTCTGTCTCTTCAAGGCATAAAAAGCTTAATGCCATAACAATGCTTCAGTTTCCCATCACAAATCATAATACAGATTAGATCCAATATAAATATTCACAAAAATTAGTTTTAGAGCATCAAAATGATTCAAGAAGAGTCCGTTTCATTCTGCTGGGACATAATGTCTTCAGTCTCATATTCGTGGCTGTATTGTCTGCTGTACATTGGGATTAAAGGCTGGTGCTAATCTGTCTTCTTGATGTTCACAGTTAAATACAGTCTGCTGCTCTCTGCACTTTTATTTTTCTGCTGTGAACCTGGTTTGTAAGTCTATTTATCAGCTTCCTCTTGTGAAACGGTCACGTAAGGTAATAGGTCTGCGCTAACCTGAGGCTACAAAAGGAAAATAGATCTGGCACACACACACATACACACAGAGGAGAAACTTTATTCACTGCCCTCCAAGGTGTGTGGGTTGGGGAGAGGCAGAAAATTTAGGACATCCTGTCTTCAGGTCTTTCAGCTGCCTCCATGTCAGATGTTAGCTGTCAAATACACACGCGCGCGCGCGCACACACACACACACACACACACACACACACACACACACACACACACACACACACACACACACACACACACACACACAGGATCTGTCCTTGTCCTTCTCTGTCTTCTTCCTCCTCCTCAAACTTCAGCACACCTCATCCATCCTTCACTCCTCAAGGTCTTGTTTATTTAACACATTAAGTTACTGAAGTCTTTTAGAAGTGTAGCTCCTGATGATCATCAGCTGTAATTCACACACTGTTATAACCAAAAGGACAGGAAACTGCAGATTGATAGCACACGATTGTTAAACAACAAATTTAGAGCAACGCATAAAGACCTGAATGACCAAAAGACTCTCTCGTTTTCCTGTGTCTCTACATAATGGACTGTCCAATAAAACAGATTAAAGGCAGACCCTCAGTGGTCAGAGAAAGGGCTGTAGCCACCAGCCAACAAAGGATGTGTATCGTCACCATAACAGATTTGAAAAATGTGTGTGTGTCTGTGTTCTCGTCCAGGCCGCAGGGCGCTCGCATGATGTCCAAACAAGCGGGTGAGCAGCTCTCCAGCACCACCGTCAGCGAGGCCTCCACTGCCATCACCTCGTCCACTGTCGACACCACCTCTGCCTCCAAGGTTAGCCTGTGTGTCTGTGTCTGAGGCTCAGCTGTTTGGCTGAATCCAAATCTCACTGCGGCATGTTGAGGACAACCGCGTTTAAAAAGAAGCATCTAAACCCACCGGTGTGTCTCTGTGTGTGACTCCCATGCTGCATGTGTTTGTGTAAGTTTGTGCATTTTGATAATTTGCGGTTAAATCAGTGTCATCACAGTGATTTGTGTGGTTTACTTTCAAAGCACTGCATCCATTTTGCATAATAACCTGTTTTTTCCCTCACAAATCAATATTTCATTAAGTTCCAATTTGATTACAAACATAAAACTGTGAGTTTTGCTTGCTCGTTTCCAAATTCCCCAATGCAAGCCTGATTTCGAATGAACTTAAATTATAAAATAATATTCTAATGGAAAATTCAATCATTGCCTTCAGTGGCTTTACCCAATGATGAGAATCATAAGACTAGGTTTAGTTAAGTTTTAAGCTCTTTAAAGCCAGACAGTGCAGCATTCAAGTATAAAACACAGTTTTCAGGTTGTTTTGGCTGATTTTAGTGCACTAAACCTGCACTACTTCTCCATCGCTCAAAAACAGAGAGAGCAGAGGAAAGAGAGCAAATGACAGGTTCAAAATGGACTCTTCAGCTGCTAAAAAGTCCCATAAATCCTGTCTTTTTTATTTATTTTTTTTTAGCTTTTTCACTTCTTTACATTTGTCCCCTGCAGCCATTATGGAAACCTCTGTAACCCTTAGCTCTGTCTGTGATGGGTCAGCTTCCTCCTACTGTTTCCTTCCTTCAGGAAATGTCCCTGTTTCTGGGAGAACAGGCACACACAGTGCTCAGCGCTGGTCATGTCTGCTAACATTCATTGTTTTGATGGGAGTCAAATCAGCAGCCTTTCTTATGAGGAAGAGTGTGAGATCCTCAGTCTCCTGACAGCCTTTCTGTTCTAAAGCTCACAGGTGCACTTTCACTCCAAAACACCTTTAGAAAAGGTGCCTTACATTCATTTTAACATTTATTTAGTTTGCTCCTGTTTAACCACAGTATGTTCAGATGTCCGGCTATGTTTTCCTGCTCCTCCTTGTTGTTTTCCATGTTCAGATACGATATAAAGTGTGTTAATAAAGTAGCAGTCGTGGTTGTAGTAATGGGACTGGAGCTGTTGCTTTTATTCGCGGCCACTTACTGACCTGGTTAGCGGCTGTTCTTGTTTGCTGACTCACGCCAGGTGTGGACGGCGCACAATGATGAATGAAGAGTTTAGAGGTCTTCCATGGTTGACCGAGATCCATGACAGACCCGCAGGAATGAAATGTAACTGGGGAAAGAGGTGCAGGTGGAGGGTTGGTGGTTGCAGGTCTAGTTTGATTAAAGCAGGATTCAGAGCCAGATAAGTAGCATAGATGTGATTTAATTAGAGTTGGCTCCTACCTGTCTGTCTTGCAGGAGGGGTACGGAACAGCAGCTTTACCATAAAAGGCAGTTTTTTAGGCTCAATTTCTCTTTTCAGGCAGTTAACAGCTGACAACTTGTCACCGCAGCATCAAAATAACTTTTACGCTCTGTCAGCCGTTCTGTCGGCCGGCTGGTCCAGACTGAAATATGTCGACAACTGTTAGATGGATTTCATGAAACTTCATACAAACATTAGTTTTACCAGGAGGATTAATCCTAATGAAGTCTGTAATCCTCTCACTCTTCCTGTAGCGCCACCAGCAGGTTGACTGAATCACAGCAACTGTTGGATGGATTGTTATGAATTTTGGTTCAGACATTTATGTCCCCCTCAGGATAATTATAATCACTTTGAGAATATTTATCACCCTGCACTGTTGAAATTACCATTAGCCTTAGCAAATGTTGGCATGCTAACACGCAAATGGATTCCACCGAGCACCTGTCTGTGACACGTTTTTGTTCCGTCCTCCATGCAGCTGCAAACCCCATCACGAGCATTTCAGTGTTTCAGCTGCCTGATTTTTGTTGACTTGCTCTGATTTGGACATGTTTCCTTCATTATTTCTCCACGGAGTAGAGCAGAGAGCTCTGGGATGCTTCTGAAGCGGTGACGCGCTCAGTGGAAGTGCGTGCATTGTCTGGAATAGCAGCAATCCTTCGAATCCGTTCCTCTCCTTTTCTTTTTCTCTGGCCTTGCGCTGCATTTGTTCATATTTCTGAGTTTTTGGTTGCACACAACACACAGCGCACATTGTATTTACACCGCTGCTCACATGAACTCTAGAATACAATCGACACACATACCAGTATCAATGCGTAGTGCTGCCGGAAAGACACACGAGTAACAATAAAACAAAACACACTTACATTTGTTTTTTCTCCCTTCCCCTCGTCTGGTTGTCCTTCAAGCTGTCATTGGCTCAGACAACGTGCTGTTGCAAAATTATGGAGTTAGTTGAAGCTCTTCTGCAAAAGAAATGCTGATGAATTCCAATGTGGGCTTCCGAATAAAGATCTCATGTTGGTTACATTCTTTCAGATCTGGTGTTGTGAAACAGGAAGATGTCCAGGAGTTAGAAAACGTCTCTTTCCGTCTTCTTTATTAATTTTTCCTTCCTTACTCTGCTTTTTTTTTTTTCTTTTAGTCTATGTCTTACACCCACTTTCACTCCCTTGCACACATGCACATACGCGGCTCCGTGGTGGCGTGAAATCTCATCCTGCCCTATCAACAGGTGCCGCGGGACTAAGATTGAACACGTGTCATCGGGTGCGGCACACAGATGACAGGGCATCAATCACAACGGCTCGTCGCCATTTCCGCACCCCGCGTTTTCCTGGCCCGCAGCCCTCCCAGGTGCTCTGGCTCATCACCCCTGCCATCCAACAGCGGAAGCCTCATTCTGACAAGAAAAACTCCCAACAAAGGAACGTTGTCTCAGTGGAAAGATGAGTCAGTCGTGTCCCCCTTGCAGAACACACCGCCATCAAGAAATGAATCCACATTTTGAATAAGTCACATCCATTCCGCTTCTGACAAAACATCAGAGGGAGCGACGAGACGGATTTCTCCCACGAGTTATGTGTCACAATTCTCCTTTGAGCACTTGTGTTCTCTGTCGCTAGATGAATATTTAGTGATGTTGTGTTCGTAACCAGGCTGCACAACTTCTTTGGGATTTGTCAAAGTCGTCAGTGTCATTTAGGACTTCCTGTCGTTTCTCACTTTGCAGTCATGAATGTATGCAGCTTCTTGGGCCTCATCGGTTCCCCGCCTCAGTATTTCAAACTAGCAGTCTCTCCTCTTTAAAGGTCCAGTGTGTAAGATTTAGACCGATCAATTGGCGGAAATGGAATACACCATTCATGAGTGTGTTTTCACTGGTGTGTGATCACTTGAAAAAAGGAATCGTACTTTGTATCTACAAAAGAAGCCTGCTTCACGGAGTCCGCCATGTTGCACTGCCAGGTCTCTACAGTAGCCCAGGACGGACAAACCAAACACTCACTCTTGAGAGTGCCTTTCTTGTTTTTAGTGGCCACTGTAGGGGACGGTGAGTCCTCCACACTGGTCCTTTAAAAACCAACATATACCACAACAAATGATTAGCCTCTCTCATTGGACAGTGATAGGTTGAAGGATTGGTTTGTCACTTAAAGGTCTCTGATTTGAGCTCCTGCGTTAGCTGGAAAAAAGTGAAATGGGGAAAAAGAGATTGACACTCCCCCTTATCTACTACCATTAGCTCTCCTACCTGCTCATGCAGTAATGTACTGTATTTTGCTCTTCATTTCATTTTATTTTGTTCAGTTTGGTGAGCATACAAGCTTTCCCACTAACTTTTAAATACACACAAGTTCAACGCAAGTGCCAAGTGGAAAGCTGGTGCAAATCAACAGTAGGAGACTGTTTGTGCTGAGCAGCTCACATTTGAAAATCCATCGCTTTAGGGATATTACTTACTCATCATTTTCTGTTCCTGATCCAGGGTTTCCGTTATCCGGTAATTACCATTTTTTTGGCCGGGAAAATCTGTGGAAGTCTGACATATTTCAGTCTCTCTGGTCATAATGTCCGGTGAAAATAATTCGAGAGTTAGATGTGAAAATATTCTGGCTCTACACGCTGCTTTCCCCCGCTGGTTCTCTGATGTCTGCCCTCCCTCTCACTCCTCTCCCGATGTTTTTACATCTAACTCAGTGAAATAAGAGTTTATTTCAACCTTACGAGAGTTGATGGTGAACAGTGGAAAGACAAACCGAGACAGTTATGGTGAGTTCTGTTTTGTTTCTGTTGAGTTTGAATGAAGTGTTGATGATAAAATTACTGCTTCTGTAAATGGAGTCTGGTGGCTTTGGTGAGAGCGTGATAGCGGCTGTTTCTGGTTAAAGAAAAAGGATCTTACTCTTAAACAAAAAGGACGTCTGTGGTGATCCCTTTCATGATGGTATCAGATACATAAAATAGCAATCGGAGCCTGTCGGTGGCAAAAATAAACACCTTTAGTGGACGTACATTGACGGGGTACAAAAGCCCGGGGGTGTTACATTGCAGCCCGATTTGTGGCTGCAGCACTCTCGCTCAATACTGGACCAATTATGTCCCCATTAGCCACCTAGACACAAGAATATGAGAAAATAGGTCCATAAACACAGATAGTACTTGACCTGAATTTCTCTCATTTGTCCAGGACATTGAAATCTTCGAGGACATGTGGACCAGCACTCAAACTCTGTCCTGCGTAAATTACTACGTGTTATTTGTCAAAAGAATATACCAGGACTGCCAGTAATTTCATTACTGATTAATATGTCCAGTAAATTTGTGATAAATTTAGATGGAAGCTTGGTTCTTGACTTCTATAAATCACCTGTTTTATCAGACAACAGGATACTTACAAGATACTCAATTTACAGTAATATAAAACAAGAAAAGCTTTAAATCCTCCCGTGTGAGAGGATTGAACGATGCTGGGTGCTTTTGCTTCATAAATAATTTAAATAATAATCAAATTCAGTCAGTTTCTCATTTGTTTAATCGATTATTTGGCTTACGTTTCAGCTCTAAAAGTAACCCAGATTGGATCTTGGGAGCTGTCATGTTCAACTCCACTTAGCTGCTGTTAACCACCGATCAGATCCACTTGAACAGATTGGGATTAGATGTCTAGTGTACGTACACCTGAAGCAGATTTCTAACGGGAGGGGAGAGCACCACTCGTGTTTAATTACCTCACCCTTCCAGATAATTCCTGTATGACTAGGGATTTGAGCTGACAACCTCCAGGTCTTAGACTGGGCTCTCTGGGCTTTTAGGTTGTCTGATCGTGTGCCATTAATGTAACAAATAGCTGCTCTGCACCCTGAGTCACTCACCTACAAGACAGAGTGCTACTTTGCAGCAGGGACCACAGCCTTTTCCACAGAATTACCCTCGGCCTAAAAATAGACCGCCGCATCGTGCACACATCTGCGGACGCACACACACAGGCAGAGACAAACATATTTACCATGCACGGACATACACATACTGTATATTTGCAGATAAGGGACTCCAGTGTGACAGTCCTGGAGCTGCTCTGTGTCTTTGCATCATGCTTGGGCAACCAGCCTCCCTTTAATTAGTGAGTGTGTTTGCTGTTTTCCAGCTGTGGATGCCTCCCAGTGCTGCTGCCAGTCCATATACACACTCAGGCAGCCGTCACACCAAATCTTTTATTATAATAAGTGTGTGTCGAGGGTGTGTGTGTCTGTGCGCGCGCCGGGGGGAGCAATCTTTCGTCTAAGGTTTCAGAATACAGGATGGTGTAATGAGATTTCATGAATATGTGCACAGTGTATAAGTATGTTTGCAGGCTTATACAGCAGGCATGCACGCACAAACAAAATAATGGTGCAAGAAGAAGACAACCAGCAGCCGTGCATTTCTTTAATGTGTGTAATGGAAGATGAATTGATGTCAGTGCCTCGCATGAATTATTCCTTAATGGGCTGAAACAGGAGTAAATACTACCAACGAGTTAAACGCTGGTACCAGACCTCAGCTGGGTAGGTTAACTCATTCTGTTCATATAATATAATTTCACCTGTTTTTGTCTTTTCACTCTTTTCTCACGTTGAACAATGACTTGATTAACCCACAATGATAGGCAGATTAACAAGAATGATTGTTAGTTCAAATTAAGTGGCTTCCCTAGAAGACTGGTCAGGGATCTGATCGCTACTAGCAGTAAAGAAATGGGTCACACAGAATAAAGGATTTTTTTTACAGGTCCCTTTTCCATTGTACCATCTGTGGCAGTCAAATTCAACAATTTTCCACAGAGATGTCGTCTGAGTCCATCTGCAGCACATATCTGTCCAAGCTGTTGTTCAGAACTTTTCAATTAGACTGTAAATGAAGCCGGCTGGCCGAGGCCTTCCTCTGTGAAGTTTGCTTGGCCTTCCTTTGTTTAGGTGGATTGTCTTTGCTTTGGGTTCAGATATTTTTGGCCACAGTGATCAAATCAGGGATGTGAATGACAAGGAATATCACGCCAATAATATCTAAAGTGATATTTTCACCCCACTTGTGTTTTCTTTCCTGTCCATCTCGTTGTTGTGTTGAAGTCTGAATGATGTTTCCCTCCTGTCAGAATAGTGCGGCAGTATCGCTTTGAGGCAGCAACTCCATCATCACATAATTTGGAGGACCCTTTTTTCATGAGGCCTTTATTATTTTAGTTGATAATATGCTTACATGATGCATTACTAAATAAATATATACAGAAATCATGCACAACACACACACACAGTTGGAGAAACAGGGGAGTCAACTGGGGCCCACAACATATTTTTGCTCTGGAGCCACTAAATAGGTTAATCCAGCCCTGCCCTCACTCACTGTGCTGGGCTCTCCTGTGACCCTGCACAACATAAGCATATGTATGAATTCCAGGACTAGTGTACTGAATGCCTGCATATACAGTTTAATAATGTCTCTGATATCAATAAAAGCCAAGCACACATATTGCAGTGGCAGAAAAATCAAAGGCGAATCTCGAAGGCAACTTAAAATGATGCAGAGATCCAGGGTTTTACGGAAACTTTAACATACACTGGCCATTTTTAGGACTGACTGTTTCTATGACAACCCTTGATTTTATCCTATGAAGAAAAAAGTCACCCTATCAGCAACGCTGAACTTTCAACATACACAGATACATCCACTGCTGCCCCCAGTCTGTTCCTGCTGACACGGAAACAATGTGGAGCTATTGCCTCACTCTCTTTGATGGCGGCTGTTCAGGTTCGCTGTCCAGACTTTTCCAGCAGGTGTCTCTCTGGCAGTCTTACAGGTGACCTGCAGGTCACAAGCCCGCTTTTCTGACCTCACACCTGATGGGCTGGCCTGATAGGCTTTGTCAGTGTCTGACAAATGCCATGGCAACCATGGCTGACACGGTAAAGGAGGTCCAGTGGAAAATTGGCTGTGCTCAAATAATGGCTGTAATTATGTAACAACTGGGGCAGAAACAGAGAGGTACCTGGGAAAAAAGATGAAGGCGGTGTGGGTGAAAGTCCGTTCAGTGATGTTGTAAGTAAGAGTGAGTGGTCTGGCGAGGCACAGACGGAGAACTGACTCACTTTTGGTCTCAGCCCTTTCAACCACAAACGGTGCAAATGTTTGGTTCACTGATTAACAAGCTGACAATATAACACATACTGTGGCAGCTCATTGATAAGTAAGAAAAGTGTCATCTCTCAGTCACCTGTACAAATGTGATCTGTGCCATTCTGATGCAATGAAACTGTTGACATCATTTGTAACACTGAAAGCCTTCTATACTTGTCTGTGTGTGTTTCAGGGCTCCCGGTCCAAGGTGCACAGCTTTGGGAAGAGAGAGCAGGCCATTAAAAGAAATCCCAATGTCCCTGTGGTGGTCCGAGGATGGCTGTACAAACAGGTCAGGACACACACACACACACACTGCAACACTCTCATTCCAACACACATGCATGCGGTGCCAGTGGGACAGCCAGTAATAACAGGTTGAGGCCCTGTTGAACCGACCTCTGGCGATGAAAACTTGCTCTTGGGAAGTAAAATGTCACTTCTAGTGTGGAAGAAGCCAAAGCTGTACATAGCACCGGCTTTATAACCAAAGATTTCACTCTTATACCAGGATAACCCTCTCAGTATCATTACTGCTTTCCAGGAATGCACTAAGAACAAACAACAAAATAATGTACATCATCATGTAAAGATGTACTTTTATTAATTGAGCAAGTCCTGCAACTAACTCACCATTTTCATGATCAGATTGATAAAATCTCTGATGTATTTTGTCATAATAAATCAAATTGCACTGTGAAATGTCAGAAACCCGATGATCAAAAACAGAGAAATCCTCACATTTCACACACCGCAATTAGAGAACGATTTAAAAGGTTAACTGATAAACAAAATTGTTGCTGATTAATCTTTAATTGATGGTTGTTCTTCTGATACCTGTATGAACAGCTTCATTGAAATACTGTCTCTTTAGAATATTGTTTATTAGCTAATGTTTTCAGATAATTGATGTCATATAAGCAACAAAGGTGAAACAGCAAATTATTGCCATATAATGTGAATACATTGATCTGAATACATACATGGCTTACAGACAGCTGGGTCCGTTCTACAGGGATGAGCTCCAGCTCCAGCCTGCATGGTCCTCGAACATTTCCTCCAGTGGCCTACTTTACTTTATTTTCCTTGATTTATTTTTTTTTGCTTTGGCAATAGCGAGCACCTGCTGTTGATCACAGGCTATTACTGGAGACTATTTGTATTTGAAGTTATACTTAAAATATCTGTAGTTGGCATCGTCCCACTGGAACGCACTTGGCCTCAGTACAAGACAAACAGTGAGTGATGTTACTGCAAAGCAATTATACTTTAATGGCCGCACACAGAGGCACATACAAATACACACAGGCACAGGCAGGGATGCACACACGGCTAAATGCACAGCCGCAGACGCTGCTATGCACATACAGTCTATTATTGCAGTGCAATTATATTTTAATTACAAAAAGCTTTAAATGCTGTCAGGGACGCACTCATATTCAGGCACAATCACATTATCACTAACAACTGCATGCACACACATACACACCATCACTCACTGACTACTTTTGCATGCTCACTATTCTTCCTCTGTTATTCTAAATATGACAGTGTTTGTCAGGGGTCAGGTAAACAGCATATTCTGGTTGGATTTTCCTCGGCCTTATTACAAACGGAGCCTTTTCCGATTAAGACATGTGGAGTGTGCTGATATTATTTGGGTTTTAGGAGCATTCATGTATACAGCACATTCTGAACATGCGTTTCAGTTGGGTTTTTACTGCAACACACAGCCTCCTGCCTGTTTACAGTCAGCTCTGTGCGTTGCCTAGCTAACAGTTTGCAAGGCTGGAGAAGGGATGCATGCATGAAAGAAAAGCCCACATTTCTGGTTGGAAGGAAAAACACTTTTGAACATTATTAAAGGTTTGGATATCAACAGGTTTTTGGATATTGCACAAATATCATGACGCAGAGCTTTTCAAGAAGGTTTTTGAACGAATAAAATAGGGGGGCTGAGGAAGTGTGCATTGCTGCATGGAAACTGCAGTAGAAGTGGAATATTCATTTTAGCCACATAAACAGCTTAGTAGGAATATGCCTTTTTTTTTGGAAAAAGGGCAAAAAATAGAATATTCTGTGCATGTTATAGCTTCATGAGAAGAAGCATATACCTGTGTTTGAGGTGACTTCATCCCTGCTGTATCTCCTCTCCTCTTTAAATGGCACCATTTCCAGCCAGAGAACATAAAAGACAGAACGGGCCGTAAAGCAGCGGTGGCAGGCCCAGCGAGCCAGTGAACGAGGACAAATGATGGCTCCCTTCCTCTTCCTCTTTCCTGTTCCCTGTCTTTATCTCCGCTCATGTCCGCCTCACTTTTGCTTTCATTACTTCTGTTTCTTCTGTATCCCGTCCCTGGCTGCTCTATTCTACCTCTACCTCTCCCTTCATCTTTCTCGTAGCCCACCTTCCTTTTTAAGATATGCCTCTCCTCCAGTCTGTGCTACTTGCTGTCTCATTATTAATTCCTTCATTACTCTTTGCCCCTCTTTCTCTCTGCAGGACAGTTCTGGGATGCGTCTTTGGAAGAGGAAGTGGTTCGTCTTGGCTGATTTCTGTCTGTTCTACTACAAAGGTGAGTCTCTGTGTAATGTCGACTGGACCTAGCACATGGACAAAACCGCTGAAATTCCCACTTACTAGCTGTTCCGCCTCTTGCCTCTTGGTGTTTTCTGCTCCACTACAATCATGCTTCAGGCAGGGACAAAATAACAAAAACACCTTATAATATAGTATAATTCAAAACAGCAACACCTCCACAGACTTAAAAATTACCACCGTGCTGAATTAACACCTCAACAAATCCTGAATGTTATAAGCTTCACACATGAAGGATGTTGAATGGTTATTTGTACTGGGCTGCATTGTGTTCTACAGGTGTCTCACAGGTGTTGATATCATATCAGGTATGAAATTCATCTGCAGATGCTCCGGTTCAAGATTAGACCAAACCTTTCTGTTAATGTAGGTTTATGAGCCATGACAACGCCCAAAATGTGGCTAACGACTAGGTAAGCCTTGTTTTTAGCCACGCTGAGACACCCAGTTTACGCCTGGTGGAGATTAAAAACGTTTGTGTGTTGAGCACAAAATCTATTTTTAATTTAATAATTAATAAAAAAATAACTAAATCCTATATCTTAATACATCTGTGGTTGTGCGTTGTAGTGTGTTTCTCCCCTGTCGTTTTCTTATTGGCGACGTTGTGAGCAATCAGAAACTTGGCGGGGAAAACACAAGCAGCCAATCACAGCTCTTGCGGCCCCGATGTGGTTCCTGCGTAGCTGTTGTAGCCCGACGTGTAGTCGAGGACGTGCATGTCAGCTAGCTTCAGCGGCCACGTGAGTAGGCTCCATAGCTACGCCCTAACGCCTGTACACACAGCTGTAAATCAAAGCTAGCAGATGTCTCACAGCTTTCAATACAAAAAGGTTTGGACAGAGTTGAGAAGTTTGAATCGGACTCTGGTGATTCTAGATTTGAAGTGAACTGCAGCTGACAAAGGAGCCAGTGATTCAGTCTGGGCGGACATTAATCTGATCTTTCTCAAACGCATTGGAAAGATATGGCCACGCACACACACAGCCACACACGCCATCAGGCTCCATCCTCTGGCTGTCTTTATCGGCCTCTCCACGCCTTTTCTTTTCATCTCCATATTCTTAAGCGAGCCTTTTGGGACGCGCTCCTCTGCCTCCTCGCCTCGACGGGAGGATGAAATCAATTCTCTGTCGTTGCTTTTTCCCTCTTTTCTCCGTCCGTCTCTGTCAGTTCAAAGGTTTCTCCTCTCAACATGAAAACAACAACGTGATCTGTCTCCAGCATCACTTATCCCCTGTCTTCATCTCTTGTTTTTACACGAACAGTCAAGCCTCCCTTTGTTGTATTTGCTGTTTTTTATTAGCTCCTTTATTTGTTTGATGCTTTCTGTCGGGAATGCAGAGGTTGTTTCCTTGTTCTGTTTATTTTTTTGTTTGTTTTTGTTCATTTTTCTGGAAATTTGGGAGTTATAGCAGCCTGGTGTTGCATTTACAACTTTATGCATGGTTTGAAAGGATGATTCCAGTATATTTAGACATAATTTTAGCTGGAAATGCATAACTAATACAAAATAAATTAGGAGAAAAAAAGATACATGGTGGCAGGAAGCATTAAGAGCTGAAATGTTAGTCTATCAATCGATGAGCTGATCGGCAGACAGCGAATTAGCAACAAGTTCAATCTCTTCTTTCAAGCATCTTCTCGGATTTAAGCTCCTGAAAACGATCAGTTAAGTTTTTGTATTCCTTCTAATTAAAAATGTGTAATGTCTTTTAAATCATTGCATTTAAACAGGCGCCTAATTAATACAATGTTTAATAGGCAATTAATAGGCATTTTGCAGACTTGTAGACTAAGATCCTCGATACATCCCTGGTTCCTCCCTCTTATTTCCTTTACAGCCTGTGTCAGGTTGAGTCGCTTTTGTTTTTGTGGCCCGATACCACAAATTTCCCTGAAGGAACATTACAGTCTGTACAGCATACGAAACCCTCCATCCTGAGACTTCAATCGGAATGAGAAAGAAGAAAAACGGACAAAATGGAGTGACAAAATCCCTCCATTCTTGAGCTGTTTGGGTGTTATCTAACCCTTGTCACGGTCTGGTCTGCTCAGTGTGTGTGTGTGTGTGTGTGTGTGTGTGTTTTTGTCCGTGTAGCAGGGCAAAGCAGATAAAAAGACCTCACCGGTCTCGCCCACCATTTAGGGAATGTCTCCTCCAGAAGTCCTTGAATTATTTTTAACCCATTACCCCTTTAATCCGCAGCGCCGCCTTATCACCTCTCAGCCAAGCAGCCACACACCCGCGCAGGTGCCACACACACATACTTTCATATCATTACTACATTTTGCGTTGTGCACACACTCACACACGCATGCATTCTAGCATGCTGTCACAATGTTCAGAGGGAAACAAATACTCTGTAGATATTTTTTATAGATGTGTGAGCTAATTAAGATAGGCCCGGTCGCATACATGTGTTTGTGTGTGTTTGTGGTTGTAGTTCTATCTTTGCGAGGACCATTTGTAGAGGATTTCTTCTGGAAAGTGAGGACATTTTTCACAGTCCTCACTTCTTCAGAGGACAGTTTGAGAGTTAAGACTTGAGGTGAAAGGTTGAGGGCTGCATTATGTCACTGAGGGTCCTTGCAGCTATAGAAGGACGAGTGTGTGTGTTGACTATGACCTCAGCATGTAAACCGGACGGGGCGGACACAAAGGAATGGCGGCTGGCTGCCAGCTGGACCAGGCCAGCTTTAGCTCCGTGACACTGGGATACCGGAGTGGTCATTTACTGTTTGGCACCGCACCATGGTATGAATGACGGCATCTGAGTGTGTGTGAGTGTGCATTTGAGTGTTGTGATACTGATGGCAGGCAGTGATGAAATTAGTGGGTGATGAGTGATATTTATTCTCTTGCTCTTTCCTTTCCTCCATATCTCTCTCGTTCCTTTTCTCACCTTCCTCACCCTGATTATCTCCTCCCTCCCTCCCTCCCTCCCTCCCTCTCGCTCTCTCCTGCACTTTCTCTCTCTCTCTCTCTCCAGACAGCAGAGAGGAATCGGTCCTGGGCAGTATTCCTCTGCCCAGCTATGTCATTTCACCCGTGGGACCTGAGGACCACATCAGCCGCAAGTATGCCTTTAAGGTACGCGTCTGTTTGTTCTACAGATGACTCTGTGCTGATTCATATTCACATTTGTTTGGTTTGGAGTGTGTGTTGTAGCCATCTATATCTGGATAAAAAAACAAAACAAAACAATGACTCCCTCTGACACGACCACGTAAACATAAAATTCAAGATATAACAGAAATAAAAACTATTCAAACTGGAATTGCATGTTGCTGTTTTTATGACACAGCGTGACAGTTTCTGCTCAAACTAATTGGACTAAAAACACTTTGCTGAGTGCTGAGGTGATTGAGGCACTAACACACTGACAGAGTGAAATCAGTGCAGTGTATGCAGTGCTCTTCTGCACACTTCAGAGGTTTTTTGATGCTTTTGAACATGATCAATAACTTGCGGATGTTTCATGTTTAAGTAATGTCAATACTTTGTACACACATGCTTTAAGTGTTTGACCCTCACGCTATTTGACACACTTTCAATGAGAGTTTCCACCAGGTGGTTTACATTGTGAATAACAGAGATGTTCATTAGAAGTAATACACGTTCCTTTCCAACTGAAAACCAGATGCTACCATAACACCTGTTATATGCTGAAAAGCAGGTTAGGTGGCGTGTGACGGTTTCCCCCGTAGCTTTATTGAACACTCCTGTTTTTGAGAGTCGTTTAATAACCTCGCAGTAATGACAACATATCTGTATGCCGGGTTCAGACCTCACGATAACAGTCTGATAGCAGCCTGACCCGACAGACGTAGGTCATCACAGCAACGGGTGCTGGGCGTGACCATCGATCATCTCATCCCGTGTTTCACACAGGATGACGAGCACATAAAAAATGGACGAAAAATTCCACGGCATGCACACCTGTAAAAATGGCGAAGTAAAACACTTTTCCAAACACAAGACAGCCGGTATCATTCACACAGCACTTCCTTCCCGATGACATCACGCACATCGTGAAAGACTGCAAACTGTGATTGGTCCATGAGACCAGCGTATAGTCTGTCATGTTTCCCCGTCAAATCACAGCAAGAACTTATGACTATTTAATTGCCTAATCTGAAGCAGTGACAATCGTAACAGACAGAAATATCATGCAGTGTGAATCCGGCATCAGGCTGTAAGCACAAAAAACACCTTGAAGTGAAAACGATCATGCAAGTTTTTCTATTTAAGTGTTTAATAGTTTTAAAATCATTGCATTCAGACAGCCTAATTAATACACTGTTTATGGCAAAAATGTGGAAGAATCCAGAATGATCCCTGAAGTCTCTTTGGCAGTGGCAGTTAATAAAAGAGATCAACACACAGTCAGATCCTGCAGCCGTAGCCCTGCCTCCTCACACACCCAGCCACCACTCAGCTTTGCACAGCACTCACCACCTGTTGTGATGTCTATTACCACTGAATGTCTGTCGGCACCTTTATTGAGACAGACAAACTCCTCTGGAGTGGAATGAAGCTTCTCCGTTCCCTGAGGCACAAGCCTTTTTAAGCCGAGCCTTACACGTGTGAAGTTAAGAGGCAGACATACTTGTACAGCACACACAACAGTGTGTTTGCCCACGTGTGGCTTCCACGTTATTCATAGGCTTAAAATGGTGTAGGTCTCACAGACGCAGCCATTTGCTTTGTGAGGCATTAAGTTTTAACTCGGTTTATTACATGGAGCGATGTTTGCCTGGTTGTAAAAGAAAAAGCCTTGGGACCAAAAGCTCATAGGTTTGATTGCAGCCATGTACCCATATTCCTGGATCGATCCCTGAGCAGGGCACAGATTCTCTAACATCTCACTGCTCTTGGCTCTTGGCTCAGTGCCTGAGCATTAAAATATGTAAACATTTCACTAATAGTCAATTTAGTCACCACAAGCTGGACAGTGTCCAGTGGACAAGTGTCTACCAATGGAGCTAAAAAAGTCAGCTTTATTGACTCCTAATTATTGAGCACACAGACAGAAAAATCAGCAAGCGCTAACGGAGATGGTCGGACATTCCCCTGAGCTTTTCCTCTGTGGGCCTCTACGTAAGATCAGGCCAGCTACAGATTCCATTGTTATCAGTGGTGGAAGAATTTAAGTGCAGAAGTCTGCTAACATTAAGAGACTCAAAGGATCCGTGTGTGTGCCAAGCAGGCCGCAAATAGGCGACCGATGCAGCCACAAACCAGGCAACAAGCAAAGACAAAGCTAACGCAAGGGACACCATCATCCAGAGAGAAGTGAGGAACTCTGAGGAGGAATCAAGGGGATCAGAAGCTGTTCAGTTAGGCATGCCGTAGTTTAAGGGCTGGATTAAGTAGGAGCTACTGCGCTCAGTATGCGACACTCTTCCCTCAACCGCACACTTGCATACATGGGGAATGATGGAGGACCCCAGCTGTACCTCTGTGGCACCAAGGGGACTCGAGTGCACTTACTGACAATGTTCAAAACAGTTCTAAACCACGGCCGGTATAGATAAGAGCATGAGAATGTCTTGCGGGTATTCATTGAAACATTGGAGCACGAGAGGCAGATAAAGTGGTCAGTGAGCTAAGACGTAATTAGATCTGTCTCCTTCATTCAGAAGGGAAACAAGCCAGACATGTCGCACAGATCTAAACCTACCACACTGCAAACAAAGAGGTCTTTCCATGTGGGTCTTGCCTCTCTATGTCCACACATTGTGTTGAGGTCCCTGGAGGACAAGAAGATAAACCTGGTGGAAGTTGCAGTGCCGTGGGAAGAGGGTTGTCTCTGAAACGTCAGCCTCTAGTGCATGGCGTGTCCCCCTTTGAGGTGAGTTGCTGAGGCTTACCTGCAGCTTCTGTGAGCTTGATGAGAGATGCAACTTCGCGAAAGGGGAAGGAAGCGGAGAGAGCCTCTTGCAGGATGTGGAGTTGGCGAGAGGACAGAAGCTGAAAGGAGCAGATGGACAGTGATTTGGCCACAACTGCCGACCCACCAACCGGAGGACTGAGGCTCGAGACGCTCTATGAAAGTTGTGCACCGTCTGAGAACATCTGCTCCTGGACATGAGAAAGTCTAGACTGGAATGCAGAATGTAGGCTCCCAGATATGATATAAGTCAAAATATTTTAGATCATCCTCTTCGGTTTTTCGTCAAAGTGAAGAGAGAAATCTTTTTTTTTTTTAATGCAATTGCATGGAGAAGTTTTGAGAGCAACCTTGAAAAAAGGGTGCATGTATATAATGAATGCAATATTAATGTTTGAATTTGATCCCTGACACCAGAGCTGAGACATTTCAAGATCAGTACGCACGAGGAAAGAAGCAAATATATTTTATAAAGGTTTCATGAAGCTATAAATAAATAGGTAACACAACTCATCCCCAGGTTAATACGGTTTATTTGTAAAATGTGTGATTTTTAAACATCTGAAAGTGACAGGGTTAAGATTCACACAGCTCAAGTTAACCATCATAAACTAATAAAGATGAACAATATGGCACTTGTACTTGCATCATGGCCAGGAAGTTATACAGGAAGCTGCGAATGATGGCTGCTGCTTTATGAAGTTTATTTAGTTTTGTCTTTTTAAAGAGCAGCGTAAAATCTTGCTTTTGCTGACCTCCACTGGTCTGACCTCTCACCTTGCTGCAGTGATGTAGAAGTGTACTCCAGGGGGTCATCAGTCCTTATCATAAAAAATAAAGTAATAAACTGAAACTGGGCTGGTGTTTGAGTGTGTGAATGCTGCACCAAATCGACCTATACACACCACGACCCCACAAATTAAACCTTCAAGCTTCGACAGCCACCCACCCTCCACCGCCCTCCCCCCTTTTCACCGAATCCTCTTCCCTCTCTTGTTCCAATTGGTTGGCTGCCTGAGTGGGACTCCCTCCCTGTGAGTGTGTCGCGTCGTCCAGTGACAGTCCTCCCATAAATAGGTACTCTACGCTCTCATGTGCTCTCCCTTTGCCAGATGTAAACGTAATATTTCCTTGTTGTCTACCGCCGGTGTGGTTTCTCTGGGTCCAAACATGACAGAATATACAGCAGTCGTGTATATTCCTCTGTTGGTTTTTGATGCATGTTTTGCGAATAACATGTCCTTGTGGCTGACGTGGTCGTGCTGTTTTTTTTTTCCTTTCAGTGTTCTCTGTGTTATTTAATTCCTCCTCTGTTCCTTTGTTCCTCTCTCACCCCATCATCGTTATCGCAATATGAATCTTTGTATTTGGCTTATCTGGTGTGGGGCTTATCGTTCATCTATGTGCTGCTCTGGCTGCCTCCTCCATCTGTCACATCTACTGTACCAGCATGCAGTTTTCTGATGGCGTGCAGAAGTCCTTCACTTTATTTGGAACTCACGTCACCTCACACTACTGTTCCTGAAGTGAAGAGCTGGAAAAATAATGTTTAAGCTCTGCAGGAGATCTTTCCTTGTAGATGCAGACTATGCAACCCCATAGTCACGCAAATGGTGATTTTTCTAAAGCAGCTGCTGCTTAAGGGAACTTTGAAGTAGAGAAACCTGTTACTGGGATATTCTAACAGGATTTTGTTTTAGAAACAGAGAGAAGAAGCACTGAATGTTTTTCTCAAAGCCGGCATGATTTAAAAGTGAGACGCCCACAATCTCCATTTGGATGTTTTTTCAGTGTGAATTCAATTTCTACAGTTGCAAATTTAGGAGAATGTACCTTATCAGAAGCTTTGTGGTGCTCTGGCTGCTGAGGCTTATCTTTACGAGCACAATGACTCTTTAAATAGCGCCCGGACAAAGAGAGTGAATGTGTGTGTGTGTGTGTGTGTGTGTGTGGAGCTGTCCACAGGAAAAGAGGCGACACTGTTGTAAGCTGTTGCAAGAAGTGAGTGATATTTTTTAGTTTGTAGAAACAGAGAGGCTGAAGGGGGGTCAACACAGAAATTGAAGGAAGTGATTAGTGCTGGAAAAGAAAAGGCGAATAAAGAGAGGAAGCGATAGGTGGAGAGGAAGGAAGCCGTGAGGGCTAGCTGCAGTGAATTAGAGGGCAGAGAAAGAAATGGCGAGAGGGATTTTTCATATTTTCCCATTATGTGTCATTAAACAATGTAGTGGAGAAAACAAATGATCAGGAACACCCTTAAAACTGCCACAAACTCCCACACAGACTCAAACCACAGAGAGGAAAAGAGGCTCAGCTGTGTGTGGATTCAGTGTGTAGGTGTGTCGGTCACGCACTCACGGCTGAAAGACCCACTCAGCATTCAGGCTAAAGAGAGGCTGAGCCTCCCAATGTTATTTTAGATCACTGGTGGTGTGTGCTGTATTTTGTCACTAGTGTTAGTGTGTATGTGCGTGCTCTTACAACTCTGATTCCAAAAAGGTTTTTGTAAAACAAATAAAATATGATAACTGCTGATCCTCGTTGACAACTACTCAATTGAAAACAGCACAAAGACAATATATATATAATATGTTTGACCTCATTAGATTCAATGATTTTTGTAAATATCTGCTTATTGTGAATTGAATGCTACAACACGTTTCAAACAAGTTGTTTGCAACAAAAGACTGGGAAAGATGTGGAACACCTGTTTGGATCATTCCACAGGTAAACAGGTTGATTGGTAACAGGTGATAGTATCATGATTGGGTATGAAAGGAGCATCATTGAAAGGCTCAGTGGTTCACAAGCGAGGATGGAGCGAGGTTCACCACTTTGTGAACACATGATTGGATAAAGGATGTGACGACATGGACTCGGGAACACTTTGTAAAACTGTTGTCAGTAAACACAGTTTCCTGCCAAATGATTGTATTCTTTTTCTATGTCTGTTTTTCACTAAGTCCCAACTTCAGGGAAATAGGGAAAAATTAAGGCTGGTGATATGAGATTGGAATTGACAGAGCGTTTAAATGCAAATATGGTCTGGTGGAGGTTGCAGGGGGTTTAGAGGCAGGTTTAGTCTGTGGCTGAAGTTCCTGTGATCCAGATTAGGGTTTGAATTCAGTTCAACATATCACAGTACAAATGTGTGTCTGTGTCTCTGTTCTGTGTGTGTGTTTTCACTGCACATGCATGCCAGTATCTCTACACGTGCCCAAACATCTGACTAACGGCGCAGCCCTCTGTCTCTCATCAAGAAGCCTGTCTCATTGTAGCTATAAGAGGCCGTCTGTCAGAGTGCTGATGCTGAGTGAGCCGGCGTGTTTTGACAGCTGCTTCCTCAGGATGCTGTTATTCCTTTCGTCAAGATTTTCAGGCTGTTTTTGGATACATCTATTGGTTTACAAGATGAGTGGTCGCTAACTAGTTTCCCTGCCCCTTTCCTGTCCTCCGATGTGCCTAAACACATCTCCATTCGTGACAGTAACAGGCTGGCTGAGCCCTGTGTGTGGTTCAATCTGTTGTTTTCCTCTGGGTGGCCTTGGTGTCAAAGAGTCTGCAGACTTTCATTTTAATCAGACATTACTCCAGCTGATTTCACTGATCAGAAAGCCTTCAAGGAGAGAGTGTCGGAATAAAAAGTCACTTCTGCTAAGACCGCAGATACATGCAGCCCACAACACGACTCCAAGAGCACAAAAGGCAGTTTAGAAACATTGGACATGGAGACATAATACATGCATGAAACTTGGTCTGTGTTTGCAGTTTTTCTGTGTTCTCTGGATTCTCTCAAATACTTGGAAGCATGTCATCATGCAGTTCTGTACTGCACTGTACCTGCGGTCAGCTAGGTGTATATCACAGCATCGCTCATGCATAAACAGGGTGATTTGCAGTTTTGACTTCAGTGGCGTGTGGCTTCAGCCAGCACAGTTGAACTGGGTTGTCAGTGTGATGTTTTAACTGGGCAAAATGAGAAACACTAGTCAGTTTCTCTTACTACCCCACAGATGGAAAGCATGGTTTTGTTTGCAGTGTGTAGTCAACCAAATATTTTTGGAGTATTTTAAGCACGTTGCTTATAAGGTACACCAACACATAGATATGACACCTGTAATTAAGTTATACACTGTTTTACACTATCATTAAAGCTCCCGTAGTAGAAACAGTGTCCTGTTGGTAGTGTTACAATACATGAAGTAATGAGTGAAATCAGCTGCTGCAGTGTTTGGTCGACTGCTAACTGTTAGAGTCCTGGATCAACTTTAAAAACCACACACCAAGTACATTAGGATCCAGGTCTCTACTCAGTCAGTACATCTAATGTGGACTTAATTTACACCTGGCATCAGGTAGCCTGAAAAACAGGTACCGCTTTGTAGATTAGGTGAAGTTGCAGTCGCCACATTAGAATAAGCTTAAACAATAAAGACCATTGTTGAGGACACGGTCAGTCTCTGCTCACCTCCAGACAGTGCAGTCATGCATACTCCCTACTACTACCCTTACACCTGAGCATCACCAAAGAGCCAATTCACAAGGTTATCTGGACTTGGACGAATCAAGTGAGTGGCGCAAACAATTCCCAGATCTGTTCCAGGATCACGGTCAAGTAGATATTCAAGCATAGTGAGAAAGAAAATGATATTTTAAGGCGTTTTATTAGCGCAGCTACTGACATGAGCTTGTTTCAACAGCCAGACAGCAGTGCTTTCAGAGGGGAGGTGACTTATTAAGCTGCCGGGGAACCTGGGAGGGATGCAGGAAAGGCAGAGTTTAATGTACATGTGCTGGAGTTTAATCAGAGTTTATAGTAACAGGGATGGAACAGCAGAGGTCACAGCCTTTGTATTATTCATGGACTTGTTGAACTGCACAAGTGGGTGTGCTGTTTTGTGTGTTTCCGACTGGACAAGAAGCCGAATTGCTGAGGAATCGCTCTCATTTTCGCACGATATAAACCAAATCACAGTGAAATCATCACGTTGCAGCCGCAGTGGAATCCCACAACAACACTCCACACACACTTCTCATCCTGCATTCATTATTCAGTGAATGAATTAGGGTTGGGAAGATTTAGTGTTTAATTGCTTTTCATTTGCATGCATCTGTTGTTGAGTGGGCTCTCTCGTTTGTCTCCAGTCCCAACCGCCGCAAGAGCGAAGTAGTGAAGTAAAGAAGGAAAGGGAAAAGTAGGACATTTATAGATCTGTGCTCTATGGGGTGTGACTCCCTTTTAAAGGGGCCTCTAATAACCCCACTTTCACAGCAAGGACAGCTCTATCAAGGATACAAAACACTTAAAGTGCTATTAATTAACCAACAGCTGTTAGTGATGTACTGTTCCTTGAATTTCTTGTCCAGTTCTGGTGCTCGATGCTGTTTGCTTATCCCCGCGGATAGCTAGCCAATTATAATATCAGTGGCATGATGTTGAAATATTTTCAGCACAGATGAAATCAAGCTCAGTAGCAGGAACACTTTCTGACGAGGCCACATGAATTATCAAGCAGCGAACGTCTCGGTGTCGGCCTCTCAAGGCTTCTCTCTGGACACGCTTAGTTCAACAAACTTTCAGGAGAAGCAGAGATACCAACTTCTCCACTGATGCCAGTCTCAGTGGACCGAAATGCAGCGCGGCTCGAAACATGTTGACTTTGGAGAAAGAAGCAGCTCTTATTTTCCGTTAGCTGGAAAAACACCCTCCTTCTCTCCTGCAGTTACTGTGCTATTGCTAGTATTAGCGGTTTTTTTTTGCCAAACGGGCAGCTATGAAAGTCAGGTGTTAATAATTCTCTGTTCATTCACACTTTTTCACTTTAAACATAGTTATTCTATCCATTGTGTATGTAAGAAAATGATCAGTACATCTTTAAAGCACAAAACTGGACTTCAGGCAGGGTTTAAAATAGGAAAAACTCAAAAATATCACATTATTAATACACAGTTTGCAGTTGAACATCAGTCAGTAAGACTAGATAATGTCTGAGTAACTTGATGCATGGAAAACAGAAGTTCTCTTGCAGGTACTCAGACTGTAGTTTGTGTTATTAGACCTATAGTATATTGAGTATGTGTCACACCTGCGTCGGCTCTGCTTGAATAGTTCTGCGACACCACACATCAGATCGTCTCCTCGTTACACTGCAGCAGAATTCTTTTGAGACTCTGCATCTTTAAATCTTTCCCAACTATGAAATGGCGCTCTTGACTGTCACGCCACGACAACAGTGTGTTAGATCACCTGACTAATTGTCTTTTTACGGCGCATGCAAAGAAATATCCATCTTAAGTTTGAATATGGCTGTCGTGAGCTCAGCACTTAAATCACGCAGGACAATTACCTTGTCAGGGTGTGGGATCTAATCAGGCTTGCATTTCGCACTGCCTCTTTGCAGAGCTACCTTTTCATTTCAGGCCACTGTAATTGATGTTACATCCTTATTTCATGAGATATGCAGTCAAAAAATACAGCAAGCATAACTGAAAAGCTATTATAACATCACTGTGTGTGTCTGTTAACTGTTGTTTGCCCCTTTATATGTTCTTAGTAGGTTTCTGA
The DNA here is from genome assembly GCF_017976325.1 of Chelmon rostratus. NCBI lineage: Eukaryota > Metazoa > Chordata > Actinopteri > Chaetodontiformes > Chaetodontidae > Chelmon > Chelmon rostratus. The sequence continues at coordinate 24,904,545 of NC_055663.1, forward strand.
GATGTAATAACAGGCAAAAAACAGGTTTGTGAGGAGACGCTGGCGTTCTTTTGTCTGACGCTCACATTTTCTATTCTCCATCGTACCGAAGAATCTTTCCTCTCATTGGTCAAAAGTTGTGGCTTTGTTGGTCGTAGCTGGCTGGCATTTTTGTCTCTGTATTTCTATTGTGTGGTTTCCTTCATTGGCTCTCTGTATTGGTCGATGCTTGATGTTGGACGGCATGATATCTCCCTGTCTCTTTGACCAAAGCTCAAGCTCATGCGACTCACCTCTCTGGCCACGGCACTGACCCCGCCTCTTCTCTCTTCCTATAGGCTAGCCACACTGGTATGCGCTCATACATTTACAAGCAGAGCTCTGTGATTGGCTCGCAGGCGGAGCACACTGGGATGCGGACGTATTACTTCAGCGCTGACACCCAGGAGGATATGAACACCTGGCTGAGGGCCATGAACCAGGCCACGCTGATGCAGAACCACACCGACGCACTGATCAGGTAGTGCTACACACACACACACACACACACACACACACACACACACACATGTTTCTGTCACTGACCATAGCCATAGCTACTCCAAACACTAACCTTAACCTAGACCTAACCTTAACTCAAGTCTCATTGAACCAGCTGCATGAGGTCCATTAGTATATGAGTTCATTCAGTCAGCGAACACTGAGAAAAAGTCTGAAAAAAGTTCTCCACTTTATGCCATGAGCTCCCCCTTGTGTTTGTCGCCGGTATTTTGATTCCAACATTGATTAAAACAAAAACTTTTGTCATGTTTTTTGTAGAAATACAACATTGATCCCCAATTATGATCACACTAAGAATCATGTATTCAACAGGCCCGACCCACACGTACATCAACACCTAACACACACATATTTATTCCTGTCAGTCCATCTTTGGTGTCAAGTGTCTTGTACAGTGCTGTGGTGATTTCTATTTATTTATTTATTTATTTATCTACAAGTAAACACATTTTGTCACTCTCAATACTTGTAAGCACAATCCACAAAATTGGCACAACGTTATTTGTTCATGTACTAAACAGTGCTGTTACATCCCATAAACACACAGTTCCTGGAAAGTGTTGCCATGTGTTTGTCTTCTGTGTCACTATGAATGACACAGATGTCTGGAAAAACATCCCACTCTGACGTTTACAGCTGCAGCAAATCCATCAGTCCTGAAGCTATAGCATGAGCGCAGCGTTTTTACGTGTTTGCTCGCTTTCAAAGAGACGTCGCAAAATGTTGCTTTTGAGCGAGCAGCAGCTTTCTCCATGTATTATTCATGTGTTGACTCGGGGAGGTGGCGCAGATCAAATGCGTCCCATCACTCGCTGGCAGCCTCAGACACCCGCAGTTTTCAGTTTTTGTTTTTGGAAGGGGAAATCCCAAAGACTGCGGCAGTTGTTGATATATGACAGAAGGGGAATCTAGCTGAAGACAGATTCCACGTGTCGCATAACATTCTATAAAGACCACATCTACGGTGCATTATGGAATTATAATTCGTTCATAATGCTTTACTCATAAACACACATAATGCTTTGTGATGTGCTATATCAGCAAGCATTTGTAGATGTAGCTTATAATGAATTATTACTTAAAGTTTTGTGTTGATGCTCTTGACTAGTTATAAAATGCAAGTTGATTGTTGGGATCATACATTATTACTACTTATAAACACCTCAGCAAGCAACTGTAGTAAGGATTCAGTGTGCAACGCAGTATCGTAAGTTATCATTGTATGTATGAGGTAGAGTGCAGTGCATATGTTTCATTGTTGGTGGTTAAGTAAAGTGCAATGCATTTTCACGCATTTAAAAGAATGTGTGCTGCATCATAGTGTAGTCATAAAGCATTATGAATGCATTATAATTGACTGTGAATGCCCTCATAATGCACTTAAGATTTGCTCGTCATACAAAATGTTACCCCCCATCTAACACAATCTACTGGGGACATGCGAGTCATTATAGAGCTGAGTTATATTAAATATATTCAGATGCCAGCCGCTGCCATGGAGCGTGCAGGCACCTGAGGCTGTTTAATTAATTTAGAATTAAACTTTGGCGTCCGGTTCATTGAATTTCAGAGACCTGACTGTTTCTCCTGCTTCTTGTCACACGGGACTTCATTACTGAGTTTAAAGTCTAGTTTTGGTGACAAGGCTTTGCTTGTCATCTGCCCTGCTTTAAAATGGTCTGCGTGGTGTATTTAGCCCTGTCTTTAAAGTTGGGGCTGAGGCTAAAAGTTTCTCTTTTATGTGACAGTCGTCTAGTTCAAATTCAGTTCAGCACAGCAGAACAAAGACAAAGACCCCTGAAATGGTGAAACACGATGTCCACGGGATATCAGGGAATAGATCAAATGGAAGAGAATCGGTGCACATCGAGTAAAAGCCTCCGAAATCCTTTGAGGAGTCCGAGGAAAAACTCGGCTGTCAGGATAACTGCCATAGTTAGTTATCGTCCGGTTCTCTAGTGGCGAAGGTTTATCCAAACATTCACAGTAAGAGTTGAGCACCAGACAGTGACATTGACATTATGAAGTTGAAGAGATAATCCAGACAGCTTGTTGCTCTCGCTACAACAGCACACAACAGGATAGAAACTGGAGCTGTGGCCGATCTGGTCCCCTTTCTGTATGGGGTGCTGAAACTGATTGAATTCACTTACTGGATATCGCACTGACGTCACCGATCCACAAACCGATTGTCCGATTATCTGAAAGGGTTTTTGATAGCGTAAATATTGATTTCTCTACACAGTTCTTGTACTTTTATGTTCACTTTAAAAATCAGGTGTTTGCTGTTGCACTCTTTGAAGTTCTCTTAGAGCTCATGTATAGAAATCTACTCACTAGTAGTTGATGATGCATTGCTTTGCTCAATTGCTTAGTTTTTGAAAACATTAACGGAGCTGCCGTGGCAATTTGCACTCCTACACCTGTTTGTTTGTGAAGCCTGCTTAACCTGCAGTTCAAATGAATGGCTTTGGAATTTAATGCAATTTTGTATATTTATTGCTCTTTTAAGAAAAAGTGCTGTGTGCTTTGCTATAGCCTTATGTAACTTTACACATAATATCAACAACAACAACAATAAGAAGAAAAAAGAGCTCAGGTGTATTTGTAGGTATACAAATTCAGGCGTAGGAATCAGATCCGAACACAATCCACCAATCATCATCAATTCAGTCTTTTTTATATTTAAACCAAAGAATAATCAAAATGACTTCAGAGCACTGTTCAAATGAAAAGGACTCCAAATCATCAGTTCAGTTATGAAGTTTGAGAAGGCAGCAGGTTGATCGTCCTTTGAAATCAGAACATTACATTCATCTGTTTTTTTTGTGTAATCTCTCAGCAGCAGACCGACGGACAAGTTAGAGAAGCTCACCGTGTTGCAGCACGCTGTCCCACAGACGAACCACGTAAACCACCACAAGACCAAGACCTCAGACTCTGAGAACACAAGACCCATCATCCACGAGGTTCTCCTGGAGCCCATTCACCGTGACGCAGACGAACGCTGCAGCTTCCACAAAGAATCTCCCTCTGCCACCACGTTGGAGCACACCATAGGAAGTACAGCCCTGGAAATGGACACACACACGTCCCTCCCCTCCAACCCTGCGCCCTCTGCCCTCCCACAGTCAGACCACATGTCGGCCTCAGCGCCCGTGTCCAGGGTCCCATCCCGGGCGCCTTCACGAGCCGCCTCCACGCTGCCCTCCAGCATTTGCACGAGGAACGGCCTCGTCTCCACGCCCAGCCCCATCCTGGAGCCCAACGGGATCGCAGCAGGGACGTACCAGAGGGCCCCTGCGCCGCCCCCTGCTGACACACACAAGCAGGTGCAGAGGAGAAGTGCTCTGGAGCAAGTGGAGCAGTGGGTCCAAGTGCAGAAGGCTGAGCACAAAGGGTAGGTCACTGTCACGTGTCTCATTTTGGGAAAGTACAAATGATTTTTTATTGCATTTTATTGCATATAAACACACATGATTACAAACATATCCTTAAAACTCTTTTGTTTCAGGGTTTTATGTTTAAACTTTTGTAGCCTGATTTTGAACTAGCTATGCAGCATACAGAGAGGGTAGATTGCCACCACACAAGGCCAGCCAAATTAAATAATCCATGTCATTTAATAAATGAATGTAGGCTACAGTGTGCACTGCATAAGTACTGTGAAAGGTTCACTGTAGCGAGTTTGAACTTGAACCTGAATACCAACCTGTCAAGAACATATTAGGTTTGCAGTGTTTTATCCCTGAAATGAGACTCAAATTATAAAAATATTGAGTTTGTTATTAACAAATAAATGCAGGAGTGGACTGAGAGCCCATTTGTAGCTCAGGAGATATCATTTGTGAAATTTAATTAGATGAAATAAAAGCCAAGGTAAGATTAGATTCTTTTAGAGATATTTTGTTAATTTGGTGTGGAAAAAACATCCTTTTGTGTCCCTTTTTCAACAGCCCCCCATCCAGAGAGAACACCCTCCCTCGTCGAACACCCCCAACCCAACACAAGTTCACCACCATGGACGCATACCAGACCCTGCCAAGGACTCCTCGCCAAAGCCCTCCACCTGCCCGACTTGGCGAGTACAAGTATGCCCAGGACCGCCTCAGCCACTTCCGCCTAACCCCTGAGCAGGGTGGCCCAGGGTCCAGCACCGTCTGGCAGCTGTACGAGTGGCAGCAGCGTCACCAGTTCCGTCACGGCAGCCCCACAGCGCCACTCTACACTCCGGCCCCGGAGTACCCGTTTGGCCCCCGCCCTCCATCCACTGTGCCTCCCTCCTCTTCAGCACCCAGGTCAGAAGGGCCGCCCCGCTGCGTGTCGGTACCACCGTCATCTGCAGACATCCCTCCACCGGGGCCTCCGCCCGGCACCAGCAGAACCATGTCGCCCACACGGAGGCCGCACACGCCAGCCGAACGCGTGACAGTCAGGCCCATGGGCGATAGGTCAGTGGTGGACATCCCCTTCGCCGTGTCCCCCCGCAGGACCAAATCTCAGCTGCTCAAGGTAAAATAATGTCTGATAGAAGCAGAACAATAATCTGACATGTTTGTTCCATACAGGTGATGCTGTTTGTTACAGGTGATGCTGTAATACAGCTGTTCAGTTTTACTATCCAGGCGCAGTCTTACTGTACTTACTGTGCACAGAGAAGCGTCTAATTTCCTCGGGCAATTAAGACATTTCTTGATCAAGGGAGATATTGATGTAAGCAGACAAGGCCGATGTTTTCAGCATGTTTTAGGCATTTAGCTCGCGCTCGTATCCAAGGCAACTTAAAATTAAAGCAAGCCCACATTCTGTCAGAAGCTCCACGGCACTCAATCAACTGAGAAATATTCAAAAGGCACCAGAATATTCATGTAGTGATACAAGAAAAAAGAACAAGAGAAGTTAATACTGATGTATGAGGGATGGAAGCATGCAGAGATATCGTTGATCAGACGGGTCAGATTCAATGACATATGAGTGACAACAGATTATTTCTTGTTGTCACCGCCTGGATTGTATGATTTGATTCTGTCTGGCCTGTTGTTTGTGCTCTTCCAAAGGCTGGACCATTAATACTTTTTATTCCCTCTGTCAAATATCAAATAGAATGGTTCCTCATCCAGAACAGTGTCAGTCATCCTGACAGTGTGGGGCTGATGTTGGAACTGTGCTCCACTGAACAGAATAATTGTTTTAGTGCCTTGGGGTACAAAGGCACACATAATCTTAAAGCATTTAGTCCGTTAAATTACCTCAACGAAATCAGCAACCAGTCAAAAAGAAACTGTTAGCTGTAAACTATGTAGAAAATAGATACGTACTGAATAATGATAATAAATATATGTATAGATACTTTGGTCACATTTATGCAAACTGATGAAAAATGAGCAGCTCTGTTACTATTTCCTTATCACATTTTTGAAATTGAGTGGAAAAACACACAAATATGCAAATTTACTCCCACTCTCCCACAACCACAAGCAATTAAATTTTGCCCAGAGATAATAAATAATACAGTATTTTGTTTTTGAGGTCATGTCAATCATTATATCCTCTAAAAGAAGAGCTGTAGCCTTCTTCACTTTTTTGCTGATTTTCTTTTTTTTGTGGTTGGACCATCGTTATTCTGTAATTCCTCTAACACATTGTACAGAATAATATATATATATATATATATATATATATATATATATATATTGTTCCCAGCTCCAGACAGCGTATATAAAATGTGTTGTGTGTGTGTTGTCAGGCTGCTACCATCGAGAGACGGTCAATGCCTCCATCTGGTTACATCACACACACAGTCAGTGCACCCAGCCTTCATGGCAAAACGGTACGTCCTGCAAATAAAACATAACATGTATTGTAGTGTACTGAAAATCTAAATATTTGGACATTTACATTAGATTAGACTGAATTATTGTGAGAACTATTTGGAGCATTTGAAGGCTTGAGAGGCCTGGATTGGGAGCGATGTGTAATGCGATCTCGCAGTCAGCTTCCAGAGTCCACTAATATGTTTCTTATTCTCATTCTACACGAAAACAAGGTGTTAACAGATATTGACCAAATCTTGAGTAGCTTTTTCAGCATGAGCCAGTCGGCTGTAGCTGAACATGTGGGAGACATTTCCTGTCATGCACAGTGTGCTGCTGTGAGTTCTGCCTTTTGTTTCAACACCATTAATCCTCCTAAATTTAACTGCTTGTTTGATTTGGCCAGCTGCACCGCCAAGTGGCTACTAGCGCCGTGAATGCTAAGGTGTCTTTTTCAAAACAGTAGGAGTTTCACTGAAGATTGGTGTGGTCAGTTTTGATGCCAGATTTAATGTCCTGTGGTGCCTGACAGCCCGAGGAGCTCACCCTGTTCCTCATTCAGCTGCGCCGGCATCAGGCCAAGATGGCCTCCGCACGTCAGCACACGTTAGCCCACCTGCAGCGGCTCAACGGCCCCAAAGAGCCCTACCACCACAGCCAACTCGTCACTGCTACCACCACTAGCACCAGCCCCCTCCTCAGCTCCGTCCCCTCTCCTGTGTCCCACCTCGGACACGTGGGCCTCTCAGCTCCCCTGGGCTCTTTCAACACCCAGGTGGGGGCCCCCCGCGGCACGCCTGCCTGCCCACCCCTCATTGTACCATGGGCTGGTAGAGGTTGCCACTAAACATATTGCAGGGCTGCATTACACTTAAATCATATCTACAGTTCGTTTTTTTCCTCTCTGTTTATTTCATATCTCATATAATTTGGACTATGAATCTTCAACATGTTCTCACACAGACATGTGATTGTTGTTGTCTGTTATTCTTGGCTCTTTGGATGTGTTGTTAGTCAGTTTGTCTGTCCGTCAGTCTGTCTGTCCGCCACAAACACCTCAGCGACTTTTTAAATGTCTTTCTCTGACATCTGGTCACAAATTGGACATTCTTTGTTTCCAGATGATGGATTCTAATCATTTTGAGGAAACTCTCACAATTTTGAATTGTCCAACACTGTGATTTGAAGATTTTGTGATTTCTGGACTTATATTACACTTGCTTTAGGTAATCTTAGTCGTCAGAGGATGAATCCCAATGACATTTAACCTCCTGCAGAAGATTTTTCTAAATATGCTGTATGCAACTTGCTTGTACATCGTTGACCCCAAACTGGGATCTCAAATTAGGAACACATCAAAATACACTCAGACAACATTTTTTGCTGTCTAATACTCAAACACTGATTCCAAAAAAGTTGGGAGCGTCCTATAAAGACATAATGCAATCATATGCAAACTAACTGTGTTTAACTACAAAGTGTTCCTGAGTCCAGGTATTAGTCTCCTTTATCTAATCATGTGTTCGCTCCATCCTCGCTGTGAACCACTGAGCCTTTCCAGGATGCTCCTTTCATACCCAATCATGATACTATCACCTGTTACCAATCAACCTGTTTACCTGTGGAATGATCCAAACAGGTGTTTTTGGAGCGTTCCACAACTTTCCCAGTCTTTTGTTGCAAATGTCCCAACTTGTTTGAAACGTGTTGCTGCATCAAATTCAGAATAAGCAGATATTTACAAAAATCAATGAAGCTGATGACCTCAAACATTAAATACATTGTCTTTGTGCTGTCGATGTCAACAAAGATGAGTAAATTATCACTTTCTGTTTTATTTATGTTTGCACATGTACAGGGTTGTACATGAAAAGATAAAACCTTTAAATTAAAACATGATCTGACATACCTGTTATACCATCAAACTACCATGTGTACAATTTAAAACATTCTGACTTTGGTGCCCTCCACTGACCCCCACCATCCCACCTCTTACCTCAAGTGGATCTGACCAAGAAAAGCTGAATGTGTTGAAAGCAAAGCATCAGTTTTCACCGTGATTGTCACATTTTTCTGCAAACACAATGTCATCACTAAGATGTTTACATCACATCAAAATTTCATACAAATTCATTGTAATATAATCTATTAAGCAGGTTAAAGGTCCATAACATGGCAGTCATATTCACTGATACTGAAATCCTCTCCTTCCACATCTAGACACACTCTTAGGCCAGACCTGTAACTCCCAGTTGATCCTACAGGAAGCTGTAAACACAAATCAAAACGTGGGATAAATAAAGACAAACCAAAGCACAAAAGTTAAAACAACGGCAGCATCATTCGCCAAGTGTCAGTATATCAGTGGCAACCTCTACCCGACAGCCCCCGTGCTCAGTGGTGTGACGTCAGGCATGGTTAATCTGTGAGCGCTGGCCCGGCCGCCGTCATAGAACCATCCGCCTCTTTTTCCATGTGCTGTTCTTGGCTGGTCAGTCTCCATATCGTGCTTCTAGTGACACTGTCCATAGCATGTTGTGCTACTAACTCTCCGACGTCCACAAAGCCATCCCATGCTTTGGCTAACCGGCTGGCTGTGGATGTGTTGGTCCGTTTGGTCCTCTGACTCGTGAATCTTTCATTTTTCGGCCGTCCCGAAGTCTGTTTCTCTGTTGTGAGCTGAATGAAAAGCCGAATTCAGCGATGTTTCGAGATCTGCAGCTTCTGATCGATCTGGTTTGTGCTGGTGTTTCATTTGTTGCAGCGGGAGCATCTAGTGAGACGACAGCTGGACGTGTTTTTACTGTGTGTGTGTGCGAGTGTGTGTGCGGTGCATGTTGGCACAGACACATAACAGCAGTTCATACTTGATGCACAAATGTCACTACATCCTATTAGATGGCTTGTCAGTGAAGCTTTGTAAGATTCAGGTAACTCAGGTGGTGAATGATTTAACTGCTGTTGACACAAATCAATAATCCACACTCACATGTCTGTCACCCTCCAGGCTGATGACACCTACATGCAGCTGAAGAAGGACCTGGAGTATCTGGACCTGAAGGTGAGATATGGAGATGAACAGAGCTCATCCTGTGACCTCTAGTTAGTTATTTGAACTCTTCTGCTTTTGTCCAAGTCTGTTTCTGCTGTGCCTTTTCTGATTTGTCTCTAGCTCAAGCTAACACTGACAAACACTTCTAACTGTTGACCCGAGACATTAGCGTGCGCACGGCGGGTAGAGATGTTCTGGCATCCGTGCGAGACAAACTGTCCCCAGTGGACTTTGAAATCTTGTGTGGTTTTAGAAGCATCTCACGAAAGCAGCCGCCATTTTGTGACTGCGGCTCTGTGTCTTTGTGATCTTGACTCCCAGATCAGAGCTCTAGAGCCCCTGATCCTCGCAGTTCACAGTTTACTACTGCACTGCACTGCTGGGCCTCTCAGGCCTCTAACGAACGTAAGCTGTCTGTGTATGTGGGTGTGTGTGTTTGTCTGTATCTGGTGTGTGTACAAGACTGATTGTGTGCATTTACACCTGTGCATGTCTCTACAGTGTTCAGAGTAGGGATGCATGTGTATAGTCTGTATGTGAGTGTGTGTGTGTGTGTGTTTAGAGAGTCTTTGTTCTAGAAAGACCATCCCATTGCTTACAGCGCTGCATTCACCGCTCGAATGGCATCAAATGTCATCTCTCCATGTGACCTTTGACCTGTCCGCCCCGCTCCCATGTGGTGATGTTGGCGATGCTGTTAAAAAGTGGGCATGGGATGGCTCGGCAGTGCATGTGTTGTGGCTGTGGCTGTGGCCCGGTGGTTGAAAAGCCAGCTGCTTCTACCATCGTCTCTGAAACGCTGCACCTCCTTGACAGTAGCACAGGGCTCTACTGTGTCATGTCTCCACTCTTTTCCAAAAAGGAGCAAATGTACGCCTCAGCTAATAACTTCCAAGCACGAGAAAGAGCTGTTATCAGTGGGATTTTCTCCTTGTTAAATTTGCACACTATTTTATCATTATTAAAACTTGAAAAGAGTGTTTGAGGAGGTTATTCTAGCACTGTAGAACCCTGTTAGCAACCCCAATGAAAGTCAAAGTGAGCCCCTGAACTCAGGAAGTCCAGGATGTGCTCCTAAAACAAAGACTTTCCTGTTCACAAAAAACCCCCAAAAAACTGCAATTTCATCGTGTACAGAGGTTTAATGGATTAGTCAATTTGTGCAGGGCTTCAAAGTGTGTCCATAGCCATTGTGTTGCTGCGGCAAGAGCTGATTTTGTGTGCCAAAGCTCACTCACATTGTCATGTACACGAGGCCAAGAGAACGTGTCACAGATCCGTAGTAATGCTGTAGCTCGTAGCTGGTCCCTGTGTCCTGTATCTCCTCTATTTCAGCCCCATCGTTTCACAGTTCAGACGCTTTCTTTCCCCGCGCCGCTAACATTCGGAAATGTTTATCTCGCAATTTCCAGGTAGCTGGAAGTCAGACGCTGAAGGAGTCAGGGAAACCTGTCAAGGTTGCAGAAAGTGACGTGGATGTAAGTACAAGCTGAGTAGCTTCTGAAATGTTGGCTGTGTTAAGTACAGGCCGAAGTGTTTTTTTTTTTTTTTTTACACTGTCGAGGAGGTTATGTTTCTGTTCCTGTTTGTCTGTTAATACGTAGGATGTCTAAAGATAACACGTGAAAGTGAAGAAGCTGTTGGGCAAGAAAATGTTACTTCAAAATATTTGTTAATATTACGAGGTACTGGAGGACATCTTTGAATGTTTTTTTACTATTTCTATCATATATTGTACTTACTTGAATGAAAAGAAATCTGGCTAATGTATCCAAACATTTGCTGTTTGTGTATGTATCATTAATATAACAGAGGTATAGGATTTCTCAGCCTTCAGTTTCACCCTCTGAGTTCTGTCTTGTTCTGTTTTGTTCCACTCTGGACGAGGGAGCATGAAATGTTAGTTTGTTTAGGGGAGCGGCACTGACTGCTGTGGTTCAACTGGGAGAAAAGTGAGGGTAATTAGGGCAAAACAAAGTGTGGATGTTGTGGAAAAAGTGTGGGAGGATTTGGTGCACTTCTCCTCTTAGCTTCAAGGCTGAAAACAGAATGAAGAGAGTGTAAATATATAACTGCCATAACTCTTTCAGTTTGATAATCCAAACAATTCCCTGCGGTTTTTCAAACAGTCTTATAACTCCTGTGAAAGTATTTCTCAGTATAAGCTTCATACGCAACAGTTTAAACAATTTATGAGAGTGTTGTCTGCGATGAATATTTGATTAGATCCAACAGCAACATCACCGTGGAGACAAAAACAGGATTAATAATTTATTTGATGGAATATAAAAACTGGAGTTGAGTGTAAAAACGTATATGGATAAGCACTTTGTTCATGTCAAGCCGTTCAGTCACAACCTCATTACATGAATGCTGTGTTGTTGTTTTACCGCAGGATGATAAAGTGATCCAACCTTTGCCTTGAAGTTTGCAGAGTTTAATCTGGGATTAATTAACGAGGCTCAGAGCCTCCCTGACACTGTAATTAAAAGTGTCAGGTGGGTCGCACCCACTTTGTGTAATGGCCTCACTCACAGTAATTACACCCGAATGAGACCCGGGGAGCTACGGGACTGTGAATATTAAGTGTTACTAACCTGCATGCATGCATGCAAACATTCAAAAACAGATATGTATGCGTGCACATAAACACATCAATACACAAACACACACAGATGCAGGTTCTTGTACACGTAGGAATTTATCTACAGCTGCAGAGACGAGGAGAAGTTGCAATTAAGTTAATGGGCCACCTAATTACCAGAGGTCAACACAGACTAGAGAAGTGCTCTATCTGTGAGAGAGTACAATTCCTACAACGTCTCGCTCCTGTCCCGCTCAGCTCTGTGTCTCCCCCTGCAGGTGAAGTTAAGTCGGTTGTGTGAGCAGGACAAGACCCTCAAAGATCTGGAGGCGAGGATCAGCTCCCTAAAGGAGGACAAGGTACACGCTCTGCTTGTTGTGCAGGTTCTCAATCAATCACGCCGTCTCGTTGCAGCAGCCGCTCTCAGTCAGTCTGTTGAGTCAACAGGCAAAATGTCTGATCATTAGAAGAAGTATTACAATAATGGAGCAACATTCAAAGACAAAGTTTACTCGGCTGCAGTGCAGTTTGATGATTCAGCTGTTGAAGAGAAGATAGCAGCACATTTTTTTCTTTCTACATTCAACATTCAGTCATGGAGGAGGCGGGGTATTGATTTCGCAGACTCTGACTATCCATTTCTTGACTAGAAAAGCTAGTATGGTTCTCACTATTATCAGACCAGTCCAGAAACAAACAGAGCTCAGACTGAAAGTTCACGTCAGGGAGGCGAACACACTGAAAGGTAAAATGCAGTACAGTAAATATACTCTACGGTCTGCAGTGAAAGCCTGATCATATACAGCTCAGGAGGTAAGAAAGTAAGAGGAAGTAACATGAGCTCTCATGGTGCTCGCGACTGTCACTGTAGGAACATGCTGCCCCCTGGAGGCATTTTTGAATGAGTGTTACCTGCTGAATTGTGCACACTCTCTAAAGGAAGCAGGTCTTAGCTGCTTCAGTTGACCTCCTGCTGCGTGACTCCTCGCTCCTTCAGGACAAGCTGGAGAGTGTGCTGGATCTGTCCCACCAGCAGATGGAGCAGTACAAGGAGCAGCCGGCCCACACCCACAAGATCGCCTATCAGCAGAGGCTGCTGCAGGAAGATCTGGTCACCATCAGGGCCCAAATATCACGCCTCTCCACGGTATGTATGCCTGTATGTGTGTGTGTGTGTGTGTGTGTGTGTGTGTGTGTGTGTGTGTGTTTGCATTCATTTTGCACAATATGTTATATGTGCAGTGCAGTGTGGAGGAATATGGTTGAAATCTATCAGAATATTTATAAGGATATTTTTCTAAAATTAACATATATATCCAGTATAGGCTTCTGATGTGATGCTGTTTAAAATTCACCATCTGCCTCACCCTGCTCGGACACTCTGACAGCCAGGAAGAAATAAACTAGAAAACAGTGAGAGTGAAGGACAGCTAAGCTAACGTGTGAGACAAGATGGGGAAGGGTGGTCTTCGGCTTTCCCGTGAGGTTGTCCTGACGGACTTCACGGCAGAAACTTCCACCCCTTGCACAGAGCTGAGGCAAGAAATTGAGGTCATACGTTCTGAGACAGCAAGTTTTCAAAGCCTGCACCGTGAGATGGGAGAGATGATAAACAGACTCTGCCAGCACCATCCACAGGTGACAGCTGAGCAACCTGACAGACGCTCTTGAACGCATCCAACAACTGGAGCACCTCCACGAATTAAAAACGAAAGCGCTGAGGCAGCTGAAGGACAAATGCTTTCATGTTGAAAGCAGGAGTCAGCGACAACTTGGTTCATTTGTATCCCGGAGGGAGCAGAGGGGCCCCGTCCCACTAACCTCATGACGGAGCTTATTCCAGAGATTCTGGGTGTCGAGAACTTTCCCTCCTCAGTAGTTTTAAATAATTAACTGTGTGCCAAAACATAAAAAGGAAGCCCGACCTAGACAATACTCATCACGTTACGCTATTATGCACAAAAAGAGAGAATTATGGGTCTCACTACTGACTGGTAGCCAATGTTTCTTGGTCCACTCTTTCTGATTAATATATGCAGTACAGGTTGGACAACAAAGTGTGTATCCAGTAGATACATTGCGTAGTGGCAAATGTTTGCAAAATATGCATGTTTTTGTGCTAAAATTAGTGCATTTATAGGACTGTAAATGTTTCTAGGAATGTGTGCATCTGCCCAGTAATTAAGTCTGTGTATACATACAAAATAAAAATCTGAATGATAACACACACACGCGTGTGCTGCAGACTGTAATATAGACTTTTTGTGTGTGTTTGTGTGATGCAGGAGATGGCGCTCGCCTGGGAGGAGTACAGCAGGCTGGAGAGATCTGTGGAGCAGCTGAGGACAGCGCTGCAGGCACACATGAACCACAGCGCCACCCCGCAGGTGAGAGCTGGTACTGCAGCTCAGATCAGGCTCACCTGGAAGCTGCCAACGCACGTTCTTATAGGCTGGATTTTATATTCAGTGCATGTGGCTTTGCTCAGTCTGTGTTTAGTTTGTACTTAAGTTTTCATTGATAGGTCCACACAATTAAACTGTTTACTGTTTACTGCAGCAAGAGAAAAGTGAGATGAAGCGCGAGCTGTGGAGGATCGAGGACGTGATGGCGGGACTGAGTGCCAGCAAAGCCAACTACAAGATCACCATCGACTCTGTACAGAATCCAGGTTGGTAACCACAGCAACAGAGCACTTATTATCAGAGCAGTTTTTAAGAAAAGTGTTAACAGGTCATAACAAAGATGGAAAGAGAGAGATTACGGTGCATTCATTAACAGTTACCAGAGCGGCTACACGCTGACTGAATACAGTGTGTAGGCAACCAGCCGTAATGTATTCATCAGATGTTCCAGTGAGTCCCATTCAGTCCTGCTCACATTTAAAAGCTACGCCTTGATTTCTTCACACGCTCCACCAGAGAGGAAACTAGTGCCTTCGGTGTCAGACCCGGCAGTGCCTTCTCAGAGCACAGAGGTCCAGCCTCCTCCTCGCAGCTCCATCCCCAGCATCCCCTCTCACACTTTGCCTCATAGCACCGTGCCAAAGTGGGTGAGTGTCACCTTTCCGCTTCGACACGCTGCAGGAGTTACTGCTGGGTTTAGTCTGATTGTGCTTCCACATCAGAAACCCTCACCTTAAAAGGGTCATCAGCGATACAGCAGAGCTTAATCCTTTTCCGCCTGCTCGCTGTCCAGGCTGAGGACACCGCCCCGCCCAGGCCACCACTGCCTCGCCTCTACGACTACGAGGAGACGCCCCCTGTGGTGCCGCCGCTCCCCAAAGAGGCCTCGGTCATACGCCACACGTCGGTGCGTGGGCTGAAACGCCAGTCAGATGAGAGGAAGAGGGACAGGGAGAGCGGGCAGTACGTTGTCAATGGAGACTGTAAGGTATGCTTACTGTTGTCTTGAAGCTTGTAAATGCAGTTTTGCTGATTTCAAATTGAAATATTTTATTCTCCAAATTGTTATTTTAGCCAAAAAGCACCAGCAGCTTGTCTGCACTTGGTCTTTGTCTCTAATTTTCAATGCTTTCAGACTGACTTGCGGTCGTACCTGAGTGAACCAGAGCTGCCAGGAATAAACCACCTCAGCGCCGGGTCTGACGTCGACTATTTCCAGAGCAAAGGTACCTGAACAGTAACATGAAATACAGACATTTCACAGAAATACAGACCTTTTTCAGTCCATTTTTTTGTGACTTGTGATTTCCAGGCATAGGAAGCATCCCATCTTTAAGATATCATCCTATCTTAGTGCATTTCTGTGCATTCTTCAAAGATTTAGAGTAGAGCAACAGGTGGTTATTCGTACTTTTGATATGTGGAAGCAGAATGGGTTTTGTTATAAAGGATTAGAAGAAAAAAAAGTCCTTGCCAAACTTTAATTAAATTAATCAAAACTTTGATTATGCATTGCGGTGTGATTGTGTTCAGGAAGACACATATTTTCATTAGAAATCCAATCTGTTCAGACCAGAGGACTCATCCGTTAAAACATGAAAAATGTAGCTCTGAGTTTGCTAATAAATGATCTCTCAGTAATAGAATTTATTCTCCTCGGATCACCATCTGGAACATTCGGAAAATTCTTCTAAATCTTCAGACATTATTTCATAAAGACTCTGATTTTGTAAATATTTGTAATGTTTGTAATTAAGTGGAGGCATTTATCTTTCCACTGTTGAGACATACTGTAATAATATAATGTAATAATTCACTCCTCATACAGGATGGTGAGCAGATCTTCTAACCCTTGTGTTTTACCTGAAGTACTTTTCCTACATTGTTACCCTGAATGAGATGTTTGTTTGTGCATCCTGTCACTGTGCTTTCACTTCCTGTCCCGTTGCTACCGAACAGGTCTGTTAGGCTCCTCATCTCGGCAGAACCAGTCCACCTCCATCTCGTCCTACGTCACCCTGAGGAGAGGCCCCGGGAGCTCCGCAGCCAGGGTGAGTCAGGATGTCAGGGGTGGTCTGCAGATATCGATGGAGAAAGTCAGGGTGTCTCAAAGTTTGTAGGCCTGGTTTTGTTGGAAATTCAGTTTTAATTGTAGGTTTAACAGCAAGTGTCGGGGTTTAAATGTGAGCTTTGACGACACTGAAAGATTCTGAATAACACACAGTTCAAAGGACAACCTCCTCATATGTTATAGTCAATACCTAAAAATACAATTTAAATTTTCTGGATAGTATTTGTGATTATTTTTTATTATTTGATTGATTATGCGCAATACAAACATTAGGTAAGGCAGCATCTGATATGCAGGTTGTAGACTTTCTGTGTACTGTACTTCAGTACAAATCGTACTTTACATTAGTATCTCCATTTAGTGCAGTTTAGTTGTATCCAACCAGTTCTCAGTGGTAAATATTGTACTTTTTATTCTAATTAATTTGTCTGACAGTTTAGTTACTATGCAGATTATAATTTTTCATTCCACTCCTGTCAAATGAAAACCATGTTTTTCTTATCTCTTGTCTTTTTAATAAGATTTTATTGATCCCATTGATCCCAAAAAGGAGAAGTAGAAAAAGAACAAATAGACAATAAAAAAAATACAAAATAGAATCAACTATTGAGGCTATGTATAATATATATGGAAGAGTGTAAAACATATTTCTGCATATATCAGTTTCACAGTGGATTTGAATTGCACATGAGTAAGATATGAATAATAGAAGACGCTGTCTTGGTGCTGTTGCACAGTAGAAGATGAATATAACAGTAAAGAATATATAGTACACTAAAAACATGTAAGCACAGTAAAAATAAATGAGATTTTCAGACAAACTGAAGGATTAATTGTTCTTTTATCAGCCTCCTTCTCCTTTCCATCCTTCCAATTCTCTGTATTCTGTGTCTTCCCTCCTTCCCTCCGTCAGCAGGAGAGACCCAAGAGTGCCTTGGAGCGTCTGTCATCACCTACAGAAGCCCTGCAGCTCCCGAGCAGTCAGACTCGAGGGCGGATGACGGCGGAGGAGCAGCTGGAGCGGATGAAGCGCCACCAGAAGGCGCTAGTTCGCGAGCGCAAGAGGAACCTCAGCCAGGGCGAACGCTCCTGCGCGGGCCTCTCCACCTCCACCACCTCCCAGCGCTCCTCCTCCTCCTCCAGGCTGCCCTCCAACACCTCCGACCCTCCGGCCTCCGTACGTTACCCCCCGCCCCCGCGCAGCAGCAGCAGACACAGGGAGCACCACCTCCACCACTGCTGCTATGCCACTCTGCAGCCCCCAGCCACAACTTAACCCAGCAGGAATGCTAACACGCTAGCACGCTCTGCCTTGTGTGACCGGTGGTTGTTGACGTTAGCTGTAAGCACTAACAAGCTGAAGGGCCGGTTAGCTAGCTTGGTTAATGCTTTAAGAACAGAGGGAGACAAAACGAGCGCAGGGGATTGTGGGGGATGCTTGGCTAGTTTTGGACTGGGACGGTGTCACTCCCTGTTTATTTTATTTTACTTTTTTTAAAGGTTCAGGGGTCACTTCAGCCCCTCGTCTCCACTGCCCCCTGGTGGGACCTCACTGACACAATTCTGAATGTAAATCCATTGAGAGAAGAAGGGAATGGACGGCACCACACTGCCCTCCTTTCTCTGTTTTTATCACCAGAACGTAGAGAGAAGAGCCCATTTATGTACATCTACATACTGTGTACTTGTACACTTTTATTTATTTACTGAGGGATATTTTCAGTATACAGCTGTACAGTTATATTTTGTAGAGATTTGGTATATAGAGCATATAGACAGGTGGGGGAAATGTTGGGGGGAAAAAAAGTATTCAGGTTGATGAAACGAAGAAAGAGGCAACGCTAGTGGCAAAAATCATGATCACACCTCCCTTCTTTCTTTTCTCCAAATGAAATCCAAGTGCCTTGTTTTGCTGACGATCTTTTCTGCCTTTGTCCCAAATTTACCTCCTTGATCAACACTCGAATGGATCGCGGTGCGTCTCCACCTCAGAATCACAGAAACGATGCGAGACTTAGCTTTGAGGTTGGTTGTCTGCGCGGCAGCAGAATTCAGTGCGAGAGGCGAGGCGACGCTGCCGCTTTTAACCCCTTGAAGGAATACTTTGACATTTGGCTAAGCTACATCTAGCTCACCCCTTGGTGCCCCTTGGCTTCTCTAAGGAATGCTCACAATGCTAACACGCCCGGGTGGCAGAAGTAATACCGTGAAACTCAAAATGTCAAAGTCTTCCATTAAGATTACGTGACATAGAATAACTACCAGTTTGGTCTTATGATTACAGACTAACTCGTAACCAGACTGCTGTGAGATCTGCCTGTAATCAAACTAAATTTCCCAGAAATCTTTGAAATCAAATCAACCTGCTACAGTGAGCAATACATAGTCTGTTATCCTTTGCTGCTTCTCACCTCTTTTTAGTGCACATAACCACAAACGCCAGAGCATATTTGATTTCCTCTCCTCCACCAGCATAAAACATGTTTACACCATTTTATATTTGATTTAACACTCTCATTAATGCAGCCTTTTCTTGTACAGACTACAAGGTTCATTTCAGCGTTTGAAAGTGGTTGATAATTGCATTGCCACCATTAAAGTTGGGCAGAGAATCTGTACTCACATCTGAGTACTTTTAAGTGGCCTATGCTGTGCTGTTTTATGCATCATAAATATACAGGACAGGTTCATGTAACTGGGCTGAAATGCAATAGGAAAGTAAAAAACAAGTGTGAACAGGGAGCGGACAGCTTTGTCATGGGAAACTTGTGTGGAAAGTAAGAAAGGAAAGGTACAGTGGCAGTATTTTACCACTGTGAAACGCATGTCATTGATATTTTTGCCAAAGAGTTCTCTGAAAATGGTGAAAATTAGCGAACAGTTTCCCAGATAACAAGGTGAACATTTGGACTGCAGAGATTTAAAACAGAAAAGCAGCAAACATTTGTGTGTGTGCTTTTGCTTGATAAATGACTCCATCGATAAATGATGAAGTCACTGTTACTGCAGAACTGTACAGGTAGAAGATACTTTTGAAAACACGCAGTAAAGTTTTCTCCGTGGCGACGCTGTCCGCTCCTCGTCTTTTCTGACAAGTATTAATCTTGAAAGCTTTTCCGCCATACTGCTTTTATCCTTCCACAGCTCCGTACAATATATCATATCAAAGAGAAAATAGTTACAGGAGGTTGCTCAGTGGAAGAGTAGAATTATAGTAGAGAACTTAGAGAAGTGAACTGCTAATCACCACCTAATTCTATGTAATTGAGAAGCAACGCACAACTCTTCTCCCTTTTCTTTTCTATCATGTAGAGATTTGCACTCGACAATAAAGAGTTTCTTGCTTCTGAACCTCCTCTTGGCTGTGTTCTTCCTAATCTGGTGGGGGTGTGATGGATGTGTCTGCATGGTTTTCTTTCGCTCCACCCTTTTGTTGTGCGACTGATTCTCCTGAGCACAACGAGGCATGTGATGCAGAGTTTCTCAGAGCATGTGAACACGCCAGCAGATCAGACCCCGCTGCAGGCTACTGGAGTGGGAAGGATGTATGCATGGCTTTGATGCTCCTTGGATGATTACTCACTCAAGTACCCCTCACCACACACACACACACACACACAGAGTACACATAAGAGAATAAAGTATTTTCATAGATGCAAATGTGATGCAGTCCATCGGATGTGGTATGTGTGTAATTACAGCTTCCAGAAACACAGACTAATCATCTTCCTGGGTCTGCGCTGTGGTAATGATTCTAAACACCATCCTGTCAAATCCCTGGATGAACGGCGCGCTGTAATTAATCCTGGTTGCACAGAAATGTTCATCATATTCGTCTCCTTTTCAGTTTAGTGTTTGTCTCCCTCTACCTGAGCCAAGGCTCACTGCAGAGACGTCACATGTTTAATACATACAGTATATACACACAGCGCTACTGCTAATGCTAGAGTTCATATTCCCCATAAACCCCATTGTTTCCTGACACTGCTCCATGTGGGCTTACCTTGTCTTTCACTTTACTGAAGAATATAAACATGTGTCTTTATTATTAACCTTCACTGATCTATAAAAACACTAATGCTGCAACTAGCATTTTATTTTCATCACTGATTTATCTGCAGACGATTTTCTCAGTTAATCTTTTGCTCTGAAAATTGTAAAAATACCCAAGATGACATCTTCCAATTGCTTTTTTTCCTGATGAACAGTCCAAAACCCAAAGATATTTCATTCACCATCGTAGACGATATTAAAATTTGAGAAGCTGAACCAGTAAATTCTTAATTGATGAATTGATTATCAAAATTAATTCACTGCTAGTTGAATAACTGATTAATCAATAGTTTCCACTCTAAAAAGAGTACCCTTTGTCTGAAATTGTGATGGCTTTACTTTATATGCAGATCTAATGTTGACCTATGAAGTAATCTGGTAGAGGCATCAAAATCTGGTTCATTTGTGGCAATAATATTAATGGCTCAATGAAAATAATAATGTATAATAATAATCCCAGAAGCACTAAGGTTTAATGATTCATTTTTATTTACTCTAACTTTACTGACTCACATCTAAGAAAGAGATTTTCACCTGGCTGTGTAAACCTGACTCCTGCCACGTGCAGGTGTTTGATTGGCAGGAGGAGCGACCTGGAGCCGAAGGTCAGAGCGACGAGGGGAGGAATCAGGTGAAAGAGAGAGGGAGGATCCAATCAGATGAGTGGGTGACGGTGACGGCCACGCGCATACGAGAGGTGGATGTGGAGCCTCTCGACTATGACCTGGATATCAGCCGAGAGGTAGACACACACACACACAGACACAGCAATGTAACGCAAAACACACGATAAAAACACACAAAAGAGAAAACATTCCCACATCCACCCCCCGCACGCCACCCCGATCCACTCAAAGATGTTAAAAATATTGACTCAACAAGAACAGGAAATGAGGACACGCCATCATAACTGTTCATGAATCTGCAATAGACAGAAATTCACTATAAGCAAATAAAATCGAAAGATTCATAAAATCTAATAGATAATAAAATAGAGTTACTACAATTTATGTGAGTCAAACCAGAAGTGTCAGGTGGGGCATTAAAGGGAAAATAAAGTGAAAAATAATAAGAGAATAAAACAGTAAAAAGTAAAACCACAAAGAGAAGATGAGGGAAACAAGAAAATAAAAGTACAATAAAAAAGGATGAACCAAGTAGAACAGGCACAAAAAAAAAAATGAATGAATGAAGGAAAGAGAAATAAATAAAATAACTAAGGTTCAATGAAAAACCAGATTAAAAAGGAAAGTTTGCTTTTAAAAATAGCAGAACTCTCAGTCAGCAGCATTTTCAAATCCACTGTGTTGAATGTAAGTTTAATATAGAAGCATCCACATTCTAATTTCATATAGTTTATATAGTCATTTTTCTTCAAACATCAATGAAATGTATTTCAAAACCTGTTAAAAGCCCATTTTTTTCAAATGACAGGTTCACTGTATTGTGAATATTGTGAATGGGGAAAATGTAAATACATGAAGGTGAATTTTCTGCTGCCTCTGTTCACATAAGTCAGTTATTTAATACTTATAAGCAAAGTAAACATCCGGTTCAACATGGCTGTCCTCATATTGTGGGACTGACTTCCTGTCTGTCCAACATGCAGCTGTCCAAACCACAGAAAGTTCCCATCCCAGAGCGCTACATCGAGTCTGACTCTGACGAGCCTCTGAGTCCAGAGGAGCTGGAGGAGCGCTTCCACCGGGCCGAGCGCATCAAGAACCTGCTGGCCAGATCCAGGTAGGAGCGCTAAGCTGAGTCGGATGCTGCTTTTGTTTTCTGTGTCGTGCTTCATCGCCTGAGTGTTTGTGTCCCGCCCACAGCGTTCAGAACATTCAGCCGTCCGCACCGCTGGACTTCAGCGAGCTGGACTCAGCTCTGCAGCAGCAGCAGAGGATCATGAACGTGTCCCACGCTCTGGCCTCCGAGGCCTCACGCAAGAGCAAGCTGGTGGCAGGTGAGAGCCCTCGCACCTTCATTAACACACTGCATCCGCGAGCCCTTCAAATACACCATCACAGCTGCTCTCTCCACGCCCTTAAACTCCAACTTTAATAAACCGCAAACACACTTTATGAATTTGCAGGAGTTGCTGCCATTGAAGCAACTTTCTGCTGCTGAGTAACAAATCTGCAGCCAGTCCATTCTCATCAGACAGATGAATCACATGTGTGGAGTCGTCTCAGGTTGATTATTATCTCAGACAAGCAGCAGGTGATTTGTTGTTGTCGCCGGTGTGCAGGGACGGAGTGGCTGCAGAGCCGGTGAGTACGTCTGCTCCAGGTAGACCCGTGGCTGGTGTGGATTCATTGTGTTCACTGTGTTGCTGTTTGGTTTTTGGGCAGGAACGTGCACAGATTGTTGGCAAAAGAGACTCAAACCACGACAAAATGTTCACTTGGGTTCTTTTAAAATCTGCTCGTGATGTGCAACATCTGTGAGGTGAAGCTTTTCTGTTGCAAGCTAGTTAGTCAGATATTGGAGCTTGGTCATGTGATCTGAGTTTGGAACAGGAAAAATAAATGAGAACAATAACATTTCCACTTAAAAATAACATTTTTTGCTCTTCTCTGAACATTTTGTGGTTTGGTTTTGGGATTTCTTCTCCGTTTGTCTGAAACAAATCTGTGCGCTGACCTGTTGTCTTTGTTTTTTGAGCTTCAGCTTTTCCTCTCAGCTGTTGTTTTGGTCGGTTGTAGCTCAGGTGTCGTAACGGGCAGCTTTGGTGAAATGTGGCGGACTTCCTTGTGTTTTGGTGTGTGTTTTCTATGTAAATGTGAAAAATCAATTCTTGACTGAACTCTGGCAGGACTGATGACATTCATGCTGTTCACTGTGGTTAGTGTGGCTCCTGTGAAGTAAAACACAGAAAAATGACTTCTTCCTCTTTGTTTTACTGTCAGTTTGAACTGCAAATAATACTTGAGCCAGGCCTCCTTTGGGTTTCAGATTTGCCAAACTATAAACTGTTATAAAGCTCATTTTTGTCCATGTGAAATCGAAGTCTTTAATTTGCATATGCATCCTTTTAAATTAAAGTTAAGAGTGCAGAAGAAGCACTGAAGTCTTCCCTGTTTTCTTGTCCTCAGCCAAAGCTGCTGCAGAGCACTGACCCACAGGGACGACCAGCACATCAGCACAGAGGAGGATTCTTCGCTGAGTGGGAGGATCTAATCATTTCTCAGCAGTTGCCAACTAATTAATTCACTTATAACAAGTCTCTTTTTTATGAGTGAGAACATGTTTCTCACAGAGTTTTGATTCGTAGTTTTGAAATAGAAGTTTTCTTGCTTCGGCGCTCACATTGCACAATTAAGTACCAATAATTTATAACACGAGTGAATTGCTGTTTTTAAAAATCTGCAATTACCTGCTTTGCAGTTTGGTCTGTATTTTACGAGTGAATAAAAGAAGAGTGGAATAAAAGCCGACATGCTTCGATTAGAGCGGGAAAGTTTTGGCATGAATCATTTATTTATTAAATGTTTTGGCTTGTTCGACCTCTTCTACCTTCAGCACTGTCAGCCAATGATCAAGGTCCTGTCAATCAACTCAAATGCATTAGAACATCATATGAATAATAATTAAAACATGAAAAAAGGCACTTCATTACAGATAATAAGTATTAAACAAGTTAATTATTTGGTGTCTGTTTCCGTCATATGTTTTGGTCTGTTTTGTCACAGTGACACACTCATACAAACATTTCTGTCACAGCCTTTTTTGAATGTTGAAACTGATGTGTTGTCTTTTTATGTTGCTCTGTATCACCTTCCTGTACAGATAAAAGACGGGGGAACGTGTTCCAACTGCTAGAACAATAAGCAAAACAATAAACAGCGTTTGACAAAAGATTCCCGACACGAGGTCCGCTCACTTGTTTTTCTCCAAAAACTTAAATCCAGTGCTTCTCAATTATTTTCTGTACCTCCTGCTCTGATCTGTGTGTGCGCATGTCCGTGAAAAACAAAAACCAACCGTACACAATAGAGCTAATACTCCTTGCGCACACTCTGACAATGAGCGCGCCACTGCCACCTACTATAGTGGATGTGCAATTACACTGTATTCTTGTACAAAAAAGCATGTTACCCGAGGTCACACGCGCCCCCCCTGGCATCGCACCGGGGGGCGCGCCCCACTTTTTGAGAAGCACTGCTTTAATCTAATCTCGGCCTCACAGTTTGCACAGTTGGTGCACTTTGTATAAACCTTACAGCAGAATAAACGTTGTACATAAGAGTGTTAACAAATAGAAAAAAATGTAAAAACATGAGTATATGATGCATATTAAAGAACACATGGTAAATACATAACGCATAATACTTGGAGACTAAATATACTGTAAAATAGACTCTTTGTTTGGATGTGATGCCTTTTATGCAGCCACTCTGACATGCTACTCTGGATCCCAACATCATCAGTAGTAATTCTGTGGATGCGTATGACTGTGCACTGTAGTGCTTGTCACACTATCCTCAGTTTCACCAACACATTTCTTGGAAAGTGTGAGGAGTAAAATACTGCCACCAGGTTTCAGACAGGTTTCTGCCCACCTCTTAGGGACAGCGTGAAGTGCTTCGATATCCCAGAGGAGCTGTCAGCGCTAACAAATGGTGCTTGCTAGAGCAGAGCTAAAGCCTAAAATATCCCTTTTTAAGTAAGGGGTTTTCCACAAAATCTACAGTGTGACCCAGAGAGGGTTCTGCTAGAAAACTAACTTGACAGGAAACTGCAAGTTCCCTATAATATTTGCATAATTAAAATATTTTTCACTCTAAATGTATTCACTGTACATGTTTACGAACATGCACAGTGAATATTTAAGGGCACTTAAGGATCTTCCGACTGGCACAGACTCAGTGAAGAATTGGCAAACCCCAGCCTGAAGCCTGGATACAGCGGCTCAGAGAACTCAGTGTGGAACGTATGCAGGTGAGTCATGGTGTTCGATGATACGGCGTAGAAGGACAGAACGCCAGCCGACCAGTCTAAGAACACCCCGACCCTCTTGGAGTTGAAGTAGGGCACAGATATGTTTTCGCCGTTCTTATTGTACCAGGCGGTGTATTTGCCTTGGCAGTAGCGGAGACTCCAGGACTGACGGTTGTAGCCAAGGACAGAGTCATTACCTTTTGCCTTCCTGCTGATTCCTTTATAAGCCACTCCTATACCAGTCCATTCCTCGGTCCACTCCGCCTCCCAGTAAGAACGATCAGACAGACCCTCTTTACAAAGCACCTGACCCCAGTCTGTAAACCTCTCTGGGCTGTCAGGATACGGCTGAGCTGTTTCCATTCGCGTCATCTTCTTGTTGTCTTCAGAAAAAATCAGGTGTGAGTGGGCGGTATTCAGGTCCATAGTCAGCTCACATGCATCTGATGAAGCACAAACAGGAAATTACATTAAATATGAACATGAACATTTTCTGTGACATTTTCAGTTTTGCCCAATATTCAAGCCAGATACTCGTATATTTCATTCGTTTAATTTGTAAAAACAACTTACATTTCTTCAGAGCTGATTTTAAGTAGCACTCTGCATTGCCCTCCAAGCTGGGAAAAATCAAAGAGTTGACATTTGAAATGTAAAAAGTCTGCTGAATTGAAAATGAAAATGAGACATTTGAGTCAAAGCCATACCTGACAGTGAGGTGTGAAATGTCCCTCTGCACATGGGACAGCAGCTCGAACCCCACTTGCCCTGGATGATTGTAACTCAGATCCAGCTCCTTCAGGTGGGTGGGGTTGGACCTCAGAGCTTTAGCCAAAAAGCCACAGCCAATCTCTGTGATTCCACAAAATGGCAGCCTGAAAACAAATGTAATTCACAGGATGGAGTACTAAATTTCATTCAGCAAACATAGAAGAGGACTGCTCTTACGTTCAGTTTGATTTATCAGATATGTGCTGCAGCACTGAGCACAAACCTCAGTTTTTCCAGCTGACATTGTGGACTTGCCAGTCCAGCAGACAGCAGCTCTACTCCGGCGTCCTGCAGATCATTATCACTCAGGTCGAGCTCTTTCAGACATGAATTGCTTAGAACTGCTCCAAGCACTTTACAGCAGCACACTGTGAGGTTGCATTCATTGAGCCTTTGAAATGAAAAACAATTGAAACAAATATGAACATAAATGATTGAAGGTTGAATTTTCAGACCGTAAAGAAATGAGACAATCGCCTACAAGATATGTGACCAATGCAGAATGAGTGAATAATTTAAATATAGAAACCAATCAGAATAAATAACATATACAGATTATGACCTGTGCAGAGGATGCTTTTCTTTACTCACAAGGCTACTCTGGATTCTTTGATCACTGGAAGCAGCCTCAGAAGACCTTCCTCCGATCTTGAATATTTCCTCAGGTCAAACTCATTCAGCTCCCCCTTTGCGGTCATCAACACAAAGACCAGAGCAGACCACTGTGAAGGAGACAGTTCGGTCTCTGACAAGCTACCGGAGCTCAGGGAGTTCTGGATTTCCTCCAGCAGAGACTGGTCATTCAGCTCACTGAGGCAGTGGAAGAGATTGATGCATCTTTCCGGCGAGGGATCTTCTCTGATCTTCTCCTTGATGTAATCAATGATTCCCTCACTTCCTGGCGAGCTGCTCCCCACTGTGGTCAGAACGCTCTTCAACAAAGACAGGTTGGTTGTCTGCGAGAGGCCGAGAAGGGAGCGGAGAAAAAGATCGAGTTCCCCGGTCTCGCTCCGCAAAGCCTTGTCCACTGCACTCTGGAGAAGGCTGGTCAAGTCACTGTGAGCCTCCTGGACCGTGGTGGTTTCTTCTGTTCCCAGCAAGTTCTTGCTGAAGCAGGTGAATGTGTGGAAAATGTATATTGCGGCAAAAAACTCTTGTATGCTGAGATGCACAAAGCAGTAGACCTTCTCCAATCCGAAATCGTTCTCCGAGATCTGCGTGAACACTCCCGAACACACCGCAGCGTCATTAATGTTGATGCTGTACTCATCCAGCTCATGCTCATAGAAGATCATGTTGCCTTTCGTCAGGTGCTCAAAGGCCAGTTTCCCCAGCTTCAAGATCGTCTCTTCATCCAGTCTGACCCGGGGCTGCGCTTCAGCCTCCTGTCCTGCTGAATACTTCTGAGTTTTGATCGCCGAGTTGCATACGAGGAAATGTGTGTACATTTGCGTCAGGGTCCTCGGCATTTCTCTCCTTGCCCCATCCTCCTCCGTCCTCTTGCTTTCTGCTTCTTCTAAAATCCTCTGCAGGACGGTGGCAGATATCCAGCTGAACACTGGTATGTGACACATGATGTGGAGGCTCCTGGTTGACTTAATGTGTGAGATGACCTTGCTGGCCATGTTTGGATCAGGGATTTTTTTCATGAAGTACTCGTCCTTCTGGGGGTTGTTGAAGCCGCGTATCTCTGTCACGCGGTCAACAAGGTCGCCTGGAATGCGACCCGCAGCTGCAGGCCTGGAGGTCATCCAGATGTGTGCAGACCTCAGCAGGTTCCCCTTGATCAGATTTGTCAGCAGCACATCCACCGAAGATGGCTCCGAGGCACTGCAGCAGGGCTCGTTGTGGTCGAAGTCCAGGGGAAGCCGGCACTCATCCAGCCCATCAAATATCAGCACGAGCTTGTATTTGCCGAAATTTGAAATGCCTGATTCTTCTGCCTCTGCGAGGAAATGATGAAGAAGCTGCGTCAGCGTCTCTCCTTCATCAGATTCAGCTCCCGAAACGGAAGATTAATCAGAAGTTGGATATCCTGGTTCACCCTTCCCTCTGCCCACTCCACATTAAACTTATGCACGGAGATAGTTTTCCCAATGCCAGAAATCCCTTTCGTCAGCACAGTTCTGATGAACCTGTCTTGTCCGAGCAGGGGTTTGAAGATGTCTTCACATTTGATGGGCTTGTCTTCTGCTGCCCGTCTCCTGGTTGCAGCCTCAATCTGCCTCACCTCGTGTTCATTATTAACACCTCCGCTGCCTCCCTCTGTGACGTAGAGTTCGGTGTACACCTTGCTGAGAAGCGTCTGGTTCCCGTGCTGTGCTACTCCCTCATAAATGTATTCAAACTTTTTCAATTTCTGCCTGAGTTTGCGCTGGCAGACGTCAAGCTCACCATACATCTCTGGTTGGACAAAGAAAAGAAAAAACAGAAAATCATTTTGGTGCATTATTTGCTGTACACCCATATATTACACACAGTGCTTGTTCCTCCTCATGGTACTTACGTTTCTCCAGTTCGCTGGCAAGCTTCCTTTGGCCCATTTCCTTTAAGACATGCAGTGTAATCTTCAGAGCGCCATCACTGGCACTGTCGTCTGGCTTTTTATCTTCACGAGCCGAACTGTCCTCACCCTGCTCGGCAGTCTCAGATGATAGTGTCAGGTGTGGAAAGAGCATCCTTTCAAACCTTTTCAGCTCGCTCAGCAAAACGTTCCTGGCGCGTAATTCCACCAGCTGCAATGGAGGAAGAGGAAAGAGGAAAATACAGGTGAAGGTGCCATGTGCCTGCTGCATTTTAGCCATCATGGCTTCAGTGCAGGCAATAGGGGCATCGTGACCTACCTTAAATATGGCATTTCCATCCATCTCCGTCGATTCTGAAAGGTCATGCTGGTCTCTTGAAATAAATATTGAGAATAATGTTGATATTGATATTTCACTCTGGACCAAAGTGGCAGACTGAGCAACATTTCAGCCTCTAGAGTTACACAGCTTCCAACTTATAGAGTCAAAATACGCAGGTAAGTAAGTCTTTACGCACCTCTCTGCATCTTCCTTGGTGAAGTCATGACGAACCTTCATGGAGGCGACACTTTTCATGGACAAGCAGGATGATGGAGGCAAGTTTGATTTCTCAAAATCAACAGACCTGATGAGACAGAAAGAATAAGTCAAAGTCAGTGGGTGTCAGACTAAGAACTTTGAGCTACACAAATTGAGTTAATCATTATTATACTCATTACACCAGTAATACCTGCATCAATTTTCATGGTAATCTAGTCAAGTGTTGGAGAGATTCCACCATCGGCTACATCGGATACAGCAGCTACCATATTTAAAGACTCACTCAGACTCTGTGGAGACCTACCTATGAGCCGCGGCCTTGGTGAAGTCATGACGAACCTTCATGGAGGCGACACTTTTCATGGACAAGCAGGATGATGAAGGCAAGTTTGATTCCTCAGAATTAACGGAGCTAATGAGGCAGAAAGTCAAAGTCAGCTGGTTTTATTCTCATTAGACAATAAATGTGTGCATCGATGTTTAGGGCAGTCTGGTCAGCTTGGAGCCAAAGTGTTGCCATCAGACACAGATGCAGGCCTACCTATCAGCTACTGCTTTGGTGAAGTCATGACCAGCCGCCATGGAGGCATCACTTCTCAAAGGCACACAGGACGTGGAAGTCAGCTGTGGCTCAGCAGGATACGTTACACTGTCTTCAGCAGCAGCCATGTTGGGGGATACTTTCACTTTCTTCCTGGCAAAGACAAGTTATATTTGTACAGTGATGCAGATAGACTCGGGACATGCAGGCAGGAGCAGATGTGATGTTCAGTAAATCCACACCATGAAACACAAAACCCAAAAATGAGATTTTGATTTCATCCAAAATGTTAACATTTCATTTTTATCTCCAGTGAGCTTATGTCAGCAGAGAAACGTGACTTTCACTTTCTTTTCATGCTGCTTTTAAATCTCAGTGAAGAGCATATGAAGTCAATGTGATCTGACTTATTGAACTGATGCTTGTTTTGAATATTTAGAAGAGGATGCACATCACTGCCTGCTACTAACTTCGCTGCTAAACGTAGTAGAAAGACGGGACCCTCTGTTCCGCTTTTGCAGTGACCGCAGTCGGGATCCAGATCTACACAGCGAACTACTTCAAACCTCCATCAGTCAACATGCAGTCATCTGGTTGATGCGTTTTTGAACGTAAAAACGTGAAGCGCGTCTCACCTGCTGCGTCTCTTCGGCGGTGACTTTTCTCTCCTGTTGTCATTTCCTGGAAATCTGCAGCTGCGTCTCTGCTGACGAGACATCTCGTTTCCTTTAATTGCATCCACCTTTCCCCTCACTTGCGTTTTAGTCCCTCCCACTGGGGGGGGGGGGGGGGGGGGGGGGGGGGGGTGCACGGAAGGACGCAAGGAGAGCGCGCAAAGAGAGAAGAAACGAGGAAACATGTTTGAAGAGAATTGAGACGTCCTTTCCTCTGAAGCCACGTCTGTTTCTGATGACACAGCTGGATCTGCTGCATCGACCGTTATATTCACCCCCCGCCCCCAATACTCCGCTTTACACTTTTTATAAACGCACATGAGAATTAATGAGTTCATTCTTGGCTGGATGCTTCTTCCAGGCGAACAGGTGGTCATTTTCTGACCTACACTTCATCAGCCTCGCTGTGTCCTCTGTCCTTGTTCAATGAGACACATTTCAGGTTTCTGTTGAGGAGCAGAAACACCAAATACCAGGAGAGGAAATTTGGTATAAAAGTATTTATTACAAACGTCTTAAAAAAGAAAATAAAAACTCTAGGGGGATTGGTCTTAATGAGAGTCCAGTCTGTCCACGCGTGTCCAAAGTGAATCCTCCTCCAGGGCCAATAACTTTAAAAAGAGTCACAGCAGATATCAAGGAGGCCAACAACAGATCAGAACAATAATTTCTTGGGTGGGGAAAACTAATAAAACAAGCACAGAAAAGTAAGAATTCAACACAAGAGGAAATGTATTAAAACAAATCATTCCATTAAAAAAATGAAACACTGCAAATTAAAACATAAGTCCAGTACAAGAATTACTGCAATTGTCCACATCCCAACTGATAACCAAGTCGTTGCTTCCCTTTTTTTTTTTTTTTTTTTTTTTTTTTTTTTTTTTGATAAAAGCTACAATAAAACAATTTGGCCACAGCGGGTTAACTGGTGATGTCCCGTTCAGCAGATGCTATGGAGGAAGGGTGGAGCGCGTCCCCACCCTTCCAACTTCCCTTCCCTCGCACCGTGCGTCTTCACATGTCTCTCTGGCGGGTGGCGACCTATTTCCCCCGCAGGTAAGCACGTCTTACGCCTGAATCGCGCTGTCCACCCGCACCTGGAACCAGATGCCTCCCTGCTGTCACACCGTCCGACCAGCGCTGCTGCCGCGCGCTCTCCGACGCTCGTTCTGCGCGTCTGCGGTCACCTGGAAAAAATGCAGGCGAGCGGTGACACGAACTTCCCACACCTGAGACCTAATTACACACGTGCTGCACGTCACGAGGAGCGTGCTGGGAGCAGGCAGGCACACGCACACACGCGCACAGAGAGAGACGGTTGCTACGCAACGTACGTGTTTACTTTCAGTGAGTGAGCGGTGACAGACGAGAGTAGGCTCATTTTAAATAAACAAAATATGTTTTAGTCACTGTTTTGTGTCACTCTATTGGGTACTTTAGTAGTAAGCCGTGTTCTAAGCGGGATAATGTATAGTGGGCAGGTTCCTATGGTTCCTGCTCACTATACATTATCCCTTACTTAATTGAAACATGACGGATCCTCATGTTCTTGTATTGTTGCTCTTTGGAGAATGTAACGTTCAGTCAGGCTCGTCTGAATTGCAGCCATTCGTTGCAGGATGAAAGACTTCCAGGAAGGATGGACTGGGGTTTATTGTTTTGTTTCAGATGATTATATTAGCAGTTCAGAGACATTTGCAGTCCAAACTGCTCAAATGGTTTCATTTAAATAACTATCTGAGGTTAAAAGTGGTAAAACAAAAAAAAAAAAACGTCCATTATTACACAACAAAAGTAAAGATTACAGAAAAGTATGAAATGTGAAGACAAATTTCTGTATCATCCTTATTTCCTCTCACATTTAACATCACAGGACCCTCACGGATTTACCTTGTGACCCTTTGGAGGACCATGAGCCACAGACTGGGAACCACTGGACTCAACCAGCTGACTGTATATACTGCAAATGTAGTTTTAAAACTAGCTGCACCTCCAGCAGCTGCAACAGGAAAAGTGTGCTTACACATTAATGATCAGTTTGAACAATCAAATATTTTAATGTATAATAATACACTGCTCACAAAAATTAAAGGAACACCTTTTTCATTGGCCCTGGCATGAATTGAATTAAACCTGTCTGATAATTTTCTGGTTGGTTAAGCAGCTGAGGGCCTCGTTAATCAATTTCAGCTGTATTGGTGTTCATGGAATAAACAACAGGTGCACTTCAGTGGCAACAATTAGAAAACCCTCAAAACAGGACTGGTTTTACATGTGGAGGTCATTTCAAGTTTCTCCCTCTTCATCTTTTTCGGCTGGTTTTCCACTCGTGCTGATTTTGGCTTGCGTAAATATCCCTACTGGCAGTATGAGGCGATTCCTTAACCCTACAGAAGTTGCACAGGTTGTCCAACTTCTCCAGGATGGCACATCCACCCGTGCTGCAGCAAGAAGGTTTAATGTGTCTCCCAGCACAATCTCCAGAACATGGAGGAGATTTCAGGAGACTGGTGGTTATTCTCGGAGAGCTGGACAGGGCCGTAGAAGGTCCTCAACCCCTCAGCAGGACCGATACCTGCTCCTTTGTGCAAGGCGGAACAGGCTGAGCACTGCTCGTGCCCTACAGAATGACCTCCAGAGGGCCACTGGTGTGAATGTCTCTACCCAAACAATCAGGAGCAGACTTCATGAAGGTGGCCTGAGGGCCCGACGTCCTGTAGTGGGCCCTGTGCTCACTGCCCAGCACCGTGGAGCTCGACTGGCATTTGCTCAAGAACACCAGAATTGGCAAGTCCGCCACTAGCGCCCTGTACTTTTCACAGACGAGAGCAGGTTCACCCTGAGCACCTGTGATAGACTTGAAAGAGTCTGGAGAAGACAAGGAGAACGCTATGCTGACTGCAACGTCGTTCAACATGACAGGTTTGGTGGTGGGTCAGTGATGGTCTGGGGAGGCATATCCATGGAGGGACGCACAGACCTCTACTGCCTAGGAAATGGTGCTCTGACTGCCATAAGGTATCGAGATGAAATCCTTGAACCCATTGTCAGACCCTACGCTGGTGCAGTAGGTCCTGGTTTCCTCCTAATGCACGACAATGCCCGGCCTCACGTGGCAAGAGTATGCAGGCAGTACCTGGAGGATGAAGGAATTGAAACAATTGAATGGCCTTCACGATCCCCTGACTTAAACCCAATAGAACATCTCTGGGACATTATGTTTCGGTCCATTAGGCGCCGCCAGGTTGCTCCTCAGACTGTACAACAGCTCAGGGATGCCCTCACACAGATCTGGGAGGAAATGCCACAAGACGCCATCCGTCGTCTCATTAGGAGCATGCCGCGACGTTGTCAAGCATGCATACAAGCTCGTGGGGGCCACACAAGATACTGAAAAGCATTTTGAGTGGCAAAAATTAAGTTTTGGAAAAAATGGACTAGCCCTTAACATCTTCATTTCACTCTGATTTTACGGTGTCTACACAATTGCGCCCTCTGTAAGCTGAAAACTTTTATTTCCATTAAAAGACTTGGCATCCTTTTGTTCCTAAAACAGTGCCCTGTCATTATTGGTATAGATATCCAACTTCATATTTTGATCTGATGTATCTTATGTGTTTCTTTAAGGTGCTCCTTTAATTTTTGTGAGCAGTGTATATTAGTCAAGAGGGATACATTAGTTTAACATTGTTGTATTAATACGTCTCCCTCTGTTAATTATGCACTGGTTTAACATGCTATAACTTCATTACCCTCAAACTGGTTTGCCCCCCATTGCAGAAAATGCTAATTAGATTGACTCAGACTCTCGCAGTCATTAGAACCAGCTCACTCAGAACATACTTCTCTGTATACTGCACAACTAACTGGTTTCAAAATCCCCAAGATGTTTCTAGTAAATGCAATATTCTAGTAATTATAATAATTATTATTACAGTAATAATAAAATGCAGATGTCTTCTTCATGTGAAAACTGGGAGAAAATTATAAGACACTTTTATCCGAGAATTTAGTGTAAAACATATTTCCAAAAGTCTGTTTTTAAGAAACATAACTTTAAAATAATTTTCAATTCTTATTTTTATTTAAAACCTCCATGGACTATGATTTGCGATGGTTCTCCTGTGATCTTCTCTGTCCTTGGTGACAGTCATTGTTCTGATGCGCTGGTGCTGTTAGTCATGAGGATATTCTGGCCCCCCCGATGGACACAGTTCATCAGCTGCAATACAAAATTAGATTCACTGCCTTGCACATATTTACTATTTACTTCCTGGTCAGAGAGCTTTCCTGCACAAAACAGTGAGTTTACTTTTATGCATCCACAAACATTCATAATGGAGAATGTTAAAGCAGTCTTACATAAAAGGGGACAACTGGAGTTCTAGTTGAGAACAAGCAAACATTGCAACCGACACTTCTTTTTATTGGTTTTCAAAGAGGAAATCACAAAATGTACAATGTATAAACCAATCATGCTGAATTACAAGCAATCCCGTTTCATTCAACACGACTGGCTGCAAATGGAGTGACCGTTATGTCCAAACAAAACAGAAACCGAACCATTTGCCATCTTAACATATAACACCACTAAAGCCTGCAGGCTTCTGTCTTTAACATGCACGCCGGGATGTCACCCAGTGAGGAGTGCTTGTGTAGACAAGCCATTCCTACACAGTAAAAAGGAATAAAACGATGGCCGGTTGCCAACAGTTAAACAAATAACATCAAATTGTACAAATTTGAGATTACAAAAACTAATGCCTCTCTGCACACCTACGCCGACTTCACAAAGGCCATTTTGTAGCTGTGTTTCCGTTCGTCACTCCTACTGTCTGAGCTGGGCTTGGCCTGGTCTGAGGTCTGTTCCTTTGGGTTAGGATGACAGCCCTCGTCCCGGGCGTCTGTGGGTTCTTTTTCACTTGTGGACTTCTGTGGCTCAGTTGCTTCTGTATGACTGTCCACTGGTGGGGAGGGAAACTCATCTGGCTGTGAGCAAGAGAACAAAAGATGATGTTTGAAGATGAGGATTTTTTTTTACCGCAAGAAATCTTAAAAGCTCAGAGTGTAAACACATGGTACAGGATTTTGATGAATATCTCAGGAGTAAGGGACAACCTGTTACATTTTGGTGGTGATCCTGATCCTTGAGGACTGACTATGAAGACTGACTATGAAATTAAGAGAGAGCGATGTCGTGACACCTTGGAAACTGTTCAGTGTTGGCAGACGTTTTCCTTTTTGTTTGAGTATAACTTGCATAAGGAACAAGGACAGTGTGTGTGTGCTTTCTGCCAGTCGCACCCTGCTCTGCACACACCGTCTGACACATTAACACAAAAGACAAAAAGAAGTGGCAGGAAAGGATGGACGCAACACTTCAGACACGTCCATCAATGTGTGTCACACACTACACCATTATTCAACTTGTGGTTACATCCCGATCCACCTCCTATTTTTATCTTTTTATTGGTTTCTGTCCTTTGTTTATCAAATATGCTGCAGAAATACACTTTCTTTGTCGCATATGATTTGTTGTAATTCTAATCAGTCATTAGTAGTTATGCAACACAGCAACAGCTAAAAATATGCAGTTTCTCATAAACAGTAATGAGGCATAGTTTATCATATGTAAAATTATAGCTTTTACAACTAAAAAAACCCTAAAATTTAAAAGCACAATATCTCTGATAGTGTAAAGAAAGGGTGCTGTCTGGTGCTGGTGTCTATGTCAGAAAAAATAAACTACAAGCCACTACTGTCAAAGGCTTATTCTCTAATAGCATGTTCAACCCTGCAGCTTTAAAACATCCTCACAGGCCAGCCATCAGGGTTGATGGATTCTGATGAAAAGACAGAGATCTTAAGGAGATGTGCAGACAGACACTGTTTCACCAGAACACTACACAACAGCAAAGGCAGTTAGTCAGCAGTATGCACCTCTCTGTCTTTTACTGACCACTATAGTTCATTAATTCCTTTAATCGATAATTGAATTAAATATCTGGTTTTAACAGTATTTCAGAAATCTCTCTGGCCCCGGATGGCATCTCACCTCACTGAAACCCAGGCCACAGTGTCTGCGGTTACGTCCGGATAGCTTCCCATCCATGCCCTGCTGGTACTGCATCTCTAGCTGCTCGTTGATCTTTTTATCTTCCTGCCCTGCAGAGGAGACACCAGTCACAGCAGGCACACCCAGCCAACACAGGCCTATCCATGCATGGATAGATCTGTGCGCCGGATGTATAGTGGGGAAGCCGGGTTAATTGCATTGGGCGTAAGGATGAGACAGCATGGGTAAGTGGCTAAGGGACAGTGGTTTGGACATGTTTTACATTAGCAGGACAAATAAAGAACTTTTTTTTTTTTTTTTAAACAAAAGCTAAATGAAGACGCTCACCACTGCGGAAGTGGGATGTCGACTTGTGGTCACCAATGACGAGGCGTCCAGTGTGTTCTTTCTGGGAAAGAGAAACAATCCAATTTTCTAACAATTTTCACAACAAGTAAAACAAAGCTGTTATGTTTTGTGCTATCGACTACCGGCCTACAGTGACCTGAAAGTATAGCGATCGACAACGCACAAGACTAACCTTGCCAGCGCCCATCAAACGTAAAAACTTCTGCTTCCTTTCATTGCTTCCGAGATCAGCTGATGCCCACTGTGTGGACCCATCCTGCTGAGGCAAAACACTGTTGTCATGCAGGCTCATATGCTCAACAAGAGCAGAATTCAGTCAAAAACATGAAATCAAATTATTTATAAGATGACTGTTTTTACACAGCAGTAGAAGCTGTTTCTTACAAACAGGGCTAGCTGTCCCTGTGCAGACTCTCACAGCGTGATGGGATGAAAGCTGATGTTGAGTGATGTTTGAGAGATCAAGGGACCAACTAAACAAAATATTAAGGATGATGTGATCTTTACAACAACAGTGATTGGTTGTGCACAAAATGTGCACTTACATTTTACATGAAAAAAGAAAAAAAATAATTAAAAAAAATATTTTCCCCTCAGATAAATTTCCTGATTTACCAGGATAGTGACTGTTATCTAATGTGTGATAAGATATTTTAGTAACGGGCACAATGCAGATCTGAAACATTTAAATGTTTATTTTTTACACATTAGAAGTTATTTGTCTTAATGCTATTAGTTACTTAAAATTGAGAACATAACGTTGGTGGTAAATGAGATGAAAGACAGTGTGTGACCTCCAGGCAGTAATCCTTGCTGGATTTAACACCTCTAGTCAATACATTGTCAAACATATTTACTACAAGCCAGTTTATCTTAATCACATTCGATACAACATAGGACAGTGTGTGGCATGTTTTGCGCAATTAAGTGTTAAGTGTGACTAAAAAGGAGAGTAAACTTTCTGCTGACAAAATCTGCAAACAAAAACGTGTTCAGATTTCACGATAAAGCTCTTGACGTTAGCAAAAACGGTAACACGACTAAGGCTAACGTTATCCAACTCATGTAAAGCTTTCATCTACAGAAAACGTGCAGATTTTATTATTTTACTCACGTCACTTGGAGATGCTGGTCGCTTTGTTCCATGCCTGTCCTCTGGAGAACTCATTATGTGCGAAAGATTTAGTAAAACGTCAGTGAAATATCATGTCACCTAGCACAAGCTAGCTCGTTTTGTCAACAATCATTTGTGTCGCCACTTCCTGTTCCGTTTTCTTCTTCTTGTGTGTTGCAGTCAGTTCTGCTAACTCTCTGCTGCCACTCATCGGCGGATTGTATTACAGCATCGTTAAGCCAATTCCATTGAGAGTCAAATATTTGAAAACCAGTTAGCAACACTGCTTTCAACACGATATATTTAGCATACTGAACGAGGAGATATGTGTACTGAACTGACAGATACAACAACGTGGACACATTGAGACGTCAAAGGACGGAGAAGTCCTCAGAAGTATGGAAGGAAAATAGATCCTACGAGCAAAACCACAAACGAGTGGATATTTTTTTATTCAGGCTTCGTCATGTTAAATTACAAAGAAATATCCTTGTACCATTCAGCAAGCAGGCAAAATGAATAAATAATAAATAGCTAATTTGCTCAATAAAATGCTTTATTGGGCTAATGTTTGAATGTCCTTGTCAATGTCAATGGACATTGAAAGGGGAGCCTGGAGGAAATAGTCTTTAAAACACAATAACCATTTGTGAAACAACTAGAGATTTTATTTTATTTAATTTCTCTATTTTTGGTGGAACTAAAAAGTGTTTTAGTATAGCACGGGCTGCTCAGCCTTGCCTTATAATGTAAATTGTTGCAACGAAATGACTTCGATTCATCAATTGAGGATCAGGGTGTTCAAAGAAAAAATGTAATTGATAGTAATCAATAGCCTTCTAAACCTGGAATTTAGAGCTTATATTTCAGTGGAGGCTGATTCAATAGCCTGGCAGTAGCTATATTTTCAGTTTGGAGCATAATGAAATTACAGTTTGAGTCTGGATATTTTACTTTTCTCATTAAATTTCATTCAGCCATTTATTTCGTTAAAGCCGTCACTATGTGGGGTCATGGACACGCAGGCCTCCTGTGTGGTATAAAATGAACCCTCTGCTGGATGACATGCATCAAACACGCCAAAAGGTGGCGTAAGAGTAAATGTAATA
This sequence comes from Chelmon rostratus, assembly GCF_017976325.1. NCBI lineage: Eukaryota > Metazoa > Chordata > Actinopteri > Chaetodontiformes > Chaetodontidae > Chelmon > Chelmon rostratus. The sequence continues at coordinate 24,943,699 of NC_055663.1, forward strand.
AAGAAAGAACCCAGAGGAGCTCACACCTCCGTCAGGACGCTGAAACTCTGTGCAGCACACAATTAGCGAGATAATTAACTAGAAGTTTGCGTTTGGGCTTATTGTCCCTTTTAATAGGCATACACCTTTTGTTTAATTAATCAAGCAGAGCTCAAACACGTTCCTGCGACATATTCTCAAAAAAACTGTGTTTTCTTCATGCGCAAAATGAAAAACAAAGTTTGAAGATTTTAAAATATCGGTTATACTTAAGAGAGGAGGCAAGAAGAAGAGATTTGCTTTTACTCATAGACTTCATCTAATTTTATTCCCATTTAGACTGTGAAAATATGTTTTTGAAACGATAAACGACCGCGGGTGAGACATCCGCTAATTACGCATGAAAAATATTAACACAGATAAAACTTCACGTTTATTTGCGTATCCAAAAACACGTTTTTTTCTTATCAACATAAACAAACGTGGCTACTTCGCTGTGTGTGTTTGAATTCGTGTGGATCCTGACACACGAAATGTTTGTTAGAAAAAAAATTGGCCGCAATAGAATAAAAGCGATAGAAATTTTCTTCAGTTTAAGTGCAGGTGACCAGCACGCACACGCACACACGCGCATATAGAGATCCACATATACAGAGAAAATGAGACAAGGATGAGAGGAAAAGTTCAAATGAGGAACAGAATAAGAAAATGTAAACTGTTAATGAACAATTCACATAAAGAAAGGGAGACACGCGGAGACAGATGAAGAGAGAGAGACAGAGAGAGAGAGGGAGGGAGAGAGAGAGAGGGAGAGAGAGGAGGGGTTATCCTGCCTCTGCCTCTTTACCCGACACTGTCCCGCACTCTCACTTAACCTCCACGCAGTGCCGGACGGGAAATAACTTAAACTACTTTGTTTTTTAATCTTCCCAATGACAGCTCATTGGGCTCAGCGCCACCTGTGACAACGACCCAGACGTCTTTGTATTTTACTTTGTGATCCCCGGCGGAGCGCAAACAGAGGAGTTACCAAAGTCCGCGACACGCTCCAGCGATGGTGACTTTACGCACGGGATTTGAAGGCTGTTTGAACTGACTCCTCTTGTTTTGGTCTCGACGCCGAAACTCTCCACCGTCGCCCGCAACAGTCTTGAAGTTTGGCAGAGACACGCAACGCAGGACGAAGAAGTGAATCCAGGTAAGAGGAGTGGTGTTGCATCAGTGTGGACAGCACCGGGACCGTCAGCCGGCGCGTCCTCCGCACTGCTTGTTTTTAAAAGTCGGTGCGCACTCCGCTTATCTGTCCTCCGCAACAAACAGCGATGACAGCAGCAGATTCAGGGAGCATCAGTGTCCCGAACTGCAGTCGGACCGTGATTAGACCCGGTCGACCCGACGTGACCTGCAAAAACTGACTCAAAGAAAACTTTCAAAAAGTTCTGCGTTAAGGGACTATAGAAAAACGTAATTAAAAATATTTTGCCAGGAATTAATGAATGACCGAACCTCAAAAAATGCATTCATACAAGTGTGTTTATGAGAAACCAATAAGAAATAATAAGCACTATTATGAGTTTATGTCAGTTATTGTTGTTCACGTGTTATCCATGACATATATACAAATTATTAGCAATATCTCTTCTTTTCCTTTATAATAACCAATACTAAGCTTATAATAAGCACACAGCAAACTGAAGGACATGTTTCTAAAACTTTGCAAATAGTTGTGATTTTTGCATCACTTTCATCCACTCAGACTCATCTTAGAGCTGGTGATGAGAGACTAAGAAAATGAAATTATAACAGTAAATCTGTCATCCTAAATTTCTACGAACAAAAATTTGACTTCCAAGCACGTGCTAATTAATGCATTTCCAGCCTGTTCTTCCAGTTTAAGATTGCACACTCGGAATTAAATATTCAAGGTTAATTTCAGCCACAAAAGTTGCAGCTACATTGTGCAAGAAAGCAGAGTGTCCATCCTCCGCTACACCCCCGACACGCACTATTAATAGAAACGGTTCAGAGGTTCTGTAGCACCAGAAAATGCTTCTTTAGGCTCAGATCCCATTAAGATGTTGGCTATTTAGAAAGAGTCTCTGGAGCACCGTGCGCAAAAACGATTTGCATAAAATAGTAGCCTAGTTGATGGTAGCAGATAAAAGAAGAGACGTTTTAATTTAAAATTTAAATCACCTTTTTTAAATTCAGTTTAAAGACATCGGAGGGCTTCCGAAGGCATCCCACTCAGACCCACTGGAGTCCGTGGGGTGATGCTGTGAGTAGTTTCCTGTTCGGCCACACAGCGGTAGCCTTCTGTCCGGAATCGGCTGCAGTCCCCGTGCGCGTCCCCGGCTCCGCTGCAGCTCCGCAGGCGGCCCGTGTCCCCCCTCGCATGTCCCAGACCACAACACACAGGCGTAGACTGCAGAGGGTGGGTGCAACGCGGGAGAAACGAGACGCGTCTTTAGGGCCCGAGTTAACTTTCGCACCCCCCCACCCCAGAGGTCACGGCGAGTGACCCTAGAAGAATGCGTGAGTCATAAATTAAAATTAGACCCGGAGCCCAAACACGGACACATTGGGAGACAATACCGGATAAACAGGAGCCCCAGCGCGGCCAGAGAGTTCACAAATTAGTCTGTAAGTTTCTGTTTTTCGCCTCACATGCGATGATTGTCTTTCTTCCTGTTCGGTTAAAGGTTTGCTCTCTCTCTGGGTGATAAAATGCGTCAGTTTCACTCATTGGTGGTGCAGCCTGATTGAGTGACAGCGCTGGTTACGTATGAAGTTAATTGCGGGTGTGTGAACTTGAGCCATGCATGCAGGGACGGTTTCTTATCCGGAGCGAAGAATCTGCAGCTCGGACAGTCTGTCTCCTGTGTGAGAGTTTGCTGTGAGTTCACGGTGAGGATGAGACCGGGGGTACAGGAGGACAAGGCCCACGACAACGGCCTGGAAAAGACTGATAGAGTCCCGGGCAGGGTGTTCCCCATATTTAGAGCCACTCTACACCTCTCAGATAAGCCGCTGCTCGTCTGCAGATAAGGAGCTTTTAGAGAAGCAGAGAGAGGGAGCGAGAGATCGCACATTCTGGGCAAAAAAAATGAGCCTGAAAACCGCTGAAGAGGAAACGCAAAGTGCTTATCTGATCAGTGAGGCAATTTAAACAACTTAAAGTTATTTAATCGTAATCTCTATTTGTCATACGCAGTTTCCCGGCATCAGCTTTAATTGTTTTACGCAGCCACATTTTTGTTTGCACATCAAATCACTCCCCCACTCAGAGCTCGACAGATCCTCCAGTTGCCAGTTTGGACGTGCCCACACCGGCCCAGGCCGTAAATCACAATTTCCAACGAGTTGTTTTAATTGTTTGGACTCTGGCAGAACAATTTATAGACCGCCCCCCCCCCCCCACCCTCTCTCTTGTAAGTGAGAGTGTCTGTCTGAAAAACAATCCGCGCAGGGAGGGGGGTCGCTGAAGTTGATCTCCTATGGCATTTTGTTTTGAGCAGGTGCTGCGGGTTGAAGTTCCCTCATAAGGTAAAGTGGCATTAGAGTGTCCAAATGGCAGACTTATATATAGGCTGCCAATTCAGCACATTGTCCCGGGCTGCATGGTTGCGCTCTCTCCGCTGTCTGAGGGAGACCTGCAGCTTTTTTCCCCCTCTTTCTGTTTTTTTATTCTTGTGCGCGGATCCGCGCTGACAACAGGAGCGCAGCGGCCGGTCACCGTGTGGCCCATCAGGAGTCTGTCAGCAACGTGAAATCAGTGCCATGAGCCGCGCGTAAAATTCACCTCATTCCTGCGGCGGATTTCTATCTCCACCTGAGATATAAAATAAATCCAAAATAATTTCAAAGATGAAAATGAATTCTCTTGACAAATCCTTTTCAGTTTTCAGGCTACATTTTGAGTATTTGTGGACAGATTCATTTGCTCAGTCACAAACAATATGCATCTTAATTTATGGGCCTGTAGCCTCACAGATAATGATTTTATTACATTTACTGATTTTTAAAGGCAATTACATTTTCTGATTATATCTCTCTCTCTCCCTCACACACACACACGCGCACACACACACACACACACACACACACACTGTGCTCTTTTCCAGCATCAACACACACACTGCAAAACATTTCTTTTCAACCAAATTCCACTCTGAAAACATCAATATCACTTTCTTTTACTTCACCTCCAATGTTAAGCCCCCGGAAATGTGCACGCTGGTGTTAACGTCATGCGAGGCCAAGCTCAGGATCTAATTCCAACGCTTAGAAATCTATCCATTGCTCACACGTTATTCTAATACGCCACATATATTCGCTGGACTGTGAGGGGCCTGCTCCTCTGGTGTGGCACAGAGGCAGCACCAAAGTCTGCAGATTAAGAGATCTGACGGCAGAGAGAAAGAGAGAGTGAGATGAAAGGAGAGATGGGAGGACTGAGTTTCGAGATTGTGACATCTATCAGACATCCACCACCACCTGATGAGCAAAAGAAACTGCATCTCATCGCAGTTTTAGGAGGCATCTTCATGTTTGTCCCCTTTAGCAATACTGTTATTTTATTTACCCTGAGCGGAACGCCTATCTTCCATCTGACCACGGTGTTGCACATTTAACCGTTTCCACATGTCGGTTTTTTTCTGAGGATGTCATTCACCTTCATCGGAAAAACCGTCGCTCCACCATTTTAAGCCTGTGGCCGATCCAGAGAGTCCTAATTATTTGTTGTCGGGCTCTTTGAAAAAGACACCAGCCCCTAAATTGGACATGTGTTGTACAAACACAAATTAAACATTTAGCCCTAAGTATTTCTCCCTGGGTCCTAAGTGCATATTAGTCAGCCTATACTTATCTCTGGCCCAACGGCACACCCAAATTGCAGTGTTGCTGCTGAAAAAGAAAGGTTGAGGCCCTGGAGAATGAGCACTTGAAGCACTGGCAGATGCCTATAAGTTTCTCAACCACATCGCAAGCTCAGGTGTGTGTGTGTACATCTGATATGTGTGTGTGTTTACGGATTTTTGTACCTTATCGTGTTTTTGTGGATGTCGACATAACCAGATCTGTCAAATGTTCCTCTGAGTGTGCTCATGTGCATTTTGACATTTTATCCAGTGTGTTTTAGGTGTGTGTGTGTGTGTGTGTTTGCATGAGCATACACACATGCATGTATAAGTCCTTGTGCACAGTTAGGTGTTCATAATGTAAAAGCATGTCTCTGTGTCTTGTGGTCTGTCCTTGTCATGTGTGCCTACACTGGGTGGCCTTCCTGCCTGCATGTATACATGTTCTTGACTCTGAGTGTGTGTGTGAAAGTGTGTGTGTGTGCCCTGCTGGGGGGGCGTACTTCTCTGTGGATCCCTCCTCTGTTCTCCACCAGCACATAACCTTGGAAACAGCTTCCTCATTTTTTCCCCAGAGCGGAGAATAACGAGGGGCCGCGTTCATTCTCCTCTCTGCTCTCTTTCAATGGTCAGGGCAACCTTTCCTTTCTGCCGCTGAGTCTCCAGCACCTGCTCCCCACCATCCACTTACAAGGCTCAGAATAATAGCTTACCTGACACACCAGCCCCTAACGACGACACTCATTTCACATCTTGCAGCATTTAGGCAACATCTTTGTTGAGCACGCTGCTGCGTCCTCGTCGAGTTCGCAGCAGCTCATGTTTTTGGCGTCCTGATGCTCAGAGCTCGTGAAGTTCATCCTCTTCCTCGCCACTTTTTCTTTCTCGGCCTCTTTTTTTCTTCAGGCATCAGTGTGTGATGACTGCAACATGAACAATGGCTATTATGTACCTGCAAAGGACTTGAGTGAGATTTATAAATGTATGATTTACACAAGAGCCTTTGACAAATGACTGCTGCCCTGAGAACACAGTCACAAACCTGGCGTCCTGCCTGGAGAGAAAAATAACAAGGGGTGGCTTAACTCCACGTTGAACTGAAACCACTTAAACTTTTTCTTATATTGTGATTATTGGTGACGGATGTTGTCTGCAGCGTTGGGTTTTTTTTTCCCTGTTTTCCTGTTTATTTTGTCATTTGCGAACAGCTTGGCATAGCGAACCGCAGCAATCATTCTCTCTGTTCGCTCACTTTTGCTCGAGTGGAAAAACTCACCATCACACTCTCCAGTCGCACATCGCAGAGCGCTGCCGCTTCTCCCCGGACGTTCAGAGTCAGTTTTTGGAAACGTAGGAGCCTGTGATGTACGTAAATACACGTTGCATACTCTTGGGAGGCCGGGTCAAGGTTACTCCTTACATCCTCAGAGGAGGAAGCAGTTATTGTGAATCAGTTTGTGAAACTGAAGCAGTGAGCAGCAACACGACTTGTGCTTAGCACTAACACGAGTCCTCCAGTATTTGAAGCACTCAGCAAACATTTTCACACCTGTCTGACTCTGCTGATACGACCACGCTGAGCTGTTCCAAACAGCCACTCGATGCTGCTCACTTTTTAGGAAGGAAGCATGTGGATTTCAATTAATATGCCAAAAATCTTCCTTTCTATTGGCTTGTAGTGGGATGAAGAGTTAAAAACGCTTAGATAAATTACGAGTGCAGCGACTGAAGAGGACAAAATGTTACAGTTAGTCGTAAATTTTCTTTAAACATGAACCCCATGAACAGTATCACACCCAGTTCAACTGACATGTAGAAACAGTCAAATGAAGATGAAGATATTGCGTTTAGAACAGAAATAAAGTAGATTTAACTCTTAGTTGACTTCATGTTGACGCTCGTCTCTTGATCTGAATTCAGACTGTTGACCTTAGTCGAAGTCCTTCCCCCCAAAGAAACGTATAGCATTGGAAAACAAAACAAAGAACAAAGCTCTTCAGATTTTCTGATGTTGCTTGCAAAATCGATTAGCCTCGCATGTTATTATTCATCGCTGCTTGGTCATGGAAATCCCATCATTGCAACTTTATTGTTTCACTTAAAGGGGGCTGAATCATTGTGAAAAGACATAATTCAGACTGTTTTTTTTCCTCTTTTGCACTTGACGGATGTCGAAGTTTGGCCAGGAGCAGCGGCCAAAAGTAAATGTTAAAAAAGGAGTCCTGGAAAAACGTCCACCACAGTTGATTCTTCGCTAATTCGCGGACGTAAATTACAAGATTAAAGTGCTGTGGTCGGTCTCTTCATTTCAGCCAATCAGACTGCAGACGTTTGGCATTTCTAACAAGGCTATAGGGTGACCAGGTGACTGACACCGGTGCTCGAGTGGCTCTTTATCTGTCAGTCAGTAGTCACGGCCTTGGATTGCAGCAGCAGCAGATGCTTTGGCAATTACACTGCTCCTGATGATTTTACAGAAAAGGGAAATCACATGCGAGCATGTCTGCATGTCCAGGAGCTTTTAGAGTTTCTGGCTTTCCTCCTCCTTCCAAGTTCCCTCTGTCTCTCTTTTTCCCTCAGTCTGTCTTCAGATGGTGAGGCATTTGCAAGATATCCCCCCTAAGTCTACAGAAAAAGCTGCACCACACAGACATCAGCAAATATTTGAGATATTAAATGATTCTAATGTGCCGAGATGGCCTCTCACTTAAATAACGGCCTACAGTGTGCTTAACATAATGCAAGGAGTCAATATGAGAAAGTGGGTGTCATGAGCAAACATCTCCTGGTTTATCCATGCGTAAGAACCACGTGGGTGGGGTTTGATGCATTAAGACAATAGAAATGCCTCAAAGTTTTGACAATCGTATGAGAGAGTCTGAAGACGCATTCACTCATCTTTTGTGTGATTGGCGAGTTTATGACACATAAACCCCACCCCTCTGGCACTCCCGGCAGGTTAAAACAAACAAAAGAAATTATTTGCACTACCTTTCAATGAAAGGCTGTTTTTAATGTTGCACGAATCCCTCTCAGGTGAATTTGCCATTTTCTTTATCTGCTGTTGACAGATTTTTAATACAAGTCGTTTCTAGAGCCACTGAAACGCTGTTTTTTTTTCTTTTTACATCCACCATACATTTGTCCGTTCAACGATGGAAAAGAAAAAGAAATGTGCTGAAATGTTTGTGGCGAGGAAAAGGCCTCCTGTGCTGCTCCTGTGAGCCTCTCTGAGACTGTCTGGAGGGAGCCGCTGAAAGTGGCGAACGCTGCTCAGACCGACAAAATCAGAACCACACGTTACAGCGCATGCATTCTTTGGCTTGGGCAGGACGCACACACATGCATACTATACACAGACACACACATGCATGCTCTACGCAAACACACACATGCATACTCTACGCAAACACACACATGCATACTCTACACAGACAGACACATGTATAGTCTACACTAACAGACATGCACTGGAAGGCATTCAGCTCATTTCATGACACATGAAAGCCGAGCAGAATGCACAGTCACACGTGGCTTGCTTTCTTAGCTCCAAACTACAAAAAGGGGAATTTACTTTGCTTTCTATTACACATGACTCATTTAATTTAAAAACCAACCTGATATTGATGCATTGTGTAAACAAGGTTGGATAGTAATTGGAAGCGTTTGGAAGATATAAAGGCCTGGATTGGAAAAAGACAGTCTGCAACCATCACAATGGCAATTGTCTGGGAGACGAGTATCATGTTTTGTTTGAATGTAGAAATGCAAACAGAGCGGAAAAACAAACTTGCCAAAGCACCGTTTTAAAGGGGCGCTCCGACAATTTGGTGTTGCATTTCCATATGGTTGTTGGACTTGTGAGAGACAGATATCCTGACTTTGAGTTCCTTAGTTTTGGGTCAAGCTCCAAAAATGCTCGCATCTAAATTTTCCATGATGCAACTCAATAATGTCTCTTTGTTGGATCCTGGGAAATGCCCTCGTCTTTCTGTCTTCATGCATCCAATTTGTAACACAGGCTTTTTGTAGTCGTTAAGCCAGATAACCTCATTGACATCACTGTGACACCATCTGGGTTATTTTCTTAGACTTGACAAAGCCCCTCCACTCCGTGACCAGTTAACTTGATCTTGATGTGTAAAGTTGGTGTAATGGTACTTTAAATGTCTGTCTATGTTAGCATAATTTTGTATTTTGAGTATAAAAGTTATTTACAAGGAAACAAGGTGGCCTCTTGATTAATATTTTCTCTTTGTTCAAGTCATTTATGTCAGGTTTACATGATCATGAGTCATTAAATCTGACAAATGAAGATATTGTTGGTCACACCAGGAATCTCCAGTTATCAGTACTCTACTCTTATTAACTTCAGTAACAAAAACAGTAACAATTGAAGAACAAAAGACAGCTGAGATTCAAAAAAGTGAATGGCTTTCTAATGGCTTTACGGGTGAAATAACTGCCACAAGCCTGATGTGACTGATCTCTGAGCTCATGTTTACATTGCTGTTATAGTTTGATTGTGCTCCTCCCATCTGCAGAGCGTCACGCTCCTCTAAGAGCAGGCTGGCTAACCTTCACTTTACCACTCGTAGCGGTTTGGAGTAATGGGGCGTGGCAGCAGGGTTCGGGGTGCGAGGCCTCCAAAATGACCCTGTGGTAAAGTAGCGAGGGCCAGGATAACGAGGTCCCACCCACCGAAGCCCAAATCCAATTGGTCTTCGGCCAGCTTGTCTACGCAGGGCGTTGCCATGGTTTCCAGGCCGTAAAGAAGTCTTTAATCGAGCCGTTGTCATCATGGGATGGTGGTGAGTGTTTGGGCTCACAGTGGAGAGATGGAGGCAACAGTGAAAAAAGAGAGAGAGAGAGAATGAGTATCCGCTGTGTGTCTCAGAATAGAAATGTACCGCTTGACGGCTGCTTTCAGATCTGTCTTCGTGAGATACACACATCAGGTTCATGCCTTGTGCCATGAATTTCCCAGGGCTAGGCGCCTGGGAACATAGTCATAAATGACATGCTCTTGACACGCTCCTGGCTCATGTCTATTTGTATACGGTATGCTGTATGTTCTGTACACGCCGTTGGATTAGCAGGAGTTGGAGTGTGATGTTCACTGATGACGGGGTGTGCAGAGGAGTGGCGCTGGCTCGGGTGTCGAGCTGACTGGGCTCAGACCTCAGGTTTCCGCCACGTAATCCAACACACTTTACATGGTAGGACGGACGGCAGCGCCGTGGCCTGCTGACATTTGTGCCAGAAGGTTTCACACACGAGAATACGCAAGATGCACTTAATAGTAGAGATAGCAGCACTGTGCATGTGCGCGAGGCATCTGAAGAGAACTGTAGGCTTTTCAGGGGACCCACCTGTTGGGCTTTTTCATGCGTTTCCTCCGTTAACTGCATGTTCTGCCGTTCAGCCCGACATGAAACTACATTGGAAACAACCTATCAGGTTAATTGCACTACTGTATTGTTAGAGGTAGTTAATTTGTCTCGGCTCGCAGCCGGTGTGTAACCAAATAAAATGGCCCTTTGCCACACTCCCTCAAGTCGATGGTTCCCTGTTGGAGGGTCTGCCGCTGCAGGAGGGAAAATCGCTGCCTCAGCAAGCTGTTTAGTCTCATTCTCAAGGAGCTTACGCTGTGTCTCCCTGTTTAATATGGGAAACATACTGTAGGCTGGCCTGTGATGTCAATTGTTATTGCTGGAGGCCTGCTATAGGAAAAATCTTATTTGCCTTTGTAAAGCACTGTAGTGAAAAGGAGCTTATGTCATAAAGACACTATTGTGGCTGCTGCGGGGCCCACTGTGTGTGTGTGTGTGTGTGTGTGTGTGTGTGTGTGTGTCTTTAAGTGTCACCACTTTGACCCACACATGGTGGATTTCACGTGTGTTTTCCTCACACTTGTGCAGATTTCAATGAACAATGGTTTCTGTGCCTGTTTGTTCATGGCGCACACAAAGGGAGTTAAGCGGCGGCCTTTTGTGCAGGAGATTTGTGAAGGAGAGCTGCTATTGTAGCTCCCATAAATGATTACATATTTCTCCTGTCTGCCTCGCTATGACTTTATGTGCTCTTTGTCAGTGTGCAACTCCATGGCTTTTGCTGGTGGAGGATATTTGAGAAGATAGTAACGGTGATGATAGAGGGAGTCACAGTGCGCATCAGCCTGAGGAGAACAAAACATTTGACCAGTTTTTACGTAACACATTGCATGCAAGAATGATGACTTAAGATACTTGCTTGACTTAAACAAATTGAGCTGGTACCCATCCAGTTCATAGTTATAAACGTTGTTGCCAGTGCTTGATTAAGCTAATTAAAATCAATTAAGCTAATAATTAAAAGTGCCAAGCTCCACCTGTCGGGTTGTTTCTTTAGCCCACAGGGTAGTGCCGTTACATTTAAGGGCAGCAAATGTGTGTAAACGTTACGTAAAATTTAATATCTACTCTATCAACATTCCCCTGATTATTTAAGCTTAAAAATTACCTCTCCAAATTGAGATGAGGCACACAATGTGAGTGCCTCAGACATCATAAGATGTCTGTGACTGAAAAATGCAGCTTAGTGGATATCAGATCAATAGCTGTTAGCCATGTAATCAGTCTCTTAGACTGACTCTGAGGGATCTTTAGAAAGTGCAGTGGCCTGCATGAAAAGCATCTCTGGAAAAATGAAGCAAAAGAAAAAGTTTTAATAAATGTTTGCATTCTGCTAAAGGTTTCTATAAAGTGGAATATGTACAATATTTCTTTAGAAAAACTCGGTGCAACAATAAGAGCAGTGTGTGTGGGGGTGCTTGGGTCTGGCAGATGAGATAAACTGTATGTTTGATTTCTCTTCTGAATACAAATTGTGGACATGTGGGGGAGGAGAAGATTGAAGCAAAACAGCTGATATTTATTGCCACCACAGTTTTTCCTGTTTGTTTTTTTAACCATTCCTGACGACCACCTCCTCCATCTCGACAAGCCTCCCTTCACATCCAGCTTCCCCGTGTTTTACGGAGCTGCAGATTTGTGCGCTGTCCTCTAAATCATTTCCCTCTCTCGCAGATTGCTCCCTGCTGGAATATTGGCCTGACAGCCGTTTTTTTTTTCTTTTCCTCCCTCTGCTCCCCCAGTGGACTCATTTACATTTATGCACGCAGCAATTAATTACAGGCTGGCGCTGGCCTTGTAAATTAGAGGGAGCCGAGGTCGCCCTCATTATTGCCCCTGACAGTTAAAGCCTTGTTTGGGTCGTGACAAGGTTGACTTCGGGCTGGGACAGTGGAAGCTTAGCAGTGGTTGGCTGGTCTTCATACATCTGATATCACTTTGCAGCAAATGAAGAAAATTTACTTTCTTAATGAGTATGTTATTTTATGCTATCGTTTTTTTTGTTCTTTTTTTATTGGATCCGAAAAAAGTTTTGCAGCCTCACCCTTCTATATCTCAGAAAGCTTCTTTCTCTTTGCAGTCACAGGTCATCATTCCAGGCCTTGTGTTTTGTCTTTAGCGTAATGTTTTCTGTGTGTTTTGGGGGTCTTTCATCCAAATACTTGTGGAGGGGTTTTTCTATAGACCCAGGAGTCAGGCAGGGGAATTCTCACGGTATTGGCCTTTTCATGTGAAGACGCTTCAACTTTTTCCGGCTCCTTCACTCACAAGGCCCTTCTTTCTTCTCTGTCACGCAGCGATGTGTTTGTGCATACCTTACCAGCCTGACAAAAGAAGGGAGAGATCCTATTCAATTCTGCCTTTGACATTCACCTCTTGTTTTTACAATCTTTCCAAGGCGCGCTGTTTGCACAGTGGAACAGGCTTTGTTTTGAAGCAGCGGGACAATGGCGAGTGCCATAATGTAATCTCCTAAGGGTAGCGAGCAGAGGGGCGAGGTTGAGATGTATGTGCTGGCGCTTGCCCCTACCAGCCCTCTCCCTCCCCCCTGCCCTTTACTTTAGCAATATTTCATGTTAACAGCAACTTGGGAGAGAATACATGTTGTCACTTAAGCCTCTCTAATGTTCACCTAGGTCTTTTGTGAAGGGAACACAAAGGCTTTTCACTCGTGCAAACATCCCCTTCCCTCATTCCACTTATTTGAGGTGTTCTGAGGAGCAGTTTGACCACCCACATGCATATCTGCAGCCATGTCTTTTCTTATCAACGTAACCGCAAAACATTTGTACTGAAACATTATCTTTCCCCCACCTTTAGCAAGTGTTTTAGAAGCATAAACCCAACCACACACGGGATCAAAGTCCTCCGCTTTGTGCATCCAACCACCCTCCGACCTCTGTTCAGCATGGGGTCAGTATGCCTCCACCTGAGTATGGTTGTTGGGTGGCTTGTTGGATCAGGTGTGTGTGTGGAGGTGAGACATTTTTAACTTCAGTCTCAAGCTCTTTTCATGCACACAAAAGAGTGCAACACCATGAACGCTTTTGGGAAAAGATTGTCTGAAAGATGTCTGTGAAGATTGGATTCATCCAGGTCGTGGTACTTCTGAGTGCTACACAAAGGCAACTGGACTTTCGTCTCTTGTTCAAGAGGCTACTTCAGTTCTACCTGAAGTTTGGGGAGTCTCAGGCATTTGTGCTCTTGAGAAAGAGTTCGCCATCATACCCATTTGATCAATTAATCTTTTCTAACATCACTGTGTCTGTCTTCACCTTTGAGAGGGAAACTATGAACACTTCAGAGGTGGTTGGATGAGACATCGTACGAACTGGCCAGTAGATGAAATCGAGACAATAACGTTTTCTCCAAAACATATTTTTCAAATTAACACTACATAAACATATTTTGTAGGAAATAGGTTTGATATCTGAACTCTGATCAAAGCTTTGGACAAAAAGAACCGGAACCGGAAGTCTCAAGTCTGACATCCAGTCAGTCACGATTTCAAAGTGTGAAATGCGGTAAAATAATAACTCAGTGATAACGGGGAGATAAGTAGCTCGCTTGCAGCCCTCGAGAGAAAGCACAGAGAAATAACAACAGAAACACTACGAGGCCTGCACAACATGGCCAGCGGTCCTCTGAGAGTCACTGTGTGCTATAAGCTCATCATTTATGGGTCAAGTGAACCCCATTCTGGTTTAATTGCCCATATGATTAGTTGGAACCATACTCTGTTTCCTATGGTGCAGACATGGAAGTGGCAGCACAGAGCCTCATGTGGCGCTAAGCTCATTGAGAGAGCTTCTGTCTCATAGAGTTCCATTGTTCTTACTCCAGTGTGTCCTCGTCTGCACAAGTGGCACTGACAGCTGCAACAAGACAACATTTGGGACTGTGCATATTTTGTTGCGTGAGTGCATGCACTCATTGTGCAGGTGCAAGCATCGCTCTTAATATAATACAGTGTATCTCCTTGTCATGCACCATATCTCTTACCTCTCTTGTTACTATCTGTAATACTATGATGTCACGGCTTTGCGTTTGCCAAAAGCAAGTCTCTGCCCTTTCGTTTTGCCGCTCTAAGTTTCTTTTCCAGACAGGTGCTTTTTTGCCGCTGGCTCAACGGTAGGGTAACATGTGCCATTTTACAGCTGTTGGACAGTGGGCCAAAAAGGTAGCTGTTACTTCCTGCAGTTGTCAGGAGGAGCATGGGATGGCTTCATAGCCTGGATCTCCCGTGTCAGCTCCCCCTTAGGGGCGGATGAGAAGAGCAATGTTCGGGACTGGGCATGTGAGAGAGCTGGAACATGAGAGTGAGATGGAAAAATACAGAAAAATCAACATAATGTGCTTTTAAGGGGGTGTACGCACGGAAGAACAAAAAAAGAACAAAAGCGACACTTAAATGGAAGACAATGTTTGCTTGTTGTGTGTGCCAGCTTGTCTTTATGGGTCTGTTTGAGTGCTGATTGGTTCCAGTAACTCAATGATGTGCCTCATCTAGTTCCAGAGGAATATCTCTCATACTCTTTACTCACATTATGGCAAATATTGTATTGTATAAATATTGTACATTTCTGCTTGGAAACTTCTGTGGCCCTAGCTTTGAAAATACAAAAAAAACGTCATGTGTATTGATATTGCAGCTCACAGGGAGTTAATATGCACATGTAGGAGCTTGAAAATCCACAAAGGCAGGTAATGAAATCTATATTCATAAACTCTCCTGCCACACCCTCAATGGCTGCAACATGCTATCACTCCTGCACACATCTAGTTTTATGATTTGAGTGTTCAAGTGTTGAGTGTTTGAGTGTTTTATCCTCATCCCCCATGCACAACACCTTCATTCCACATGTTACAACGGACGTGCAAATACGGCAGTTTATAGATTTACATGTCAGTCTACGCAGAAACACATGGGCCGTTGAGTGCAGAATTCAAGCGCGAACGCGAGTGTGTGCCTGCACACATGGCTGTTGCTGAATGTGTGTGTGTGTGTGTGTGAGCATGTGCGTTTTGCAGCAACTCTCCTCTGCTGGGCAGCCAGCTGTCTCTCTGATTACCCAGCATCCTCCAGGTGTCAGATCTGCCATCTGCAGATGAGTGGCAGGGCGTATGGAGCTGAGGAATGGGGGGGTGTGGGGGGCGGGGAGGAAACAGAATAACTGGTTCTGCAGACATCTGGAACGTGTTCAGACGGGTCATCGAGAGCCGCAGAGTGTGAACGGTGCTCAGGGGATTGAAATGGTGGCTTTTAGACTCCCTGGCTTTTCAACTTTGATTCTGCTTCTTCTAGAACCAAAAAATAACTTAAAATAACCAACTAGAAAGAAGTTGCATCTCACAGAAATGTGAAAAGTGTGTTTTTTGCCGACTATTTGTTATCGTTATTATTATCACAAGAACCTCTTAGCGCACAAGCCTTTGAGTTGTTCTGGTCAGAATTGCCCTTAATTGTGCCCTGAGAGAAAAAATGCATCCAAGAGAGAATCATTTGGTTGATTAAGGACATGAATAAAAGATCATACATGCCCAGTGTTTGCTTTTTTCTTCATTGTTCTCAATTAGCCTCAAAATTGTGGAATCAAAGGCGTGTTTGTATTGCGCTCTTTGTACGCCGTTAAGGCGCCGTCATGATGCATGGTGTCAGGGAGCTGCTGCTGTACTGTGTTTGGTTGCCTGTCTGCGTGAACACAGCCTCTCCATTGAAGTCTCTGCTTATCCAGTTCAGTTCTTTCTTTAATTAGCAGCCTCCCACTATCAATTAAGACTAGTTCCCATCCTCTCTCAATTTGGGGCCCACTCAGGGCGGTCCCGACCTGAACACGGTACCTTCAAAGCGCTCCGTCTGCAGTTTGACCTCTTTGATGTTATTATTTGTTTTCTGTGACCCCTGCTTTGGCGAATGGCTGTTTGTAATGGTGCCTGTGTGCGTGAGAGGCTATAATAAGGTTAGCCCTCAGAGTGGTCTGTTTAAGCCCGGCAGCCCTGGAATAACTAGTGATCCACCTGATGAGAGCGATTCGTTTTCGTGCTCCGATTGGAGTCAATTTTGAAAGAAAATATCGGACATCACTAACTGTATTGAGACAAATTGTGGCCAGTTTATCCGTTATGCCGTTTGTGAGGCTTTGCGTGGCTGAGTGTGCGCCGGTGTTTGTGCAGTGAAAGTGCTGTGTGAGAAACACACTGATCCTCTGTGGGCTCTGCTGTGGACGTCACACAGGACCTCTGTTCTGTCCACTACAGAGGGACCTCAGGTGGGTCGAGAGTGCATTCACCGGGCTCCAAAAACACTTTCCGATTCAAATTTTCGTACTTCGTCAAACCTCAATTTGCTGGCGGGATGTGAAGAATTTCAACAGTGTTCATTAAAATGTATCCTGATTCCTGTGGCAACACGCTTGTCCTTTAAAGGGTTGCTTCACCCAAATTACAAATAAGAAACGAAATCTCACTCAGGCCTACCTTTAGTGATTTGTAGCCATGCAGATGGTTTAGGTTTCTCTGATTTTTCTGCCTCCACATGTACAGTAAGTGAATGCAATTTTGTTTCAAAATAATCTCTTTCCAGAAACAGCAGCCCTGCTTTGGTAGAAAACTGGGAAAACCAACTGTAAAATGAAATTCCTCTCACTCTCAGCTCATTGGTATTGGGTTGGAGGAAGAGATCAGATCTTGGCAACCTGGACAATTTAATCAAAACTGTCTGTATGGCTAGATACCACCAGACGTAAGTGGCAAAACATGAGCCTTTAATTGACGCTGATGGTGACGAAGGCTGCACAAAAGTTATTATTAAAGAAACGTGGTGATGATGCTTTTCTTTTGTCTTCTTCTCTTCCAGGTGACGTTCATGAATTTTAAAGTCATCCACAAGTGAGAAGAGGGTGTTGGAGCTGAAGTCTCTTGTTTCTGTAAGTTGCTCTAAGTGATTGATGCAAACAATATCAATATCGTCGCGCTGGAACGTTGCCAGCCCGTGCGTGCTTTCGTGCCATTGTTTGGCACTTCTGCTTCCACCAAATGGCAGATAATAATCTTTCACAGAGAACACGTCATTGTTTCCTCAAAACAAAGCGGAGCAACTCTCCCTGGTGTTTGAACACACCTCGTTTTGCACCAGTGGTTGTGTTAGCAGAGCGGCACGCACAAGTCCAGCGTGTGTGTGTGTGTGTGTGTGTGTTAGTGTAAGCAAACTGTAGCTGACTCTGTGCATGTCCACTGCCTCTCTCTCCTCGGCACATACAGAACGCTTTTGATTTGTTTCGCAGCAAATGCAGACCTCCGCTCCGGTTAGCATTCAGCCCTGTGCACCCTCAATAGCTGCTTTCACTTGGGTGAAGAAAGGGGTCTTTTAAAAGCTCTCACAGGCATCACTCCAGGAACCTTTCAACGCCGGGACCTACAGTATGCCTTTTAATGGACTTTCTCTCTGTGAGCAATAAAGATTATATCTGGAGTCAAATAGTGCTGTAGGTAACACTAGCCCAAATTAAGCTGGTGAGGTCGCAGCGGCAGATCTCAATGGTTTCAGCAGAGGTGGGATATGTATGAAATGTACAGATGGGAAGAGGTTGGAGAAAAGAGTGATCTGACCATCTGGCTAATCCCCCTGTTTAAGAATACTTATTAAGGACCTCTCTAGTGGCCCTTGAGCCGTGTCACTGCCGGGTCAACAAGTGGCCTGTTTGATTCTCACAGGCAACTCGCTGTCGGAGCGTTCAGACAAGCTTCAGTGTTTTGTTGTGGATAATAATCCTGCAGGTTAGTCGGAGAGTTTAGTTTCGATTAAACCTAGGCTCGAGACCAAATTTGAATTATTGGATTTTTTTTTTTCTGTTTTCATGCCTTCAAACGTATTCAAATACAACAATGTGAGGAGGGAGAATCACTGTGGTTGAACTGGTCAGCTTCGGTTTGACTGTTCACAAGTCAAAAATATTGGCAACCACTGATTTAGTGCAACTAAGTGGTGTAGCGTCTGGTGGCAGATTTTTCTTGGAAGATTATATTTTATGACTGAGCAGCAATAAAATCATGCACCCAGTAATTAACACAGGCGAAGCATTTTTTTTCCTCTGCTTTTGACGAAAGGAATTGTGTCATGATTGGGGAAAACCGGACCACTTAGGACCACTTTTAACTCCACCAAACACTTTAATTTCGTTACCTCATCCTGAAACTTGAAATCACATTATTGTGTCTTTTAACATACAGTTGCTTTTCGAATCTAATTATGTGGCGGTAAGATGACAAGTGGGTCTTCCTAACAACGTTAAGTACGCATCCATAGGGTACTGATGGTGTCGTGACACCAACAATTTATGGTTTCTTTGTTTTATAGGACTTTAGAAGGAAGAGGAAGAGGTGCTGTGCGTTGGAGGATTTGCAAAGTCCAGGCCTTGACTTACACTGTGTATCTAATGGCTTTGATCAGAGGAGCTGGGGCGTGTCTATGACTAATGTTTTAGATGATCTGACATCGCCGGACAGCTCACAAAATCTGTCTCGAAACAGGTTCATCTTGGTTACAGCGTGTTTACCTTCAGCGCTCAGAGAACTAGATCCAGATTTTTATTTGTATATCCGGAAATCTGTTTAGTGCTAGATTTGGAGAATAAGATCCAAGATCATTTAACCCTGAATTTACACAATCTCTTACTTCTGCATGTTGTTGGAATTCTCATCTGATATCTGATATATATATATTTATTTATATATGTGTGTGTGTGTGTGTGTGTATGTGCTGAACCTGCAAACTCACAGCCTTAAATACAACTGTAAGTACCATGTTGAGAGAAGATTCCAGCCACTTCGTACAACTTACATCATTATGGGCCTATTTGCAGAGCTCTGTTGTTACTCATGGTTGCTGTAATGACAGTCATTTGCAAAGAGTTAGAAAAGTGACCAGACAGCAAGCAGTCATTGGGCTGATTTGTGGCATGCTAATGAGCTAATGAGCTAATGAATTCACTGAGGTTACCTGTTTGGCTTCCCCAGAAACAATGTCCTCCTCTGGCTTTTACTTCAGCTTTGTATGTGAACTTCACTGCGTTACAGTGAAAGACAAATCAGCGCTAGTAATGGGCAGCATCTAACAAAATTTAGTGTGGTGTAATGCGGCTCAGTGCTTAACCTTATGTGAACAGTTGGCTATTCTGTCCTCTTGAGCTTGGACATTTACATAATTGATATAGTTTCTCCACACATGTGAAATGTCCACTTAAGTCTAGAGTGGACTGAACCCCTCGCAAGTTTGCGGTCAGGAGCTCCATTTAGCTGCGGGAAAAGAGAGCTGAACTCCAGCGATCTGCTACGGCCACGCTTCGAGTCAGCACATTCGTTCATGCGTGCCAGCTCGCCGGCACATGTGCGACAAGTACGTATGTCTGTGTGTTATGTATTCAGTTGTTTTGCAGACTGTGTCTGTGTCAATTTATTTGTGTTTGTGCTTGCATGCATGTTTGTGTTTTGCACACTCATGCCTCATCAACATCGCGTCTGAGGCCCATCTGGTTTGCTTTGAAGAGACTCGTGGAGCTGCAGCGGCCGGGGCTTTAAGGCAGGGCCGGGCCAGCAGCGGTTCCTCCCCACTTACACATTAATCCACGGTGCGAGGCCCTCTGCCAGTAACAGTATAGACCGACCCTCGTGGCTACTTCCCAAACCACCCAAGCTCATACCCCACTTTCTCTCTTCTATTGCCCTTGAAATGGGGCCTGCTCTAAATATTATCTCCCCCTGTGCTTTATCCCTCCGTTTATCCCTAAGTCGGCAGAGAGAAGAAAGGAGCCGTGGGGCTGAGTCACTTTTTCCCCTCTCTTCTCCTCTCTCCAAAACCACAGGCAGCGGCAGCGGCTTCCTGGAGATGAGCGCTTTTGTCTGTTGTGTGACCGCTGCGGCTTTAGGCAGATCCTCCTCTGATGAGGTAATGCACGGGCTAGATGAGGAGGCAGAGTGAGAAAGGAGGGAGGTGAAGGAGGAGAAGCAGCCTGAGGATGGATCTATATTTTAACCTTTGATTTATCCAGGGGAAGGGTACTCTCGTGGGATGCATGCTGCTTTTCAGCAGCAACCTGCTTCGCGTGGAGGCCACTGCGCACATTCATGTCTGCTCGGAAGTGGCCAGAGGTGTCTGCTGGTCTTCTCACTGCAGCACCTGTGAGCACCTCACCTCATTTATGTAAAGATGGTCCCAGGTGATCTTGTTTTCCGACCAGCAACCATTTTAATAAGAAGAAGCTATTTACTTTTCAGGGAATTATGGTGTTTGGTGACATGTGTGATCTGGTGAAAGGCAGTGCTGCCAGGTGGGAAGACAGGAGGAGTCTGTTTGTGACATGTTGCTCTTGGTGATTAGTCGAGGTGACTGGAGGCGATAGTCCAAACCTCTAAAAACCCTAAATTAGCGTAAATACTAAAGTTTGATTTATTCCACCATTAAGAGATGTCAGCTGACATCAAACAGATCATTAATGATGGAAAATGGACCTTTTTTAAATGTCAAGTGAGGTTTGAATATAACCCCAATTCTAAAAGGAGCTGTTGAGTTGTTTGAAACATAAATAAATTAGATTAAAAATACTTTTTGACATAAACTCAACTGAAAACAGCACAAAAACAATATATTTAATGTTTGACCTCATCAGCTTCATTGATTTTTGTAAATATCTTCTTATTCTGAATTTAATGTAGCAACACGTTTCAGACAAGTTGGAATAGCAGCAACTAAAGACTGGGAAAGTTGTGGAACGCTCCAAAAACACCTGTTTGGATCATTCCACAGGTAAACAGGTTGATTGGTAACAGGTGATAGTATCATGATTGGGTATGAAAGGAGCATCCTGGAAAGGCTCAGTGGTTCACAGTGAGGATGGAGCGAGGTTCAACACTTTGTCAACACATGATTGGACAAAGGAGATAATAACGTGGAACACTCAATTTACGTTTTACAAATCCAACTCTGTGGATTCGGGGTTACATCTGCAACAAGTGAGCCTCACATATGTTTTCTGAATTCAAAATTATACATAAAGATACACATGCTGTACACACATGGTGAGCGAGATGGTGGTTGATGTACCAGATTATCAGAATAATGTGGCAACATCTTGAGGTCGGCATGTCTTCATCAGTTTCCCTCCTCTTCCTGACAAGAGAGCGTCCCCTTTATCTGCTAACACGACTTAAAACCTCTGGCTGAAGTATTAACCTTATGATGGAAGATAAGATGACTGGTGGACTTCGGCGCTGGTGCAGATGCTTTCAGAAAAAGCGGGCGACACACACACACACACACACACACACACACACACACACACACACACACATCAGGCCGAGCGTAGGAGTTGGCTGTGGAGGGAGCTGTAGTACATGAAGAACTGGCAAGACTGAATCTGGAGGAGAGCGGGAAAAATGTTGCAGCGAGAGTTTAAATGTGCTTCTTTCTTACAGTGACACTGGACTCTGTGAGCGATTCATTTTATCTGATTTTATTTTTCTGTATGTGATAAATGATTCTACACAACACTGAACAAAACAAACGGAACAGACCAAAATATATGAGACCATAATCTGATTATTTTGACGAACTTCCATTAGCAAATAAGTATTTCTGACAGACATCACATTTCACAGAAACAGTGTCAAAAACTTATCAGCGACTGTTGCAAAATCAGTTTAATTTTGCAACAATTTTAACTGCAATATTTCAACATTTCTGGCTGTCCAAATCGTGTCTTAAGCTG
Organism: Chelmon rostratus; assembly: GCF_017976325.1. Lineage (NCBI taxonomy): Eukaryota > Metazoa > Chordata > Actinopteri > Chaetodontiformes > Chaetodontidae > Chelmon > Chelmon rostratus. The sequence goes on from NC_055663.1 coordinate 24,965,695, forward strand.
TTGTGAAATGAAGATCCTCAGAGCTCAGGCGGATAATTCAGTGTGTTTCCGACGCTATTGAAGAATTTCTTCATGGATAAAAAACAAGTGTAAAAAGTTTTATATGATTTGAAGAAAAGTTTCCACTCAGCTTTCACAACAGGCAATAAAAAAGCTGGACAGACACCCAGTGTGTGTGTGTGTGTGTGTGTGTGTGTATTTGCATGTGTGCACACACTGTGAGTGTGTGTTCTGCACCTACAGTTTGAGCTCAACTCTTTTTTTTCCCCCTCATTTCTCCGGTGACAACTGTTATCTGCTCCGGCCTCCTGCTGAGGAATGCCACCAGACTTGCTGACATTCAGGATAATTGCTTCCTGTTTTAACTGTCATGGGTCGTGGAGGTCAGAGGTCAGGGTCAATCTCAGCTGTTGTGCTCCAGGCTACAAGGGACGCCACCTGGTCCTTAGATCATGGTGATCCAGCATATTATTCTCTCCAAACAACAGCCTGCTTCTTCATCTCTTTGCATTCTTCAACATGCTGTAGCTGGAAAAAGGTTATTTTCGGCAGGCTTCCTTCAACGCTTCATTAAAAAAAACAGAGGGTTTTTAAATCGCTTCTTTTTGAATGCAGTGTCGCCTGTGTTAGCAAAAGCAAAGCACCACTTCAGCAGTGCTTCTGCTGCGACGCTAACACCTGTTTCTAAGAGACTTGAGGCATCTTCCCATTTGCGAACACTATTTTACTGACCTTGAATGCAGCTCGCAAGCAAACACCAACAACACCACATCCTCATAATTACAGCATTCTCATTACAGTAACATGCATCTCATTTTAAAGCTGCCATCAGCCAAAATTAACTGGCCTTAATGGCTGCTGATTGCATTCCTACACCGGCCAACCCCCTTCTCCATTCTCAGTGATCTGATCGTTTAAGTACATGCTAGTATAATTGAGGTCTCTTCCTTGATTAGATTTGCACCAGCTTTTAACAAAGCCTGCTCAAACTTAATCCAATGAGCCCCATTGTAGGGAGAGCGGAGGGATGACATCGCTCCTGGTTAGCTTCAAAATCAACCGAGCCATCGAGCAATTAGAGGCTCGGCTGATAAAGAGGCCGGACAACGAGAACTAATGATGCGCTGTTTCTCAAAGCTCACAAGATAACAAGTGGACAATTGTGCCATGAATTACCTTTTTTACGCACTAACTTTTTAGAAAATGTGAATTGGAGTCCCTGATGTAAGTTCAAGGCTTTGTTTTGCTTGAGTCACGTCTACGCTGAAGCCCTTCTGCAGGACTTTGTCGGCTCTGCTACTGTGCGCTCTGCAAATGCACCTGAGCCAGTCTGGATAGCGCCGGAGGCGAGGCGTGTTGGTGTTTTGGAATTCTCTGCAGTAAGGTGGAGGCACTCAGCAGACCACTGGGACGGGAGGGAGCAGCCCAGCGGGGTGCTGCAGTGTCGGCTGTGGCCTTGTCCTCTGGTGACACCTGCCCGTCCATAATCACAGTTAGAGACTAAACCGCTTTCTGACCTGTGGCTGTGTGTCACACGCTCAATCTCCTAATCTGCTCCTTTGTTCTGTGTCACCGTCAATTAGTCATGTACCAGGAGTCGGCCAGAGGAAAGTGTGTGTGAGGATACGTGCCTGTGCTCGAAAACTTTAATTGCACTGTTAACTGCTGTATGCCTTCACGGCATGTGTCTAAGAAGCTGGTTGAGATCTTTTGAGTGTGCACGTGAATTAGATGACAGTAAATTGAATATTTGTGGGTTTTGAACTGTTGATTTGACAAAACAAGCGAAAAAGGTATCAACTCAGGCTTTGGAAAGCTGTGATGGCCTTTCCATTTCTATAAAGCTTAATTAATTACTTGAGAAAAAAATGGCAGAAAAATTGATCATGAAAATAATCGTTTTCTAATTCATTTTTCCATCTATGCTTAAAATCCTATTTATGGATGTTATAATTCATGTTTCTCTCTAAGATGAGAAAGATCTATGACCTAAAGGTGACTAAAAGTAAAAAAAAATCCTAGTATAAACTGAAAAAAATTCAGATGGCAAAATCTTTTAGTGCTTAAAGTGCTTTTGAAAACACACATGAGAGACAGATTCTTTTAATGTGATGTGTATCTTTATCTCACCTTACAGGTATGTACGTATGTTATCAGACTTGGTCTAATTGATCTCTCCTCTGACCAGATCACTGTCTAGATTAAGAACAGGAAAGCTTTCGACTGAGCCAAGGCTGTCCCTCTCTCTCTCTCTCTTCTTCCCACCCATTCTGTGTCTGTAAACCCTCCTCTATTCTTAACAATAGGATTTCACACTCGCTATAAATAGGCCCGAACAAGTCGGAACTCACCTGTTCAAGCTGCAACTAATCCAGAACTATTTCTATAGTTCCCCTTGAGGTTCAGTGATCTGGCCCATAAGGTGCCAGGGGATGAGCAGGCATGTCGGTATGAAGGGGAGAAAGACATAAAGAGAGGAGAAGAAGACGAAACAAATGGTTTTGGATGCAGGCCCATCTAGTGAAGGGCTGTTTTGGAAATCAAAAGCTGTTGATTGCGGTTTCAGGATGTTTTTGCGGTGCCTTTCTGATGTTAATGTTCTTTATTGAACTCAATCATTCACATTTGGCAGAACAGGAACAGCAGGTCAGAAAACCGGGTATTTGTACACATACTTTTTGACGTGAAGGAGTATATACACCATCTTATCTGGGTCCTGTGTTTACAGGCGATTGTTGACAGTGACTGATATGCACGGCGATAAATGCACTTTGATTTACAGGGGAAACAAAGCTGCATTATGTGAGGCAGGGACACTTAAGACTGGAGTAACTGTGATATGAACACAGGCCAAATTTATGTGTGCGTGTTGAAGAGGGCAAGCAGCTCCGGAGTATGTTTGTTAAAGCCTTTGGATGAGGCTCCAAAATGCTTGGCTCCCGTTCAAATGCTGGATCACTCGCTGATAATGGAGACAGATTTTTGATGCTGCTGCCAATTTGTCGTTGTTGAAAGGACGCGTTCAGATATGCAGTCAAAAGTGCTGTGCGCAGGCATCGCTGCGGAAAAAAAAATCTACAAATGTAAATGATTTATCATCTGGATGCTATTAATTTAAACTATGGAGTCTTACTCAATAATTAATGTCTATTGGCATATGACCCCATATGCCATACAGTAAACAGCATGTCTCATAACTATGTATGAGATCTTGTAGTCAGCTAATATATAGCTGAAAGGCCTAGAGACAAGGCCCTGGGTCTTAATAAATCAGCCATATCTAATGAACCCCCTAATTGTGATTTACAGCCTACAAGTCCAGCACTGCGATGGAGAGGGAACGGGCTGGAAAGGGAGAGCAATGGAGGGAGAAAGAGGGAGAGCCAGAGGACGAGAGTATCCTCGTCCAGCGGAGGCAACAAAGACACGCAGCTTTATTAAAAACGCTGCTCCCTTCCAGCAACTGTGAAATTCTCGCGCGAGTCTCACGAGAGATTTGTCAAGATATGGCGCTTAATGCGATAAAAATCAGAACAGCTGGACGAGGAACCGGTACGCTCGCAGTCCAACACAAAGCAGGAGAGGGGATATTTTTACATTCGCTGAGTCGTAATCCACCCGTTCCACTTTCTTTTTTTAAATTTGTCATTTATTGCTTGTGGCGATTGAGCTTTGTCAGCGGAGGCCGCGCCGTGACGCACGCTTCTACTGACTTTTTGTTTGTGGTGTTCTGTTTTTGTCGCCGTCGCTATACAGTTCTTCTCCTATTTATGCCAAACTAACTGGAAACATACGGCACGTCGCCTGCGTGCCAGAACGTTTTTCTCATTACAGACCTATCAACAGCGGCCATTCAAAACAACACATGTAAAAGCTTTTATGAACCGCCCGTGCAATAGACTCACTACTGTTTTAAATGCTACTGTGTTATTTAAATGGATGAAACTGAGCAGCAAAATTGAACTTTATTAATATGAAAGGTTTATTACCTGATGCCTGACCGTCCGTCATGTTGGACTGAACAACCCCACCTGATTCCTAAATAGTTGCCCTGATTCAGCGGCTTAAGTCCATGTGAATAACGGCCGCTGTGATTGGCTAGATTAACGCCCTGCATGGCTTGAAGTGAGGCCTTGTGCGACGTGAACAATGTGTATTCGCTGTGAGCCGGTAAAAGGACAATGGATACCTTGTGCAGCACACACTCACACCTCTCTCCACGCAAGAATGTGTGCATGTGTACATGTGTTTTTACATACCGCCGCTTGTGTTCATATTCCTGAGAGAGTTCGAGCATGACTTATTTACTCTCCTCGGTTTTTTACGCCCACAGAAAGGCCTCTTCAACATTTCTGCCCAACATGTGTTTACCGTATATAGGCCGCTCGTCCCGGTGTCGCATATATCTTATCGACTCGCACATAACTGTTTCAAATCGCCCAGCCTGTTTCCCATAATACACACACACAGCCAAACACGCTCATGTACACTCCGTAACGAGCGACTTCGGCCCGAGCAGGGGACACACCGTGGAAAGGATTAGCCTGGATTGTGACAGCTCGACATGCCGGGGGACGCTGACATGCCTCCGAGCCCCAAACAAGACAACCGCTATCGGAGAGGAGAAGTTTTCGTGGTGCTCCTCCACCTCCTTTACACTGCTTTCAAGTCTCCAAATGTAGATCACAAACATTGGTTGTGTAACTTAATGTAATGTTTTACGATGTTTATCAGGGGATTTCCAATTTTTAAAAAAGGCAGTCGAACAATAAATTAAATTTAAATTACATTGCAGTATATATCATCATAACCACAATGAGGCCTGGCAGCATGTAGGAGATAAGAGTAACTAAGTAAGTTCTGATTTGTTATGTTTTTAAAAATGTCATATCTCATATCATAAAAGTATGCAAACATCATGTTATGATATTAGTTGTTCTTTCAGGATTTGAGCTGTAAATTCTTCCGGACCATCTGTGTCACATGAACGTCTCAACTTCTTAAAAAAAAAAAAGCAAAAAAAAAAAAAAAGCAAAAGCAACTACATTCCTGCACATCTCCACTCGTTCATTGTCTGTGTAAGTGACAGAGTCATAAGCTGCCAGAAAGAGCGGAAATTAAATCATGTGTTCTGAGCACAGATGACTCGTTAGAACCATCTGAACACATCGCACATTCAGGCCGGTCAATAATTGAATGAAAATATGTTGTTTTTTTTCGACCGACTGAAAGTAGCATGCCTCTGAATAATGCAGCCATTTCATGCTAACAAAGCTGAGGAAATCCTCAAAGCTCTCTCTCAGATAGGGAACAAAGCTCATTGTCAGAGGATAGAGAGGCAACTGGGATTACAAAGGGGGCATCCAGTGAAACGACTTGTCAGTCCTAATCTGGGATTAGCAGGCTTTCGCGCCTCCTGGGCGCTCTAAAAGCCACCTGTTTGGATGCTCCTGCAGATGATGTGACACTCTAGAGCTCCTTGTTTGATTCTAATTCTTTTGTTTCCATTAAAGTTTTACATGATTCTGTTGTTTCATTATGAGGATACAACATCATGTTCAAATCATCTAAATATAGTTGACAAATATGCAATAATTTGCTAAAATATAGGGTGTGTGTTCATTAGTTCAGTTTTTCTTGTCCTATGGGTGGTCTACTGTTACTTAAGAATGCAAGAAACGGTTGTTCTTTGGCAAAGCAGTGTTTTTTATGGGCATGGTCTGTGATGCCTTTGCCTTAGTGACTAAAACTAATGAACATGTAACCTAACTGGATTTTGCACCTCTGTGCCATCATGTCCTCTCAGCTCTCTGTTTCCTGAATTATATAAATGTGTACAGCAGATGGACAAACGCCGTAAATTACATTGAAAAACAGCAAACATGGCTGTCAGACAGTTGTTCGTAGCTACGGTGAGACCCTTGTGTCCTGTGATGACTTATTAAAGATCACTTTTTCTCTGCTGTTAGCCTCAGGGCTAATGCAATCACTCTGAAAAATGTGTGAGGGCAGCTGTCGTATCGCCACGGGCTTCTATCATGACTTTCAACTGTTCATGTCACCCTGAAATAGACTTTACTGCAAAATGATCCATTTGAAATTCAACCCTTTGCAAAATTAACCCGCTTTGATTGCTTAATCTGCTTAATTTATTGGACGTAAAGTGCAGTAAGCCTGTGATTTATACAGTTGCATCTACTTCTTGGACAAATGCTGAGTTAGATCTTTTTATTTACGAAACAGTTACAGTCTTGGAAAAAGGTTGTCCATAATTTTGTTGACTGTATATTCTTAAGATAATGGGATTTCCCTTTATTTACAGCTTCCGTCAACTATATGGAGAGGTCGAGGCACAGCAAGTCTTAAAACTTGTGTAACAAGCTTATTTGCACATCGCAGTGGCATTGTGTTCATCCCCGAGAGGTCAAAGGTAACCGGTGGGATAATAAGGATCGTGGCTTGAAGCGAGAGGACATGTGGTGGTTCTGCTGCTGCATCAGCTCCTGCTGGCAAACATCGTATTACCTCCTGTAAGGTGTTTGTCAAATGGCAAGCTGTAAAAGCTTTAAGCTGATATGGATCAGAGGTGAAAAGAGGTGAGGAGAAAGGGAGATGATGAAGGAATGATAGCAGAGTGGGTGTCAGTGTAGACATTTAAATGAAGACAGAGGACGCATTGAAATTGAGGTTGACTGTTCACGGGCATTTAGATCATTGTTGATGAAATGAAAGCTTCCTTCTCTGCTTTAGATGTCTAATTGATGAAATATTCTAGTGCCTGATACATTTATTTGTTTATAATGGCTCCTTATCCTCAAAGGTTACATTTCTACTTCAGATGTTGTTCAGACCCTCCTTAAGAAATCTTTCTGGCCGAGGTTGGGTGACATTGCATGCCATCAGTTATATTTGTCTGAATTAAAACATTTTCTCTGATATATTGCTAAGGCATCACTTCCTGCTGGCTTTCATATCCTTGCTCAAATCACAGTGATACACCTTTTCTGCTCTTGGCCTGTGTAGGTATTGTTATGTCCACCTCGAGTAGATCAACAGTTACTTCTGGAGTTCCTCAGGGTTCTAGTCCTGGTCCACTTCTGTTCTTATTGGTTCTGCTTAAGACTGTTTTCAGACTACGTGCTACCTTTGAGTCAATATTTCTTTTGATATGCTGATGATATCGAGATGTAGTTGTCCATATTTCTACTGTCAGATATCTCCTCTAACTCATGAGAAATCCCTCGAACAGGCATCAAATCTGCGATAATTTAACTTTCTGATGATCTTTGGTCTTTTGGCCGCAACCAGTTACAGAGCATGTTAGGCAGACTTTACATAGTCTAATTTAGCATATACTGCAAACAGCAGACTAGACTACTACAAAACTGGTAGAACCAGTTAGTAGAAGTCATGAAACATATTGCATGATTGTAAAAATGATTTTAACAACCAGCAGGAGGTTCAACTCTCTTCAACCATCTAATTATTTTAGCTTTCTGTAACTGCCAACATACAAAGATGTCTTGTTCTGCTTTAATTGTTTGTTTCTCTTAAGAACTGTGTTTAATCTGCTGTTTTATAGGGCAGAATTTCCCTGTTTATACGATTGCATAGCTACCTGGACAATGTGGTCTACTCTAAGGATTAAGAGACAAAATATTCTCACTGACCAGGTCTTCTAACTACTGTGGGCGGGAGGTAGCAGACAAACACTCCTTTTGAGCTACTGAGTGTTGACTTTGGTCTTCAATGGTTTCTTCAATGGTTTACTCTGTATCGTTGCCATGAAGTAGATAAATGTATATGTGTACTGTATTTGTGTTAGCTAGGGGTGTGTTCGTATGCCAGGAAAAATAACAAGCACAAGGGAGGGTGTTGGTCAATAAGGCCACTCCTGGATTTTTTGGGGTCTGCGGTTTTGGTCCGGGTCCCTGAACACAGAGACCCGGCATAGTGGTGCGTGTTTACGCCCGCTGTACAAGCGATGCATTCATCATTTTTTGAGTGTTCCATCATTGGCTTTGATTAACATTTTCCATCAGTGGGGCTAATGGAGACATCAAACCCAGTGTTTGCTCCAGGTGTCCGTCTGATGAGAGACAAAATCCTTAAATTACAGTGTTTGTTAGTACTGAAATACTCTGCAGACACTTTTCCTCCGTGGAATGGATGTTTTGGCAATCTAATATTAAAGGAGATTTATTTCAAAACCCAAGTATCTACCTGTTAGTGATGCTTTTTAACTACCTTAAAATATTTGCTTGTAGCATTTCAAGGACTATTTGAAACTATTGTATTCGAGGTACATGCAATAAAATCTAAATCTAATTTATTTCTGATTTTTTTTTTAAGTCAAGTTGGTTTTTCATTGATAAATTAAAGAATACATTCCTATTTAACAGTTCAAGTCTATTACATAACATTTAAGATTTTCTGAACTGATATTCTGAACTCACATCAATTATCAATGCACCTGACCAGTAACCAACCAGCTATCTTTCTGTACTATCTAGTGCAACGTGGCTGTCCAACTGACCTACTGACTAACATGTTTGTATTGGTGTGGTGTTTCTGCACTTAATCTCCCAGACATCACATGTCAATCAAACAGTGTGGGCGGGACTGTAGTGCCTTTTCTTGTCGAGTACTTTTCTTTCTGTCTTGTCAGTGATGCATCAGTCAGAATAACTTAAAATTGCTATACATTTAATAATTTGAGCGATTTTTTAAAATAACCAAATGGTCTGTTCATGGCTATATTCATGGCAAATCCAAAGTGGCAATGAAACACACTTTCTCATTGATTTGATACGATTTGAAACGACCATGTTGCTATAAACACTGCAACAAAAGCCGAAGCTTTACAATGGATGTCTGTGCTCATAGAAATGCCCCATTAGCTCTGTTTATTCCAAACAAGCCAATGATGGAAATGTAACTCCAGACGGTACAAAGACAATTATTCATGAAACATGAAGCATGTTGTTGCTGCCTGGTGAAAATTTTGTGTCTTCTGGCCAGGCTGAGGACCAAATGTTTAGTTGTTTTTGTCATGGTTTTAAGAGTTTTCACATTTCTTCTCCTTATAGAGGCAAAGTATATTGTTTAACTGGGGTTTAAATAGAAAAAAAATACAAATATTAAAGGTTTTCAAATGACCACATATTATTCCTGTTTTAGAATAAACTCACTCAGTTCAATAAGAGTTAATATAGTTTTACTCTGAATGCTGCCCCTGCCCATCCACTCCGAGCGCTTTGTGGTTGTAAATACTTTCTAACAAGGTAAATACATCCAGCCTTCAGCGTAACGTTCAGTGTAACACACTGATGGTCACACAATGACTTCTGTTTACCTGAGAATCGTGAAAGGATTTGGTCGTGACACCTGATTGATGCTGCTTGACGCTGCTCTGACCCGGCCGACGGCGCACAGCATCCGCCTTCCGCTCACCTCCCTTCATTGTTTCGCTTAAGTCACGAAAAGGTCAGAGAATACCTGCAGTCGCTCACGATAAGCACCTACAGCTTTGAAATAGAGCTGCTACTAGTTGGCTTCAGCAACAGAGTGGCTTCTTACGGCGAAATCCATGTTAATGGGTTGGAATTTCAGAAAACAAAACTGCTTTTCTTGCTATTAAGGCAGTGACGAAATGGGCTGGTTTGGGGGGTAACTGGCGTTGCTGTTGAGCATTTCTATTTTGGGCAAAAGAGCCGGGCTGAGGGAATCTCTGGGAGAAAACAGGGCAGCGTGTGTGTGCTCACATTCCACATGTCTGACCTATGACAGTGCCCTCTGTTTGCAGCGCTCTGCGATGATCTAATGAGAGTCCAGACAGACCCCAGATTTAGGAGCTGCGAGAGCTGTTCTCATACAAGGCCAATGCTCTTCAAGATTTTTTTGTATTTATTTATTCAGGGGAAGTAACCGAGCACACATGGTCTTTTTAGCAACGCCCTGCCACTCGTTCACACCTGGGAGTTGCCTGGTACAACCACAGACTTTTACTGATGGCACCAAACAGGTCCACTGCAGCAAATAGGTTTGAAAGCAGTGGGATTGAGGAGACGGGCGGCGATCAAGTTGCATTATCGGAGGTTGAGCATCCAGCGTTTTTTCTAGCTTGACCCCTTCAAGAGACAAAAAGTCAGGATATCTCAGCCTCTGGTGCTTCATCCTGACTAGTACACATCATTTGAGTTCCTCAAATGCGACACAAGACAAGTGGCGTAGCCATTTAGAGGCTAATTCTGATCTTGTTTTTGCAGGTTTTCCCATCATTTCAGTTGGTTATGGTAGCTCTGTACCCCAAAAAGTAACTGTAATTAGAAGTCTGTCCTAGCAAGAAACACAAGGAGTCATGATCATACAGGTTTTAAGCAAACCCTTGCAGGTTAGTCACACTTATGTGGCAGTGAAACAAGGGCGAACGGTAACATTACGGCCCAATCTGTCTATTATAAACATCCACCGCAGTGTACAGACTTCCTGGTTAAATTTCGATCCTGCTGTACGTGTCATAGTTTGCTCAGACAGTTTTCTTGTGTCACAAGATATTTGGTGAGTTCGATGTTCTTGGTACGGATCCAAAAATAATACCCAAGCAGCAATAAAGCAGAAATTAAGTTTCTTGCTCAAGGGCACAGAATGGCAGTTGTTGATGGATGCTAGGATACCACCAGTAATGTCATCTTTCCAGTAATTTAGCTTGAGTTGTTGTAGAATCTGGTTGCTAATACAGACCCTCTGTTTTGCCAATTAAACCTCAGTTTCCCTTTGCTTTCCTTTCGTTGTATTTTCTTGTTGGGACTGTTTGACAGACAAACAATTGCTCACTTTTCTTTCTCCCCGTGTTTTTTCTTCCTCTCTCGTTCTCTGTCTCCCTCTCTCTTTGGTATTTCCCACTTCCTCAGTTCTATACTGCTGGGACGGCTGGAGATTTTACACCCAATTGGTCGAGTCGAAGGCCTTTGTCGGAGCCCTTCTCTCGCTCAACAAGTGGCAGAAGGGACCTGGGTTGTGAATGGCGCTTTGTGTACTGTTTTTCTAAGAGGGGGCCCTCTCTCTCCCGCTCTCATCTGTCACAGGTCCCTCTCCGTCCACGCTCCACAATGCCTGATTGTTCCTGCCAAGTCGCCAGGTTCCAGGCCAGATCTGAACAACGCTTTCCTGCCAAATTCCGACCCCGGTTTTCGTTTTTCTTCCGCTCACAAAGGGATCCTAAGTTACTGTCCACGCTTTAGAAGGGGACTTAGCTAGCTGTCCACCAGCAACACCCTGGTTGTCGATGTGTCTCTGAGCTAAAGGCTGTAAGAATTCCCATAGGCAGCAAAGGAGGGAAGAGAACTGAAACCAAAATGCTCAAAGAGAACAGTAAGCAATGTTGCTGGGCACATCTTTATTGTGATTATTCATTACATGAGGTATACATCATGTACTACTCTTACTCAGCTGGGATGGTAACCCTCCTTGTGGAATGATCTTCCCAACCTGACTTTACGCTTATAAAAAAAACCCCTCAAAAATGTATGAAAAATTAAAACTCTTAAATCAACAGTGCATGCTTTGTTTAGTTTTCAAGCAAGCAGCCGCACCAGTATCACTTTCCAAGAAATATCCTAGACAGGGAGCAGCTTTCAGGGGAAAGAGCTAATGTTTTTCTAGATGTCTGACAATATGCAAAGGCTTTCGGAGAGCTTTGAGGCGGTGTGTGTGAAAGATGAAATTGTTTTTCAGCTATCAGTGTACCGCTACCATCATATTACTGTTTCCCGAGAGGGACTCCGCATCGCCCAGCTCATTCTTTTGTTGGTCTCGTTGGGAGATGGTTGCTCCTTCGGCTGTAATCACTCAGTTTCTTTCTACGTCTCAGTGGGGAAGAACCTGATATTGCCAGGCCTAAGTGCTGTGGTCAGAAGAAAAACCAACAAAATGTTTTTCATTTTTTCAGAAATTACAGCAAATACAGGCATATTTTCCTATAATGCCCATGCATCTTTTTATAGTGCAGCACAGTGTTGTGCTCTTTATTAAACCATAAAAGGTAAATTTACAATCTACACAGGAAAAACTTGCAGCGATAATGTTTCTCTGCAAAGGTAGTGATGTCCGCTTTTAGTGATGGCTGACATCCCAAAGTACAGCTCAGTATCTCTCTGTTTTTCTTCATGTCATGACAGTAGCAGCTGCAGGCTGATGGCAGCACATATGTGGGCTGGAATTGGAGTTCCTCTTTTACTATGATGCGTTATGGTTATACCTGATGTTTGGTATTTTATTCTGATACCGTGTTATAGTGAATGGAGCTATTGAAGTTGTTTTTTTACTCACGCTGGCATCATTTTTCTCATCTGATGTTAAAAAAACTGATTTCTGTGTATTACCTCAAAAATTTGGGTGAACGATGTGCCCATAATTATAACTTCTAAAGGTAGAGAAACAACTATGAACAGGTGGAAAATTCATTTTATAATCAGATATAATTTGGTTAAACTGTGCAAAAAAAATCCTGATCATTCACCCAAAACAACTGCAGGTCCCAAACTCAACAAGAAAGCGGTAGAGCTTAACATTTGCCATGTTAGATAAACAATGGAGTCATCTAAAACACTGATGTGATTCCTGCCTGATGACGAGTGCGTGAAGTATACTCTTTTCCTGCCCCAGCCAATCACAAAGGGCCTGGTGGTGTGCTTACCAACAAACCCCTGTCCTGTTGCATGATGAAACCATATCAGTGGCAGCAAGTTATGAGGCTGGGCATTCCTGGCCATATGAGACACCAGTTCCAAGAAACTTGGTCTTAAGCTCCCCCATAAACACAGCACCAGCAATATTGTGTGCTAAATATAGGCTCTCCTCGGCCTTCTGCCTCCCCGGCTCCCCATCTCTTTCTCTCATTGCTCCAGGGTGGATTGCAGGAGTTGATCATGGATTAGCGATTTGCTGTTTGTTGGTTGTCTGGGGTCTTATAATCTCATGTCCTCATACCGCTGTGTAAAATAATGAAGGTCTGGAGAAACTGAAACCTCAGTCTGACAGCTGTTGCTTTCCCTATCAGTCAAATTAGGCTATGGGTGGAGCGTGGCACCGGTGGTAAGTTGTAAAAATAAATTAACTACCAATAAAGAGCATGTTGAACATGCTGAACTTATTGGAAAGTCTTCACCTGGGCTTTAGGTGAAATGACTGTGCTCATTTGTTATCACTTCCAAGAGTGGCAGATGTCAACCAGGTGTTGCAGCCTTGGTGGTTAAAAAAAAAAGAAAAAAAAACAACCTTTATTTGTAAAAAATGCAAATAACAGTCCAACATTTTAACTATGCAAGTCAAAGCATGCTGAACAGTAACGCATGCAATCATTACAATCTCAGCCGCTCACTTTAACATGGAGCTGCAGCTTCAAGACACCACAAACATTATTGATCTGTGATTTTTCTGCTGAAAAACACCAGAAATGTCACATATAACCAGATATTTATGATGTCTGAGAGCAGCCTGCCTTTGTTTTGAGGTATTCATCCCCATTCATTAAGGCGTGCAAAGAGAGTTTTAGTTTAGTTTTCTACTTGCATTTTTACAACTGTGAAACACTTGATGGAAATATCTGCCTCTTTAGCTGCTAAATGTTCGGGTTTCCTCGCCTCATGCTCATGCTTGGCGCTGCATCTAACACTGATGAAATGCTAAAATGTCCCCTAGAGCTGAGAGGAACTGCGGATTAGCATCATTATTCATGGGTTTGTCTTAATAAGCTTACCCTTTCACATACACAGTCATTTGATCCGTTATTCCTATAAAAACATTGATTACAGCGGCTTCAAGTATAGTTTTTGCTCTCATCTGGACATTCTCCAGCATCTTCAGATCAGAGTTTTCATGCATTGACTCTATGCAGCCCATCTATGATTTCACCTTAACAGTTTCATTCTGACGCAGGAAGTAAAAGACGACATCAGAATCTCTTTACAACGTTCAAACCGGCGTGGTAATGAGCCCTCTGACATTACGACTCACTCAGATTTGCTCTACATGAGTTTTCTAAACAGTTAATCCTCACACCATTCAGATCCCTGCTTACATACACTTTTTCTGCTCTAGTCATACCATTTTTTTACACATTTTCTCCATGTATTCATCTTTTCTCTCTCAATTTTTCTTCAGTCTCGTACTCATCATCAGTGCTCTGTAAACGATGTATTTTCACCTTTTGCCGCCTCCTCACACTGCACTCTGCAGCCTTGCTCTTTCCCTTCAGACATTTGACTGAGGGTCAGATTTACATTTAAAGGCACCCAGGATATATGCATATTTCAGAAATGGACAGGCGGCTGTGATTTACTGAGCGCCAACACTGAATCAGCAATCTCTAACTTCACGCAAAATGTGTGCATGCGTGTGTGTTTGTGGGGACTTCAGCCATCAGAGCAATAAATCCGTCGTCCTTTCTGCTGAAATTTGCTAAAATTCTCAGATATCACACAGCAATTTTGTGGATTGTGGAGTGTTTGCTTCTATGCAGCTGTTAAACTGTGTGTGCATGCGTATGTGTGTTTTATTACTAACAAGGACCAATTAGCCTCATAATGACTGGATGTGGAAATCATTTAAAGTGGACCTGTGTTAAGATTTAAAATAAAAATTTAGGGCTGAGATTAGGCTACAAGAGAGGAGGGTTAAGGGAATAACTGTGGTTGAGAAAGGCCTCATAACTATAGTGCAACAAAGGGAAGTCATTACAGTAAATGATGTATTAGCCTAATGACTCACCCAGCCTGAGGCTTACATCAGAAAAAAAGAGATTTTTTCCACTGAAACTCAGCAGCACAGCGTCTGCTTTTTTAACAGCTCAGAGGTGATGAGAGGCCTTGATGCTGCTTAATAGATTAATAGATTATCCCCGTGGCAGTATGTGCTTAATGTGCATATGTGTGTGAGTGCATGTGTGTGTGTGTGTGTGTGTGAGGAATGTGTTACAGCCATTATAACTTCCTCAGAATGACTGCGTCCGATAAATGTCAAAAATACATGTACTTGAAATTGCTCGTGTGAGAGTGAGCTGGAGTCACATCTCTGGCACTCACATGTCTGCATTTTAAATAAAGTTGTGGTTCTGAATTAGCTGTTCAAATGCACCGCTCTGAAATTTCCAGTGTTTTTTGTGGCTTCAGTGTGCAGCCAGTGGTGGACGGACACTGATTGCTCATTTACAGTAACCCAGCTGCAGCTATGGGAACAGTTAATTAAAACTGTTTAAACTGTGCACATAAATGTGGGCCACATATTTTAAAAAAACAGTATAGATATGATGCTTGATTGAATTCTTGGAAAACATTGTAGTAATAATAATAATAACAACAAGAAGAAATAAAAATGCACCAAAGAACAAGGTAAAAAACTACATCTGAACAATGAACTGAACTTTATGTATGAAAGAGCGTTTATTTATCACTGTGTCAGCGTTTGCAGAGTTAAACAGCAGCCTCCACGCTTCCAGGGAGGCTTTGGTTCCAGGATCTCTGGTGATAAATATCTCTGACTCTTCATTGTTATGAGATCTGCCTTTAGGCCTTCATGGGTCACTTGAGCTTTCTTCCATGACGGTTGACAAGAGTGTGCTGAAGTTCTCTTATTCTTTCTCTAGTTCTCTTAAAATTACAGATTATATTTCTAAAGGCTGTGGCCACAAAATTAAAACCTTTTCCTCTTTTCCCTCTCAGAATGATGTCTTCCATGCAAGCAACGCCTCCTTTCCACCCACCGTGTGAGGAAGAGGAAGCGATAGGTCAGGAAAATGCGGCCTGGGCCACCGACAAGCGAGAGGGCCCGAAAGAGACGCCGTCTCCCTCTTCGCATGACCAACCCCACCCGGACGAATTGCAGCCAATCAGAGAGAAGCTGACGGATGCTGAGTGGGAGAACATGGTGCCTGCTGCGATGGTGAGACGTGAATTACACACAGAGCTGAGAAATTGACCATATCTTATCTTGAGATATGTTGCTATAACTCAAATCCATAAAACAAATGTGGTTAGTGTGTGTGCACAGTGTACACACTCAGGACACATGACACATAAAACACCCGCGAAATACATGCAACAGTACACAGGCTGCGCAAAATCTCATGCATAATGATGGTTGTGCACAATTGCATGCACAAAGCATGTGTACACATACGCACACACTGACACACCGGTGGTCCTCAGTGGTCTGTGTGCTGCAGGCAGTGCTGTAGGCAGCCCAGTGAGGGTTCTCCTCTAGAGAGTTATAGCCCTTGGTTCTTCTCATCTCCACAGCTTGTTTTCGTGTGTGTGTGTGTGTGTGTGTGCTGAGGTGCTCGTTACTTGGCTTCAGGTTCTGTTGGTCCCTAATGAAAGAGACGTGTTTGACTTCAGCCTCTGAGGGAAGTGGAAAGTTCTGAGAATAAAGTTTCCTCAGATATCAATGTTGTGGCAGAATACACATTTCCCAACAAATTTTATTTTTTACAAGAATTAGAATTTTGGATGGTCTGATTTTACATATAACATAAAACATATTTACATGGTTTTATGTCGTTTTGAGATTATAATCCGAAGTGCATAAGAAGAACGTCAAAGGCGATTAAATATTAATAAAAATACTTGAAAATGTGCCTTCACTTAGCATCAGTGCTGCTTTTCAAAGCAGCCAAAATGTTCCTGACTACTTGAAGGAGCTTCTTTTTTATCTCACCCTGTTTTCTTTTTTCTTTTGCTAAATTGTCACATGCTGTATGCGCTCTCACTGAATGTGCCTACTCTCCTCATGGGTAACCACAGGAGACCAAAGGAGTCCATGAAGCATTCATTCAATAATTTTTTTCAATTAGAAAAAAAAAAGAGAAAAAGTAGTTTTTGGGTACTGAGGTTCCAGAACGTTAGCAAGAGGATGACGTGGTAACACCACACAAAATAGCATTAAATGAATAAAATAAGAACACTGAAGATGGACAAGCTGAGGACAGAAAAGGTGAAACACCATCCTGCTTCTCTTCATCTTGCCTCCAACAGTAAGAGACAATCTAAAACAATTGGTCAGTACATCTCTATTTCTAAAAGCACATTTTTGAGAAGTTTTTGGGAACAAATTGTCCAAAGAACAAGGACAATTTACAACATTTCAGGCGTATTCATGGACATGCATCGTCTGCTGCAGACACTGAATGTTCGGTTTATAGTATGATAGGACCGTCTCGCCTTTACCTTTCTTGCTGCTTGTATAACTCCTGAGCAGCATTATGTACGAACCTGAAAAACACACCGTAACGACCCACAAGTGACACACTATCTCCTAATCCTCATTACAGAGGCATCTTCCGCTTAAAGACAAAGTGCACAACAGGGCCTCCTGGAGCCATTTCAAGGGCGTCTTAAGATCCCGCTGTTAGCCAAAGCCCCTTGTCTTTGAAACATAAGCCTCCTAAAGTTCTTGGAGATCCCCCCACTCTGTAAGGGGAGGAGAAAGCGTCCAGAAATAGCCCCGGTGTTAGAACACCTGTGCTAAAGTGTCTGTTGTGTGGGACAATGTGGTCGTCTTGAAGGGCTTATCTTCTTGGTAAAAATAGATCTGTGTGCCTCTCGCTGAACGCAGCAGAGCGAACAGCAGCGGGACAGAAACACCGGTCGTGCAGCTCAAAATTAAAAGGCCCATTAGACATCTATCGTGAAATATCAGTAAGTTTAATGTCACCAGCTTTGTGTCACCGTAAGGGGAATTAATGCAAAAACAATATCACTCCTGAATGTTTCGCTTCTTCTATTTCGTTGTGTCTGAACTCCAGCATATGCCAGTGATTCTCTTCAGTTTAGTTACTCCAAATTACTCATTTAAATTAATCTGCAGTCCACTCTTTTTTACATTTTTCCTTTTTGGTGGGCACTTTATACCTTTTTATTGGAGACTCCACAACAGGAAATGATGGAAAAGATGTGGAATGACTTGCAACAAAGGACCCCACTCTTTATTTTAACAAACCTCCAACTGCAACATGCACTGACAAGTATGGCTGATAGATCAGGGTTAAGCAATGCTAAGAAAGCATCAGCTACATGCAAAATAACACTGTATGCATGCAGTAAATAAGTAGAGAGTTGTGGCTTGTACAGTATTTGTTCTTCCCAGCATGCATTTGTCCTGAATTTAGTAATAAAACCTGCATCAGTGCGGATATTTTCCAAAAGTTCTACCCTCGTGTCTCTCCTGTGCTGCCTCCTCACAGGACAATGAAAGCAGTAAAGGCTGCTCAGTCTACTCCTACCGGACTAACTCTACCTCTCCACCCAAGCCAGAGGAGTTTTCCAGGGATCGCGGGGAACCGATGATCGGCCTCGCCTTCGGGACGCCGGAGCGCCGCAAAGGAAGCCTGGCAGACGTGGTGGACACACTGAAACAGAAGAAACTTGTGGAACTGACCAAGACAGAGCAAGATGGTAGGCGAAAGTCTTCAGCTTAATGTGTGTGTGTGTGTGTGTGTTTTGGCTGTAAATCTCCAAGGAAAGTGGGGCGCACACACTCATTTTCAGCACTGAGTGACATAACACTGATGTAGTTTCACAGCGGTTCAGAGGCTGCAGACTGTGGCCGCTCTCCCACTTCGCAACATCTCTGAACCTTCTGGCTGCTGTCATGTGAAAATCATCTCCGAAATATAAACTTAAGAGGATCTAACCGAAACAGACTTGTTTTATTCTAGCCTCGGTTTGGCTTTATGTTTAATGCCTTGCAGAGAACATATTTTATTAGCTTATGCGGATATGAAAAACTCGTAGAATCCTTCAAGTCATGTGGACATACAGACTTCTCACAGGTTAGCAATAATTTGAGGCTGAATGTCTTATTTCTTGGCACTAAAAGAAGCTAAATGGTTAATTCAAATGCCCCTTTTTACATATTCAACATCTTAGAATAACACACTGTGCAATGGTAGAATAAGAGATGAAGCAGTCACATAAGCTTCAGAGTTGTTGATTCTTCAGTGTCAGTTGCTTGGAGAGCTCTTTGTCCTCCATGACTGGTGCATCAGCTTGAAAACATCTCAAGCGTTACAGCAAATCCATTACTGCACTGATAGAGCTACAATAAAGACGGCAGAGCAACCAGAACAGTGCTTGTATTGTTATCTCATGTTGTTGCGTGTGAGCAGAAATCTAGCTGAGTCAATATAGCCTCAACCTCACTAACATGTTCGGTTGCAGCGATAAATTCTAATAATTTGCACACTGAAGTAGCATAGGATGATGTAATTTGCTGACTAATTTATGGTTTGTGTAACTTTGAATGTGACAGCTCTGGTGTGAACAAACTTTTATTTGTATTGTCAGCACAATCAGACTGAATAGCAGCCCAGAAACAGCAAGTAAATGCGCTGATCTCAAGTAACAGCTGACTATGCACACAAGAAATACAGACATTATAGCAAAATAAGACCCAGATTTCAGCTTTAAAATGACCCTAAATAACGTTTAACCATGTAACATGCTGCTGACAGTTTTGCTGTGGATAGAGGGAGTTTATTCCTCATATTTAATAGACAGGATGCTGCTGTCTCTCATTTATTCTTCACTCTCAGATGCTGTAAAGCGCGAACGGCCTTACCTGTATTTTGTTTTCCCTTTCCGAACACATCCTCTCCAGTGGATCTTTGAACATCTAAAATTACAACTGACAGATCCCTCGCTTGTTAGATCACAATATCAATCAGTGAAAACACTGGTTTCCCTTTCTCGTCTGCGCCTCTGATCTGCGGCGCTCACACAGGAAAGCGCCGGAGTCTCCCAGCATGCCTCGGCCTGCCCCCTCCCAGCCGACAGCAAGCCAGATCTAAAACCATCTAACACCCCTCTTTACTGTTATGTGCACATAGTAATCATGATGATATCAGAGGAGTGCTTGATCTCTCTCATTTAAAGGTTTTACTTTGTTATTGATACAGTAAAGTGGGCCAGAATGGAACAGCCAGAGGCGTGATATAGTACACAGTATCTTTAGTTGAAAGATAGGTAGCTTTGCCTCTTATGTACAGTACGGAAACTGGTTTGAAAGGAAAAACCTGTGAGTTCGAGTGTGTGTGTTGTGACATCCTCCTGTCAAATCAAAGGGGACGTGAGTGGAAGGAAATGCTGGGGGACAGCTTTAAGTGCGTGTCTTCTTTTTGCCTTTTTTTTCCCCATCGCATGCGTAGAATTCTCTTGCTTCTTTTCAATCCTGTGGCCGTTTTCTGCGCTTTTCAAGGCATCAAAACAAATATTCCTGTTTGCTGCAGTTTGTTCTTTGTGCAGCATCGTCCATCACAGGAACATGAACAAAACTTCATGTAGTTTTCTCAGAATTTTCTGTTTTTTAGGTGGCTTATTGAGAATATTTCATCCTTTTTAATTGGATAAACAAGTTAACTACATGTCGTGCTAAACAAAGGTGGTCAACAGAATATTTCCTTGTCTTAGATTTGTGTACATATTAAATTGTATTCTTATTGTCTTGGGAAACATAATAATTCATAGAACTGGAAGTGATCTGATCATGAAAAGCACACAAACGACTGTTTACTCAGCTCTGACTGTGTGGCAACAAAGAATACATATAAACACGGGCATCATGTTGACTTTGAGGTTCTTTTATTCATGATTTTGGTTACAGCTTCGAGGTTCAAACTCCTAAAAAACAAGCAAAAACATTAGCGTAAACAATAGCATATATATACAAAAAAATTGAAAAAAAAATCTATGCTTTTCATTGTAGTGTGGCCTGTTTGGTGTCTGCAAAGACAAGCTCTGGTTGTGCATAAAGTCAGTCCGATCAGCAGTGGATGTTACACAGAGATGCAGCAGCAGCTCCACAGCTTTCCTGTAAAAACAGCCTGAAATATTTCTGTGATGCTCAAAAATGACTCAGACTTCCTGCACATTTTTCCTCTTCTTTGGGAGGGAAAAAAAGAAGAAAAAAGCCACAGCTTGCTATCGAGTTCGGCTCTTCCTTTGCTAATTAGCAGAGCTGCCACCCCGGCAGGACTGGCGGCATTGATCACTCTTTAGCTGAGAGAAGAACATAAGAGATAAACATGTGAGATATAACCAGGAACACTGAATCATACGGCGTTAGCATGAATAATAGCGGCGGGCCTTGTAAACATCCATGTGAATTGCTGAGGTCCTTGAGGAAGCATTGTAAAACCGTCTTTCATGCACCGCCGTGGTAATGCAGTTCATTTAGAGCCTAACCCTACATATGGAGATTGACAAGTACCTTCTGCTTTTTTCTCCTAATGAGTTTAGTGAAAATGAGAGGAGGGGATCAATAGATGGCTGCGGCTGAATGCTTCATTAAGTGCGGTCTCCTTCAGTGGCAAACAGTTACATTCAAAACCGCTGAGCGATAAATCCCCACACACCCTTTTTCTTTTTGTCTTTCTGTTAATCTGTCGGGATAATGCTTCTTCTTCATTTCATGACGACTCTCGCGGTGTGATGATGGGATTGCTATTTCTCTTCCCCTTTCTGTGTCTGTCCTTCAACTTCAGGAACCTTTGAAATCACTTTTGGCACATTTCTGGAATCCCTCTTCAGCAGGCAACCTTGCTCCCGTTCCGATTTAAAGCTTTGTCGTGTGTTACTGGTAAAGGCGAAAGATTTTTTGTTTCGTTAAAAGAATGTAATGCACACAGGAGTGCAAGGCCGTCCTGGTAAATAGGTTTATGTACTGATTCCCGCTGTGGATCATTTCGTATTTCAAGCGCTGCTCGGCGGAAACCTCCACAGGTTTGCTCTGCGTTTGCTCCTTGTATTTTTTCTGTCTCTTCAGTGATATGTGCTCACTTAGACTGACACTTAAAACACGGTTTTGTTCAGAATCCTCTTGCGCTGCGACCATATTTGATCATCTGCGCTGAAATGGCAAGCACATTAAAGGCCGAACAATGCCGTCCCTTGCCTTGTCCTCCGCCTCCTGCTGAAAAGGGTTCAGTCAGCTGAGCTCTCCCAGGTTAGATTGGCTGTATGATCAAATGGAGCGGACCCTATTAGCCACTGAGCACTCACTTAGCCTAACGTGGCTGACCCCTCTGTGCGCTGTAGCCCTGAGCTAAAGTGTGGATGATGTCGTTGTTAGCCTTCGCGCTGCGCTCACCCCCTGTCGGCACGCTGTTAGCTGCCCGCGACTCAGAGGAGCCCTAAGTGCCTGTGACAGTTCTAATGAATAGACATGGCCTCGCTTCTCAATGTGCTAGATTTTTTTTTTCTTTCACCCAACTGCCGCCTCAGCTTTTAAAACCTTTATCAGGAACTCTTTAAGACTGTGTATTGCCACACAGCTGGTTGCTGCAAACACGTCCTTTCTGCCTGGACTTTCACTGAGCACAAGCCAAGAGGGTGAAGGTCCGACATTTTGCATTTATGTTTGGTTGGGCCTGCATTGTGCGAAGGTTTAGATATGCTTACTGCAGACAAAAGGCGTCCTCTTTACTGTTAAAGCACTTAGCACTTATTAAACTGGTAGGCAGGTTGCTGAATAAAATGTTCAAGGCCAGAACGAGGGAACATCAGCAGAGAAAATGTAGACACCAGACATGCCGAGGAATGGAAACACTCCTCCATCCTCTGTCATTTTGTGTGCTAAAAGTGAGAGTTCGAGAAGATGGGAAATAAAAGCCTGTCATAAACAGAGAGATAAACAATAGCCGGTCTCTTAACATCAATAGGGCTCTCGTTAGCCATCATTAATCTGAATTCACCTTCTCTCCTTGAGCCCTCAATTCAAAAAGGGAAAAAGAAGCGAGGAGTGGACACGTTTATCCGAATGCCAAACCAAACCTTTCTGCTCGATACGCATTAAACCAAGTGAAGTGTGTAATCAAGCTCCCTCAGTTTTGATGACTGAATTATCATTATCTGTATTGTTGTGCCTCCCGGGCCCCGACCCGCCGTTAGCGGGGCCTGGCATGGGCACAGTGCCCTCATGCCAACTTAGTCAGCCATCTAATGTGCCTAGAGCAGCTCTGGCGCCTGGCAAACACTTAACATCACTCTAATCCCTGCTTACACTCAGGCTCGTATGAATTACTGTACAATTCGCGTGTTTCATTTGCAAATGAGATTGGGCTCAATTACCGCCGCGCTGTACGGCCGCAGGGCGGTTATAAAACGGACACCTGTGTGACTAATTTATGAATTTGACGGCTAAGTGTTTAAGCTGGACCGGAGTTAAGCCTCTTCTGAGAGCTACAGATGATATAAGAACAACACATCAGCTGTTGTCTGATTTTGAGGTGAAAGCAGGCTGACTGCGCAGAGCGAGGCTTCAAGTCAAACAGACGCACAGATTCGATGGGACGTTGCTCATGTTTTTTTCATGATCACTGAACATTCGCTGTGTTGACAGGCAGTCGGACGCTATTTGACGGTTGCCCATCAGTCTGAGGAGATTTGTGCACGATCCACTGCGTTGAAGCAGGATTTAATTCACTGTGATATTCGTTATAGATCCCAAAAACACACAGTTTTTACAAGAAAAACAGCAGATTTTGGCCCCATCATGTAGAAATGGGCAACATCACGACTTCCAATCCGGCCTTGGTGGCAACACAATGCGATGGTGCACGTCTGGGATCCAGCGGACCCAGCTCTCTTTTCATAAGTCATCACGACTGTCTTGACTTGATTCATTTTTGCGGAAACTTGAACTCATAATTAGATGCAAAACACTAAGCCATTTTCCCTTTTTGTCTGCCCAGTGTCCCGTTTCAGCTGGAAATATGTTGAATTATAAAAGCAATGCGAGAGTAAAGGTCCTGTAAACATGTTTTCTCAATCAGCTCCTTATGATGAGAAATGGGATATGAACTCAAATAGTTTTTCACAAAAAAATACTTTTGGTTATTTTAACTGTCAAATCTGGTGACAGTTGAGGGGCTGTTGGCTTGTTTTGCCAAATGTGGCCATTATTTGAATTTCTGAAGCATTAAACTCCTAAAAATAATACTCAAGATTGTTGGTTTTTTTTTCAAATTTTGAAAAGTTTTTTGTTACAGTCATTTCACGTCATCCAGTTTTTAGGGGCTTTAAAAACCTTGTGGTTTAATTTAACGACACCTAGAGTCAAAGCCATTTTGTCTGAGAAATACTGAAAAATAAATGTCTTGTGCAGCATTTGTTTTATCGTGCCACAGCGTAACAGACCCGCCGTCAAACATATGTGAAAAGAACACGTTTTTCCTTCCGCGGTCAAATAAGCAATAATAAATATACAACGTCTGGTTAGCCTTTTAAAACAAAGCTTGCTGAGAAACTTTTAAGGTGACTTTTTCAGTTTGGCTACATTTAGGCATCAAAACTATTGGGTTAGGTTTAGCAAAAGTTTTTGTTTTGTGTTAAAACCAAGCAACCCCCACTGTGTTTGACCCATCCACCCACCCGGACCTCCCTCTTAAGCAGACTTTGTTGCTCTTTATACTACATGTCTCCTGTCATTATCGCCCCCTGCTGGTGCTGCACCTTCATACACTCGAGGCAAACGTCACACACCGCCCTCTAGCGGAACGGCAGTGCTGTTACACCCTTTGGCACGACACTGGTTTCATGAGCCTCGTTAGTCTACAGTGTGTTTAAGCCTGTGTTGTCCGAATTGGAGGAATCTGTGTCTTGATTTGAGGCCAGGCCAGAGCCGGGCACCCAATCACCCATATAATGACTTCCCCAGCTGGAGGAGGAGGTCAGAGCGAGGCCAAGCCTGCTTCTAACCCTGCTCCTCTGTGACAATAGAGACATTCTGCCAGGCTTCGCTTTGTTCTCTCTCACCGCTGAAAGCCCGTTTCAGCGTTTACGGTCTATTTAGTTGGTGAGTTGGGAACGACGTGTGATCACGTGCGTCCTCAGCCAGTGGAGCTCTGTGTATTCAGCGTCAACACCTGTGCTGCTAACGCTTAGCCAGGAGATTCCTTTTGTTGCAGGGGAACAAATGGATCTTTCTTAGCCACTAGCTCAGGCCTGTCAGCAACACTGTTTGAAGGTTAAACCATCTGAGGCTTTTCCAGCTAAGCTGCAGATGAAGCTATAGTGCATGACCGAACTTCGAACTTAAGCATGCCCCTGTGAGCCCCGTGTGCCTGACCTATTTGTGTGCGTGTGAGGGCTTATGGATTCATACACTCAGGTGGAAGCAGTTGTGATGACAGCTTAACAGGAGAGGTGGGTCGGCCCCGAGAGTTAAGCTTATTGGCTAATTAACAAGGTCTTGGCTCTGGCACTATGTTTGCCGTCCTCTATGGGATTGGCAGCTTGAGCTGTGATTGTGTGCAGGTAGCGGCTTTGTCTGTCTGTGAGTGTGCATGTGTGTGTCTGTGGAGATTAGCATTTGGGATGCTGCTGCATAAACACTGTGCCAACTTGCCACATTATGTGTGTGTATTTCTTCCAAACATAAACTTCATTCTTAAATCTTGAACTTTTAAGCTGCTTTTGCACGTCCCCGTGTTTGGGGGTCAGTGCTCTCCTCAGCTCTGCCAACAGGCCCACTCCCCCTGGACTTTCTGTGGTTGGATTCAATCTCTTCCTCTGTAATTGATAGGGATCTCTTTACTAATGATCAGCCACAGCCAGTGGGTCTTGACTACAGATACAGTCTGTGGGATATGCCTGGTAGCCCTCTCTTGCTCAGTCTGGCGGCAGGCCAGCCAGCATATGGTGCGAGCGCATGCAATGTGGTTTGCCGGAACAGTTTTGAATGCCGTCCAAAAAAATCAGATTAAATTGTGATTTTATCAAGCCCTGCTTTTTTTTTTTTTTTTACTAGGATTTCAGTGAAAAGCCAAATTGTTCACCTGATCATTTAGCATCTGAGAAAGGCCAACATGATATGACTATAACAAAAAAAAGATACTACCTGATACATCATGTTTGAAACCAGTGGAGTGTGTTTGACACGACTCCACTAAGATGTGAACTTTTATCTGCTGAAATGCAATCTGTTGAACCATCTCATGCTTTGATATACAGAACGCTGCATCTATAACGAACTGCATCTCTAATGAACTTTTCGTTTGTCCGGAACTGGTTTGATAATTTCACTTGTTGACAGTTGTCTTAGGGCTCATTATTTTTTGTTTTGATATCTGGATTTATCTTGGATGATGAAAATAATATTAATTAAATTAATTAATATTAATTAAATAAATTCAGTTACAGTTATAGAAATACCATTGGCAGCACAAATTGTGTTTCTTGCATAAATTAATCTGAAGATTTTTGCTTTTTTTCTTGATGTGTAAACCCCTCTTCACTGTAATCATGGACTTCTGGATGCAGGAAACACACCAACATTTGGACAGGTGGAAACAGAAAAAATAAGGTTCAAATTGTCTTGCCCTAGTAAAAATGTAGTAAAATTTCAATAAAACCATGTAAAAATAAAAACCAAAACAAAAATGACAAGCCTTAATTAAAGTGCATTGATCACATTTCCACAAAAATCCTGCAACCAGGGCGGCTGAAATGCAAATAAATTTCTGTTGTGTTTCTGCCTTTTAATGCAAAGCGACTGCTGAAACAACGCAGATTTTGCAAAACTATTTTGTGGACATGCTGATCCTAAAAGCTGGTGATTGTTCCTTATTGCATTTGGCGATAAATCCTCTCACAGATGATGCAGCATCGGGGGGCAGCTGGGGGTTGAGGCGGCCATGTTGGATTTCCTTTTCTCCTCTTCGGTCAGCTGTGGAACGTTTGTCGACTCGGCCCAGACTCTCCACCGTCTCCCCTTGCTGATATTTGGCTCCCTGACACCCCTCCCCACCCCCCCAATCTCTCCTCTGTGACCTAAACCAAAGGGTCCACCCACATCAGCTCCCCTGAGGGCTCAAAACAACGCTTCTATTGTGTCTGAACCACACATTGCGCTGTATGTATGTATGTATGTATGTGTGTGTCTGTATCAGTGTGTGTGTGTGTGTGTGTGCGCACTAAGTAGGGTAGGGTTTCATATATCATGCCTAAAGTGGAACCAGAAGCTCTGGTCTTGAACTGGTGTTTTGGAAGCGTGCGTTGGACAAAGAAGCAATTTTTCCCCCTGGATGAGAGTTTATTCAGGATCCAGTTGTTTTGTTTTATCTGAAAACAGAGATTTTAGAATTTCTATAAAACGGTAGAGTGGACGAATCTGAAACTAAACCAAAGTCTTGATAGCTGAAGACCCATTCAAGTGCAGCCAAGCACTTTGAGTTTGCATTGCTACACAGTTTGGGTCCCTCTAATCTGAAAAATACAAATATTTCACAGAACAGTTTCTCTAAAAAACACACCAGAAAACTGTGAAGGGAGACAAAAGGAAATAAAATCTGAAAGCTCTGTCATTAACCAGTAAATACATTTTGACTTTACATTTTAAATTGATTAATTCAATCCAAAGTCTTGCAGTGGTTGCTTGATTGTTCTCCACCTTAAACAAGGAGATGAGGTGGTGAAGTAGGAAAATATCAGGATAATTTTGGACTTTTATTCCTTCATAAAACGAAATCAGCCACTAATATGAGAGGCCTGACGATGGTGCTCTGAGATTTTCAGCCTCTAACTCCTGCAGCCTGCATCCACAGTGCTTTTCCTGAGTGGTTTCCTAACGTTGGGACTGTTAGACTGTCGGACTGCAGTGGTTGTTGGTGTCAGAGCTGGCGATGCAGGGTGGACCTGACCTCTCTGGCTGCACAGCAGGGATCAGCAGGCAGGCTTTTCTAGTATTAAGCTCACACCTTTGGTAGAAACACTATCCTTTGTCTAATTCAGGGCTGCAGGGTTTCAACCCGGCGCCTTCGGCGGCACGGCCACCTTATATCACATAAAGTACTTTACACTGCGGGGAGGGAGTACTGTGTGAGTATTTTTAGCACGGGTGGCCCCAGTGGGAATCAAGGCCCCACCCAGGCAAAGTTGGGGCCTGGCTTAATTCTTTCAGCAGCACATCAAGGAAAATACAGGAATTTTTTTGTGTGAAAGGTCAAAGGTCAGAGCTGGAGTTCAGGTTGTGTGGTGTAAATTTATGCCCATAACCGATGAAGTGATTGTCAGGCTGCCTCTAGTTATTTTTTAATTCATTTTGTTTTGCTGAAATAATTTTCTCAGTGTCAGTCGCTGTTCTTTATTTTATCAACTCACTCTAATATGTTCTCGTCATCAGTTCAAAAAATGATGACTACTACATCACTTCTGCTGTCATCTACAGGCCACATTATGTTTTCTGTTGTGATAAAACTATAGGTGGATATATAATCCTTCATCCAGCAAGTTAAGACGCTGTGTGAAAAATAAATAAAACCGACTGTGATCATTTGCTAATTGTTTTTAACAAATACTCAGCTGAAACAAAGACAATATATGTAATGTTTGACCTCATCAGCTTCATTGATTTTTGTAAATATCTGCTTATTCTGAATTTAATGCAGCGACATGTTTTAGACCAGTTGGGACAGGAGCAACAAAAGACTGGGAAAGATGAGGAATGTTCCAAAAACACCTGTTTGGATCATTCCACAGGTAAACAGGTGGATTGGTAACAGGTGATAGCATCATGCTTGGGTATGAAAGGATCATCCTGGAAAGCCTCGGTGGTTCACAGGCAAAGATGGAGCGAGGTTCACCACTTTGATTGGATAAAGGAGATCAATACATTAGATCAGTATCACTGTGTAGAACTGTTGTCAGTGACCACAGTTCATATGTAAATGACTGAATTCTGTTTAATTTATATTTTACACAGCTTCCAAAGATTTGGGGAATTTTCTGGGTTGTATATGTGGAAAAAAAACAACAACATTTATACTGTAGAACACACAAGGAATTAACCTGGATTAAACCACCAGTTTACTCTAAACTTCAGATTCATCTGTGACCAGACAATAAAGAAGTGACATTTTGCAGATTTCACACCAACTGAATTTATACCTGGAAATGATTTTAGTTGACCTGCAGGCTTTTTCTGTGACGTAATTTTAGTTGGGACAGGAAGCAAAAGCTATTTAAATATGTCATTTATGCCTTGTGATAAAATTTTTACTATTTTCTAAATTCTAATAGATCAACCAATTAATCTAGTAACAAAGGAAATAATTGATTCATCAAAAACAATAAAAAAATATATTAGTAGCAGCCCTTCAGTTTAGCCATTTCTATCACTTCTTATAAAACAAGCTTAATTTGAAGAAAAGCTTTATTGATAAAAGTTTGATATTTTTTTAATTATAGAATTAAAGTGTATTCTACTTGTTCACTCATCACTTCATTAGAGGCTCAGTTTAACGTGGCTGCAGCACACACTTGGCCGACATGTGTCTCCTACAGGTGGCCCGCTCTGTCGAAGCATATCACCAGGCAGCAAAAGCAAAAGAACGTGTGTGTGTGTGAGTGTGTGAGTGTGTGAAGGGGCTGATGTATGAAAAAGAGGGTTACACAGGGCTACTATCCCCCCCAGAACCCCCCCCCCTTCTTTTAGCCGGGAAGGGCCGGCTGCTTTCTCAGGCCATGTTCTGCGACAAGAGAGTCTGGGTGTCATCTGACAGATGAAAATAGTGTGTGTGAAATGGACACCGTGCTAACACGCAGCCGGGCTAACCACTCTGCAGTTTAATGGTTTTACAACACTGAGCAGGCAGGGATAGGCCATTCAAAGCGTGCACGCCTGTGTGTGTGTGTGTGTGTGTGTGTGTGTTGTAAACTCTCTGTGCAATTAAACATCTCAGCAGTGTACTGGCATTCTTTAATCAGTGTGTGTGCGTGTGTGTGTCGTATGTTGAAGTGCTCCGGAGTGCAGCCGTGTTCACATGTCAGTGTGTGTTTGTCTGTGTGGATCTTTTTCCTCCTCCTGGCTGGCCTGTCTCCTCATGTTTGGACATATGTTGAGTTTTATTTCACTGAGACATCAATCCTGCTGGCCAGCTGTTAGGACAGCTGCTCTCTCTGTGCCTCTCTTGCTCTATTTCTCCCTTTCACTCGCTCGCTCTCGCTCTTCCCTTCTGTATCTTTCTCCCTCTCTGGATTTTTCTGTCGAGCTGCGTCGCACTTCTTCGCTGCCTTTTTTTCTCTAATATCGCCGCTTTTCCACCGCTCTTGTTGTCTTTGCTTCTGTCGGTTTCTGTATTATTTATGTTTTCGTCTGTGCAGTTTGCTCTGTATCCTGTTCTTCCTGTCTTTCTTTCTTCCTTTCTTTCCCCCTCTCTCTCTGATGCTGTGGGGTCTGCAGTTGAAGTCACACCACTGACATAAATTTGGAAGTGCAAAGTGTAGCTGTCAGCTTCCATTTGCACACGTTCAGGAGCGAAGTTGAGACACGAAATGGTTTTTTCAGCCGTGGATGTGTTACACAAACATCAGGCAGCCACTAGAACATTGGCCTTTGTTATTTTTAACATTAACTAATTTTTCAGATTAATGTTTTTCTCTCTTTACCTTGGCGTTTGCCTGCAGACTCAGGAGTTCCCGAGCTTTGGCACAGCAGATTGTGTGTCTGTGTGTGTGAGAAAGAAAGCGAGCGAAAGAGACGCTATGTTTCCATCCAAATGTCAAGTGAATTATAGGGGAACTTTTGAAATGCCATCAAATATAAAATGTGAATTAAGTATGCTTCTGTAAAGCAAATAAACTAGCTTCCTGTATGTAGACCCACTGTCAGAAAACCGATGGAAAGTTTCTCCCAAGAATTGTTCTTATGTGTGTTTGAATTATAGTCAAATTTCACACTTTCACATGAAGCCAAACACAGAAAAACACACCGAGCCGACGACCACACGACCACAAAGGAGACTTGTCTTATCTTCACGTGAAAGGAACAACATGTATGATATTTCACAGGAGCCGTGGTGACGCTATTGTGGTGTTTTTAGCCGTTTTTTCAGGTGCTGCTCAATGAGACTGAAGCTTCACTGCTTCAAAAAAGTAGCTTTTCCACTCAAAGCAATTGTATGAACTCGCCACAATAGAGTTGGAGGAGTTATTTCAGGATATAAAAGTCCTCTTAATCTTGATGAATGATAGTTGGAACTCTTCAAACACTGCATAGAAATGCATTTGACTCTTTGATGAGAAATTAAAGCTACAAACCTGGTTTAGAGGTTAAAGGAGTAGTTCAGTGTTTTTGGGGAATCTGCTTACTCGGCCAAGAAATAGCATCCTGTGAAAGAACAACTAGTAGTTCATGTGTTTCCAGGTTTGTGTTTGGATTAAATAACCAAAATATAATGTGTCAGCTAGTGAGTTTTAGAGGTGAATTTTGTGTTTGGTGCATCGCTAGCAGCTTGTGGAAGGCAAATATTACGCTTCATTTTTCAGATTCTGGATTCTGTGGTTGAATTTGGAAATATACTGACAAGTGCTAAACGAATTTGCTACCGACGGGCTTCTTTTCCATAGCAACGCGCCGATGCTCGTGGTTATTGTAGCGCTCAGACCCGGCAGCCTCAACAAACTGCCAGAAAAAATTACGATTTGTCAGAAATGAGATTATCCAGTCGACTCCGGTGCTTCTGCGCTGAGAAAACTTTGAAATGGGATACACGGCCATTGTGCTCGGTTCGGGACATTTTATTGAAAAGCTCATTCCATGAGAAACTCGTGGAAACAGAGCGAGTGAAAGACAGACGGAGGGAAAAGGGAGAGACTGAGTGGAAGCCTGTGGCACACTGTGTTGATTTTGGCAGTGGCTGTTTGGGAGTGTTGATGCTTGTCTGCCACACACACACACACACACACACACACACACACACACACAGTGTAAGTTGCCTGTGGCTCATGTAAAACACCCAAAACACTGTCTGTTGGCAGGTTGGCGTGGGGACAGGTGATAAAAGTGTGTTTACCCTAAACACTCGCCAGCTCACTGGCTGCCTCGGCGCTGATTTACTACGACTCTCGCTCTTTATCCACTTCTTATCGGCTTCACCTTCATCCTGCGCCTCCTTCTCTTCGCTTTATTGCCCACTCCTCCTTTCTCCGTCTCCTCTCCCTGCCGCTGTTGGTTTACAGCCAATTAGAAATACTACTGTTTGTTTGTCTGTCAAGGTGAGTAAAGCGGGTGATTGATAAGCTACTTTTGGTGTCAGCAGTTTAAAATAATAGAAATAAAACACTTTTATCATCAGTACATATCCTCATATCAGTATTTATGCATCAAAGGGGTTTTACAAGGGCTTTCTCATTTTCTCCATACTTTTTCTAGCACTTCTATCTCCCCTTCATTTTCTCTTTCACTGCCTTTTCTCCCTGCTTCCTCGCTTTTATAATCTCCCTCATCCTTCCATTCAAGCTCACAGAAGATGAAACAAGCATCTTCGTCATCCTGCTCCTCAACTCACCTTTCCGCTTTCCCCCCTTCCTTCTCTCCTCACCCCATCCATCCTCCGCTCCTTTCAACCACCCATCTTCCGCGTTGCTCCTCCGCTTGATGAAGGAGTCGGCGTTCGGACGGCGAGGAATTTTTATCCACCCTCCAATCTAAACAGCACTTGATCCCCCGACTCGGTCTCGGGGACAGATAGAGAGCCATCTAGGGTAAAACATCTCCCTCTCATCCCCTCTCATCCCTGCTTACACCTCACCCCTCCCATCCCCCGCCGTCTCCGCGTCTGATCTGTTTATCGGTTCGGGAGGTATAAATTGTGCATCAGAGTACACACACTTTGACTTATGCAGATGTGTCTTTGAGTTACAGGTTGTATTTTCCTCCCTAAGTGCTCCCATAAATTGCGCTTCCTAATTTTGTTTCAGGCGAGGCCCGCTGGACGACTGCACGTCGGTGTCTTTAGGTCTTGTGATGAGAAAAAAAAGCCTCTCATCCTGACCCCTTCCTCCAGCTTTCCCCCTTTGCTGGCTGTAAATATCACCCATTGAACCAAATTTTACACAAATACATATCCAATGGAGCCACTTGTCCAATAAATCTGTGAAAAATTGGGTGGATTCCATTGTCCTGAGGGCGGGGAAATTATATTAATTACCTTATTTTACGGCTATGTGGACCATCTGTCTGGAAATACCCGCTGTTTTTTTTTCCAAATATGGGAAACCACCATCATATATTCCTGCAGTTCTTAAGCTGTTTCTTTGTCATGTAGCCGTCTACCAGCCCTCCCTCCCTCGCTGCCATTGTCCCCCCTTTGTTTACGTTGATCCCACGTGATCTGGACGGCTGCATTAGCTTATTTACAACAATCATAATCCGACTGTAAACATGCGAGGCTTTAATGGACTCAATGAGGAAGTTGTGTTCGGCCGGCGGACTGCGTGTCTTGACCACACAATGGGCCCATACGCACAAACTAAACATTAAGCCATTCACAATAGGCCATGTGCCCTTATGACTGCCTATAGCGCCTTTTGTCGGGATAAAGGCACCACAAATGAGCTATTGTCTGACTTAACCATTCTAAATCAGGCAAGCCCTCAGGGGCATGTTTTCCACACAGCACCCAAGAATGTCTCCTTCTTGTGTGCGTGTGTGTGTGTTTTTTTTGACGTCCTTGGTGACTGAGGCTTCGGCATGAGGCCCTGCATGACCATGACTCCATCTGTGGCGCGTCCACTGGCACGACATCCAGAGCGCACACACAAGCTCGGGCGGCAGGAGTGTGCGAACATGTACAGTGTACGCGGCGGCAGCTTCACATGCAGACACTCTCACGCAGGCAGTGTTTACCTGGAGGCGGTGGAGGAAGTGTTTGGATTTTAAATTTAAAGGTTGAATCTTTAGGATTTCAGCGCTGGTTGATTTGATGTCCCCTGTCGTCACTGGCGGTAGCTGTGATTTAATGCTGTGATATTGGTTCCATTTCATTTGAAAGACACACCTAAACACACCACGGGCCAAGAGGATTCATTGTGTCACGTTGTTTTAATAAAAAAGACTAAAGAAGACTCTGAACAATGTTGTAATTGTCTGCATCATGTGAAATGCATGCATGCACTGGTTCTCTTCCAGTATGTGCAGATTTCTTTTCCTGTGAATTGGGCTCGTGCCTGGAAACACAACTTGAACCCCTGATGGGGAAAGGCGGACACGGCCGGGAACAATGAAAACGTTGCACTTTTTAAAGCAATGCAAAAGACCACAAACATGATCAAAAATGGGTTTTTGATACAAATAAATCTTAAGGAAGTGGGTGTGTAACATTGCGAAAATACCTGATTAAGGTAAAATTCTTGCATTCAATAGTGAAGAAAAAGTTGATCCTGACATATAAATGATCATAAACAGATGGGTTATTATTCTATAACAATGCATCATTTTTTATAAACTCACATGTTTTATGTGTAAAAAGCAAAAACTTCAGTATTTCTGTCTGAATATGAGGGAGTGAATGCAGCATAAAATGGATAAAATCCAGTACCAGTGCAATAATATTGTACTTGAGTAAATGTACTTAGTTACAATCCACCACTGAGAGCTGACAGCATGCACTCTTAGCTTTGTACACTTCTGTCTGTCTTTCCTGGACGAGTCACACACAAACACACGTGCAGATATCTGCCTCTCTGTTCGTCTCTATCTGTCTGCTCTCCGCCTGGTGAAGAATTGAAAAGTTCCCATTGTCTCAGTAAAGTTCACAGCAGGACTCCAATTGAACAAATGAGACCTTATGAATCTTATGAGACCACGTGTCACTGATGTCTATTATCCTGAGGCTATGAGACACATTGTGAGAAAGAGGACAGCCACAAATAAGACCCCGTCTCAGAACAATGATGACATTCTCATTCGGTCAGCTGGATGCAGCTTTTTTTTTTTTCACGAAAAGAGGGAGGATATGGTTCCTTGTTCTCATTTTTAGAAATTTATCAATTCATAGGAATGTGTTTTTTTTCTCTTTTGTCCCTTCCCCTCTGTCTCTTCTTATTCCTTTGCCCATTTTTATTCTCTCTTGCTACTGGTACGTATTTCACCGTTGATGTTTATGGACAATAATGAATATTCTAAGACTACCAAACATCTTTATCTCAACAGGTGGTGCGTGCATCGTGTTTGAAAATACAACCCAGAAATCTATAAATTACTTATATATATTACTTTAAAACAGTCAATAAATCTGTCTCAAGAATCTAACAATGTGATCATTTGGAGCCTTTTTTGGCTGATTTTGCACTTCTTAGACCTCAGTCCTTATTAAATTCTTTGTAAACCTGAGTAACAAGCTTGTAAATGACATCAAAACTGTCTGTCTTTTAGAACCAACTTGCATGGAGAGGCTCCTCTCCAAGGAATGGAAGGAGCGTGTTGACCGCCTGAACGCCAACGAATTGCTGGGGGAAGTCAAAGGTAAGAGCAGTCCTGGGTGAGAGGGAAAACATCCACCTGGAGGCCAGCATTCACATGCACAACTACAACTAAATCTACATTCACACCCACAAACAGTGAGCTGTCAAGGTTTCTGCTTCACTGAGGGAAGAGAGTGAGTAAGAAAGAAAGAAAGAGAGAAAACCTTGTCTGAGACTTACATACTTAGCGTCTAAGGAACCTCTCATTATTCCCTCTGGTTGACCCAAACATGAACAGTGTTAAGAAACAAGCAATTAATATATGTGCAAAAAAAAAGCATCATTGCAAAACTAACTTCAAGGATAAGAAATGGTTAAATATGTTGAAATGGTCTCCTCCATGTGTACACGTTCAGCATGTTGTCAGCAAATAGCGTTATGAAGCTATAAACTGCGCCGAGGCAAATGTATTCTCAACCTGCGCTGGTATTCAAAAGTGAAAATAGCAGCATTGTGGGTGGTGGTGGTGCGGGAGGAGGGGGGGCTGCAGCGGCTGCAGCAGCAGGTGGGACGAAAGGCAAACCTTTGAAAGCAACGGAAGCTGCCATTTTTTTATGATAGTGATTAATGATGATTTACTCTCTTCATGTCTAATTGTAAGTTTGTTTTGCTTGTTTGGGCGTAGTTCAGGTTAAGTTTGTGTGTCGGTAATCAGCATATTTTCATGATAGATAGTGAACATAGACTATGAAATGTCTCCAGAATGTCCTCATCATCCCCACTGTCAACATCGTATATTGCCGATAGGCCACATCATTGGAAAATTTTCTTTTGATTAAAAGAAAAACACAAAAATGACACTGGAAATATAACTTTTGACAAATACCAATTGCATTGCAGTAGCTGTAGTTCACTGTTGATTGTTTTTAGTTTACTTTGAGGAAATCAGGTGCATATTTAGCAGCTCACTTACGTTTCTCGTCCACGTTTGTCCTCACTTTCTGTAACATTTACATATTCTGAGCTGTCCTTGTTGGCAGAGGACACTGTTTGTAGTGAAGTATGATGATCGTTGTTGAAAATCAATTTAAACTGATGTGTGTCTTTATAACTCTTTGTATATTTTGGTGAAAATTAGTGGAATTAAAGAACAATGAGCTTCTATATCTTAGGCTCGTCCTGAGCAGAGAAAGACAGTTGCTCCAGCTGTGTTACAACACTCCCCTCGATGACATGGATCCGCTGACAGCTGCAGAATAACAGAAAAATAAGAAAACTGATTAATTCACACAGCGAAATGCTGTCAGCCTCCTGAGCTACTGCTAATTCTGTTTGTGCAGCGTAACGTTAGCCGCTAACGGCTCGCAGTCGAGCTCCTCTCAGTGAGAGAAACCGTTTGTGATCGTCTCCCGTTGAAATGGCAAGCATTTCCTCTGTGGAAAGTGGAAAAAAGGGACGACAGAGAGCCTTCTACAGCAGAACAGCGCCGACATTGACTTTCCCTGAAGGACAGAGATCTGACTCTCTCTGCATGCGTGCACACACACACACACGCTACTCAAACACAGAAGCTGCATACCCTTAAACACCTTTTGCAAAGTATCACTCATTAAGAGACAGTCTGGATTAGTCCTCAGATAAATACACAAATTAAAGTCCTGTAAGACTAGCATGCTATTGATCTCTTTTTGTACTATTATTCATGTGACATATTTCCTTTTATAAGTAAGTCATGTAATATCCACTTTTCTTTGTGTGCTATACTTTACAGGAAGACTTTAAGATGAAAAGGATTTCTCGTTGGATTATTCTGTCAACTGAAAATGAGAAACAAATAGAATAATCTTAACTTCACTCTGTTGACCTCTGGCTTTCAAACTCCACTGAATATCTCTTAATACTTCTGTGTAGTGAATCAATAAGTCAATAAGCCCTTTATCCAAAAATAAAGATAGCATACTGTGCTCACTGGTCGCGGCACACTTTTTCCTAGCTTTCCACTTTAAAAGCACAAGGCCATAAATCGCTTACAGTTGGAATCTTTCATTTTTCCCCACTTACAGAGGTCTTGTTATTTCTTCTCTCTCTGAACATTTTCTCCTCTCTCAAATCAGCGTTCCTTATTGGCACACAGGTCATCACTGTAGCAGAACTCAGCCAGAAAAAAACATATTAAAAAACAGCCTTTATCAGGACTCAGAGTCTTTTTTCAAGTCTGATGAAAACCAAGAATAAAAGGCAACAGAGACAAAAGCAACATTCAAGGAGAGAAAATGTATACGGGACATTTTCTGCCCTGAGATTAGCCTCACAGGGAGTGGCTGACTAGACCTCCACCTATATCTACAAGAAATTATGATAATATCCAACTTACCTTCAAGAGCAAATATGCTTTGAGGGAAATTCAACCATATAAAGTTTTATTTTGAGATAATGAGGAAATGTTCGTTAACAGACCTGTTAAAAATACTGAATACTGAATGTGCTGTAGCGTTACAATTTCATGATTATATTCAGACACTGGCAGCATTTGGTTAAAGAATATTCATCATCTTAGTTTAATAGAGAAAAAGCATTTTAGAGTTTTTAATAAAATTTAACAGAAACCGCAATCTTCTGCTAACATTAACTGAAGTGCTTCTGTTAAATGTAATTGGGAGTCGGGACGACCAGCCTGGATTCTGGTGTCACAGTCCTCCTCTTTGTACTCCCAAATCCATCCTAACGGCGTGGTACATAATTTTAATTTTAATTTAATTTTTTATTTTATTCACTTTATTGATCCCAAACTGGGAAATTATTCTCTGCATTTCACCCATCACTGTAAACACACACATGCACATGCAACATGCAGTGAACACACAGGAGCAGTGGGCTGCCGCATCAGGCGCCCGGGGAGCATAGGTGGGGGTTAAGTGCCTTGCTCAAGGGCACATCAGCCGGCTGATGAAGGGGGGGGGGGATACTCCACCTCACGCAAATTTCTCTAGGCCACGGCTGCACCATAAATGTAGCGCTCAAATAAACATTGTCTATGAACATAATCCAATTTAGTGATATATAAACCTAATTTCTAGGAAAGAGGGTTAGTGGCGGGAAAAGAACCTGGAAATAAGTGCCGCCTTAGAGTCTTAGCAATGGGCAAGAAAGTCCTCACAAATTCTGCCCTACCAAACTAATGACTACACCAAATACTGAATTCTGATCAGCTCTGTGGAGTTTTCCTGCAAACAAACAAAAGTTATGTTTACATTCAGTCACCAGAGCAGATTGTGTGTTTCCTTGAGGTCGACCAAACGTGTCATTTCCTTCCTCATGAGACATTTTCAAAGTATTTTCAATTCAGGATTGTTTACATCCATGTTTGCGAGCTTGCAGCCTTTGTGGCGAGTTGCAGCATAGAGTGCGACACCACGGAGAGGACTGCGTGTCGCTCACCCACTCATAGACAAACAGCTCCACAACGTGAGGTCCAAAACTCTACAGGGAACCTTTAACAGATTTAAAAGCTGACATTTAGGGTTCATATTTTACTTTACACAAGATAATCGTTATTGTGGTGAATCGCATGTAATTCAATATTGCTGACTGTTATACGTTACTTTTTTTTTTAACTTGTGTGACAGAAAACCGTGTTATGATCTCTTTAAATACATTTGACTGAAGTTCACTGGAGGCAACCGGAACCGACACAACAGCATGCTTGTCCTGTACATAAAGCTGGAATGTACAGTATATCAATTTCTTGGGTGTTAGTTCAAGACACTAATAAACATGCATGAATATAACACGTACCAGTACACGCACGCATGCACATATGTGACCTCACACACACACACAGAGTCACACACACAGATGTCTCTGTTCGTCCAGCTGCGTCCTGACCATAGAAACGCTCTGATTGAATTCAAGGCCTGAAGTCTTTTATTACTCGATGGCTGAAACGGGTCCAGTCCCGCTGACCTAAATACACAAACACAACTGTTGCTCTGTGTCTCCTCACACAACAACCTGAACCTTTTTGTTCAGTCGCAGTTATTTTTAGGGTGAAGAAAACTGATGACCTCCTTTTTTTTTTTTTTAAACTATAACATTCACCAGCGCTCACAAATGCACTCCAACATGCCTCTAATGTACAGCAAGCATATGTTTTTAATGGTAGTTTCATATGTACGTGTTTTTTGTCTTTCAAATCTAACGTATCTCACTGTTGCTCGCGTGCACATGTGGGAACGTACCCAGAATGACTTCACTCTGTGCAGCTCCTGCAGGTCTTCAACACTTCACTCAGGGTTTG
Source organism: Chelmon rostratus (assembly GCF_017976325.1). NCBI lineage: Eukaryota > Metazoa > Chordata > Actinopteri > Chaetodontiformes > Chaetodontidae > Chelmon > Chelmon rostratus. The sequence continues at coordinate 25,005,226 of NC_055663.1, forward strand.
TGATCAGTTGCTTTGGCTTCACGATCATGTTGTTAGCTGAGAGGAGGTGAAGCCACTTGATCTTCTGCTGCACCATCCAGTCTGCTTCAAGGTGTGAACATACCTTTATTATCAAGTCTGTATTGCTTAGCTTGCGTTGCTCTTTGCTCCTCCCTCTCACCACATGTGTTTTTACTCATGTAGGCCAGAAGTTGACTGAACATTTATCTACTTTTTCATTCTTGGTAAATTTAACTAGTGTTTTGCAAATATTGTCATGAGGATGCATAATTACAAAATAAGAGTACCAGTAATTATTGGAAAATATGGCTGCTTCCTATCTATACTACACTTACTGCATCTCCAGACACCAAAAACTCAAATTATGAATGATGTCTGCAACAGAGACAAGTGTGCAGATTGTTTTGTCGCACCACCGCTGTGGTAAAACTTTTCCGCCACAGCCAAGCAAATAATTTTTTAACACATTTGAAATTCCTTCATTTACATATATAGATATATATTTTTTATAAAGTCAAAAAGCTCATCAGAGCAGATGGATAGAAAGCGCCTGATTATACTGTCAGACACAGGAGCTGGCACATCTGGCAGCAATAATCACACCGGCATTCAAGAGTCACTTAAATCAGGCGTCTTACCCATCGCAACTTTTTAGTTTCATATATGTGCTACCGACTATCTGGAGAAGTGAGCTGTGCGCACTGAACCTGAATCTGTGCAGATTCAATTTGGAGTCTCTGTCTCTCTGAGGAGATGACAAAATGTAGGGAACGTGTTTGTCTTGGGGCCTGTGGGCTGACGGGAAGTCAAGTGTCAGTGTTTGTTGTGGTGTGACACTGAGGAGGTTTACTCACACGGAGGAATGCTGGGAGTTTGGCGCACAGACGCAGTCATGAAACATGACGGTTTGGCAGGAGCTCAAGGCGTCTGGAGCCGTCATGAGGTGTGATATTGTGATTCTGTGATGGTTTGTTTGTTTGAAAGTTTTTATCAGTGCATGCGTGTGTGTGAGTGTGTGTGTGAGTGTAAGGGCCAGTGGCTGGGACAAAATTATGTCATATATTGTGTGACTCCACATAGTTAGCATCTAATTGAATAATAATAAAAACAGAATGACTTATTTTATAGCTAAATTTTATCTGTGGAACGACATCCTGAAATAATACAAAATAATGTAGCTTCCCAAAGAAAACCAAGTAGCTCCAAAATTTTAAGTGTTTCTTCATGGTTTGGTTAAATTCTGCTACATCTTCAGCCAAACAAACCACATAAAAACACATTGGATTCTCTAAACAAGCATTGTCCCAAAGCTTTTTCTTAGCTTTGAAAAGTTGGCTTTTTGGAGATGATTTTTACAAGAGTTCAACTTTGGCTGGTTTTCGCTGAAGAAAAAAATTGAGAAGATTCGCAGTAGCACAAGTACAACAACAACAACAACAACAACAACAACAGAGAAAAATAAAATGCAAGCAATAAAAACTAAAGCAGCAAAACTCAAATGTGGAGTCTATAAAAACACTAAGTGTACTGTTGGATGCATGTATGGGTAGGTGGGTGGTGAAGGAAAAAAATCTGTATTACTGACAATGACAATGGTTTGCATTTTTTAACAAAAAGTAAAAGAAAGTATTTAACTTTACGCATTAACATTATATAAACTGTGATATGTGTTTTTGACATTAGCTGTCTTGAGTCCATCATAATTGTGTCATGAATATTATTCTTGACCTCAACTACAGTGGTACAATCTGGATTTGTCATTAAAATGTTTTACTACACCTTTAGTTGCAGTTAGCTGTGTGTATTTACAGCCGAGCACAGTCTCTGAGACCTACAGAGGGCAGTTTGACTACAGGGGGTACGGTACTGAAGTGGTTTTTCTTGCCAGATTTTGCTCCTAGCACCCGGGGGCTGAGTCAGCTAATGTTATTAGGCCCGCTATATGGACAGCTAACTGCGCTAACTAGCTGGTAGGTACAGCTGCAGCTAACTTACCCTAGCAACAAGTATGGTGCCGTGAGCAGTAGTTAGCATTTAGCTTGCTTTAGCGACGTGTAAAGCTATCTGCCCATCAGAAAACTCTGTAAATCACCTCGCCCTTTGATTCCATGTCATCAATCTGGCCTCAGGCTCAATGTAGGTGTTTGGACCTGGTCTGGCTGTGTTCACTGGGAGGTTGCTCAGCTTGGTACAGTTAGCAGTAGTTAGCAGCTATCTTACTTTAGCAACAAATTAAGCTACAAACTGTAAATCAGGAAACTCTATAAATCAGCTTGGTAAAGTTAGTGTATACCCTGTCGACAAACTGGCCTAAATGATAAATCCAAACTGTACCACTGCAGCTGAGGTAATAAAAAATTCATGGCACTTTTACAAAAGCATTTCACAGCGTAATATATAATTAATAATTATGTTGTCTTGGTTAGCATTTGCTTTAAAAATGACACAACTGACCAAAATAACACTTTCATATTGCATGCCAGGTGTCAGTCTTATGCACATCCCTTCAAATAAAGTGTTCAGCATTTTCTTACATAGTCTATATAGCAACACAGCAATGCTCTTCAATTACTTGTTATATTAATATGCTACAATTGTTACAAGCGACTAACAAACAGCTCATGCAGAAGCAACAGTTCTGACATGGTGCTCTTGGTTCAGAGACAGATCGTCCTCATCGTCCAAACGGAGTGAGAAAACAGTTAATGGCTCTCTGCTTTGGCTGGCGCTCTCAGCAGGTGTCGGGATTAATCCTGATGGATGGAAAACGGAAGACGTCTGAGATGATTTTCGGTGCCAGAAGCGTTGAAGGAACGCAAGACGTCGCGTTTGGAATGCACAAGCCGTAATCCACAAAGATGAATCATGGTGCTGTAATCGCAGTTGTTGCGATTACACAATAGGCTTTACTTCACTACGAGGAATGTAGGGAAATAGGAAGACGTGTGTGTGTGTGTGTGTGTGTGTGTGTGTTATAAGCCATGCCAGCATTATAAAGTATCCATCAGTGTTGCAAGACTAATTTGGCCAAAGACATTTAGGGAGGGGTGAAGAAGGAAAAAAGAGAAGAAGGGAGGATAAGAGTGGTGATAAGAGCAGAGGGGAAGAGACAGGAGGTGATGAAGAGGCAAGAGGCGATTGAAAGAGCTGATGAGAAGAAAGGGGAGGAGAAGGGATAGAGGAGAGGTGATGAGCGGAGGGAAGGTGAAAAGAAAGATGAGCAAGTAAAGACAGAGGAGGAGATGAGTAGTAGGAAACTGTGGGAGAGGACAGGACGGAAAAGTAAAGAAAAGTAAAGAAAGCAAAGGGAAAAGGAGAAGACAGGGAAGGAAAGGGGAGAGATGAGGAAGCAGGAAGCCAATGAGAGGAAACAAGAGGAGGGATCAAAAGAGCAGAGAAGAGGAGAGGAGAGGACCGACGGAATAACGAATCACGAGAGCAGAGAAAATGAGAGAAAAAGAAAAAGGAGAGGAGAGGAGGGAAAAGGGAAGGAGGCAGGACAGAACACAGGGAGAATCTGGGCTTGGAAACTGACGGGGAGGTTGTTTGGGGAAAACCGAAAAAAGGAATAATGAAAGCATGAAAAAAGAGACAAGAAGAGGAGAATGTTGCCTTTGATACAGGGGTGCTGAGGGGTAATTTGTGTGTGTGTGTGTGTGTGTGTGTGTGTGTGTGTGTGTGTGTGTGTGTGTGTGTGTGTGTGTGCATGCATGTGTGTGTGGGGGAGACCGGGGTACAATAGAGGCCTGACAGGACTACAATGGAGACTCTGTTAGTATGCAGGTAGTGTTGGGGCCACCCTGCAATCTCCCTATATGGCCCCAGGGCAAGACCTTACACACACACACACACACACACACACACACACACACACACACACACACACAAGAGCAAGAACTTCTAAACAAGTTAAACTTCAGTGTGGATGTGTATGAGATGTTCTGCACACACGCACACTCCCACGAATAAGATGAACTTGCATGTTGTGTTCGAACCCATTCACACAATGAAGAAGACTCAATCACACACAGGAAACAAGCTAAAGAAGAAGAACAACGTGCACATGCACAACCGCTCCAGGGTCAGGCAGCTGATGTAAATGTCCCAGAGGGGCTCTGCTGCCTCTGAGCTTCCATCATCAGACAGAGTGTGGCTTCTAGAAGGGATGTTGTTGCTGATAAGCTCTGCCAACACTCCCTCATACCTGAATAGCTCGACTCCCAGTGACTCCCAAAACAACACATTTGACCGTTGGAGAGTATCAGCAACAGGCGTGCTGAGGCTTCATTGTGATGCTCACAGTTTGCTTAAGTTTAGGTACCAAATCTACTCAGTTCCTGTAAAAAAGGCCTGTGTTTGTTTGACCCATGCATCCACCCCACCTTCCTCCAAATGACTTTCTTGCTCTTTACACTACGTCACCTGACTTCCTCCTTTGCTCTCGTCATAACTACGGCCACTAGAGGTCGCAGAACAACGATAAACGTAAATATGGGTTTTTATAACCTGCTTGCTGTCTCTGCTGCAGCACACCCCAACACCTTTATATGCTATATTCTGGTTTTGATTTAACTAGCATATTTAGCAGGCTATGTATTCATTAATTGGGGACTAGTCCTCCTCTAGAGCAGAGCCTTTCCCGTCAAATTTAACTGTCTATTAGCCGCAACATTCACTATAAATGTTGATCAGTTCTGTGACATACTGTAAATACCCCCCCCCCCCCCAATTTCAATTGGGAATCAGTCTCAGTTTGGTGAACTTCAAATATTTGTGCAGAAGTCCTCCAACTTGCAGAGGCCCCAGGCTCCCACCAGCTATTACAGGTTCATGGGTGGGAAGGAGAGGGGTTGTCTTCCTGTTGCTGCATTAAATAAACTTGGAGAAAACAGAGGAAAAGTATTTGTAGTGACATAATTTTGAAATTAAATCTGGCGTGGGGTGATGAAAAAGTAGTTTTTTGGGATACAGTCCATGTAATCTCTTGTTAGGACAGGATCTAAAAGGAGCCTTACTAGCATTGGCCCTCCTTCCTGACTAAAACTTCCAAGAATGTCTAAATCATAAACCTGACAAAAGCCTGTTACAGGTGCTTATTTTCAAAGGTTAACTCAAAGTGGTTTTATTGTTCTTGGGTGCAGACACTAAGCGATCAACAGGAATGGCATGTAGAGACTAGACATGCAATAATAAGTAGCAAGATGTAGCTACAAGCCAGATGATTTATGGGAATTTGGGAATGGGAGTTTCTAAAGGGTTTCTTGTTCATGTTGATTTGTTTTTAGTTTGTGGAGGCACTTGTTAAAGTTGATTTCAAGGTGCTTCAAGCCAAAGAACAAAACGTTCTTAATGTTGTTTTGTGCTTGTTTGTTTTTACAGTCATAGTAGCAGAACACAAGTGATTCTGAGATGACTTTTAAAGGACTAATTGCCATTTGAACACTCAATCCATGCAGCATTAATAGCATGTGCTATCCAATTAGCAACGCAAGGAATTAAACATTTTAATTCTCACCGTAGAGCATCACTGTATCATGATCTCAGCTTCAAATTATAGCCGCACATTCTTCTCTATCCTGTCCAGGTACGCCAGAGTCGCTGGAGGAGAAGGAGCGCCAGCTTTCCACCATGATTGGTCAGCTGATCAGCCTGAGGGAGCAGCTCCTCTCCGCCCATGACGAGCAGAAAAAGATGGCCGCCTCACAGCTGGAGAAGCAGAGGCAACAGATGGAGCTGGCCAGGCAGCAGCAAGAGCAGGTAGGGAGGCTCTGAGTGGGTCAGACGATCCAGCTGGTTGGATTCAAGCAAATTTGATTAGAAAAAGAAAACCAAAGGCAAAAGTTCAGATCATTACCATATTTAATGATCATAAGGGTCTGCAGACCGACTTTGTAGCTCAACACACACCTGCAGTTTGTACTGTCGTCACTGTTTGCTTCACCTCCAAATAAAGTTGTCTCAACCAGAGGTGCCTTACCCATAATGGTTCTTATGACTCTTCTCTTCATAGACTGCATATCTATGAGGGGTGCAGTTCATTTGAAGAGTGATGTTCTGTGCTGTTTATATATATATATATAACAAATAGAACATTTACAGTATTTTGCAAGAAGGGTAAAGAAAAGCTCAGAACTTAGTGTGGCAGAATTGAGTTTTTTCCTATTTTCTACGCTGGTGATCATCTTGCAACCTCCTTAGATTTGTCACATGACCCCTTGTGTGGGTCCCAATCCCCAGGTTAGAAACCAGTGGTTTAGATAATATGCAATTATTGCCTTGTTGACTTGTTCTAGTGATGTTGCTGCATTCCTGGTGAAGTTGGTTTGTAAAATGTCATCCACAATACCTTCACAATACCCCAGTTATGAAGTAAAAACACAGACTTTTTTACAATGTGTTTGTATCTGTGGCTTCACAAACTTGCTGATGCTGATGCTGATGTGTGTCTTCAGGCGTCAGATGTAGAAAGATCAGTGTGTGACAGAGAAAGAGAGAGAGAGCAGAGAGGTGTTGAGGTGAGCTGCTCTTTGTTTTCGCTGTTTTCCGACACGTTACTGTAGGTCGGCGTGCGACAGGCCCTGTTTGGACAAGTCCACACCTCCCATCACAACACATTCCACCTTTCACAGCTCCACAAAGGAACAGGGAAGATGGCGAGAGTGAAAAGAAAGACAGATTCCAATATCAGCCAGTCATTTGGCTGTTGAGACTTGATAGGATAATGCCCTACAGACAAACGCTGAGAAATCTGCCTTTAATGAAATATGACATGTGTGCAAATGGGGCGCCGCCTCCCATTCAGCAGCCTGTAATTACATTTCAGAATAAATATACTAAACGACTCCTCAAGAAAAAAAGCGAAGCAGCTGCTTTACTTTTCTGGCTCAGAGTGGGCGGGATCAAATAGGCGACGTGCTGCCCCTTTAAGGATTTTAACCTCCGGGGACTGGCCGGTCCCACCTGCCCGTCACTAGCTGAAACTCAACCCTTTAACATTTGACTTCAGATGGTTTTTATTTGACTGGCTCGCATCAAAACAGCAGAGGGAGAAGTAACAATGATCGCCCCTCCTGTTAATGAGTGTTGATGGGTGCGGAGGGGGTTCCAGAGGCAGGCTGGGCGTTGTTGGTTGGCCTAGTAAACATGTCAATCTCACAGGTTCAGCATCAGTTAAGAGATTTGTTGAGGAACTCTCCATGCTGCTAATTGTGTGAATGTGTTGTACCATCCCTCAAACTGGGCTGAGGCCCTTTGAGATGATAATCTGAGGTCAAACAGACACTTAACTCACAGCCACTGTACCTCCTTTATGATTTACGGTCCTGCATTCGAGGCATATTTGAGCTATGTGGAAGTTTTTCAACGCCACAGTTCAGGCTGGGGTTGCTCCACTTTTGCCCTTATTATTATTGTATGGCTACGCTGTCTTCTTGTCGCTTTCTCTCTCAATATTGCAAGTCATTGTTTGTGTTTTAGCAATTTTCAACCCCCCCAAAACAACCAGTTTTTAAAAGCTGATCTGATTTTCACTCAGATTTTATGTCTCCATGCATCCAAAAGTTGTTTTCTTGCAACACTAGCAAGTTATTCACCATATAAGACCAGGGTTTATCAAACTAATGAGAAAGCAACGTGTGGTTAAAGTACAGCAGGTTTCAGATGTTGGATTTTAATCTGACTTTCAACCGTTTTGGAGAAAACCTGTTGAAGATGTAAGCTAAAACATCATAGCTGTGGTAAATCCTAATCTAAATGGGGCCATTAGTTCAGAGTGTATGCACCCTTTCTTAGAACAATCATATTTTCAACCAATCTTTTGTATTATTGATACTGTAAAGCAGATTTTCTCCCAAATGAAATAAAAAAATCACAAGAATCAGGATTTTCCAGATTCATACTGAGCTCTACTTATTCTTGATCTTCTCAGAATTATGGAAAACATCATATAGAAATAATGAACATTGTTGAGATCATTAACATTTGGTCTCTATTTCTTTGTGCGTGTGTGTGCGTGTGTGTGTGTGTGAGCACAGATCGCCAGACAACAGCAGCAGCTCCTCCAGCAGCAGCACAAGATAAACATTCTCCAACAACAGATCCAGGTTAGTAGGCAGACACTCCCATCTCCCCAACTACACACACACACACACGCACACACACACACACACACTTCTCTTTCCACTTCCACTTCGCCCAGATGATCAGTGTCCACTGACCTCCCGTTCCTCCACCTCCATTATTATTGAGTCCTGTGTGATTGGAAAACAACACGAGAGGTCGTGACCTTTTCTTTAATATTATCGTATCTAGATACGACAGTTACACCAAACCAGTCTAGCAATCATATGGAGGCATGCAGATACACACACACACACACACACACACACACAATAACACACTGTGGTGACCCAGTAATTGGCCTGGTTATGGCTGAATCATTTACTGTTGCATTGATCACTCAGCGATCGATATCCCAGCATCCTCTAGTCTTCCTCCTACTCTTTCTCTTCATCCAGTTGTCCATTCGCCAACACGTGCTTCCTCTCTTTGTTTCCATCAAACCTTTTATTTTTACTTCACACATACACTCGTTCCTCTCAGCTCACGCTCCCCCTCCGCTTTTTATTCTTTCTATTCACCCTTTTTGCAGCGTTCATAAATTGAGCCCATAACAATGAATTAAAAAGAAAACTAATATCAACTAGACAAGAAGAACAACATAAACAAGATATTTTTTGCCTATAAAGACATATGCAGATAAAAAGATCCACCTGATGCACTGACATTCATGAGCCACGTATATGTATAGATACACAGAAGACAGGTGGGGAACCAGATCTGCTTTGCTGGTAGCCACATGGGATGGGCCGTCAGCCAGCTTCTATTTCATCAGTTTATTTTTTCAAGTGGTTGAATTGCTGTTGAATAAAAGTGGCTGAATCTACTTGCCACTGAGACCACCTCAACCTCATGCCCCGCTCGTCGGTCCCGAGCTTCGGGTCTCCCTGTGCTCCGGAGGTGAGATCTAGTTAACGAGGACTTGTTTTCTTTGCCCTTCTTCTTTTTTCTTCTTTTTATTATGAGGCTCCACCCTCGGTTCTTAATAAAGCTCGGATCGGACTTCATTAGGCCTCCGGGCCCCAGGGGAGAGCGAGACCATAAAAACCAGCTCCTCCTCCGCGCTGTGAAGCAAGGATACTGTGTCATGTTTGGTTTTGAGGATGAAGGGATATGCAGAAAATAGCTCTGGAGAGCAGCATGTTATCATGTCGAGCGTCAGGAGCATCTGCTGTAAATGCAGGTGAAACCTGTTCCCACTGTACGCCGTTTCATTTTATTAAAGGTACAGAAAAGATTGCACAAAAGAGGCCAAAACAAGTAAAGTATTTGCTTTCATTGAAAAGTTAAATATTATATGTGTCACAGCTGGGCGTGTGGAAAGTTATTTTTAAAACAATAGCATTTCTTGATGAACAAACCCAGCTCAGTCAGGAGCATATGGTCTATCTACAGTACAGAGGTTTACAATTATTATGGCTGAGCTCCAGGGCTTAGTCACTGGGGTACGGGCTGTTTACGCTGTGTCGGATGTGTGTTGGCTTTAAACACACAGGCAGCGCTGCATCGGTCTGTTTCCACTTATCAAATCCAGACCTGAGCTCCTCTCAGGCCAATACTCTGAGGAGCTGACCAAATGCTACTGTTTCAGCCGAGAAGAATAGGCCTCAGTGTGGTGAAGCCACTTTTTTAGAAGTGCCTGTTGTTGTTCATATCTTAATTTGAAACACCAAATGTTGCCCAGATGGGAAAAATAAGAAAGCAGAAGTTTTCGCTAGAGAAGTGGAAAAGTCACAACTCCCCGATGTGCAGTGTTCAGCGTACGCGTGCTATCTGTTACAACATCACGGCAAATAAAACCACCTTCACTGATGAATTAGCATGAATTTTATTATCATGCATTTTGAAAGTTTTATAGATTGGCTTTGGAGTCTTATCTGCATCTGATTTATTAACAGAGCCAATGAAAACACAGCGGGGAGCTGTTTTCAGCCCATTTCTGCCTCATGGTTCCTTCTGTCCCTTCTGTCCGTGGACGGTGTCAGCAAGTGTGGTGCGGCGTTGTAGCGGGGGAGCGTAGTTCAAAGTGACCCAGGTTTCCTGTCATGTGGTTTTAAATGGTGTGGAGAGGCAGCGGGGGACGTCCACGGGTTAAAGAAATGCTTCCGAAGGCCCCATTCTGATAGATACGGTTACATGCATTCACACAAGCGCATGAAGAAACGCACTAAACAACTGATATCAATACTTAAAATGTACACATACATGCAAGCTCACACACATACATGTACTCACACATAAACAGTTATCTGATATTAACTTAAAGCAGAGACAGATGACATTGGTGCATAAACACACACACACATGTGGACAGTTTATATATCTCTGACACACACACTTGCTCAAAAAGCACGCATGCACATACACACATGTGCAGAAACGCACATATGGTGTAGGCGCACACGCATGCTTGCACACACAGTGGTGGTGGGCCCTTTGTGTGCCGTAGGCAGAGCGGCCCAGCCCAGCCTGGTGGCTGACAGGCATGTGTCTTTGTTAAGTCAGTTCCTATAATGGCTCTCATATGTGGCCCATTTCCTTCGGGCCCACAAAGGCACAGGCCTTAACCGCACCGCCCGGGCCCTAGCTAACAGGCTAATTAATGACTGCAAAGCCGCACTCCTCCTCCTCCTCCTCCTCCTTCTCTCTGGTCTTCGTTTATAACTCCTCTGTCTCCTCCTTCGCCTGCCCTCCTCTTCTTCCCTCTTTGAGTTCTTGTCCCCCGAGTGTTGTTTTCTTTTTGTTTTTACATTTCAGCTTCATCGTGTTGTATTATTTGCGTCTGTGGATGATGCCTGAATCATAATTCCATATGCTGCCCCCTGTTGAAACACCATTAACCCACTGTTTTTGCTGTTTACGCTGTGAAAGATTTCACCAACAATCAAAATCTGAGCTTTTGACACATAACTGGCCATGTGTGGCAGCCAAACGAGTGTCAGATGCAGTCATTTACAGCCAAGAAAAATGTGACGTTTATTTATGAGCCATGATAGATTAAAAAGTCTCGAGGATGAGCTGCTGCACAGTGTCTTCCTTGCTCCTCTAAATGCCGTCTTTCACCACTCGCAGTCTCAATCAAAGCTGGAAGCTGCTCTCTTGTCAATAAAGCGCTGACGTTCGGTGAGCCTCTGCACAGTGTGGGTCGCTAAACCCGCGTTAAGACAAACAGGCACAAACACAATAATCACATGCACACGCACAAATACACACTCACACACACACATGCATAAGAGCTAATGGAGCAGGCAAATGGCCGTTATATAAACAGGCAGCTCCTACGTCAGCACATACAGCTTCCGACACAATGACTCGGAAAGCCATGCAGGGCCCATAACGTCGATTGGACTCACCAGCTATGGAGAATGGCTAACTCTTGACTTCACAATGGCCCCCACTCCAGTGTATTAACCTGTGTGTTAGCCTATAGAAAAATGCTGTAAGCATACAGTGATTGTGCGTGGTTCAATTACAGTCGCCTCTGGCGTCATTGTGCTCACATGAGTGTAGCAAGATGGTGAACGAGCAAACTGAGGAATGTAATTATTTGTTGGTATTTTATGTTCTTAAAGCTGCATTCAGTAAAGTCTGACCACTAGGGGGCAGAGGGACACTGCAACAAACTAAACAAAAGTCATCCGTAATGTACAATTAGCCTACCGAGTTAATATGGCTAACATTGCTAACATGTTAGAAAACTGTCTCTGCATCTGCAGTTAACATGAGCTTCCCATTGGAATCATGTGTTTAGCTCGCTAGATGCTTGCTTTAGTAGCCACTGCTACTGTTTCAAGCTAAGTAGGTTGCATGTTTGCCTTGTCTGAGCCTGTTTGCTGGGAAAAGTTGGCATGAGAGCAGTGATACTCAACTGTACAGTTTGGAGAATGAAAACAATGCGCCTAAAATGGCTAAAAACAGCTAACTGTTGAAGAGCTTTGCAGTTGGCTAACTCTTGGCTAGCCTTTTTCACTTTAGTAAGGAATCAGTGAAAACATCAAATATCATCATAGTGCCTTTTGGAAATTTAGCTCATAAAACATAACTGTAGCAGCAGTTTAAGGTAAAAGTTTCTGCGCTGAAGCATCTTGTAATTAAATTAATCTAATTTAATCTTTACTTGTTTCATTTGGCTCCATTTACCTGCATGAGTTTGTAGATTACTACCTGGAAGAAAAACATGGACAAAATCAAAGGACCCCCTCATTCACGTCCACATGTGTGCATACCTGCCAGCTGCACAACCAGACAACTGCATTTCTTTCTTTCTCTTCTCAAACACATCAACACACAGACGCACCGCATACGCACCCGCTGCCCCCTAACCCTGCTGCCCGCACACAAGACGACCATTAATCCTGAGTGTGTGTCTGCGTGCGTACACATGTTCCTTGTGCCTAGGTGTGTGTGTCGATGTGTCTGGTGGGCAGTTAGAGGAAGGGGGTCTTGTGTTTTCTTAGGGGCTGAGCAGAGCAGGGCCCCCGCAGCAGCACCTTCCCCGGTCCATTCATCCCTCGACCCCCCTCCCCTTGGTAAAAGAAGATCTTTGTGTGTTTGCGCGAGTGAAGCAGCCCCAGTCAGTCCCAGTGTTCCCAGAGGAATACAATGAATGGGAGCATTTTGTCCCACTCTATAACTTCCACCCCCAACACCCCCCCTCACTTCTCTCTTCTTCTTCTTCTTTTTTTTAGCCATTTGGACACACAGACTCGTTTTTATTCTCTCTCTCTATTCCCTTTTCTTCATGTCACAAGACGTCAGACCGTGTGTGTGTGTGTGTGTGTGTGTGTGTGTGTATGTGTGTGTGAGGAGGGCCTCCCAAGCTAGCCCACTTTTTTGGAGTGTGACCTAAACAACACTGTTGGAAGACCCGGTCAGGTGATCAACACATGTAACTGCACACTTACCCAACAATGCCAACTGTTGATAATACACAATGCTCACACACACACACAGACACACACACACACACACACACACACACACACACACACAACCTAATTCCAGCCTTGACCCTCAACCAAGTCTTGAGCTTCAAACAGCCCTTTGATGAAGTGAAGACTAACCAAAAATGTCCAAAGATGTCCCGAATCTCAAGGTCTAAAACTCTGATTGGTTCTCACAAAGATAGACAAGACCACGACCTCACATACAGTCTCTTCTTTATAGCCAAGTCAAATAATGTGATTTCACACAGTATCTCCCCTCCAAAGAAATGAACATTACACTGGTTCTAACAAAGACACATGTTCATATTAAGCTTTAAAATCTATATAAAAAAGAGCAAATTTCAATACAACGAGCATAATTGGGGAGTTTTCTAGAAATCGTCCGATATTGAAGTTCTGGTTTTTGAGTTGCAGCTTTTTCTCGATCTACTGATTATGTGATTTTTAATTAGCTGATTGTTTCATTATTAAATGTAAAAAGAGCTCGTCAGATGTTCCCAGAGCCCAAAACGACATGTTTAAGTTGCTTGTTTTGTCTGACCAACAGTCCAGAACCCAAACATGTTCAATTTATGATTCTAAAACAGGCAAAGCAGTAAATATTCCCACTGAAGAAGCAGGAACAAGAAAGTGCTTTTTGCTTGCTAAATGTTGTAGATTAGTTTTCTGTTGATCTTCTTATAGATTGACTAATCTTTGCTGCTCTTCAGCAAACACACACAAGTCAAGGATGATCGTGTTCATCTCTCTCCCTCTATTTAATCATGCTCTTTGAACCTCCTTACCACAAACTCCCCCCCCCGCATACACACACACACCATACACATCCCAGAGGACGGTCATCCAATTCAACAGCGTAACCCTGCAGCACAAATGCAAAGAAATACTGTATCCACACAACATGCTGATTGTGTTAAATTTCAGCGCTAATGATGAAATGTCCCAGGAGGACAATGGGAGGGGTCAGTGTGCTTAATGAATTGGTAGTAAAGGAGATGAATGGAGGTAGATGGCATTGAACTGAGGTAAGGAGGGAAATGAAGAGAGAAGGAGAGGTGTCAACAAGCATTCATCTCAAAGAGTGACACGGTAAAGAAAAAGAAGAAATCAACAAGTCCTCAAACATAAATGACTGAATAGTTTGTTTGCCACTGACTCCACAAAACAACACGAATCACCGCCGGAGAGTGGCAGACCTTCGTCGTCACCTGGTTAACGTTGTGAAACAGCCGCAGTTTGCTAAGATCTAGGCACCAAAACTTCAGGAAAAGACAAAGTGTGTTACATACGTGACGTGAGTTAATTCGTTAACTTGTTCGTTAACTCGTTCGTTAGTTCAAGTTAAAATAAGTCATGATCAGCGGTCTTCTGGGTGAAAGTCCTTTATTTGTTAGACCCATCCACCAGCCCCACCTCCTCCTTATGCAGGATTTCTCACCTCACTTCCTCCCCTGCTCCCGTCATAACAACTGCAGCCACTAGAGGTCGCCACCTAAGAATTAGCGTAAATGCGAGCCGCAATAACTTGCTTGCACAGACGACCTTTGCGTACATTTTTCTGGGGAGCAGAAATAAGAAATGGATAAAGAAAGAAAAATGACTCAAACTGAGTAATATAGAGATTTAGAGAGGAGAAAAAAGGTGGAGGAAGTTCCAGTTTAAAGAAAATGGCCAAATTTAATACTTTTTTCTGTATTTTCTGAAAGGTGGAGGTTTTGAAATTAAGATACAACAAATTGCAGCAAGCCAAATATGAATAAAAGCCCCTTGTTTAAAAAAAAAAATAACTGAAGTTCAACTTATTTACATTTCAGTTTTAATGCCTTTAGCACATATGAAAAATCAGAAAAATGAGTCTAACTTTAAGACGGGCGCTTAACGACTGAGAGGGGAGAAACAAGAAGCAGAGAAGGACAGAACGAGGGGGAGGGAGACAACACATTTTACAAGAAAATCAAGAAAGGGGAGAAAAGAGGACGAGATAAAGGGCGAGAAGAAGGGAAGAGGGTGAGACAGTCCAGTGGTTAAGCACAACCAGCCTTAATAGATTCCCGCAGGCTCATCTTTGATATGCTCTGCTCAGTTCGAGCCCTCGGCCCCTTAACTCGAGCAAACCCACAGTTTTTAAGAGTCTTTCAAGCCGACATGAAAGGCAGCTGTTACTTCTCTCTGTTGTTTTAAAGGCATTTTGTTGAACATTTTCACACTTGTCTCTCAAGAATGCACGTCTTTATTTGTTGTTTGCTCTCCGTTCTTTAACCCTGCTGGTCGTTCAGTGTTTTCAATGTCCATGAGCTGCGTCTGCTTACGTTTATTCACTATTTTAATTTCTCAGTCATTCTTTATTCTTCTTTTCTTATTCCTTCACTCTTTATGACTCCTTTTAAGCGTTTTGCGTTCCTTCTTCCTCCATCTTTTCTTTTCTTTTATCTCTTTTCATCCTTCCATTTTTCTCTTATCCTACACGTGTCTTTCGTTTTTATCTCTGCTTTGTTGTTGCTGGTGTTTTTGCATTGCATGTGTGTTGTGCAGGTGTTTCTGGTTACCTTGTCCTCTTTTTGTGACGTGATTCAGAAGGACTTCAAACATGTGCCTCCTCTCTTTCTCCCTCACTCTCTCTCCCTGTCTCTGTCAATGTCTCTCTCTCTCTCTCTCTCTCTTAGGTTCAGGGTCACATGCCTCCTCTGATGATCCCAGTGTTTCCTCACGACCAGCGGTCTCTGGCTGCTGCCGCTGCCGCTCAGCAAGGCTTCCTCTTCCCACCAGGCATGTCCTACAAGCCAGGTATACACACACCCACACACACACACAAAAAAATCGCCCAAGATAGATTAAACACTGGCGAGTGTTAAGGAAATATATGTTTTCTGGGTAAACATTCACCCCCTCAAACAAAAGCTCTACAGCTCTTGACAGTTCTTGTTAACGATAATAGAAACAGCGGGCCTCTCTCTCTCTCTCTCTCTCATACAAACACACACACACACACACACGCACACACACACACAAACACTGGGATCCCAGTCTATGTTAATGAGGTGTGTCAGGTGAGGAATGTTCTGGAAATGAGCGGAGAGATTTACAAGCCCTGCTTGTTCACGTCAGTAACAATACATTGGACACAGCGAGGACTGGAATGTCTCTTTTATGGCGTGCTGAAAGCATGTCAGTTGCACAACACATCTGCAACATGGAATTTCACACTTTCTCACACACACACACACACTCACTCACACAAACACAAGGATGTTCTCCTGGTACGCACTGACCCAGCAGCGTACATATAGATATAGGATAAGATAGCATAATTTATAAGATAATGCAGACAGACAAATCTCGTGCATTCCAGGAAACACACTTGAGGAACTGCATGCATGTTGCATATCTCAGCAGTCCATGAGGATTTCAGGCGCAACAGAACACATGCGGAAACTCACGCTTCAAGTACACAGTCTTCTTATTGCAGGATTGGCGGCACCACCTGCTTTCTTCCTCTCTGCTTGTCCTTCACACATTCCTTTCTTCCAGGCATTCCTCCAGGTGCTCGCCCGACGCCACGCACCACTGACCCTCCATACTTCATACAGAATAGTCCATGTTTATTCCTTCTGCATCCACATGCACTCCCACCGGGCTGCAAAGAGAGGCAGAAACGAAGAAAGGGATTAAAAAGCCATTATTCTACGCTCTCCTTTGACTTTGGTCTGTTTTCAACAAAGGCTCGGACATGGAAAGCCTTTTAGGGACAAACAGCAGGGGTTATACACGGTACTCGTATATGAATTTATGAGTGCATCCCAATGAGGGAGTGCTGGACTTGAACTCTGCTCGCCCTGGTCTCAAGTGCCCATGTGTACCGACAATAAGCGTTATTAACCTCCGAATAAAACACTCCTGACCCTTCATGTTTCATTCGCCATGAATAAAAACATGAGAGCAAACGGAGGAACAAGGAAGGAGACAAAAGGCGAGACAGAGAGAAAGAGACGGAGGCTGGCTGAAAGTAAAGAGCAGGTTAGTTCTTGTGCAGAGCTCTGCCTCCCCCCGCCTCTCTATACATATATATGTTTTGGTTTTTCAACAGGTGAGAATTACCCCATGCAGTTCATTCCTTCGACAATGGCAGCTGCAGCAGCATCTGGACTCAGCCCGTTACAACTGCAGGTAAGACGAAAACACCTGGTCTCGTGAAATTTCATCAAAATCACCACAATATCTTAACAAAACCAAAACTATCCGCATGGCTGCCACTTAAAGAGTCAAGCACATTTTTTTGTAATTGGGGTGAACCAACCTTTAAAATGAAATTGCACAGACAGGGTGAGTAACTGTGGAGACGAGCAGAAGCTGTTTGACGGCGAGGTGGTGAAAAGTAAGGTGTGTGCCTGTTTGTGTGCGAGGTGTGCTTCAGTTTCACCTGGATTCATTTTGCAACAGCAAAAAACTTTTTAAAACCTCTCTGGCAAAACTTTCTCACCTTTAGTCACGACTAAAACCTCAAATCGCCTAAAACTTAAGTCCTTCTTAATCCAAAACTGTTTCATTGCTTAAACTCAAACTCAAAGGATCCAGCTTATCCTGTCGTTATCTTTTCATACTTGTAAAAAAGAGTTTACATCATCTCGAAGGTGGAGGCTGTAACAAGCAAACTAAAGAAGTGCCTTCACAGTATCTACGATGATAACTCGAGTGTTTCACAACCAAATAAACACCTGCAGCAGAACCGAGGTTTCAGAGCAGCAGCAGGAACAAAGAGACAGCTATGACGGTGAGGGTTTGTACACTGACAGAGTACATAATAGATCTAATCCTGAGGGTGTAACCAGTAGGCCCAAGACAATAGCACAGACGTGAGCTGATAAGTGGAAAAGACATTCAAGATAAGAAGCTTTGGCAAACTAAATGAAACTCCTACTTGTTCTAACCTTGCCCTGAGTTCAAGTGGGACAAAAAACCTGCAACATTTTCATGAAATTAAACGCTTCCTATCATTGCACATCCATTGCACTTCCACTCAAACAGCATAATAGTGATTTAGTCTATATGTGGTGCATGAAACCTTTTATATTGTGCACATGAGATCTAGAGGCCAAGACTATTAGGAAACCTGCTATCAGGTAGAGTTCAACTGTGAGAAAGCAGCGTCAACACTATAATAAAAAAGAAGAAGTAGCTATTTTGCATGAGGAGTGATAATAATGACTGCACAGTTAAACTGACAGAAGGCCTAACTTTTATATTATAACAATAATAATATTTTGTATTTGTGACTTTGGTTCTTTGTACAGATAACCAATATTCTCAGCAGCTTCATGTTGCGGTATATGTTCATAAATAGGCCAGAAAACATCCATAAGAGCAAAAATGATGTGTGAAGGAGCGAGGAAATACGAGTGGAAGCTGGCAGAGGCCCAGCATGCACTCATCGTCTCAGCCTCACTTCTTAATGAATGTGAATGGAGCTAGCATTTTTTCAATAAAACAACATGACGCACTGGTTGAAGATAAAGCTCTATAGGCCGACGCGAACATGCTAGCCCGCTTATCTGCTGCCTGTCAGTTGTGTCAAGACAAAAGCTGTTATGATGAATCACAGAGGAATTCCACCCCACCAGCACAACACCTGGCCCAGGCAATTCATCAAATATTTTATTGCCGCTTGACACCTGTGGTTTGAGAATAGCACTTATCCATAATGGTTATCATAGAACATATTTGCACAGGGGGGGAAAAAAGTGAAACAAAAACGGAAAAAAGGAAATAAAAATGAAGTCGCTACTCTTTAAAGGGGGTTTGGAATTTCTCAGCACGACCCCGCCACCAATCGAGCTGTACCTACTATCAGTGGAAAGAACAAAAGCCCTCAAAAGCTTTTTCACCGGCAAACAATGTTGCTTCATCATGTCAGTCATTACCATAGCATGGCTTTTGGATGTTACAAGAATCCTTATCTCAGTTTATTCAATTTGAATTGTGGTTTTCGCTTATCGAGGCCCTCATTAGCCGCTATTGACTTAGCAAAGCGCCACGCTGCGCTGAGGGGATCGGAGCGTCGGCGCTGCCTATCTCCACTCCTGGCTTTGAAATGATCAAAAGAGTCTCTTACCTCTCACAAGAGTGAGAGGTAAGAGGATGAATGATGTCGGAGATGCAAACTCATTCACATTTAAACACTGCCTGAGACGCGGAGAATGAGAGGCAGAGAGGAACCTGAATGAAAGAGGAAGCTTCTCATCATGGCGTTGTCTGAAATCGAGTAGGAGACTGAGAAAGGGAGGAAGACAGAACGCGTGGGGAAGTGTTTATGAGAGAGAAGGGGAAAAAAAAGGGTGATTATCTGAGGAATTTTTGTGAGACGGAGGCGCTGGCTTCCAACACATGTTTGGACATTGTTTTGACAACAATGCCTACGCCAAAAGCAATCATGATGAGATTTATGAGCCGTACTTGTTTAGTTATGTATCTTCATCTCAAAAAATTTGCCAGGAGCACTCTTTGTGCTGTGGTACAGCGGTGCTCGCAGCTCGATGGGATGGACACAATAAAAGCACCTGCACAGTGTGCTGCAGCCTTGTGATAAAAGCGTACTTCGTGAAGTTAACATGGATCCGCATCTTGAGTCAACACTTAACCTCTGTATATGTGTCATATAGGTTGCATCTTTTGTGAGTGCCTTTGCCGCAAATGTGAGCTGCTTGTTTGAGTGAGAGCTTGACAACTACAGGGTTTCCCTCACGAGTTTTGTTAGTAATTTAGCTTTTATATGCCCTTATATTTATTATATCAATAATTTCTATACAGCTATCATATGATATGATGTGTCAGAATCCGACAGATCCTAGCACATCTCGTCTCATTATCAGTATAGCTGTGTAAAAACAATAGCCTACCTCATCCCCGACATGTCCTCTGCTGCAGCACCTCTGCTTGTTTATTGAAGCGTAATCAGTGCAACATCGAATTTCTGCAGAGGTCTTTATTTCAGGTCAGGCAATCCACGTCTGCTTCCAAATTCTGCAGGAAACCCTAAACGAACGTGACTCTGCTGTAAGAGATTTACAACAAACCCGCTGAGTAGAGTAGTCGTTTTATTTCTCTACATCCTGCACTATCTTAAGCCCTTTGGCCTGCATGTAGCCATTGTGGTTACGCTGTAGTGCCACAGTGGCTCTCTCTCTTTCTCAGCTCTGGCTCTGCTTTCTTTACGGGCTCTGCCTTTGGGAGGTGAGGGACAAGGACAGCATTGAAAATCTGTTTTCTCACGGTCATTGTGAATGGATGTTTTCCACCCAGACCCTTTGCTAACATTCTTCTGCTAACTTCTTGTTTCACTGCTCATCACTTATTTACAGTATCATGCATGAAAACTGTCTCCGGCCTTTGCCTCTGCCCTTGACCCTTTGACCCTTTGTTGTTTGTCAGTTTGGCGACGTGTGAACTGAGGCCAGACGCACCGTTGCACTCATGAAAAATAAAATAAAAATGTATCTGACAAGCACTTACATATACAACATTGAATGCATTATAGGGTGAGGTAAACGTACAGTTTAATTTATGTAGTTGCATGCATTAGTGTGTCATTAATCATCATTCGTAATCAATACAACGTGTTTTTCCATTGTGCTTTTGGTGAGTCAGACTGCTGGGAATAAGACGTTACAGTAAAGGTGTTGGTGATGTCTTGGTCCAGTGCACATGCTGAGATCTTGCCTGTTTTTGAGTATTTTTTACTTATTAGTCTCAGTCACACTTGGCTTCACAATGGCCTTAACTCTAGTGTGTGAAACTGTGCATTAGCCTATAAAAAGCATTGTAAATGCACAATTACACCATGTTAGTTCTGCGTTAGCGCTCTTCTGCTACATACTGCAGTCAAGTACACACCAGCTGGCATCAAACACTTTTAATGCCAAATCTGTGCTCAGTACAGGATGGACAGATGTTGTAGCCAGACTCCTCCAGATGTTTCGTAGCTCTGCCCTGTAGCATGCCTTTAGACAGCTGGCTGGCACCGATGGTCAAGCGGGCATAAGCTGGCACACACACAGGGCATAACCTGCGCAAGCAACAAGATGCTTGCCGTTTCCCCAAATCTCCTCAGAAAGAGACAGCTCAATGAGGTGAAGAAACTTGTCAAACCAGAAGCAGGACAACAGAAATGTTTGGCAAACGCAGCCCTGTTGTGCTCGACTCATTACGATCTGACAGCTCTGATAGCGCAAATGTTGTGCTATTGGCGTGGGAACTTGATGGGGCCAATTGTTTCCAGGGCCTCGGAGCAGACCCCTTCACAAATAGTGGATTCCTGCTGAAGAAAGGCCCCCTTTGTCGCAGCTAATTCGAGTGAAATACAGTTGCTTAGCAGACATTCTTGTTGAAATCATAAGACTTTCCTCGCTGTCTGTCTCGATGCTCCGCTCATTACTGTTTCAGTGCGTGAGGCATGAAGACAATGGCGAGGAGCAAAGTTTCGTGCCCCGGAGTCACGATTGGTGGTTTGTCTCGAGTTAAAAAGCTGCAGCATCTGTTCCGTAGAAGCGAACTGGACGTGAGATAATGGCTGTCTTTATGCAGCTCGCCTCTCTGTGTATCTCTTTCACTGTCTTGGACACAGCTAACCCTCCCAGTGAAATATTTAGCCTCCGTCGTCTGTGTGGGCCAGCTCAGTGGCAGTCAATCCATTTCAATCTCTTCCTCCTCCTCCTCCCCCTGAAAACCTGCTGAAAAAGACAAAACCTCATTTGTTTTGTGTACTCCTGAGATCGATAGCAGCTCGACACTAAAAGAGGCCAGCTAAAGGGATTCTCCACTCAGTCCTAATGGGACAGGCAAGGCTGTTGGCAGGCTACAATATAGCAGTCCGGAGTCAGACAGCGATGCCCACACCCAGTCCACAACACCATCACCTTCCCTCTGCTTATGGATTATACAAAAGTAGGCCAAGGCTACTAAAAAAAACCTGCTGATGATCAGGAGGGTCAAAAATGACAAATCGTTTGGATTTTAGTCAAATTAGCACTAACGTCCAAAGGCCAGTCAGATAGTCCAGACAGCTGTGGCATGGCTGGAGGCCCTCTTTGTCAATTTGTAATTTAGGAAATTGTCTTCCCTTGGGGTTTGACTGAACGGCGAGAGCTCTAGTTGGGGTTGTTTACGCTGCACATTGGCCTCCCCAGTCGCCAATCAATCTCGGAGTGTCTTCGAGAAACAGAGAAAAAATAAGGTAAGAGCTCTCGTTCGCAGCCTTTTGTTTGTTCAACAGTTCCCTCTCCTCGTTTGGAACTGCTGACGGAATCGCTGCTAACAGCACAATAGCGGTGGGTGTGTTTGCGCACAAGCCGGCGCGGGTGTGAGATCCTGTGTGTTTTACCTCAAAGACTCGTGTGTCTGCTCCCCCAGGAGCTGTAAGAATATCAGGCATCACCAGAAGTAACTCTGCGGTCGGCTTGATTGACGCGAGAGGCCTCACCACCAGCCATTCAAGGCACATTCTTATGGGGATCTCATATCGCCAGGGGTTGGCCCGGGCGCTCCTGGTGCCTTCCAAGGAAAATAAGCGGCGTGACATCAGGGCTTTGTTTCAACGGCGAGGCCCCTTCTGTTTGTGTTTAATATCGCTCCGAGAGAAGTGGAAAGAGGGCCAGCCAATTTCTCTGGCCCCAACCGCTGAGCCTGGCGCTTCAGCGGTGAAGCGACGGTGGTCTCGTGTGTCTGCGGCGCAACACTCTCTATCCCCCTCTCTCTGCTGCTCTATCGCACACTCTTCGCTTCTGGATCTCTGGCCTCAGGAGGCTTTGCAGTTTTGACTACAGGGAAATCAGATCTCACAACACCGGGGGCCGCTTAGGCTGAGGGGCCAGAGAGCAGAAAGAAGCGGAGACGGAGGTATGAAGAACGATCGCGGGACAAAACGTCGAGACAAAAGAAGAAGGGAGAGAGTCCGAGGGAGATCAAAAGAGAGGAGGACAGACGTGGGACAGGAACGTGGAGGGGGGGGGGGGGGATAGATGAGGTGAGAGTAAGGAAAAATGAGAGGAAAGCACATGAAGGATCGAGAGGAGGGAGTCTTAAGTGAAGGCCAGCCACGTCTGGGTGGTTTTCCTGAGGACAGGCTCTTTGATACTCCAGCACTCACACTCCAATGCATTTAGACAGGGGTTGACAGTGGTTACAGGCAGCGGTTTGTCTGGCCAGCTAGCTTTGATTTAGAAGACCCTGGACTGTGGGCCGAGTATTTGACTCTTTGATTTTGGTTGGATGGAAAATCGGTACTTTTTTTTTTTTTTGCTACATTTAAAGTTTTCGTCCAACCCTGAAGGCAGATGTATTAACTTTCCAAGTGTTTTTTTTTTTTTAAGTTTCTATTATTTTTACAATATTTTCAAGTGTTTTTCAATTGACTCGGGCCCAAGATGTAATTGCAGTATGACTACACCTACTTAAACATGATTATCCACTATTGTCTTTGGGATTAAAGATGGAGAAGAAACTCAGTTGTCTGGACTGTTAATGCAAGGACTAACCATATGTGACAAGATTAGTCTCAAGTGTTTTTTGAGACTCATGAAGTATTGTTTGCGATCCTAATTTGATTTTATTTTATTTGCCTGTTGCAATTTAAAATTACAGCTCTGTTGTGAAAGCCAAGACTCTCAAAAAAAGGTTAAATAGTCAGGATAACAAAAGCAGCTTTGTGGCTTATTTCCATTGTGGTTCACTCTTTGTTTTTTGCTTTTTTGAAATATAAAGAAAGGCAGCCTTCTATTGTTAGCAATGCTGAGCCAGGCATTGTCTAAAAAGATGATTTCCATACTTGCACTCTCATTTTTTTTTTTTTTCCGCAGAACCAAGTATTAGATATCCAATTTTGGATAGAAGGAAGAATTCAAGCAAAGCATTCAAATGTTTCTTTAGCTATTGTTTGGATTTATTTCTAGATGCAAATCGATATAAAAGCTGCTCCCAGCATCTGTTGAAAGAATAAGGGTCAGAGACGGATCGTAGATAATTCAGAATAAAAAGGCTTTGCTGGAATGCCTCCCTGATAAATACTCGCCCTCTCAAACAAATTTTCCGTTTGTGCGCGACACTCCTGTCTTCAGGGTCTAGGTGTGTGTGTGTGTGTGTGCGCACGCACATTTGTTTCCATATGAGTCCAGTGTGTGTTTGGCTCAGACACACACCCATCAAACCTCAGAAGATGCGGGCAGCACCAGAGAGAGGATACAGCAAAAAAAAAAAAAAAAAAAAAAAAACACAACAGGATCAAGGTTGGTTGGGGGGGGGGGCAGAAGAAAAGAGAATGAAAGAGGAAAGCCACTGACTAGCTGCTGGCGAGCGATGTTAATAGCCTGTCGGTTTTGCTGGTTTCTTCCCTTTTTGCAGCAGCTGTATGCCGCCCAGCTGGCAAGCATGCAGATCTCGCCGGGAGCCAAGATGACTCCCCTCCCGCAGGCTCCCAACTCCTCCGGCCCCCTTTCCCCCTCCGCCCTGAAGAACGAGAAGCGAGCATGCAGTCCTGTCACTCAGATTAAGGTGAGTCCATCCTGGTCAATGTTGGAAAATGGTTGATGTGGAATGGCAGAGCTGTTTAAATGATTCAACAGGATTTATACCAGCCAGGTGGACCTATTGTGATTGATCGTACTGAAATTAAGGAGATGAACCAACAAGCAGGAGGCAAAGACAACAGGACCATGAAGGAAAGTTGACTATATGCAATAAACAGTGCTTAAGGTATATATATTGGGAAAACAGGGTCTCTGTGGTGCACAAAGTAATCGACAACATAATAAGACAAAGGAAACAGTGAGTTTGGAATATGTTCGGCAGGAAAACACACAAGAAAAATAATGATAATGATCAGTTCAAGTAAAAGTGAGAGGCTGGAAATTTGGAAGTTGTTGAAACAACGATCTGCTCATGGGCCTGTGCTTTTCACCGTCAATTAGAAGCAGCTTATTTAAAAGTCAGACACTGATACACACAAACACACACACACACGCACGCACACACACTGACACTGGCGCTGGCTGCTGTTTGGCAGGAGCCCAGACCCCTTCACTGGAGAGAGCGTATGCCTCATCTTTACTCGACGACGAGGCAGTAATGGAAGCCATGTGTGTGTGTGGGGCACAGCTGCAACCGGCGTCACAATAGACCGGCGTCAGAGCTCGCCGCACTCAAACAGTAGTGCTGTGCTTTCCAAACTCCCCACCCACCGCCCCCACGCATGCTCAACCCCCCCCCTCCCCCCGCTGCACTTTGGCCTGCCACCCGCAGCCAAATTCAGTCAATTACACTTCCAATGGTGACCCATTTTCACAGAAGAAACATCATTATGCCAAAATGTTGCTTTATAGCCAGCGTCTGTGTCACACTTTATATTATCCCAAGCTTCTCCACAAGTAGTGTTTCAGCATTAGCAGTGTTGGTGAACTTCATGCTGTGCCAATGGACGGACCAAGGAGAAGGGGGTTATGCTGCACGACGTTTCGATGCATGTTTTCATACTACACTCCTTACTGGAATCCAGAAATTTAATAGAATTTGAATTTGAAACCTACATTGTTTACATCCACGTCCTCTGTTGCTGCATTGTTATGTTTCTTGGTGCATTGATGTCTCTGAATGTTGATCACTGGAATAGCGTGAAAACCATTGGCAGGCCTGCACATCACGCTCCCACGTGCATGTGCGACCTTGTGTGCATATGTAAGATGCTAACAAAATGAGGGCCGCCCTTAAAAACGTGCTTCAAAGTGCTGCTAGTGGACCACAAAGAATACACATTAATTAGTGACACTGATTAGAAACTGGGCCACATGCTGACTGAGTTTTTAATGGCTTCTTTCAGTTATATTTTCATACAGATCCTGATCCTTTTAAAACCGATGCGTCTTAACTTAACAGGAGGAAGGATCCACGCAGCCATTGAACCTCTCAGCCAGACCCAAGACAGCCGAGCCTCTTCGCTCCCCGACGTCCCCGACACAGAGTCTGTTCTCCGGAAACAAGACCAGCCCTACAGGCATGGGAAAGGGCCGCATCCCGAGCCCCATCCCCAGCATGGGCAGGAACACCTCTCTGGGTATGTAGCAAACACACATATGCACCCCAGCACTGGTGTTACAGAGGAAGTGGACTCAACACTCAACACAAATGAGGAGTTTCAGAGGATTTAATGTCTCTTCAGACAACAATAGTGCATACGACAAGTCAAGGTATCCAAAGCAAAGGCAGGGAGAACAGTCAGAATCCAAAAAGGGTCATAAACAAAGAACACTGGAATCACAAGAAAACGCTGGATAACAAGACACATGGTATGAAGCCTCTGGCAGGAGAAAGAGGAAAGACAAAAGGTATATATAGGGAGGGGCAGGTGGACAATAGGGCACAGGTGAAACACATCAGGCTGATTAGGAAGGGCGGGAAACTTGACAGGAACTTAAGGAATGAACAGAAACCTACCAAAATAAAACAGGAAGTGAATCACAAACACAAACTTGACAGATCATGACAACCACTGGGTGGCCAAAAAGAAGTGCATTAGCGTTGGCTTTACTGAAATGTTCAATAAGAAAAAGCTGTGAGGGGCAACACTCACATACACATGTGCACATACACAAACTCTCACACACAAACAAACACTCCTGTACGCCGCTGTATTGTTCACATCTGTACATCCATCCAGAGCAAACAGCTTAAAACTGCGCCTTCCCCTCAACCGGAAAAACAAAAACACCACCCACCCAAACACCACCCTTTCCCCCTGCCACACACAGACAAACCAAGCAGCGTTGCATGCGCCTGATAGGCTGCAGACACCTCAACCCCACGAGGAGACCTGTGTGTGAGTGTGTGTGTGTGTACTGGTGTGTGTGTGTTTGTGTTTTACAGGAGTCCAAAGCCCTGTATTTAGCCCCAATGAAAACCCCGGCAGCGGAAGCAGTGAAACCCAGCACACGTTATTTGGTTTTTAAGAGCTTCCTCACATCATTGTCTGCCCGCGTTAGACCTTTTATGCCCCTACCTCTGCTATCTGTTATTAAGGCCAATCTAAACCCTCTCATTATATCCCCCCAGAAAACAATTTTGCCAGCTCCTCTGGAGTGGCTTTGAGGACGCGTCGCTTGTGTTCCCTGCAAAGTTATTTTTTGCCCATTTTAACGGCCACCCAAGCATACAGGGCTTCCTACTCGTCTGCTAATTAAACGAGGAGGGCGACGGAAACTTTGGCATCCTTTTATTTATTTATTTTCTTCCTCGTTCTTCAAATGTGCATCGGCTTCAAGAGCGCGAAGCACGGTACATAAACAAGGAGGAGCTTCGGTCATGTTTAGACACAAGTGGAAAACAACTTCAGCAGCATTTTGCCCCTGATAAGACTGGAAACATCCCCTTTTTTTTTTTTTTTTTTTTTTTACAGATGTTTAAATAGCTGTTCTAGGAATTCGTCTGCAGCCATTCTGGATTTTTCAGAGCTTGCTGGTGTTTGAAGGAGCTTGAAACACGCACATACAACAAACTGGGTTGTTCAGGTGTTTAAATATACCATTTTTCTGCTAAATTTATATTAATTTATTTGTGTCCTCTTCTCATTAGTTCTTGCTAAAAAAGAGAAAATTCACACACTTTTTGGACCAACCAGAACTCAGCAACACTTGAATCAGTCTCCAATAGTAACCTGGTTGTTGCCAGGCTGTTGTCAACTCTGATCAAACCACTTGACCACATAATATTAGTTTGTTTCTGAGTTGAACTTCAGTTGTTCCCTATTTACAGTCGTCATTAATGCTTGAGGTTGATGAATAAACCCTGGCCAGTTGTATTGAAGCCACACAGTCTTTGTTTTGCTTTCCCGTCCGGCCAATCAAAGTAACAAACGCTCGTCCCTCTCTGCTGTCCCGTCCTCCCCTCCCAGACATCCTGTCCAGCCTCAACTCCACAGCGCTGTTTGGGGACCAGGACGCGGTGATGAAGGCCATCCAAGAGGCCAGGAGCATGAGGGAGCAGATCCAGAGGGAGCAGCTCCACCACCAGCAGCAGCAGCCAGGACACCAGAGTCTGGAGGCCAAACTGTCCGCCCTCAGCAGCATGAGCCTCAACAACGGCAACAAGGTTAGAGGGACAGACCGATCACATGCGGCTACATAAGAAGACACTGATAAGCTGATAAGGTCTATAAGAATCACATGGTCTAAATGCAGTTTTCAAAGGCATTTTCTTTCATGTGAAGAAAGAATTCTGATTGAAATGCTGATGGGTCTGCATGCACACATCCACAAAACGTACATCATGTACAGTCCATGTGACACACATCAGCAAGCAGTGGGGGAGAGTGACATTCGCCCATGAACTGCACTCCTGCGGTCCTGTCACTTGAGTATTTCCATTTTATGCTACTTTGTACCTTCATTTGTCAGCTATAGCTACTGTGAAGGTTTTACAGAGAGAACATATGATCAGCTTTTAAAACAGGATGCATATTAGGCATTAAAACACTTAACAGTGCATTAAAAATGTAAAAAAGTAGCATCACCTGGACCAGGTGAAACTGTAAGAGGCTGTGTACATGTTAATGCGTCAGTAGTACTAGTTTGACACTCTGATAGGTCCTGTTTTGCATAATAAATATATTTACTTTTGATACTTAAGTAGATGTTGCTGATAATTACTTTTTACTTTTACTTCACATTTTGATGTTTCTTTTTATTGGCTAGCCGTTAGAGGAAGCTGTACCTCCAACACAGAAATTTCAAAGTAAAAGCACACAAACACTCAAAGAAAACAGTCACAGTCACAGTTTCTTGGATTCAGAGTTTATTAATTCAAGGATCTTTTATATCACCACATCTTAATCCCATATGCTTGATATCATTACTTCTCATTCAGTAAAACATGTGTTGAGAAGAAAAGGGATAGGATCTATTTTGTATTTATCCCGTCCAGATCCATGCACCGTTCTCTCCTGCTGCTTCACACACACACTCAGATAAATCTCCAGACTTTCTCCAGCACGTCTTTGGCCGAGCGTTCAAGGTCTCAGCTCAGCTCCTGCATGAGCCTGAAGAATATTCATGGATGATATTTGGTGTTGTTTGGCTCGGCCTGCAGCTCTAGAGGACTTCTCTTTTCTCCTCTCATCTCCACGGCCACCCAGAAGCCAACAGCTTTGAAGAGGGAGCAGCTGGGCCAATGACAAGTGATGGTTTTGGCGTGTGTGTGTGTGTGTGTGTGTGTTTGTGTGCCTGCTTTGACTGAGACTGAGTGGGTGTTTTTTTGGAGAAGAGATGGTGTTAACATTAGTGTGTGTGTGTGTGTGTGTGTGTGTGTGTGTGTGTGTGTGTGTGTATAATGGAGTCCAGCTCTCCACTTGCCCTGGAGGGGGGATCCCGGCCTCAGGGTTTTAGCCCAATTAAAGGGCCTTTCTCAGGGAAGGGACCTCCCCCCTCCATGCTCACCTCACACCTCCCCCCCCCCCCCCCCCCCCCCCCCCCCCCGCTCATCTCTCCCCCTTGGGCTGAAGGAGACAGAGTCTTTGTACCAGGATCTCATGTCCAGAGGGAAATCCATATTCCAAAACATCTTCAATCAGTCTGATCAGCCAATCATAGATTCCAGGGATCAGACATTCAGTAAAATAGGAAACATGATTAAACCGGGTCTCCTGCGCAATTGATCCCATGTTGCTTACATGGGTGAGGAGAAGGAGGAGGAGAGGAACTCATGAATATTTTAGGGGTGGAGACTTTGAACCCACCAACCCCAAGTAGGTCATGATTGGTGCACTCCAAGGATAGGCTGTTTTGAATTTTTTGGACTTGTTTGCTTTGCATCTTCTGTAGGAAAACATCCAAAATCTGGCAAAATATATCTCTGCTGTACTTATCCTCAGTCCCAAGTTGATTTTTTTTATAAGTCATTATACTAGTAAACACTGAGAAACTCATAAATATAAATATACAACAGCCTGGACTAATAAACTGTTGATTAAAATTTAATGTGAGTTGTCTGCTGCAGGTCTGGCAAAAATCCCACCGACTAAGTTTGTGCTTTTAAAGAGCTTTCCGCGCAGAGTTAACTTTGAGATGATCACACATTAAGGTGAGCGTGTCGCAGGGAGAGCCCTACATGCTTCTCAAGCTCTATATTTTCCAACTTTATAAGAACAAAACCAAAGCAATGCAGTAATTTGGTTTATAGCTCCATGCCTCCTAATAAAAAGCTCATTTGGAAAGTCTCAAAGTAATTGTTTCCGGTTCGAGGACGACAGCACGCCGTGCTGTTTGTTGTCAGTTTGTTATTCGTTACCTAACAACAGCAGCTCAAAGACTCTTTCTCTTTGCTTTAAATGCATAATTTTTTCTTTGGGACGGAGAAGTTTTTTTTGTGTTTTTTTTTTCGAAAGCGCTCAAAGGCTTTGCTCTGTCTTAAACAATTCATGGATGGAACTTGCTGGATCGTGAGAGTGTGACTCACCCGCTCCACCTCGGGAGGCAATGAGACCAGCTCTTTTTCTTTACCTTGGATTTGTGTGTTGTTTTCTGTTCGGCGAATAAATTTGTTACTCAAATCCTCCCCTTAGAAACTTTGAGGCTCTGCCCAAGCCTTTTTTGTTTTATGACATTGTACGAACACAGCATATTAGGCG
This sequence comes from Chelmon rostratus, assembly GCF_017976325.1. Taxonomy (NCBI): domain Eukaryota; kingdom Metazoa; phylum Chordata; class Actinopteri; order Chaetodontiformes; family Chaetodontidae; genus Chelmon; species Chelmon rostratus. The sequence continues at coordinate 25,035,943 of NC_055663.1, forward strand.
TCTTTGGAGGGAGTGAGACAACTGCTGTACATGGTATCTCAGTGTAATACTGAATGTTGAGCTATTTATTGCCGGCGCTGATTCGACTCAAAGCGAGCCATCGCGGTGACGTCCGAGTGCGTGTGTTTGTGTTTATTTCACTTTCTGTTTGTGTATTTCTGTCCCACAGCATTCATTTCAAGCATAGACGACATAGACGTTTCCCTAAGAGCCGAAACTGATCCTGGCCTCCTTTGTGTGTGTGTGTGTGTGTGTGTGTGTGTGTGTGTCCTGGCTCTGCGCTGGCCTTGGCCATGTTAATGTCATTATAGCTGGTGTACAGACGAGAGGCCTGGCCAGTTAGTGGCATTGTTGAGTATCACCTTACGCTTACGTTGCTTCCAGCTGGCCTGCGGCTGCCAAAGCTCACTGAAATAGCCACTGTGTATGACTGTGTGGGTGTGTGTGTGTGTGTGTGTGTGTGTGTGTGTGTGTGTGTGTGTGCATAAAAGCCTGTGTGCATTTTTTTTTCATCTAAACAGCCACAAAACACTCCCTAAGCCCACTTGAAGGAAAACACCAAGTTTCTGAGAGGTTGGCACATTACTCAACACATGACATGTTTTGGATGAAAACATGAAACTCGACCATGTGTCCCTGGTAGATTGTTCACTCGGGCTCTAACTCATTACAATATAACGTGATAACATGCAGAAGTGCGCGCGCTAAGTTATCTTAAACGTGTGACAGCCTTGCACAGGAACTTTGTGAAGTTTGGATGAAAAATAATACAGTGCTTTGAACCACGAGGGGCTACTTTTCCTGTTTCCATAAGAGGGGAAGGTGGTGGGTGATGGCAGACTGAGAGCAGGTAAAATCTACAAGGAGCATAAAGTGTTTTTATGGCTCCAGATCTGTTGTCTCACTTCGGATGATGCTGGGCATGCACACGATCACTCAACAGCCGATTCTAAATTGCAAGCATTGAATGACGGCGTCGGCATTCACAACATTTAAGTTGACCGAGGGGCTGATGTGCAGAAACCTGCTGTATTCTTCTAAAGCTGTGAGCTGATCCCTCGGCAGCTGTGCAAAAGTGGGTTTTGACACTTTGCCAGAAATATAGAATTTAAAGAAATGACATTAATTTTTCTTTAAAAATTAATTAATGACCAAAAAGTATTAAAAACTAGAGCTTAAATGACTACCATCGGGAGGTCAGGGTGAACTGAAGTTATATTGTCCTCACTCTATTTATAAATCATACATTTTTATACATGTTAAGTCAGATTTGTAAAAGTGTAAAACGCTATTCAGTAGACCTCCTTTATTTCTTGAACATGCACATTCCTCTCAGACTAAGTTTTGTGTACTTCAACCAAGTATTTATTCAAAACTTTTGCATGGTTTTTAAAATTCACAAGATCTCTAAATTTTATGGTCTTTAATCTAATCTGGCCCATTATAGAGGAATGTCTTTTGTCTGCGTCCTCTTTAATAAAGTCGGTCGGCAGGCTTGCACTTTCTGCTGGTAGAGCAGAATGAGTCTGGAAGGAGGCGAGGAGGGAGGAAATGGTTGTATAGAAGTTTATATTGGCTCTGCTGGTGATTTTGGTCTTTGTAGGAAGCAAGCCTGTGAAACCGACAGCTCAGACAGTTCCAAGTCTTGATTAAAGGTCGACGTAATGTTGCTGTATTTGAAGCCTGAATGATATACATTATAATAATGTATACTACAAAGCTGAGTCTGGCACCTGCAAATAGACTGTTGAGTGTCTACTTCTCTGGGGCTGGAGCCTCAAGGGGTGGAGGGCTGGTGGTGGTGTTAAGGGCTATGAATAGGAGGAATGGTGAAAAGGAGAAAGAGGGGAGGAGGAAAAAAAACAGAACGGAGCTGACTGACAGCTCTATCGGCACACAGAAAAATCTGGAGGAGAGAGAAAGAAAGATGAAGAAAATAGGAAGAGAGAGGGGGAACATCGGGAGGGGGACTGAGGAGGCTGCCAAACTTGATTGGCCCGGGAGGAGACAGTAAACGGTTGCGGGTCAGCTGGAGGCACGCCGCGCTGGCGGTAGGCGAGTTGTAACTGTGGTAATGAGCTCAATACGGTGTGGATAAAAAAAAAATGTTTGGAGCGTTACCCTAGCAACAGTGGACAGACGCAGACGCCAAGAAGAGGAGAGACCAGGCGGAACAAAAAGAGTCGGGTGTCTCTTAAATTTAGAAATATACATTCAGCAGCAATATTGGACTGAAGACCCAACGAACAGTGTGTTAAACAAACTGCAGCGGCACACATGGGATGTGTTTCTGGGGTTTCTTGTTTGTGCAGATTCAAAGTGGCTTTTTTAAAAATATTTTTAATTAGTCGTCAGTCTCAATCTTCTGCTCCGTTTCATTTATCTTTGTCCTTGCACAGGTCCTTCATTGTGTTTGATTATTAATTAAGTCCTTGGTTAGTCAACTTGTTGGCTTTGAAGTCAAGTGTAACTCGTTTTGCTCCTATTCAGACCTGGGTTAAATAGTAATGCAATATGAAGCAGGTGATTGGCGGGTTCAGTAGTGCCAGATAAAAGTTTGCTTCCTCTTCATTGTAATTGGCTGAGCATCACTCCCGAACCGCTGACAGTGGCTGTTTTTCACCAGGTAATTCCTCTGTGATGAAGAGTCGAAGACAAAAGCATTCGGAGGAGCACAGTCCAATAGAGTACACAAAATAAAGGGAGTCTCATAAAAAAGAGAAAGTTTTGAAAAAAAAAAGTCTATAATGCTGCTCCAAAAGGCAGCAGTCCAGTATCAAACCAGCAGGCGCACCAGCCAAACCTATTTCAATCTTGACTAAACAAAGCAAAGACAGCTCCTTATTGCATTTGCCACAAGAGCTTTCAAGTAGACCAAAAGTAGACCAACCGCATGGAGTATTTGCAAATTTTGACCCAGGTCTGCTGTTAATCTGTATTTTGGATCAGTCTACCTCTATTGATGCTGCCCTAGTCCATTTTCCAAAAAGCCTAACTCCACTGTGCATTAGTTTTCCATCGGCCTCCTCCCGCTTACCAGCAACATTCGTACGTCTTTAACTACGTAGGATGTTTAGAAATTATTCCCATTAGAGCATCTAATAAAATATTGCGGAGCAGCCATGATTAGCATCGTTTTGAGAACTGCAAATCTCTCGAACTTTTAGCGCTGAAGTGCCAATGGTTGACTCTCACTGGTCTGAAAGCATCATCATGAGCCACATCCACTTTTCCCAGCCTATTGTTTAGCATTACAAGATTACAAAGAACTCCTCAGTGGACTCGAGGTCTTATTCTTGTCTCTGGACTAGTTTTCCATTCCATTCCTCTTCCTTTTTTCTTTTTTCTCTCTATCTCTCTGTGTCTCCGTCTTTCTCTCTTTTCTTTAGTCCTTTGTTAGGCGGTTGCTTCCTGCGGTGAGCATGGCACTGCCCAGGCACATGTTCTGTGGTGGGCCTGATTACAGCCCTGCCGTAGTGCTGACATTGGCCCGCGCCGACTCCTCATCTATAAACACACACACACACACACACACACACACACACACACACACACACACATGAACACATACACGCTGGCCCCTAAGTTCCACCAACCCTGCCAGCGGCTACCGCGGCATGACTTCACCCGGCAACCATTCCTTGCGTCAAACAAAATGCCTCTGTCACCAGAAAAAGGAGGAGAGCCGAGAGGGAGGAAGGGAGGGAGGGGAGGCCGGGGAGAAGAGAAGAGGAGGAGTGTAGCTGTGCGGTAGCAGCGCGGAGGGTTCGATGTTTTCCACCACAGTTTGGGAGCGTGGTTGGGTAATTTTAGCTGGAAGGCCCCGAGGCGGGCTGCTCGTAGAAGTTATTTGTCTCAGAAGTGGAGAGGCAGGCAGACGGCAGAATCAGAGGGAGCGCATGATGATGGGCGGTTCGGAGGCTGTTGATTAGCATGGGCTTGAAGAGGCTCTGACTTGTCTATTAGTTTATTGCATAACCACCATCATGACTCATTTCCCTCAGATAACTGTAAAGAAACTAGTAAAGCCGCATCCAAACGGACTGCCCATTTTTCAGGGGCTGGACGTTCCTCCGTGCCAACTCAACCCAACAATTAGCTTTATTGTCATTACCATCAAAGTCATCCCTAGTGACCCAATTTAAAAGATGCCAGGCACAGACAAGGACTTGGTCCAGACATTAACGAGTAAGAATTGAACAGGACTTCACTTTTTTTTGGCAACTTCAGCAATGCTGCAGCCGCGCCGTATTTGCAACTTGCTTCAAATAACCTTTCATTTGTTTTCTCGCGCTGCAGGAGCGGCTGCACTACGAGACGCTGAGCCAGCACCTGGGGAAGCTCGGGGAGGATGCTGGGAAGATGGTCCATCGAGTCATTGACCTGACGAGACCAGAAGATCTGGATGGTACGTAACTCCGCCGCCTATCTCCGTGTCCCTCTTTCTTTAGCGCTCCGCATCTTTTGTTTGTTAAATTTGATTAGATTGACCTACACTCTCACGTCTGACCTCCTCCTTTTCATTCACTTATAATCGTGGTAATTCAGAAATGTATGCAGATGCATAAAAGACATGAGAAAAAAATGAAATTCTATAGGGATATAAAAGCAAGGAGTTGCGGACTCTTGAGAAGCAGAGTAAGTTAGAAGCAGTCACATCCTGTTCAGACTAAATTGATACCAGTGACCCTTAACTCTGTGGGCCCCACATAGAAGAGGCCCCACTTCTGGGGGTCTCACATCTCAGAACTCCACAATGCAGAAGAAGGCATCTTGCAGAAAGCCAGAACATGCAGGTATTCAGTGAATACAAATATTTATTGTGCTCCTCAGGAAGCCACGGTGAAGGACACACTCAGCAGCTAAACAGTGTGTTCAATGTCAACATTTTACTCTCTTGAAAGATTTTACACTGTTATTATTCCTGCAAGTACATGACAAGAGGCTAAATTCTCCTCCTTTTTTTCTGCGACGAGTGTTTGTGACACAAGATCCCACCCAGTGCAAGTATGCAAACACGAGCAGGAGGACGGTCAATGAAGTTGACTGCAAATAAGAATCCTCTCATTTTTAATTAATCATAGCAAGAACCGACTCCATGCCCTGGGATCAGTTTGCAGATAATGTCTCTGAATCTACTTTAAGGACACAGACTTTGTGTTAAAGTCTTTTTTCTCCCAAACCCACCTGTTACTCATAAACCACCGCTGTTTGCAGGCGAAGAGGAGTTCAGGAGTGCTCATTGTGGTTTAGTTTAGAATGAGAGGAGTAAACATGAGAGTATAGGCATTAAGATGCTATCAGGCACATGCAAACTGACTATGGTGTGTTGAGGGAATCCCAGCAGGACCTCCATCAGATATTTGTTATACTTCTGTTACACATCCTCTCCCAAGGAGGCAAAGGAGGCAGGGAGGGGCTCATCCTCATCAGTGCAATAACCTGCAGGATGAGCGTGTCATCGAGGTGTCATTCCTTCGTGTCACGCAGGGAGTAATATCACGGAGGCGCGGGTGTTCAGGGAGGCGCGAGGCAGGAACAACAGCGAGCCCCACATCAAGAGGCCCATGAACGCCTTCATGGTGTGGGCCAAAGACGAGAGGAGGAAGATCCTGCAGACCTTCCCCGACATGCACAACTCCAACATCAGCAAAATCCTCGGTGAGATTTCACATGTTTAGCTTTGACAGGAGAGAGGGAGAATTCTTCCACCCTGAATGTTAACCTAACTTCAATGTTCTGCTTTTAGAGAATTGTCCACGTTCTATTTGGTTCAAATGAAGCTGGGGTGAATTATACTGTGTATGTCAATGGGTCTGTGCTAAATGGATTAATGGTGAATATTGGAAAATGGTAGAAAATAGACACAAAATTTCTCATATTAACAGATTTTTAATATGACCTCTTTGTAGTCACGCTTAGAGCGATACGGGCAGCTTATTTCTCAACACTTTCTGTTACTGAAGCAATTTCTGATGTGTTCTTGCCACAAGAGCACTTCACTTACTATAAGCTGCCGTTCACTCATCTCCTTTTGGATGCGCTGTAACATAAATTCTGCGTGTAAACCAGTTTAAGCCAGTTTTTTAAGAAATCTCTGTAAGATTAGGTGGGATTAAAAAGAAAATAATTACCATTATATGCTGTGTATCAACACTTTACAGGCACACACACTCGTTCCACTATCTCGTTCAAAGATCGTTCATACAGTTCACAGGGTTTTCCTACCAGCAGCCAACTATAAGGAGGACTAGTGTGTACTAGTTTTTCAACCTGCAACGCTTCACACACAGAGCTCCACTGTGTCAGCCTGACTAGTGTGATGGATGCATTCAGTTATAAAGCAGCCGTGTTGATACTAGCCTCCTCGACACAGATAGCCATTCACACGGCACTGAGCAGAACGCTTGTTGGTTAAATGTCCGTGAGACCTCCGCTGTCCGACGCAGGGCTCCAGTGAGCTTCAGGGTTGCTCCTGAGCGGCATTCAAAAATTGCTTTTTCTTAGGTGGGTTTCTGTTCCTGACTCGGAGCTTTGAATGGGCTCTGATGAAGGAGCGCTCTGTGTTTTGACGAAATGCTTCCTGCATTTATGTGATTTATGAAATTTCACTGAGAGAATCTAAATTTAAGTCAGATATTTATTTCCGTTTTATAATGAACCGTCACAAAATTACTTGACAGTAATTTATCAAGCCTCTGCGGAAAAATAGGAACAAAAAGAACTTAAAGTGCACAATTGTGTATGTGTATATGACTGCATGTGTACAATTCATGTCTCTCCAACATAATAACACAGCTGGACTTTGGGGAGTGGGTGGCAAGCTTAAAAAACTCATCTCTGTTTCCTGTGTCACAAAAGTACAAGAGTAGTGTGTGATAAACCTTGATAAACAGAGACGTGAGGCGGAGTGTGTACAGCAGTTGTCGGAGTGCTTCGCAGATGTGCTGCATTCCTGCGGTAATGGCCCTGTCCACTTGTTCAGAAAGGTCCTCTTACCGGGAAAAATAAGAAGTACACAATGTGTCATTCTTCTTGAGCCAAGAGGGAGCAGAGTGTTATCCATTCCTGATTTTTAACAGCTTCCTTCGTTAGAGACTCAGTGGTGCTCACATGATAAAAACATCCAACCTGAAGGAACCTGAAGGAACCTCCAGAGATGCTGACGTGTTTATGTGCCAAACCAAGGCCCTGTGACGCTTTTGTATGATTGAATTATGTGCAGCTGTAATTGTCAGTAAGTTAGCATTGTCAGATCACTGATTCACATCCATTTAAGCTCAAACTCTGCACTCAAACAGGATCATTGACACAGTTCAGAAAAGCATGTTAAGACCTTTTCGTCACTCCCTGAAGTCTCCAAATGTAAGGAAGTGTAAATTTAGTCACTTCCTAAAGTCTGTAATGTTGATTTCCTGATATATGAACATGTTTTATGAGAAAGTGAAACTGGAAAACAGACAAAACTAACATATCAATCATTTGCTCCAGGCTCTCGCTGGAAGGCCATGACCAACCAGGAGAAGCAGCCGTACTACGAGGAGCAGGCCCGCTTGAGCAAGATCCACCTGGAGAAATATCCCAACTACAAGTACAAACCCCGGCCCAAGAGAACCTGCATCATCGACGGCAAGAAGCTGCGCATCGGAGAGTACAAGCAGATGATGCGGTCACGGCGTCAGGAGATGAGGCAGTTCTTTGTGGGGTGAGTATCGGTAATAATGTGTAACTGTGATTTAAATCCCAGAACAAACACAACATGAAACCGGTAACCCGCACACAGCCACTCAGCCTGCAGTATTGTTTTCCCCCTTAGAAAATGGTCGGGCTTGAGGGGGTTAAGAAACTTTACTCGGTGCTGTTGAGGAGACAGGTGTGTGTCTCAAAGAAGGTCCTTCTTCATCCTCCGCCTGACAGTGTCATGTGTTTGCAATGGAATTCTCTATGTTAGTGCAATAATTTGTTATTGCAATGTATTTCTTAATGGAGATAACTTGTTCAACACATTTTTATCCAAACCTGTCAACACCGGGGTAAAATCAGCTCCAGGCAACTGCTTGGTTTAAATTATCAGAGCAACAAAGATTGAGTTAATGAGCTCCAGCATTACGTGACTACAGTTAGGTGGTCAGAATTACCCTTCATCAAGTACAGGCAAGCCTCTTCCCATCATTTTGGCAGCTACTCCAGCCCTCTCATGCTCAGCCATCTCTTTCTTCTTCTTGTTTTATGGCCGTGATGAGTGAATCAATAGATCAAACAGCTAACGTTCGACTTACTGCCACCTGCTGCACCGGAGGAGGATGTAGCAAACGCATCAAATATTAATCAACGTTACAGTCAACATTTTTTTTTTTGTTAGAAAGGTAAAAAATACAGGAGATTTATAGGAAAGCATTTAAACGGGAGGACAGCAGGAGGGAAGGGTTAAATACAGGAGACATCAATGAAAGGCTCCTTGTCTTACTAAAAAAAGACTTTGACTCATTAACTGCTGCACCTGTCACCTTTCAGTTCAGTGGATACTTTAATAAACATGCCATCTTTCTGGCCACCTTGGTCTGACTATAGGCATTTAAGTAAGAAGAATTGGGGGCACTTTTTTGGGATACTTCACAAGCAACTGCTCTGTTTTTTTAAGCACTTTATATGAGGTGTTTTTACTTGATGTACCTCAGTATGAATATAAAAGAAATATTCTTAACTACATCCATTTGCTAGAGGTTTGTGGAGTGACCATCAGGGTTTATGGAGCATTTATGAAAGGCTTCTTCTTGGAGCCTCCTGGTTGTATCTGCAAAACCTTTTAAACAGTTATTGAGGAGCATGGGATTTTTTAGAGTGTAGTCAGTGCAGCGAAGGGAAAAACAGTGGCATTGTCTTAATAGGAACCAGCCATGGATGTGTTTAAAGCCATCACAGTGGCCTGTGTTTGAGATGGATTTACCAGAGGCCACGGCTTTGAATAGGAGCGATTTTTAATAGCTTGTCATTTATTAAATTAGGACAATGCTGGGCGCTTGCGGGCAGAGAAATTGGACGCAGACAGACATAGTGGAATATGAAATGTAAGCAGATGTTTGAGAGGAACGAACGAGAGCGAGGCAGACGTCACAGGCTAAATGCCACATTTACTGTGTGTGGTCAAGCAAATGCAAAAAAAAAAAAAGCTTATGATTCTGCAGGCCTGGACTTTCAATCAAAGCTAAATCAAATAGCTACTGGGAGCCAGTACACAACCAGTTTCTGGCACATTCCACATAACTAAAGCAGTGTTGTTTTAAAGCGCTTCATGTGAAAATGAGTCTGTCAGGGTGTACGCCGGTAATTGTTTCAGGAGACAGAGGAGGGAAAACTGTTAGGTGAGAAAAGTGACAGCAATTTTCCTGCTTTATGTGGCTCATTTGAGGAGCCAGAGGGCCTGTTTGAGTGATGTGCGTTTACCCTCATTCCATCTATATCTTAACAGGTTATTTAGCCGATGCGGCTGTGAGCTGGCAGGGAGAGCTCCATGTTAGGACATGCCCGGCCAGATGAGGAGTGCTGCTGTTTAACTTAAGTGGCCTGAGAATTAATGTTTTGTTCAAAGCAGTTTGTTCAAAGGAGGTTATAATGAATCAATCAAACGCAGGTCTGTGCTCTTTGTACAGTAACCAGTTGATGCTGTATTTACTGTTGCTACGACTAAATCATTTTCTTCGTTTTTTGCACATTATCATGATTACAAAAAGCCGGCTTGTCTTCTTGCTCTCAGGATCCTGCCTCAGGTCCACCACTTCGGTGCAGACTGCATGTGGACAGCCATTCAATTTTGAATTTACATTCATTTACCTACTACATTTACCTGTAGCACCACCACTAGGTTCAGATTTGTAGTTTTGCATGAATAGTCTGAACAGCATGTAATGGATTGCCATGAAATCTTGTGCACATATTAATTTCCCTTCAGGATGAAATGTAATGACTCTGGCATTCCACAAGCACCATCAAGTCACAATCTCAGTTTGTCATATATAAAAAAAATACCTGCAAAACTAATGGACTTTGTGTTTAGTGCTAATTAGCAAATATTAGCATGCTAACAAATTAGGCTAGCATGGCTGACATGCTAAACATCTATCCTGCAAAACATCAGCATGTTAATATTATCATTGTGAGCTTGCAACACATCCTCATGTTTTAGATACTCAATAGGTCTATTGCCACGATTCCCAAAACAGTATCTATGTATTACCGTTGGAGAGTACCAGTGAGGTGTAACAGACCCTCAGTGTCACATGGTTAACGATGTGAAACAGTTGTCATTAGCTTAACTTTAGGCGCCAAAACTACTTGGTTAGGTTTAGGTAAGGTCGTGGTGCGGGACGTGACCAGCAGTCTGTTTTTGTCTGACCCATCCATCCACCCAACCTTACTTCATATGCAGACATTCTTGCTCTTTATGCTACGTCACCTCACTCCCTCCTTTGTTCCCGTCATACATAATTATTATGGTGACTAGACGTCACAGCCGAACAATAAACGTAAATGTGGGTAATAATAACCTGTATGGCTGTTTTTCTGGTGAGGACGGCCTAGAACTTGTTAGCCTGCTGTCGTTAGCATTTAGCTCCAAACACCGCTGTGTAGCCTCACAGAGCAGCTAACATGACTGGAGGTGTTTGGTTCTATTTGTAATCATTTCTATACTTTTCTATGATATTTGATTTATTCCATTGTTGTTTAAACCTCTGTTCATCCTTTCTTTGTTTTCAGGCCTCAGCCACCGATTCCTCTCGGCAGCAGCCCAGGCGGCGTAGGAGTTTACCCAGGCGCCATAAGCATGGCTACGACAGCCACGCCATCCCCGCACCTGACCTCAGACTGCTCCAGCAACTCAGCCAGCCCCGAACCCGCCATCCCTGTCATTCAGAGCACGTACGGGGTGAAGTCCGAGCCTGGAAGCAGAGGCAACAACGGCAGCGGGGTCGGAGCCTTGGATCTGCCCAGCGACCCCACCAACGGAGACGACGACATGGACATGTACGAGGACTTTGAGGACGAGCCCAAGTCAGACTATAGCAGCGACCATGAGACACGGGAGGCCATCAGCGCCAACTGAGTGTGCTCAGGGTCTCAGTTGTAAAAAGAGAGGAAAAAAAAAATCCTGTTGTACTCAGATACACTTTTGAAAACGCAATTTATTACAGAGACCTTCAAGCAAACTTTCAGGACATGTTGCGTCATGCACTGAGCATGCACAGACAGGATTCAAACTCAGTGGAAATGCTCAGAAAGTGAGAAGAAAAAAAGAAAAGACAGCGTCTGGATGGACGTCCGTTTGGAGAGGAGGGGTTGATAAATGAGACCCGAGAAAACAACCCGAACGGACATTCAGACGTCCAACCGACAGCGGACTTCAGTTTCCTACACTTTGACAATCTTAACAGGAGCGAATAAGAGTTAGACGAGAGAGAGCGAGAATGAGACGAAGAACAAATGAGCGACGAACACATTGCTGTGTGGTTTGTAAAGAGCATGCATGGATTTTGAAGCATCAGGAATTGGTCTTCAACAGCTATTTGGTCTTAAATAGTTTAAGGAGTGATTTAGTTTTCATCATTATGTATTTACTTTTTTGTGTTTTTTTTTTCTTTTTGTTTTTGTTCTATAGACTTTTTTCTGACAGGTCACTGCCTGTACAAACTCTGGACTGTCGGAACTTGAAATTTGAAAAGTTTTAATATAAATCCTAGCTATTGTAATCTTATAGTCTTACTTTTGTTTCTTACGGATACAGTGCATCTACATCTTTTTTTTCTGACAAACTGCTTACATTACATTACTTTTTTTTTTTTTTTTTTTTTTTTTTAATATCCCAGCTCAGGTATGATGTGCCAGCTTGTGAATGTGTTTTTTTTGTTTGTTTGTTTGTTTTCATACAAAAAGAGTGGTAGACTTTTCAGACTGTCGATGAAATAAAGGGAGCAAAATCCCTTATATCACATTATTATTATTATTATTATTATTATTATTATTAAGTAAGTGCAGTCAGTGAGTAAGTAAGTACCCAGGCGTTGTACAGATTTACTTCAAATGTGCCAAACCTACATTCACATTCACTCGGGATGTTGTAGTCTTAACTTCCAATGCTGCAAAAAAGTCTTATACAATCAGCTTTTTCTATCTGATGAGATGAGTTCCTACTCGGTAACTGCTGGCTCCCCTCCTGGCATAATCACAGGCAGAGCTCAGGGAGGATGTGTTTTCATCACACTCGCTCACACACACACACACTCCAGCTTTGAGATGCAGTCAGAAGAGCAGTGTCGAAGGCATCGGTTTTTCAATTCCACTGCATTGGTGCTGTCATGAACCACATTGCCCACAGTTCCTTGAGGCCTAACACTTACGGCGTAAGCAATCGCTGACATTTAGCATTTGAGTGTGTCCCTTTCAATCTGGCTAAAGGTATAAACTTACATTCTGGACAGTTAAATAGTTCATGAGTCTTTAAAGGGTACCTATAGCTCTGTTCATAGTATAAGGGGTGAGCAGCCCCATAATTACCCTACTGTAGGATAAGAGTTTCTAATATTCTGGATCCCTTCACTGTATTTTGAATTGTGTTTTAAATTGGTACAAAAATGTACAAAACTTTACTATTTTTATTAGCCTGTTAATATTTGTAAATGTCTTCTCAAGCATCACATGGGAAATATACACCAAACTTGTGTTTTAAAAAAAGAATTTATATAGTAAAAAAAAAAAGGGTTTAATAGGTCTGTTATTTCAAAAAGGGTACCTTTTTCTACTTTGCATGTATATTTTGAAGATGGGTAAATTATTATGAGGAGAATGGAGGAAAAAAAAATGCATAACTCTCAAACAACTTCTCAGTCAAACCACCCCAGTCAGAGCACACAAGTTTTTCCACAGTCTTTCGTCGTGGTGCGGCCCAGTGGTCAGCGCCATGCTGGGTGTGCACACTTTTTCCTCCGTTTCATTCAAATGTCACATTCTTTCTCTGAAGACACGTAATATTTTTTTCTTTGTCTCTTTTCGCCACACTCTGCATTTTGAACATGTTTCCATTCTCAACACCTGTGAGCTCGGGTGGTTTCTGGGTGCTGTGTTTAGCTGTTAGCTGTTTCACATGCCTTCTGACTCCGTATTTCTCTTCATGACCATATCTGGAAAAGCTTCACAAGCTGGGACTGAACATTGGTTTTTGCTCGCATCACAGGAAAAAAGCCTCATGCATAGAAATTTCTGTTAGTGTCATACACATCCTAAGCACTGGATATAAATTCTATGTTTTTTTTTTTTTGTTGTTGTTTTTTTTTAGTATTAACTAATGTGAAGTTGTTTGATTTTCAACATGATAAATTAGAACAGTCAAAAGTCACATGCTCGGACTCTATAGGAAGCCTCGTACATGCCAGGTACAGGTAAATTGCCATTTCTTCAGAAGCATTTCATTTATTGAAGCAAATTTTGTTGCCGCAGCTCTAGTGCCGCCTAAAGGGGTCCCATCACCTCTGATCTCTTTAAATAGGTAACCTCATGCTCTTATCAGTTGTGACCTGCAGAAGCAGAACATGCGTTTCCTGGTCAGACACATTTTGTGATGAGTATTGTATTTGAAATTCAATTGTGCGTTTTAACATTTCATTGTATTTATTAGCCAGCTTTGGCTCTAAAAAGTGTCAGTACAACTTGGTGAGAAAGACAATCAAAAAAATAAATAAATAAATAAAAAGCAAGGACTTGAGATTTTTTTTTGTCACAAATCTGTCGCTGCATCGTTGCTGTTCGCCGTTGCTGTGGAGAAAGCAGGAGAGCACTCGTGCCTATTGTGTCCTGCATGTGAAAGCACTGTGCACAAGTTACAGGTAGAGCAGCATGAATTTTTATTTCCATTGCTCTAAATAGTGCTCTTACTTTCCAGGGACCTAATAATTTCCAACACAAGGCTGTCTGTTTCCAAAGTCGAGCTATTCCACTCCGTCTTTATATTTTGGTGGCCCATTACAGTAAATGTGGCCTATTGTTCCATTGTGTGTGTGTGTGTGTGTGTGTGTCTGTGTGTGTGTGTGAGGAAACGCCACACATTCTGACTGTGCTGTGGTGTATACGCCACGGCGCCGGTGCTCGCTGCAGCCAATCCCAGCATTTCAGAGAGAGAAACAGAGAGCTCAGCCATATGCAGCCACATCATAAATCTAATTGTAATTCCCAAATCAACTGTAGCGTCACCCTGCGAGGGGCGCCGGCAAGTTTGTCACACACTCCTTTGTGTGCACTTGTGTGTGTGTGTGTGTGCTGTGCTATAGCTTTTAGATGGGAGGGGTGTTTGAAATCATACTTTGCTGTTGCCATGTTAATCTCGTTAAATAAGTCATCATAATTTACATTTCCTTTTTCCTCTCTGCAGGATGAACGTTTCGCAGTTTGCAAGCTGACAGATTGTTTCTGTGTGTGCACGGTTGTGCGAGTGTATGCAAAGCTTTCAGCGCCTTAACAGTGGAGAGTGTAGTTCATTACAGTGCAGTCATACTTTCATACTTTTTTACAATTATCCCAAAAGGAAACTGACATAATGCACAATTTTCCATTCAGTTTGCATGATTTGCCGGTTGTTAAAGGTACAGGTAGCTAAATGTGAAGAGATTAGCACTCAGAGTAACTGACAAAAAATTCAGTCAAATTTGCAAACAATGTTTTAGGATTTGTGTGCATGCAGAATGATAGCTGGGTGGGGCTTGCTGCATCTGGGAATTAACTGATGCACTCTTACATACTCTCTGTTTGCATTTAATAAATATTGTGTCCTATATGATTTTTCCACATTAAATCTTAAAATGTACTCATTTGCCCAGATTGAAAAATGAGAAAAGTGTCTCCTTCTATGTGCAGAATGTCTATCACGCTTGTAGAAACCTCTTATAGGATTAGCTTCCAAACTAGTTGTCCTAAACTCAGAGTTAAGGTGAGCACAGAAAAACGTTAACTTCTATCAAATTATGCATAAATATCATTCTGTGAAGGTCAAACATCCAAGTGGAGTAAGTCAGAAACATTTTTGAATGGAGACATTTAAAGAAGATCCATATTTGTCCATGTTCTAGCAGTTGGATGTGCAACAGCCTCTCTGTAAATCAAATGTATTGCTGCGTTGATTAACCAGGAATTTTAAAACTACTTTGGGAAGTTGGAGTTACTGGACACTTCTGCTCGTCACTAAAGGAAAAACAAGCTAAAATTAAAGGAGGAGTTCAAACCGGATATTCGGCTGCTTGGCTTGGTTCTTCTCAAGCGAGGGAGAAATCGACATAGTGAAAAACTGAGCAGTGATTGCACAGGCTTTGAATTTACCTTTCTTTTCTTGTGGGTTTGGTGTGTGTGGGGCGATGAGGCATAATGACATGCTTTCTTCACGGAAGCCTGGTCTCCAATGGGCCCTGTGGGCATATTCAGTTTTTTGATTTCTACAAAAACATCTTGAAGAGCAGAGAGAACAGAATCCTTTCTTTTTTCCCCTCCTCACCAATCAGGCCCTCAGATCAAGAGAATTATAAATTGTTATTACAAAGGAGGAGCCCCCTTCAGACGTGTTGGAGAGGTTCTTTCAATGAGGCATCAAAGCCACCCTGTTTATGATCACGGAGGCTCCACCATTCATTAAAGTGCAAAGAATGGTCACAGTTCTGCAGCGTGCTAGCCTCCTCTTTGAGCTAAGAGCTTATGATGCTTAATCATTCAAGTGCGTTTGATTCAAAAGGGAAATAATTGACCCGAGCACTTCCATGGCGGTGATCATGTTTCACAAAGTCATTTAGCAGTTAAAAAGTTGTCTTCAGCATTTGATTGAAGAGTTCTTTTAGACTTCCAGGTTACATTTACCTTTTAATCGTATGCTTTTGTTTCAGTTTGAGATGTCCCCTTCATCAAATACTCTAAAAAGGCTGGGTCATCCATGTTATTCAATATGCACGTGACTTGCACTGTAGTTAGTCTTTGCTGGGAAACAAGAGTAAAAGTTCTACAGCCACGCTAGTGACTTAGCATGCTATTTTGCTAATTAGCAACAAACACACAATACAGCTGAGGCGAAGTATTTAGTCATGAACCAACAAATTGACGATGGCACTAGATGAAAAGTCAGGGGATCAACAAAGTCATTAGGATTCATCCCGAGGGGACCGTGAATTTCTCTACCAAAGTTCATGGCAACACATCCAATGGTTGTTGAGACATTTCGCTCAAAACCACAAAATATCAAACTCATGGTGACACTACACGAAAAGTCAGGGGATCACCAAAGTCAGTAAGATTGATCCTCCGGGGACCACGACGTCCAACCAACAGGCCGATACCGCCATCCCTGCTAATGTACAGAGCGTCCAGAATAAAGACAATAAGAACTTTATTTAACGAATTGGAAAGGTGGAAGGAGTTTGTAATTAATAACACAAGTATATGAAGCAAGTGTTTTAATTTACAGTGCATCACTTAAACGCATACTGTGCAACCAAAAGAAGAAAAGATTTCTCCCACTGATAAACTAATAAAATGAACTTTTGAAAAACACACTGAACATTAGTGTACTGTAAAGCCTTCCCTCGAATACATCGAATACGTTGTTTCAGCAAATGAAAATTGATAACAACTGTGAAATAAGATTGGGTCTTCTTAGGATTCCAGTGGTCAGGGGAGGCCTTCAACAATAACTAAAAAAGCTAAATGCAAAAACTGAATAAAAGGAAATCATTGCAAAAAAAAAAAACCTCTGAAAGGAGCTGTGTGTGTGTTTCAGTGTCTTTGAAACACTGCATAAAGGCCTATACTTTTTTTTTTTAATGCAATTAGAAGTGAAAGAAAAAAATCTACAGCACTTTTTGGATGGGCAATGGACAAAAGGCCAATTTTTTCCTTTTTGAGGCAAAGTCCTTGGGTCTTTTTAAGTGCATTAGTCCGCTAATTAAATATTATATGTTTAACGAAAAATGCACTTTGAAAGCAGCTGGATTGTTTGACTCAAAGACACGGCTGCAGCCTTGATGATTGGAACTGTGTGCGACCGTGAGGAGGTAAAGAAGTGCATTGTTGCCAGTCCTCCCGTTCACTTCACCCACCATAATCCTTTCTACCGATTTTACAATCACATTCCCTTTTGTGCTTCCCTCACAGACAAAGACACTAGACACAGTTTTGCAGAGGAGGGGACTCCTCGACATCTCCGAGCGTGCTGCATCCATTTTGCACAGCCTGATGTGTTACGTCGACTACGCACCGACTTATTATTCATGATTCAAAATGGTGTGAAGTGCGACAGGCTGCCGGTTTGTGTACAAGACAAACTGAACAGCCTCGAGTTAAGACAACAGAAAGTGTACGATGTTAGATCAAACAGTGCTCAATGGCAACGCTTATCTAATTCCATGCAAGTAGGAGGAAACATAATTCAGCACATATTTCATGTTTTAATCTCTGGAGAGCTCAGATTATTGGTTCACCTCCTCCTTTAGAGTGCATCAGATGGCCTTGAATACTTTCTTCAACTTTAATGCAATCTCTAGCATACTATCTCTCTCTCTCTTTCTCTCTCTGTATATATATATATATATATACTTTTTATACGGATGATCCGATTTGATTATCTGATGAAGGTAGTGTGATATGATCAAAAGCTCCAGAACAGCTACTGAACTTTGGTCCTCGTGGTGAGACTGATTTGTCAATCGCTGTGTCCAGAAGCCCAGAATTCACTTTCGACCTCAACTTTACTCACTCATTTGTTTTCCCTGCAGTATATGCTCCCGGCAACTGAAGCATAATGAAGAGCTTCAGGATTCTGTTTAAGCCACTCAAAGCACTCGGTTAATGTTCAGGAAATATTGTGGTGATGGCAAATGCATAACCAGGGTAGCAATCAAAGCGCTTGGTTGCATTCTGACAAAGGTTGTGATCTTGGTTTGATATTGAAAAAGTCAGAGCCGATGTGAAGGATCAGAGGGTCAAACTAATGAGCGCTGATCTCGCTGCCGTCCAGCCTTTCTCTCTGCAAATTTTCGGCAGAAATACAAACTCGCACGACTTTGCGTTGGAGCAGAACATCGGCATGGGAACATGATCTAGATGGCGTCACATTGGCTACAGAATGCTCTGGCTAATTAAATTGTGCAATTAGTTCCTGTTCTAATTTGCAGGGGAGGTTGTGTAACGTCAGCTTTGTACTGCAGTCGGTGATGCTTGTGTTGTCGTGTCAGTAATTCACCTGCGCTCGTGTCCCCTCCCTCACAGGAAAATATGCACACCTATTGATTCAAGGTGGGATTAGACACATTAACCACATGAGACGATACTTTGATGACTGTGAGTCACCTTCAAACAAAGAACCGGAGAAAGCCTTTTGATCTTCTTGTAGCCTCAGATCACCCAGAAAAAGTTACCCGCGGAACCTTTTAATTACACTTTGTCTAATTTATAATCAGCACTGTTTTTGTAGGTTTGAAGCATTAAAATGTGAAACACCCGCAGACTCAGAGAGGAGAGACAGAGAAAGGTTTGTATTTGTGTCCATTTTGTTATTGTTTCAAATGAAGAGCACTTGAATGCATGACAGATCATACTGTTGACCTCTGGTTGTGAAGAGGAGCTCACAAGCAGCACTTCACATAATATTCCCAGGAGGAAACTCCATTTTTTCACCGCTCTCTGTTTGCTGGGCAAGTCGAATACTCAATGTACTGGAAAACTAAAAGTGTTCTAACTAAAGCATCACTTCTTGTGGTGGTCAACAAGGAGTTTGCATGCAAATATATTGCAGCTACTGTCAGTTGTTCTTAATGACTGTGAGCCTGGAGCAGCTGCAATTTCCTATTTTCTTTAATTTAGCATTAACACACTGCACTTAAATCTGCTATAACTGTATAACTGTGTGCAACAAAGCTTTGACATGTGACTTCCTGCCAGGTTAGATAAAGAGGGGGATTCAGGGATACATGGAGTCTGGTGTCTCCTCCAATGAATCAGAACACTCTTCATTTGCAGCCACTTTATTTAAAAGTTAAATGAAGTCACCGATAATTGCATTTCAGTAACATGTGGAACAATATATACGTTCAGCTACTACATGAGTCTCATGACGTTCACTGTGTGTCGGAATCATCTGATCAAAATCCAGCCGCTGGTGTGGAAAATGTGACTTCACTAAACTAAAGTTGAATAATTAGTTTGAATTCTTCACGAGCTGTAAAAGTGTAAAACCAACAGAGGTAAGTTCATCACGCACGAGTTCAATAACCTTCAGATATTCAGTTGAACCAGCAGCTGTTCGGCCACACTGACCGACGTTACCGACGGGTTCGCTTCCAGTTACTTTTTCTCATTTGCCATAAAGAATATAAAGTGCAGCTGTGGCTGCTGTTGGAGCCAATTTTGCACCATATAAACACAACATGCAAGGCCGCTCCAGTGACCTTATTAAATTTTAGCACAGGAGTTGGGACTGAATTCGAGACTAACCTTTGTCGTGGTGTTCATAAATTATGAAAGGAAACAAACATGACTTATCTCAACATGTACGACAACAAACACAGCAAGTCTCCGTCATGTATGTTTTCTTCAAACTACAAAAAAGGACGAGTCTCTGCAAAGTTTTACAACCCTCATTCCTAAAAAGTTGGGAAAAGGTAATAAAAACAGAATTCAATCATTTGCAAACAAACTTTGTTTCCCGACAAAAGTTTTCCAAAGTGTTCCTGAGTCCATGTAGTAACATCCTTTATCCAATCACTCGTTCACAAAGCGGTGAACCTCGCTTGTGAACCACTGAGCCTTTCCAGGATGCTCCTTTGATACCCAATCATGATGCTATCACCTGTTACCAATCAACCAGTTTACCTGTGGAATGATCCAAACAGGTGTTTTTTTGAGCGTTCCACAACTTTCCCAGTCTTATGTTGCTCCTGCATGTCAAAAAAAGATTAAGTTAGAAGTCAGTGACCTGCAACATGCATCCAAGGGGACATCAACAGCATTGAGTATGTCCTCTCAGCTGTAGGTTATGGTGTAAAAAGTGATGAAAAATAAATAAGCTGTGCAAACAGCTGATCGTACAGTTACATTGTCCTTCAAGGAAACCTTTTCAGAAAACTGCAACAACAAAAAAAGCAGCTGCAGCTCATAAAGTGAAGTGTAAGTTTAATTTAGTTGTGAAAGCATTGACAGTACTCAGCCATGCGGTGAAGGAGCACCAGTGAATCAAACTAACCTATTATTACCTCTGTAAGGTGATGTTGTGTTTACATGCTGCTCGACAAACCTAGTTCACAATCAAACGCTGTTGTACACTGCAGCTTCACACTGTTCGCATTGGATTTGCAATAAACTTTAAAATGTGCAATACACTGTATGGTTTGTGAACATCCTGTTCATAAAAGTCAGCTTTACACCGATAGTTCGAGGAAAGAGAAAGATTTAAAATAATGCACCACTTGATACAGTAAATAAGTTGAAATGGAAACTTGTTTTCCATCAGAACTGTGGTACACACTGAATAAGCATGCAAATAACCCTCTTATGGGTTTTATGATCAGGCTCAGTTTTTGTGGCTTCATGCGACTCGGCTAAATGTGGGAACAATTAATGCGTTTCTGGCAGGAGCTTCATCTCAATTTGCCAGATAGGCTTATCGGCATACTGACTGTGGTAAAACAAATATTTTAAAAATCACAGTGATAGCAAAACATATTAACTCACACTACAGCCTGAAAAAACAAACAATGGGGAGCACATTTATAAGCTTATTCCGTGCCTTCGTTTCCACAGTGCATTTGCGTAGTTTGGTTCGGTGTGACGGGGCAGGACGTGGGTCACCTCGCTGAAAACCCGTCCTGGGCTCACAGAGTGAAGCTTGTTTCTAGCTCATCGTCAGGCCAAAATATTCCTCTTTCTTCTCAAAGTAGTAGTTGAGTCGTGCCATGGCGTATCTGGGAGGAGAGCAGAGAACAGAAGAAACTGATCAGAGAGCACAACAGCTTTCTTTTTTCTTCTTGTGTACCATCTACCCTCCACGGAGTGCATGATCAGCGGCTGCAGACTGTGATCCTACCGTCTGCCTTTGCTTGAGTTTGTGCTCTTTTTCTGCTACATATTAAATAAAAGCAAACCAGTTTTCTATCTCTGTGACTACCACAGCCAGGGCACATTTTATTTTCATGCAAAAAGTCAAATTCCTTTATTGATCTAAAATCTGTCCCCTGCAAGTTCACATTTTATGAGGAAGTCCGATTTGTTATCGTGTATATTGTTCTCTGTGAGAGACACTAGAAAATACAGTAGGCACCTGTGAATAACACAAACGCTTTTCATTGTGTGGCGTAAAACTCCTCACATTCGCTCTTTACTGCAGGGAGACATAAACGGAAGATTAACTGAATCCCTTTAAGGGAAAAGAAATGCGAGTAAAAGAGCTTTTCAGTCTCGTGGGCTCAGGGTAATGAAATCATATCATGTTTTGAAAAAGAATTAAGAACTTTCTCTGTGAGTGTCACCTTAATAAAACACTCTTTGCATACCGTGAGGTCGCAGTTTTGAGAAGCAATTCAAATTTCACCACATTCACCGAAATACAGGGATGTAGTCTTGTGGCCAGTGTGCGCTGGGCTAAACTCCAGTTATACAGAAGAGACGGATAATTTGATTGATGCGGAACAACACTTAAAAGCCTGTAGGCTATAACTCTAACCCCCCCTAAGGAGTCCACATACTGCATATCTATGGGCTACTTTTCCACTTAATGACTTTGAAATCAGTTGACTTTCTAAAGCCACACTGTCGTTTCTTGATGCAGTGGGGAGCTAAGCATCCAGTGTGGATTAAAAATGAAGTGTAACAATAAATATCGCTGCTTATTTGGTTTGCTAGTTGAAATATCACAACACAAACATATAAAATGTCTTTCCTTTTCCTGCAGACTTGAGAGTTTCCTCAGAATAAATGCAGGTAGCTTCATTAGTGTTTAACGGGCAAATGATTTATTATTGAACTTCCATGAAGTCAGGGGACTTGTGGACCACAGATTTTGAACAAGAAAGGCCAAAAATACCCTGACTTTTAGTTGGATCCTACATTTCCCATAATGCAACTCAACAGCATCTAATGGACTCTGCATGCCTGGTAAATACCTACTCAAATATGAAAAATATGAGCAGTAAATGTAATTTCTGTAATATTAATAATTATGTTAATTAAACATTTAGTCTGTATTTAATGTTTGTTACAGATGTTTGATTTATTTGAAACAGCCTCTATTCAGAACATTCTTCTGCTCTGCTAGAACATACCTCTCATCTACCTCAGAGTACCTCAAATAAAAGACATACAGCAAAAATCAAAAATCTTAAAGATGTACCCTCATCATTTCGGAGTTAAAACACAATAATGTTTTTTGTTTTTTTTCCCAGTGCTCGCTGCAGGTCACACTGCAGGCCGTCCTTATAGCTCAAGGTGGGCACTATGTGTTTTGTTTGCAAAACTTGCATAACAATACAGCATGGAGTCTCTATTCAGCGAAGCACAGAGTCTGAAAGCTGTGCCAAAGCCTGAGCGAATTTCAGAACTTAACTGTGAGAAAAGTGGTTTTGTATTTGTTCAAACCATATTATCAAACGCTTCAATAAATCTGATGTCTGAATACACTGTTGCCCTTGGCCATTATAATATACCCTTTGAAATTAAGTGAAGTTTCAAAAGCACAGAAAATGGAGGCACAGAGAGGAGTTTGTCCTTTAATCAGTGCTTTCACTGAGCTCCTCAATGCCGAAACAGTTTTCTCTCCCTTATTGCTCACTGAGACAAAAACATAATCCTGACACCTTTTAGTTACTTGTGTTCCATCGCTCAGTTCCCCACCTGTATTTCTGGGTAGAACTGCTCTCTAATTATTATGTCAGGATCTGCCTTCTGTTGTCTGCTCCTTCCAGTTTTTCCTAAGAGTTGATTTCTTTCTGGTAGTTCCTTCAGTCCACCTTTGGATATAAAACCCTGATTCCAAAACAGCAGAATGTGATAAGCTACTAATCCATCCTGACTTAAACTCAATTGAAAACAATACAAAGACAATATATGTAATGTTTTACCTGATCAGCTTCATTGATTTTTGAAAATTTTTGCTTATTCTGAATTTGATGTAGCAACATGTTTCAAACATATTTGGACAGGAGCAACAAAAGACTGGGAAAGACGTGGAACGCTTCAGAAACACCAGTTTGGAACATTCCACAGGTAAACAGGTTGATTGGTAGCACACCTGTAGCCTGTAGACAGACACAGGTGGTACGGTAGGAGTCTAATCTTTGTCACTGGGAGGTAGTTGATTAAAACATGTGGGGGAATTGAAATCCGTGCCTGGTAGAGCCAGCAGACATTTTTAACTCCTCTGACTGGGTTTTGGTGACACTCAGAAGGTGTTTTCTTTGGAAACACTGAACTTTAAGCAAACCACGCGCTACAATGGATGATTGACAGCTCTCTCATTCACTCAGACAGCAGCAAAAGCCTTCCTAAATCCCGCTGGATGAAAGCAAAACCTGGCTGTAACTGGCTAAAATCTGGATAGAAATATGGCGGCTGTTCAGCTGCAAACATCAAATTTCTCCAAGCGTTTGCAGAATCATGTTTCATTTTACTGTCGGATACGTCCTCGGGATCGGCAAAATAAACCCAATTAAATGCTGATCTTTTTTTTTTTGTCTAATGTCTACTTACACTACTGTACGAGTTTTTGTTGTTCCAACCTCTTCCTGTCCAATCATGTCACGTCAGTTTCAATTTCTACGGCAACGTGTTGGCACGTGTCGATCCAAAGCATTTAGAATAAAAGATTGATAAATCTCAAAGCCATTAAGCAGCCACTCATTTACTTAAAATAAAAAGTGAAAAGAGCTTCAATGTCAGCGTATCCAAAAAACAGCACATAGCATAGCATAGCATTTTGCTCTGTTAATCTAATTACCCGTCACACCCACACCCTTCATAAGCAGAATTATATTTGAGTATACCAATTTAAAAGAACAGCAACCTTCACAGGGGATCCCATTCATCCTTGTTTTTATTAAGGCTGACACCTAAAACTAGCGTGCTTAACATTTATCATCATCAGAGATGTAACTGAGACGTTTTTCTATTTAGCAGAAGTAGGGGAAAATGAACTCCCTCCAAAGCAGGTATTCCATTTCACAATGTGCTTTTGTGCACGATTCCCTCAATTTTGCAGGCAGGCTATTCCAAACAGTGGGCCTCCTCCTCGTTCATTTCCTCATAATAATGTCTTTGTCAAATAACGGCTCACCTTGCCAACACGTCCACAAATCTAAACCGCTGACTCGCAGACACTTTCAACACATGAATAAAATCTTATAAGGAAAGTAAATATGGACGGTAGAGGGAGGGCGGGTTTGCATTCCCCTTGTGGCTCCCTATTGTCACTTCTACATCTGGCCCTGGTTAAAGCACAAGTCCTCGGCGACGCCTGTCACTCGTTGGGAAGTCGGCAGATTTGGCTCAGGGGGATAACAGTGGGAGGAAACACACACACACACACACACACACACACAGGGTTTAACTTCCTACCCCTTTTCTTGTTTATCACAAAAGCATAAGCATAAAGCAGCAGTGTGCTGTGTGTTCGCTGTCAAATTAAGCGAAATAAAACTAGCTAAGAGTTAAGGTTGTGGTCGTGACATGTAAATTATGGTTGAAGCTGTATTAATCATGATATTATAAATTAAATCAACTGACTATGTTTGATGTAAAAACGTCTCCTGCAGTAATTAACGCACAGAGAACGATCACCCAACGCTGCAGTAAATTTTGTGGCGAATTAACTGTATGGTTCAGTCTCACCCCCTCTCAGCACGCAAACTCTCAAAGGCTGCCGCCAATGAGGCTTTGATACGCTCACTGCAAGCTAGCTGCGCAGCACCAAACGTTAGCAGCTGGCTAACAGCGAGCATTGTTGTGTCAGCTTGATGTGGAGAGAAATGTCTCCGAATGGAAAAAAAAAATCCCAAAAGAATTGGATTAAAGTTTTTAAGATCTTTAATGCTTAAATTAAAACCAACGTTCACTATTGTGGGAGGCATTTAGCAACTGGTAATGCCCGGTAATAACAGTGGAGCATCTAGTTGGTGGCAACCAAAATAGAGTTACAAGGATAGAAATGTTCAGAAGACCAGAACTGTGTTCTTCTGTGGCAAATGTTTGCTAACACATTAGCTAACTTGGGCCCAAGCCAGAGCTATCTGTCACGTCATTTTGGATAAATCTTCTATTAGGGCAGCCATATTTTAAACCCCCAAACTGGAACCCTTTCTATGATTATGCACGCACACCTGTATGTGCTTGTGAACGCACCATTGCTGTTTTCATCAGGATGGGGGACAATCATTTGCGGCTTTTTAGCACACCTACCGAACACACCTTTCAGCACCGTGGACACCATGAATGCAGCATTTTCATTGCCAAGATGGAAGGGGTGAGCTTCCTGGAGCTCTTTAGAAAAGACGGGCTTTCTCTTTGGCGTGACAGCTGACCATTAGCATACTGACAGGTTGTTTCAGAACAAGCCACAAGCAGCATAAGCTATGATGCTCGTCTATGGCTCATAGGCTAGCGATAGCTCAAGAGCTCCTCAAGCTTCTTTCTATTTTCTCTGCGCCGGGCCTTGCACTTTTCTTACCCCCTGGCATTTTGTTCAGTTCAGAGGGTTAAAAGCTCTCAGAAGCTAACCAGCTTGCTAAGTATCATTTATTGTAAATCCTGGTGTGACCTGGCCTTTGTGCATCCAGTTCAAGTCTTTTTGCAGCAAAATAAGCATACAGTATATTACTTACTGCTTGGCTTTTGAATGTAAACGTAGGTTGCTTTATGCTCTTCAAACCGACGTCAAGGACAGTTTCCAAAGAGTATGTGCTATGACCGTCAATGTCACTCTATTTAAACCAAAAGATGAAAGCGAGGACAAACTTGACCATTGCCATCTGTATTGTGTGTTTCTGTGCAGTAATTAGGATAAATACAGTACGTGTGTGTCTATATGAGTGCGTGTATATCAAACGTTAGACCTGGTTCCACATCGTTACCGTTGCTCTCATTTCAGTTTAGCCCTCCAGTTAAGGAAAGGTAACCCGACCCTCACCATGCACTTTAGGACAACCTCAGCCGGCGGCTTAGAGGAGCAGACGTCTAGCAGGCGCATGTGGCCCAGCCAGGGATGAGAGACGTATGTAAGGGAGGACCGACGGCATGGGAACAATAGTGCCTCTGTGCCTCGGCACCCCTCTGGATCACATTTCCTCCGAGGTCCAGATCGAAATGAGGCGGGGGCCCTGTCGCTGATCTAGCAAAGCGAGCGGAGAAAGCCACACAGAGGGGTGGGTGCCGTATGTCAATAGTGATTAGGATCATGATCACAACTGTGGCGGGTGTGGGGCACCCGGGGAAGGGAGGAAGAGAGGAAAAAGTGGGGGTGAAGGGAAACATTTCGCCCTCCTGAACTTTATTGTCTGCTTGGTGGCGAGGAATGTCTTCTAGACTTGTTTAAAGATAACTAGTCCTTACATGCATCAGAGTGCATTTAGAAATAAAATGATTCGTTCTGAAAGATGAGCCTTTCATCGTTCCACGAGATGTAGTTCAAGAGTGAAGAAAAGCAGATAATTTCTGCTTTTAGAAGTGACAAGAAGAGTGGAGGAAGTGTGCTTGTCCTGCCTGCTTTATGCCAGATTCTGGGTACACAAAGTCTTGAAGCACTGGTGGAAAAAAAATGAAATATTTCCACACTCTGGGCTCAAGTTCCCGGTCCTTTATTGCAATTTTTCTGCCAATAAATTCTTTGTCAGGCAGTCCTAATGAAGATCCTGTTTGTCTAAAACCTCCTGTAAAAAAAATAGTGAGTGCTTGACTTCAATTCAAGGATATATTTTTCCATTTTGGAGTATTTAAGTGATGTATGATGATGTTTAGTATTACGGGGGGCCCATGAAATTGCATTGAAGTCATCATTTTCTTTGTGGTTTCATGTGTTTCTACATTAAACTGTTGTTGAGGTGGTGTTAATGTGAAGGTGGTGCCTAATGTCAGGATGTCCATTTGAAAATTAAGTTGTGTATTCATACAGAGTGACACCCAGACACACACTTCCAACTGTGGAGGAATGGAAACAGCTTTTTCTCTCTGTTTCATGAGCGCTTTCAGCTGCCTCCTCCGTCAGAGGTACAAACCTTTCGAAGTCGAAGTCGATCGAGGAGAACCGTGACTGCAGGATGGCCCAGAGACCCCAGAAGAAGTTAGATGCCTGATGGAAGAGAGAAAAAATATTAAAGGATCATGATTTTCACCATTTTTAGTAACTAAACTGGTTTTCAAAGCATGTTATCATGTTTTAGATATTTTCTACATGTCCTTTGGTTTTCAGTAATTTCATTGGAAAATATTTGATGTGGCTTTAAACTTGCTTGGGGTGATCCATGAGAGTAAACATGATGCCTGCTTCCATTGTTTGCACGAGAATGCAGCTGAAGTTGTAATTAACAATAAAATGTATTTAAAGCACAACAGAACATATGTGTTAAAACTACAGCAATAGTGAGAAAAGAAATATTAAGATCTTTTCAGAACCAAAAGAACTAATAAAACTTAGTAAAAATACTCCACAAGTAATTAAAATCTTACTTAAGTAAAAGTGTGTAAGCTTTTTCAGAAAAACTTACTTCAAGTATCAAAAGTAAAAGTACTCATAGTGCAGTACAAATGTCAGTGTTTTACTATTTTATCTGATGTTTTTCAATTAATATTACTGCTGCATTTATATGTATGCTGTAATGCACTGCTGTTAATGTTAAAGGTGTAAAGTGTGGTGGAGTAAAAAGTAGAATATTTGCCTCTGAGATTGCATAACATGGAAACACTGAAGAGGAGTACAAGCAACACGACTTGCAGGAACATTACAGAACATGATGTGCTTGCACGCTCAGAACAATGCTCCATGTTGTCTTTACGGGATCGGCAGCATGAACATGTGACTGACACGTAACCGTCACACGCCCTTATGAAGATCCAATTAAAGCTTCAAACGCTCGCTTCTCATGACCCCATGCAGGAGGTCACACTGGGGTCAGATGTCGGCGTCTTACTCGAGGACAGGGAAAATGCTGCTGAGACCGAAATGGATCCATCTAATTGAATGACAGCCTCATTAACTACATGCAGCTGATCTGCGGGCCTCCCATAGGACTGGGATACGTGTCGAGGTGTAAAAATCTGGATTATGCTTGTGGCGGTATGAAAATACGTGTCGCCGGTTGTTGTACATTAAATATCACACGTGCTGTACGGCTCCACCGGCTTTGTTTGTCTTTGATGTTTTGCTACACTTCCCTGTGCCACAGAGCAGAACTGTAAAAACTCACTCCAGTGACCTCCGGTTGTCGTGTTATAACTGCTCCCATAACTGCTGCTGCTGCCTGCCAGTTGCGAGCTGCTCAGTCAGAATGACAAACCTCTGTATTGAATGGTTCCCTCCTTAATGGCTTTGCTCACTTAGGCTTGCGGACTTCCATGCCTCCATAAATTTCTGTTGTTCTCCACCCTTATTGTAAATCTTCATGGTAGGACCACTAATAGCAACTCCTAATAAGATCCAGACAGGCCTCTGTTCTGTGGCCCAGTGATATAATCACATTTTTATTTGATAATCAAATAAAGGGTGGAATGAAATACTTGAAGAGCAATGTGCGGTTTTCCCTTGGCTTTTTTCCCTCCCTGGCAGATTTTCATCTCTAATCTCTGTCTTTAGTTGGGGGGAGAGATTGAGCGTGTTTCCATTATGATTAATAACTGCTCTCCATTAAGAGAGCATTAGTCTAACACTAAGCAGAGACCATCAGTGACAGGGAGCCATTGAGAAAAACGGAGATGAGGGACGTGTGGGGAGTGACATCACAGCGCCGCAGGCTTTAGCCTCGGCATCACGGGGGATCCCTGTGGAGGAGAGGACGACTTGTAAAGACCCCACCGCGTCTTGGCACGGTTCGCCAGGGATTAGGATTCGGAGGAGGCAGCTTCACGCCGCAGAGCTCTGGCAGCCGGCCAGGCTTTGTTGATGCCACACAGCGGAGCCACACGGCCTCCTTCAGAGCACGCTCGTTTCCTTGGTTTCAGAGTTTTCACTATTCATCTGTCTTCTTATCTACTCACACTCATCTATAGTGCAACTTCAATGTAGTTTGATTATTCCAAGCAATTACTGAGTGATATGGAAGTGAGACAAAAGGATGAAATGGCATTTAATGCAGTTCATTAAAAAAGGAAAACAAAAGAAATATTAAAAGGCATCAGAGTGAATTGATAATTATTGCTGTTTTGGAAAATTTCCAAAGCCAGTTAACCTGATACAGCGTCCAGATGTGATGTGAAAAATCTTCAAAAAAAAAACCTCAGTGGTATCTGTATTCTGCAAATGAATGGTTGAAAACTGTGTGGATGCAACTTTCTGCGCCTCTTCTTACGGAACAAACGATTAGGGCTGCAAATAATGATTCTTTTCATCAGCAAATTATTTGAGAGTAATTTTCTTGATTAATCGTTTGATGTATAAAATGTGAGAAAAGAGTGAAAAATTCCTGTCACAATTTGCCAGAGCTGGAGGTGACAAAACCTGAAGGCAGTTAATGAACTATTACAGAAAAACCAAATATCACATTTTTGGCATTTTTGCTTAAAAAAATACTTAAATATCACAAAGTAATGTTTAATTATCACAAGAGGGGAAGATAAATATGAGATATTTTGTTTCTGTTGCCTCTGGGCCTTTACACATGACAAAAGAAAACAAGCAATGAAAAGCGCTGAGGATAAAATTTAATCAAGTGAAGTGCAGTACAAAAACACAACAATTAATGGCCGAAAGTTTTAGTTCAATTCCTTGAAATTATGAAAAACAGCCCCTGTGATTTTCTGCATTTCTCATTTTGACACACTGCTGTCAAAATGAGCCGAGCTGGAAACTTGGCTTGTTAAGCGTCGGTGATCAATTTCTCCCACTTCCCTCGAGTCGAGACTCCTCCTCGGTTTGTCATAGAAAATCTGATTTCAATCAACATGATGTTATCGCCTCTCTCCCTCCGTTTCAGGCTTTATTTCTTCTCCCTCCTCTCGCTCTCCCCTCTCGGCTTTTTGGCCGAGGAGCAAGTTATTTTAAAAAGTAATATGCTTCCTCATCATTTCTGGGCTATTTCAAGAGACATTCACACCACCCCAAAAACTGGTAGGACAATTCTGCATATTGTGTTGAGCTGTGAAAGCATTTTGAGACAGATAGCCCAGCACCACTTGAGCCACCAAAGAATGAAAATTGTGGTCATAAGAAAAATAATCTTGGCTGCTGTCTTTCATTTTTCCCTGCGGCAGTTTCTAATCAACTCAGATGGAGCCCATCAGGCTTTGAACAGTGGTGGGTCAGCTGTGGACTGGGTTTGGTTTTCTTTGGGGAGTTTTTTTTTTCTGGGATCTGGAAAAGTAAATTGTTCAAATGTGATGGTGAGGTGTTGCCGCCCTGTCATTTTAGAGCTCTGCACACATATGGATGTTGTTGAAATGCGCACACTAATCTCATAATATTGATATTCGAGTTGCTCCGAGAGCAGAACTTAAAAGAGGAAATGGCTGTTGAGAGATTTGTCACTTTGCAAAGTCTTTCCAAAGTGTTGAGGCACTACATAATGACATATTTCAACATTTCAACAAAGTCGGAGGGAGCAGACACTTACCAGCGAGAATTTGCAGACTTGAATGTAGAGCTGCGTAACTTCTGCCTCTGTTACGGTGACCTCACGTCCCGAGCTGTGCTTGTAACTCTCCAGATAGGCCGTCAGCCAGTCCCTCTGCAGCTCCCGGCTCGGGTACAGGCTGTAGTCCACGTCGTTCACACCTTGAACGCAAATCACACACATGTGCTCACGTTATTCAACACAATTGAACGAGCCGAGGGTTTTGAAGATTTGCCACTGAGCTACATCATCTCAGTCAACACTTGTCAATTCTACTTGAATTAAACTATTTGTCCCCATCGGATAACATGACGTTACAAAGACGTGTATTAAAATGTACAAGTAACGACACAGAAGCCTGGAAACTGGATGATGGCTCAGGTGTGAAGCGATCCCGACTAATGATTATTTTCATTATCAATCACTTTGACAATAATTTCACAATTAATTATTTGTATTATGCCACTTCATGCTTCTACTCCACCAAATTTCAGAAGAAAATATTGCACTTTTTACTCCATTTACACTATTTATTCTGCAGCAATAGTTACAGGCGTTTACACAGAAAACATTACGATCAGCTTGTATAATATGAGGCATTGTTATCAATAAAACTACTCAACAGTATACAGAAAATAAGATCCACGTCGAGCTGCAACAGTTTAATGTTACACATCAGCAATAACAATTAAAGGGCCACTGTTCTGCATTAAGTGCTTTTATTTTTCACACTTACCAAAGTAGTGTATTTACATACTTTTACAATGCATTTAATGCATGCTTTATATTTAATTGCACAAAAGTGGATCCAGTGGCATCATGATTGTTTTGTTTGGATCAAGTTTGTGGGAGTGACAAGCGTTGATGTGAAAGCTGACATGATTCAAAACTATCTAAATGTGTTAAATTGATGATTGTTGCACAAATGTCCAAATGAACCCTGTCAAACTTTGCTGTGACACAGCTGGCACATCAAAGCCACTTTTATCGACACGGAGAATACACACTGGATACAGCAATTTGTCTTAGTAGCCTCAGAAGAAGGACGGTTTCATGGTACATAATGGCAGAAAGATAAATGATATCATTGTCCAAGAGACAGCACAAACCGGAAAAAGATTCTGCGTATCACATACTGTATATACAACTTCTCCTTCACTCGATATTCCACATTAGGAAATCTAATGTATTCTGGCAGCAAAAAAGATTTGAAGGCAAATTGAACTTCTTCTCATCACAACACAAACCTACCGGCAAATTCATTGAAGTGATTGCCAATATCGAAGGCCTGGTAGTTGTAATCGGCGTACTCGTAGTCAATGAATTTCACCGTTCCTGGTGGAGGAGGAGGAGGAGAGGAAAGCAGCAGCTGTTACCAGGACAACATAACGGTATGGGCAGACAACTGACGACCCTCTCTCCTTCTATCGAAGGTACAGAACCTTGTGGGAGTCAAAGGAACAAGGAGTTTCTTTTGACTGAGCGTCACCCTGGGCATCCTTGTAAAACATGTGAGAGAAATAAATTAATAAAAGCGACTACAAACGTGTAACACCTAAGGAGCGTAAGGAAGTCTTTTATTCCTAACAGCCCAGTTGGTTTGCTATGTGCACATTTAAAACAAGCAAAAACTCTCTTATTTCAGAATCATATGCGCCATGTTTTCCAGTGTCACTGATGCGCTCCTCACCCTCTTTGTGGTTGTAGATGATGTTTTTTGTCAGAAGGTCATTGTGGCAGAGGACCGTTGGCGAGTCGACCTGTGAGAGGTGTCTCTTCAGCGACTCCATTTCAACTGACAAAGTCTCAGCGCTGGGCACGTCTCGTAGAGCCGCAGGACTGCAAGAGGTAAATCCACTGAAATCATTTATTTTTTCTTAATGGAGGAGGCACGATGGTCACGTGCCTTTGATTCATTGCTGCACGTTGGCAGCCAAAGCTCCAAAGAGTCGCTTAAGGTGACGTCAATAAACTGCAAACACATCACCTACACGATGATCAGCTTAGCCAGATCAGCTTTTAGTTTGAGTCCCTGGATGAGACAAATACATTATCAATTCATCACACACGTTGTTTGTGTTTCAGACTCAAAAGAGGTCTCAAGGCAAAAATCTGAAAAGGCAGTTTAAGGTTTTCACATTTAAACGAAGAAGATGAAAACGAAGATGATGACATGTGCTTATTAAAGTAGCTTGTTTGTAACTGCAGCCCTGATGGCTTATTGTATTCCGAAGTGCGGGCTTTTACACATTATTGGCATGGACAGTGGTGGAGTTTCCAGAACTTAAGGGAAAAAAATAAAAAATAGCTCTACAACAGTGGAAAAATACTCAATTCTATGTAAAATCTTAAAGTACAGAAGAATCATTGGCAGAATGTACAGGTGCAGTGTGTAGGATTTGTAGTTGTGAGACTGCAGATTGCAACCAGCTGAACACCCCCTCGCCTCCTCCTCCCTCTCTACAGCCAGTGTCTATTCAGGGCTACTGTAGAAACACGGCGGTGCAACATGACATACTCTGTGGAAGAGAACCGCTCCCTCTGTAGATACACAGAGCTCACTCTAAGGTAACGCAAACACAACAATTCTTATTTTAAGGTGATCATACACCCATGAAAATATATTTTTCATATTCAGTTTCTGCCAGTAGATCCACCTAAATTCTACACAGTCGACTTTTAAAGTTTCTAAAGTAAAAAAAGTAAAAGCACTTATTTGCAGACAGGTTATATATTGTTAGTGATGCATTCATGTGGATGTGGAGGCGAATATTATTTACCTTGTACTGGCTACTTTAACCTGTAGCAATACATCATATAACTCATGTGATCATACACTGTTGAGTATTTTATCTTCAACAATCCGTCATATAAGCAGATCATCGTTCTTATATGTAAATTCTTGATTTTAAAGGAACCAGTAACTGCTTATGATGGATACATGTAATGGAGTAAAACACACAGTATTCTGCTCTTAAATGTACAGGAGCGAAAGTACAAAGTAACTGAGAATGTGAGCCCTCAAGCAGAGAAAAAAAAAAAAACCTTACTGTAACCACAGTACTGCAGTAAATATATGTGTTGCATTCACCCACTGGGCATGAATAGTCCTTAGAAGTTTATTAATTAATAAACTGATTTAAGATGAGACAAAGACAAAAGGACATGCTTAATAAAAACAGGAACTAGAGAGACTTTTTAAACACTGTCACTATGAATTATTGTAAAGTGGCACCATTCTGTTTTTTGCTTTCCTTCGACTGTCCTTTTGAGTGCACAATTAACCCAGAATTTCCTCTGACACATTGTGACTCATCTGCCTTCAAGACCTGTTCACCCTGAAAGAATTTGACATGTCTGGATTTCAGCAGCGTTACTGTCCCTTTGTCTACTGTACATGACGGGGAAACTTTAAAGAAAACACACGCAATTCTTTCAAAGGATAATGAGTTAAATCAAAAATCCTGGCTTTGACCATACGTTAGTTCAACGAACCTTAAAATACTGGCCTTTAGAAAGGAGTTTCATGAACATTGGACAAAGATAAAACTATATAAGAAAATGTATGTAGAGCAGCTAAACATAACATGCACAAACAAAGAGGAAAGAAGACTTTTATGGCACAGTAATCGAGGGAGGAAGAAATGAAAATTTGCTGAGGGAAAGCAGATATGGAAGCCCAACTTTATCTTGAACTCCACACTTTTCTTCCAGGAGCAACATGTTTGTAAACTGAAGCAGTTCTGCGAGCCTCATTGAGAGGTTACATGCCTTGTTTTCACTCTGTTGATTACTCCATCTATCAAAGAAGGCACTAATGTCCTTGGACGTCAGTGCAAAATGCACCTGGAAGAAATGCTGCGCAAGCATCCGTCTCCTAATTAATTTTCGTGTTTCCTTTTCAGTTGTCAGGCCACGATGAGAGGGTAATTTAAACAGTGTAATTTAAACACTACCTATTTATTCGAAGGGGAACAAACAGATGCTCTGGTATTATACACACTTGTAGACATAATTTAGTGAGGCCTGTTAGGAACGCACAATAAAAGCAGAGGAGCGGAGCCTTGTTTATGGTCGTGACACAGGCTCTGCTGCCTTACACAAGTCCTCCTACACATCCTCGTCAACACAAGTCATTTTTGTAAATTATCTTGAAGGAAGGATTGATTGAATAGAACCACGTTCAAATCTACACCATCCGTCTGTGTGCTTGCAAGCAAGTATGCAAAAATATATATATAGGCTCTTTTCTCTCTGAAAGAGCTGTTTCCTGCTCCAGTTTGGGTCTTTTTTCAAAAGCAACTGAAAAAAAGAGTTCTTTAACTTCTATTGTCAACTGAAATTGTGCAAATGCTGTAAAATTGAATTCTAAATTGCATTTTCAAAAACTGCAGGCCCAGAAAATGCCGTAGCCGTCAGAGTGTTTGATTCACATCTACTAGCCTGTGAAATCTTTCTGGTATTTAAAATCGACCCCCTCTGACATGCATAATTTATCTATCTGCTCTCTAATATGAATTAAAACACACAGTCTGAATGGTGAATCACCCTGATTCCTTTTCAACCCGACCGTTTCTTTAACTTAACAAACTGACTTTATCATAGAAACCCACGATTACTCGGAGTCAAAAGCTAAATGAAAGACTTCCATTGACTTTAAATGGAAACCTGTCGTCTTGCCATCAGATCTTTTCCTCTCTCTTTTCTGTCCTTTTCATGAGAAACAGTATGTCAAGTACATTCGCCTCCTGCTCCTTGTCAAGTCTCTGTAAGGTAATTAGTGGAATTTCCTCCTCTGGCGCTTCATTATCAATGTGCCTTATTTACATATGATTTCAAACAGCAGCCAAGCACTGCTGATTTTTTTCTTTCTTTTTTTTTCTTTTTGCAGTTTTATGCGATTCATGAGAGTGCAAACGGGAGACATAGCAGGGGGCCTTTTGGAGAAGAAGACGCTGCACTCTGGCTTTCCATCGCTTTTCTCTCTTCTCTTTTCTCTCCCATCTCTGACTTCTGCTGTGCGCTCTCTCTCCGAGCCTCGCAGCTGCTGCAGCCTCTGCGCTCCCTCTCTCTCTCCCTCTCTCTCTCGTCTTCTTCTCTCTATCTGTAGCTCTCTCTTTGCACAGCGGGTGGCTTGAGAGCTGAAGACCTCCTCTGCAGGTGCAGCCTCTTCCTGCTCTCTCTCTCTCTCTGCCTTTCTTTTAGCATTTCCTCTGAAGATCACATTCATACCAGCAATCATACATTCTCAAGTACAAAAGTTTCTCTGATGCCTGTTTAAAATCTCTCTCTCTCTATCTTTTTTTTTACTCTTGGTCTTCTCTGTCTGCTTCAGTGTGTGCGTGTGTGTGTGTGTGTGTGTGTGTCACTCACACTTAAGAGACCAGTGAATATGCAAACAGACATTCACACCATAGCCATGACTTTTATCCATAGATTAACCTCTGAAATCTCGGTCCTGAAATCTCAAATCATGCCTTCCGTCACTTTATCGTACTTTTCCAACACTTTTTTTTATTATTGCATGTATCCAGATTATTGATATTTCCCTGATCATTTGAGTTGTTCTGTATGTCTGTGTTGCAGCAGCAGTGGACTGTGTCAAGCCCCTCAGTCACACAAATGTCTCACAATATAGCACCATCTATTGGGCCTCTACATGTGGTGCAGTCTGCTCCTGTAGATGAACATTACAGTGTGTAACACCCTGGCACACACGTCACTGTATGTGCAGAATAACACTTTGTACATGTTAACAAAATGCGATCCTCAAAACCGCTCTGTTGTGTGCAAAACTGAAACTTCAAAGGGAAAAAAAAGGGTTTAATGCGAGAGTAGACGTTAACCCAGACAAAGTCCATCCTTGGGTGCTGAAATAAAACTTACTGAATAACAGGTCTAAAATAATAGTTCACGACTTCTTTCTGCCTCACTTTTCAGCGGCAGCGTGTCCTTTCACGCATGACTTCATGTTGGTTTAACGTGTCAAACGTTCACTTCACTGCTAGTGATGAAATAAAAAACGTCAGATTCAAAGATCAGATTAAATCCACGTTTCTTATAGTTTGCTTGAGGTAGTTTGAGGTTGTTTTAATGCATTGTAGGGGGTCTTATTTACATTATTATCTGAAAGAATGCAAAAAAACGGCAGAACAGCAGAAAATATTCTAATACCTGTAGACTGGGTTAGCAATGCATTAGCAGACAAACCAGAAAACACTGATTTAAAATGAGAATGGCTGCCTGTGTCTTGTCTTCCTGATGACAAAGAATTTGAGTCACACTGGCTTTCTGATACATCTGAGTCCAGGAAGCTAAAAGTTCTTATCATGAAAGACTGTCTCCTCCACAGTCCCTTTCTTTAATGGATGACTGACTCCAGTGCCAAACGCCTTGCCCACGTGATAAAACTGCAAAAGGAAAGTCGAGTCGTTCAAAGCAGCTCAGAGACTCGAGGCCTTGCAGCTTCAGTTTGTGTGGACTTCCGACCCCTTTGCAGCAAACATAAACAAGCTTGAACGTTTGACCGATAAGGGAGAGCTCTGCAGGAAGCTCGAGGCTGAGCTCTGGTTCTTTGTAGTGTCTGGAAGGCCCCTTTCACCTCTCACCCCGTGACCCCTGTCAGAGATAATATAAAGTCATTGCCACGGAGGCCACTCCCCCGCCTCGTCCCTCTGACCAATGGCGGCTCACGGCGACAGCCTCCATCCACATGGTCCGAGAGGCGAACGTCCCGAAGCAATGTGAGCACTGAGCTTTCACTGCGGGCAGGTTTGAGAAATGCCCGTTTGGCATGTGAGAAAACGATAAGGCATCAGTGGAAGTGCTGCTGCCTAAAAGATAAAGACGTGGAAAATGTTGCTGGTTTCTATCAAAGCGGTGACGGCAAAAATGCACCGCTAAGGTATCCTCCCAGCACCAGCTCAACAGGTATGTGTTTAAAACTGCTGCCATTTCCAGTTTAGTGTATAACTGACAGCATTCCTCTCTCACTCATACATTAATATGACACCTGACAAGACAGCTGACCATGCACTAAGACCTGCCCCCCTTAGTTACTGTTGCTACGCCTGTTAAGCTTTCCACTCTTGCATGACACATTATGCAGTTTCTGATGAAAACGGTGGCAGAAAATGACTCGAATTACCTTGTAGTTTTCAAAACAATGTTTTTTTTTTTATTTTCAAACAGCCCGATTTTAAAATGAGAAGCCTTTAAAAGAATCTTAAAAATTTCTCTTGATAACTTCATACTTGATAACGGGCTAAAACAGAGTCTAAAGCTGCATTTCCCAGCTTCCATGATGAAGTAGTCATTGGTGCTTTCTTTAATGTACCTGTAACCTCCTGAACCAGTGTCAGCTGATGATGTGCTCCCAGTCCTTTGAAGTAGTGCTGTTAGCATTAAGCTAGTTAGCCAGGTGTGCTAATGTTAGAGCATACAGACACACTAATTAATTCAGTCCTTACACTTGTTCTCTTGTGTTTTTGGTTTTGGAAAAGCTAAAAAGACAACACTCTCTCCAAACACAGCTTTGTCAGGTGGACAGATCCTTGGCACACCTGCCAGTTGCTGTGCTATGATTGGACATGAATGTCCAACTGGCGGGACTTTTCTCTGTTTTTGCTGTAAAAACAACACAAAAATAAGTCAGAAGTTCAACCCACAGAAGGCCTTTCTGCACCTCCAGTTGACTCATGTTCCTCTCTTGTTTTCTAAAGCGCCCCTCTGCTTCGGCTTTCCAAACCCTTAGAGCTAAAGGTAAACCCTTAACATCCATGTGGTAGACGAGGTCTGACACCTGCCACTATCCACAAAAATCTTCTTGTCAATATTTCTGATATGATAAACAGGTCGTACAGCTGCAGAGTCATGCTCCATTTTATACGCACAGCGCTGAAACAGTTGTTGAGGTTTAAGCAGGCGGGTCATGTGATCAACCATTCCTTGGCCAAGCAAACACCAGTCACCAAGAACCAATGCATTCTCCAGACTTAGCTTGCAAGATTTTGGAGTTTGGCAGAAAAAAGCTACAGCTGACCAATGCAAGCGGTCACTCTGGTCCTGCTGCTAACAGCCAATATAAACACTAACATGTTGCAATGACTACTGTGATATTAAAAGTACAAATATGTCGAGATCATGTTGTCAGAAGTCGTACCTTTTCGTGCACCGCTGCTCAGCCGGGCTGCTGTTGATGCTGCTCTCCACCAGTGTGAGAAAGTGGGACATTTTTGTCCAGAGTAGAGGTTCAACAGGCAGACCACATTTTGGCTGGATTGAGTGGATTCTCCCCATCTCTGCTGCGATCAATCTGCGGAGAGAAAACATTTTCTCAGATGAGCCTGGCTGACGCTGTTATTGCACAAACAACCATTATCAGAGTAGAAACACAACTCCCTCTCCATTTAGTGCTCTTATCTTGTTCTTCTTTTCAAAAAAATGGACCTTGTTGCATTCGTGACCTTTTGACTACTTGAGTGCTCGTTCTTGAGGCATCTCAGCAGTGACATAAAGTTTTCAGGGTATTCCCCACAAAGGGTATCAGGCAGAGTAAGGTGATTGATGCGTATCATGGCCCTGCCTGTTCAGCCTTGGCTGGCTGT
The DNA here is from genome assembly GCF_017976325.1 of Chelmon rostratus. NCBI lineage: Eukaryota > Metazoa > Chordata > Actinopteri > Chaetodontiformes > Chaetodontidae > Chelmon > Chelmon rostratus. The sequence continues at coordinate 25,075,364 of NC_055663.1, forward strand.
GTTGTGTCCTACTGTCCTGTGGAGAGAATAATGATGGTGGCCTGTTATTACGAGGACGATGAATGAAACGAGGGGCACGACTCAACAACACTGTTCAACATGAAACATGACTCAACTGAAATGATTTAAAACAAAAAAAAAAAAACACCTGCATCAGCACAGCTGAAATGCTCAACATGTCTATACACACACACACACACACACACACAAAACAAATCTCCAACAAACAGCACTGACTGTTTTTCTAGCAAACAAATGTTCAAGGTTTCAGATTACTTTCAGTAAACCTGTTCAGTTTTATTCAGTTTGACCACTGAATGGATGTGAAATGAACATCCACTGGCATTACGCAGCTTTTGTTGTATTTTCATTGATACTGATGGCATTTAATTTAATATAAGATAAAATAAGATAAGATAAGATAAGATAAGATAAGATGAGATAAGATAAGATAAGATTCCATTGATCCGACACTGGGGAAATTATCATTTCTTGGACAGTGAGAATAAAAATTCGAGGTAGAAAAAGGAATATAGACAATATAAAGGATGCAAAATGAAATCAACTATAAATATACATATTTCCAAAACATCATAAAAAATAATATTTTGTGAAGAATGACTCATTTTATCTTAACTGTTAACCACAACTGTTTTCACTTATACAATTTAAATCTTCAAATACATTAGATCAGGCATCTCAAACCGGTTCCATAAAGGGCCGCGTGGCTGCAAGTTTTCATTCCAACCAAGGAGGAACACACCAGGCTGGAATCAATTAATCAGCTGATCTCAGTCTTCAGCTGATAACTAAGTGATCCCTTGATGTTGATTGGTTGGCCTGATGTGCTCCTCCTGGGTTGGAATGAAAACCTGCAGCCACGCGGCCCTTTATGGAACCGGTTTGAGATGCCTGCATTAGATAAATAAATTCCACAATATTATGCACATCGTTATATTCCCAGATCAGTAGAACTTTTACTAAACATGTTGTTTTATGAAGTTCATCTGGCAAATGTTTGTTTTTCTTTGTCTTTGAGATACAGCAACACTTTTCCAAATAAATAAGTAAACAGCATAAAGTGTGCAGTGGATGTTCAAATGTGTGCTTCAATCCTGCTTTTATGATAAAGCATCTTTTTTTCATTTTGCCCTCGATATTTAATGATTCAAATACATTTTAAAATTGATAATTAAAAACAGTTATTCAGTTTTTGAGGACTTCAACTCTTCAATAATGAATTCTGCAGAAATGTGAATTACTACACTGGACTCTGGTCACCATACTGCTGCTTGAACAGGTCATTTAGGTCGTGTAACTGTGGGAATGTGAACCAGGACATTCCCATAAAAGCACATGCTGTACATGCTCAGCACATTCAAATAAAAGGCGAACATAAAAATCTGAAAGCTCTTCTGGCAGAGACCTGTAGATGGAGGGCTGCCGGAGCAGCTCATCTACCAGCACCGTTCCTCGAACAAACTCGTAGCAGATGCCATTCTGGAAGCTGCAGTAGATCTGGGGACCGCACCCGTGGGCGTGGAAGACCTGGAACATCTCCACCTCCCGGTCCCTGTTCACGTAGAGCTCCGTCATTCTGCCGTAGAGTCGCACCAGAACGCACCCGGGCTCCTGGAGAGAGCCCACGTAGCAGCCGATCAGCTGGTTGGTGATGCCTTCTGTGAATGTCTGGAATGAAAGGAAATCAAAAGGGAAATGAACACAGAAAAATACTCGTTTTTTCCTGGTAAAACAAAGCAAATAAAACACTTATCAGCTTATCAACAGAGCATCATATTTTGACACACTGTGAGAGTCCGTATCACTTAAATCAACACTGTAAATTGGCACTTGTGTGTCACTTTACAGATAATGGAACAGTGATAACACTGGAACAGCACAAGCTCTCGTAAAAAAAGGACTTTCCTCTATGATAGCGTTCATGGTATTATTCACATGTGGACAACACGATTCCAGCATGCTCCAGCCTCAGTCATACCCATGCTGTGTGTAGGTGAAAGAGTCAATCCCATAAACCTCATTTTGAGCTACAGTTTATTCAAAACAATCTTGGACAAATCTCAGTGAACAGGGCTGCACTCGAACTTTTAGAAGTAAATAAATGTAGCCAACATATTCGATATGTTTGGCTTCAGGACTCTGGATTATAACGTTTGCTAGCATATCATTTTACAGGCTGCTAATTTACCACTGTTATGGCTCATTTAGCTCAAATTTTTTGAACAACCTTCCACTGAAGACACAGTATTGTGGAAAAATAAACGATAGAAACCGAAAGATCATTTACCAGCAATTTTGTAGAAACTTGAGAAAATACATATGGACTCTGCATCAGAACACATTTAATCTTCAATTGCTCAAACATGTAAAAATCCTCACAGAAGTTAAGGTGTCACCACAATGTGCAAGACATGGAAGCATAAAGATATTAAAAATAGCAAAACCACAGTATACGAATACTCAGTACTACATAATACTACAAGTAAAAGTACCACTTTTAACACTGTGATTTATTTTATGCAAAAGTACATAAGTGTTAGCACCAAAATGTACTAATAAAGTACAAGTACCTCAAATTCCCCCTTAAGCACAGTTCTTAAGAACTTATTACATTCACATTCCACCAATGAGGATCAGTTATTTCTGAAAAAAATATTAATTATTCAGAAATTACCAGTACTGGTAAGTGTACCTAGAGTGAGATTAAATAATTCTAATAATATGATGCTAGTCATACTTCAAAATAATGTGCAAGGCTGGAAAACCAGCTGTGCAAAACAGGGGACTGTGCAGGGGCCCCAGACTCACACGGGCCCCCAAAAGTCTCAGGTTCACTGTGTGTCCGGTGGTTCATTTGATTCATCACATATTTGTTAGAGAAAGTGTTGTGGCCCTTATGTGTAGAGGGAATCTGGTTTTAAGAGTGTTTACACTGCACTCACATGGTACATATTCCCAAAATAAAGTTGCCAAACGACAGACTAACTGAGACACATAAAACCTGGCAGAGGGTGGGGGGTGGAGGTTCAGTCGGGTCACAACAATGTTTTGTCCCAGCAGCCTCCTAAAAGATAAATCTGATTAGCAAAAAAGCTAATTGTAATAAATGTAAAACCCAGATTCACTTGGATTTATAGTCAATATGTTGTTTGATATAAACAGGACAACAAACTGACATGTAAGGAACCTCATATTGTTCTCTATGAAATTCCATTTGCATGTACAGCATCTTGAATAACTTAATCTTTCCTTTGCATGAAATTAAACTTGCATGCTGAAAAACAGGCAGGTATGCACGATGCACGCCACAGCAGGTTAATGACAGACACGCTGCAGATGCACGAGCTGCAGCCTCAACTTGTTGATGCTAGAGATCACACTTGCAGCGCGGCCTGCGCTGCTCTGTGTGTGTACACTACAATACCACAGTGACCGCTGTTTGCCTGCAAAGGCCTCACCGGACATTTGTTGTCGCTCAGTGGTTTCTCACAGTCTTTCATTCTCTGCCACAGTCCGCGAGGCATTTTGTGAGCCTCAGATGGGCCCACAGTTTTTCATCTAGATGGAAAGTGAACAAACATGTCCACCTTGACATCTGATCAACTATTTATATAGTGGATGTAGGGCAGCATGGACACTTTCTTCTGCTTTGACAGTGTACTTAAATCCCTTTTGTCTTAGATATGAACAAGGTATTACTGAAAGTGTGTTATTTTAATTCATTAATTGTCATTTGAGAACAAAAACTATACAAATACTGCACATACATGTGGATTTCTTCATTTCAGGCTTACTTGCTTTGTAAATATCTTCTCTCTTCTTAGTCTCTCTGTAAAGAATTTGAAGTACTTTCACTTACATTTTCCCTTTCAGCTTTTTAACAATTTCTCTTATAGATTTGTCTTAAATTCTTTAGTTTTTAACTCCTTTTAAAGCTAAAGGGTATACCAAGCACTTAGATCTCCATCACCTTGAGTTTTCTTCTATTGTTTCATTTGTCAAAAAACAGATTACAAAGTGTGCCACAGGAAATAAAAAATGAAGAATAACACAACAGAAAAAATACAAGACACAACAGAAGTAATTTGAAAGAGCAACTCACATATAAAAACAGTGAAACGTGCAGGTGTAACAGTGGGAACTAGTGTCCTTCCCCTGTAAAGTCTGTATATTCCAAACAGATGAACACAATACATCATTAAAGGGGCTGCTGGGATCTGAGGGCTGAAGGGAAACATCTACTCCTCTGTGTACATTACAGGACCTGGTGTAGATTGAGAGGTCACCCACCCAATGTGCTGTCACCTAACAAACATAAACCCTATTTCTCTGAAAGATTGGACCTTGTGTTTGCACATGGGACCAGACTGGGATTATCCTGTTCTGAACAGATGCTCTGACAAGCTTACACATCTGTTCCCAGGGTCAAAAAAAAAGAAGAAGAAGAAGAAGAAAAAAAGAAGTTTTGTCGTCCAATTACCTTGGATTTCCTGGTGGTTTTAGTAGTTTAAGGTATTTTTCTGTATAGTGCCATATGTGCAGAAAATGAAACATTTCCATAAAGTGCTTTTATTTTGAAAAATAAGAACATGTATTGACAGTATTATTTAATATGCAAATGTACAGTTTCATGTGCAGTTTTCTATATTTTCTTAAAGGCACGTCCGGTATCAGCAGGTTATACTTTAGACAGGGTCATTCACACTGTGGCTTTGTATAAATATTCTGATTAAAGATAATCAGAAAGGTGTCAATCATGCCTGATACAACTGAAGCGCCGAACTTCAGCTTCAGTTTCAGTTTATTGAAAGCGTAAATCTCCCACAGGGCCTCTGTTCACTTTACAAATCAGTGAAATCAGGAGCAGGAACGAAAACATACGATATCACGTGAAAAGTAAACACAGGCACTCACACGCACATACACAGGCAATAGTGTTAATATGTTCATTTTAAAACAGATCACACAGTATAAGCAGGGCAGGATTTGGGCAGCTAGTCTCCATGTCGACGAGGAAAAACAGTCAGTGATATAACCCTTAACCCTTAAGTGTGGGTGTGGGTTTACTTAAGTAGAGCAGACACTGTTTTTATTACTCTTGTATGTTTTGTTAACGCACACTTCACTCCTAATCTGCCTTCCTGCAACGTTTCTGTTCACACCGTACAGATCAATTCACAGCCATGAGGCGGCGCTCACAATGAATATGAGCATGGGGCTCCAAGTCGGTTTTGTCCATTTTGTCCAAGTTTATTCAGACAAGACAGTGATGTTCTGTTCTGCAGCAAAGCAGAGCAGTCTCAGTCAGGACTGCAGTTTTAGCCACAAATGTTAAAGACTCCTCCAATAATATTAAAAGCTCACTACAGTTTATTACAGATCATCTGACGGCAGCCGTGACATAAATGGGACTGTGAAACTGCTCAAACAAGACAGCAGAACCGAATTTCTGACGTGCCAGAAATCCGACAGAACTGTAAAACTGAATGTCAACGGCAATCCGTCTGGGAGAAATTTGTTCTGATTCAAAAAGTCGTCAGGGGTGACCAATTCATAATCCATACAGTGTCTGCCCAGCTTAACTGTGACCCACTTGAAGATTTGTTCACAACTTTGTAGAAAAGAAATGACTAATAACTGTTTTAATGCAGTTTTCAACCATTTATCCAAACACTGCGCAGATGTAACACGAGGCGTGAAACAGCATCAGTTCAGGTTTATATCCCCTGCATCCTCACAACTCTGCATTTGGATGCTTAATGAAAACACATGTACGATAACACTTCATATAGTTTGCTTATCTTTTCTCCACACAGCTGTTGTTTTGCTCTAAAGATACTCAACAGAAAAAACTGGAATGACAGAAACAGTTTCCAAAATGTCACAGTGACATCCAGTGACAATGTCAGTGAAAGGTTGTGGAGTTTGTAGAGATGCAGTAAATTAAAGTGACACTTTAATGGAAACGTATTGTAACCTTAATGTAGTTGAGTAAAAACATCGGACTACACAAACAATATATTAGTAACAATTAAATATTATTATTATTATTCATATAATTTATCACAACCACGTAGACACATGCCCTAGATGTTTAGAATTTAGAGATGTGCTGCACGTAGCATCTTCATCTTACATGCACCTATTTTTAGCAGCTCCCAATCAAACCTCCGCTCATTTAACGAGGGCCAATTAGGCTCACTTTCAGTCTGTCAGTTCACACGGGCCTAAGCAGGCTGCTCACCGTGTTTCCTGTCAGCTCTACCAGTGCTTGTAGCTTCCAGCTAGCTGCACTTCTACCCTAAATATGGCCATAAAGTACGCTTCTAAAATAAAAACTGCAAATTTGAGCATGAGTCCGATGTGTATTAGCCTCAGGCTCACTGCCCATCAGACCACTAACGTTACAGCTTTGTAGCGGTCTTTGTATAGTCATGCTAGCTACTAGGTGATAATCGAAGTTACATAATATTGCCAAGCAATGAATTCCTGCAGATTTACCTTTTTTTACACATTATTATATTGTTACCTTCTCGATGTCTTTCAAGTAAGTTTACATACAACAACAAACAACATGTACCAGGAGCAGAACTGGCTTCATATAACAACAATGCTAGCTAGCTAACGTTAGCTGAGCTAGTGCTGCAGTACATACGCAGAAAAGTCAAAAACAGCATCCAACCTAATAGTCGCCTTATTTAGCTGGCTTCAAATGACGCTTAACGTTCACACAGCTGCTCAATATGTCCCTTAATATTCCAAAATTAGTCCGACCAATAAAAGAAACAACATCAAACATGACAAAACTCATAGCCTCCAAGCCTGAAGTTGCTCACAGACAGACAGTACTGATCCACCCCTGAGCTTGTACCGTTACTGACCCTCGCTGATGAAGCATTTTCCTTTATATGCACACACAGTTTTCCTGTCATTGTGTGGAGATTTCTCTCACATTTCAATCAAAAATAAAGTTAATCCACTGGGTCTTGACATCCTCAGATGGGGGCAACAGATGAAGACTGTTGTGTTGGTTCTTGCAGCCACGTCTTCATCTAACAATGGCAGACAGTGAGCTGGGCAGGACGGTCACCTGGGTGGAGGTGGTGTTGTGGTGATGTAGACAAGCAGTGAAGATAAACCTGGACCATTAAGGCGTTTCAGGCTCAGAGTTTTCTGTAGAACTCCCTTTTGTCGTGGACTTTGGGCTTTTGAACTTTACAGATATTTTACATGAAAAAAAAAACATAATATGGCCTCTTTCAAGAGAAATTGCTGGTGAACACATGTTAATGTGGAGCTTAGAGGTTGGTCAAGCATGCTCATTCTTGGAGTTAACAGCCAATCAGGGGTTGTGTGATGGAAGAACACCCACAACATGAACATAACTCCAACCAGCTGAAACGTCTTAGTAATAGTTGATCTGAATGACCAAGCTTCAGTTTCAGACAACCAACCTACCAAACAACCAATATGAGCTAAAAATGCTGTATATTCAGACATATTTTTATAGATACATAGTCATGTAGAGTGACTACAGATACTAACTCCAGGGGCACAAACACTTGCCTTCATCTGAATGTCCTGTGCTTTCCAACGAGGACGGAGTCTTCTGAGGAGGTCCAGGATTCCTCTACGAGGTTCCAGCTCATCGATCTGGACGTCCACATGGAGAAGCTGATTCCCAGCACCAGCAGGCCCACTGTCCATTTTCAACAAACACTTTTTTTTTTTACCTGCAAAAACTTTGAGGTCCAGAACTTGCTGAGAAAGTTGCAGACCAAAGTCCTACTTTGTTCTAAGACCAGCTGAGTTATATCCAGACCAGTTCATCAAAACATCATCTGAACGTGGGCAACAAAGCAAACATAAATGAGGTAGATGGTCAAGTCTACAGTACAGCTCTGCAGAAATGTCCACTTGTGTGTCCAATGACTCAGCAGCCCAACTCGCTTATCAAGGGGACAATGTTCCTATGGGCATCTTCATCCCCACTGCTGCAGAGTTTACATATTAACCTTTGGAGGTTGGAGCTGTGCTGCAGGCACGTGTCGTGTTAAACAGAAATCAATGAGAAAAGTAATTGCGAGAAACAAACGTTGATTTTGAAGCTCTTTAATGAGGCATCAAAGTTTTGCTTCAGTAAACCCCTTTCACTTCTATATACTTAATAATTTAGCTACGTATTATGCCTGTACATAGAACTTTAATAACATAAAGACCGAAAACATTTTTTCACTGTACTTGAAATTACCACTTAAATAAAAAAATTCTCTACAAAAATAAAGACTTGCATTTAATTAACTTTTCATCATTTGATGTCTGTAACCCATTCAAGCAGGTGTCAGTCAGGGCTGTCAGCCACAAAGACATGACACGTGTCCAAATTAAGCTCTGCATATTTTCTCTCCTCAGCCTGAGCTCTCTTTGCAGTCAGTTTCGTGTAGCTCTCAGATACTTGATGCCCCGCCACGCTGTTCTGCCATCAAAACCGAGCATGCTGCAAACATTACAGCAGCGAGTCCTGCAGAATTAAGGCTGCAGTTGACTTTGTTGAAGTTCATTCAAGCTAAAAAGTAGGCACACGACGAAAACCAGCCCAGTGAGATGACTTTTGATTCTCCAAATAATTTTCAGATGCATTACATTTGGCTTGTGTGCACCACAAAGACTTTGGGTGGAGGCTATTGTCTAACCCAAGTCGTCTTGCAATCTGGAGGACCCATTTAAATATCATAGAATTAGTTCAGTTAAACATGACCTTTCATGCTAGCTCAATGCCATGGAACATTTCAACATGATCACTCTGTAAACACAAAACGAATTTCATAAACATTGGAGCAGCATGTTTTCAGTCTGTTAAATTATTTAGATGTTGGGCCAATGTTTACCATTTTGCATCATTACAGTAATTGCCTAGAAGTCACGAATGTGGTGATCATCTTCAACCGAATACTTTTGCAAGCTTTTAGACGCAAATGAAATTCACTTGCCATCAAAGAGCGTCTCATCATCAAAGACGCTGTGTATTGAAAGAGAGATGAGTGTCTCGATTAAAAATGTAAGGGTCAGGCGGTAGAATGGTGTAGTAGAGTCAGTGTTTGTGTTGCTGCGTGTACCTCTCAAATGCAGCCGAACAAGAGGGCTGGTTGAAAAAGAGATGACACAGACAATAACCCATGCATGCATATAAATATAGTTCTGACACTTTTCAGACAGATCCACTTACTGTATGTCTGGCTTCTCTTTTTTCCTTCTTCCTCATGATTGTTAATATGGAGAATGCAGACATTAACATTTGGGCCTTTGAGCCTTGAAAATTAATCATTTATGAAAGGATCAACAAAGCATCAGTTGTGTTGAAGACAGCATGAAAGCGTAACAAAACTGAGTTAATGTTGCTGGAGTTTCTCTTGACTTCTTGACATTAGCGAGACTGTGCGTCCTTTTCACTGAAGTCATTTAAGCAATAGTACCTGCTATATCTATTCAGCAAAATGTGGAAATAAAACGAGTGGAAGTGGAATAATAGAGGAGAGGATTCCACTATCTGCAGATTGTGTGATCATATGTCCGCACTGTTCCTTCCTCTGAAAAAAGCTATTAAACATTTTCCAAGATTTCTGGATAATGGATCGATTGGCAAAATTAGGAGCAGTTCAAATATCGGGCTGCTTTGTGCTCACAACTTTCCATTTTAAAGGAAAAGGCTGGAGATGGTCTGTATTTTTGTTATTGTTAACAAAATCCCACCAAGAGACATAAAAATAAAAATACCATTCTCTCAATTCTGTCTCACGTCCCTACCCTGAAGACCACTTTCAAAGCTGGACACAAAAATATTACGATGTTTTAAAAAGGAGGGAAAAGGCAGGAGAAATTTATGCATTTGTTCGGGTCATTTTTCAGCAGTTTTACCACCAATCAGGCGTTTCAGTGTGAGATTTTACTGAAACGGCTTGAAAACACAGCATTTCCAGATTTAGGTGGCTCAGCATGGATGGAGGTAATGGGTTTACAAGCCTGTTAGTGTTTGCTCATAATAAATGTCAGTATAATAGGCGTTGTTATACATTGTCAGCAGTAAGATTTCAAAAGTAAGTGATGAAAACTGATCACTGAAGTTCTGAAATGGATTTTAAAAGCATTAATACACTTCTGTACAATTTCCAGACGTTTGGTGGAAGACAGGTCCATTAATGAGGAAAAGTGAGTAAAAAAAGCTAATCTAGGAGTCTATAACCATGCTAAATGCTAACATCCGCCTGCTAACATGCTCAATATCACAATGCTGCCATGCTGATACGAAGAGGGAGTAATATTTACCACTTTCACTGTCCTAGTTTTCTAGAATGTCAATAATTTTACAGGTATTCATGGGAGCATGACTGCGAATGTCTGCACAAAATGTCATGGCAAATCCATCAAGTAGTTATTGAGATATTTTACTGGATAAGTGGAAACTCTGACCTTGATTGACTTTGATCCATCCAATAGATATAGATATTTCACTAAAAAACTAAAATTTCAACGTGGCGCTAGAGGAAAAGTCATGGGATCACCAAAATCAGTAGAAGACACCATAAATTTGCATACAAAATTTGATCTGAATCCATCCTGCAGCTGTTGAGATATTTGAGCCTGGATGACTGGCGGAGCCATGCTGCCATCCTTACAACCATGCAGCTCTGCATGGTGTGCATGTTCAGATCTTCACAAATGCGAACTGCATCTTTCTTTGGACAAGCTGGAGTGTCTGGAATGTAAACTGAGTCTCAGTGATGTCTGGAGATGCATCTGAAGAGCTGTATACGGAACATAAAAAATGTGATGAGTTGATTTTTTTATACGACAAAAAGGCAACAAATATTCTCTTAATGTAAAAACTGCAGTGTAAAATTGATACTGGCACTTGTGACAACTTAGAAATTATATGAAATAAATAAAAAGATTTGAACAGAGAATAAAAACATGGTCATTCATGGTGACAAAATGATGTAAAAGAAGTGAAGTAAAAGCTGTCTAAAACCTTGCATCTTGTTTTTAATGGCTCAGCCCCACTGGGTGCGTCCAATAGAGACCCATTATGGTGCATGGATTTACAGTGTGTGGAGGATGACTTTGATCTTTCAATACTTTCGAGTACTTAAAGAAGTAGCCTGATATTTGGTGAATTGTGAGTAACACTGAATCACATTCTTCAGAACATTTTCTCGAGAAGTTCTTAAGAACTCTGAAGTCTTGTTCAGTGAAGGACTACCTTCATTAACATCAGCACAGACTTTCTGGTGGAATAATGGTTATTAAGCTACAAACGTGTGTGCATGTACTGCAGCAGCAGGTTGTCCATGTGCACATCTTGTCAATGTATGCTTTTGTTTTCAGTGTTGTATTATGCTGTTGTATATATTTATTTCTGCAACTGCTTTTTTTTATCCATTTACGCATATTAAAGTCTTCAAAATCCTTCCAAAATCATGAGCATATCTAATATAAACTTTATTTGTATAGCACTTTTTATACAAGAATACAAGCTTCACATAAAAAAAGGCACAGAATTAACATAAAAACAGGGATAGAAAATGAACGTAAATTAAGATGGAGAATAAAACCAACTTGATAATAATAGCAATAACCACTGAATGATAATAAAACAAAGTAAAAAACAAAGAACACAGACTGAAATACAACATTTCAAATGAAGTGCAGCAGTGCATTAGCGTGAGGCAAAGCGCAGAGGTTTCAGGCCTGTAACAGGAAGTCAGGGCTAGTTAAAGGCTGAAATGAGGAGATAACTTTTTAGCTTTCTTCCAAAAATCTCCAGCGAGCTGCTTTCCTGGTATCTGCAGGCAGTGTGTTCCAGAGCTTTTCTTTGGACTGTTGCTGGAAACCTCCAAACCAGCAGCAGATCGTTGCAGCGTTCTTGAATGCAAATGGCGAACAAGGGATTTAGCCATATAGCTTGGTCCTAGTCCATTAACAGCTTTGTAGGAGGACCTTAAAAGCAAATCTGAGTGTTGCATGAAGCCAGCGCAGAGCAGCTAAAACCGAACTGAAACGCGCTCTCCTCTCGGTTCTGGTTCAGCCGAGCTGCCGAGTTTTCAATGAGCTGAAGTCTCTCAGTGGTTTTATTCGGGAGGCCAGTAAATAGAGCGTTGTGTATTATGGTAATCAAGTCGGCTTGAAATGGAGAGGAGGAAAAATAAAGCTTTCGTCATATCACTGATGTGAGACCTGAAGCTTAGATCTGAGTCAAGGACGACACCAAGACTCAAAACCTCAGATTTGATCCACAGAGTTCATTTCCACAGATTATTAAATAGCATTTCTTTTTCTTGTTAGGACCAACTAGGAGTTAAGTTTTGTTTGTAATGCTTTTTAAATGCTACTTAAAACAACAGTACACCATTTTTAGACCATTTTGCAATAAAGACTGCCTACAGAACATGCATTGTATATGTTTGAGGTAACATTTAGTTTTTATTTCCTGTCATTCATGCAGAGCACTTAATTATTTTGAGGTAAGCTCTTAAAAAGTGAGCCCTTCATAGAGAGCTGACAAATCAATAACATTAATACTACTTCTCCATATGAAGAGGCAGCAATGTTTCGACTGAAAAATGCAAAAATTACTACTTTTCAGTTATTTCTTTAATTATTTGTAATTACCACTATTCTGCTTGCATTGTAGATGTGTCCAAAAATGGCACAAAAGGAGGATTTTATCTACCACTAAGAGAACATTTTCATAAATGTATACATCAAACCACTTCATCAACTGTCTTAACAATTTCAAATGAATTTGTCCTTCACGGTGCAACACTTTAAGCAACACAAAATACCTGGCTCCTTTCTTCCCCGGGCTTCTCGCTGTCTTTCAGAAGTTTTTGAAAAGAGAAAATTCCCTTTTATTACAAGGCAAACAGTTGTTGGTGTCCTTTATCAAACAGCTCTTTGAAGAGAAAAGAGAGAGAGAGCTATGCAGACATTTAACCTTTTTATATAGTCTTACAATTGGGGCTGTCAAGGCCTTTCATTTGTGAAGTTCCTGTGGAAAATCAGGGAGCTCGGACTCATTACATCTACCGGTACAGTATATTTATATTTCAGCTCCAATCAAAGCTAGCCAATATGCCATCCCTATGTATTTTCTCCTCTGAGCCCTGCCTCCCCACTATAATTTCCACCGACATTTTGTGTGCAAATGCAGTAATAGACACATTTATCACATCAAAAGGGATTCAATTTTCTTTTCAATCATCCACCGGTATGAATAGCGCCACATCCTCTGTGGCCAACAATGAGGGGCCATTACCGTGAGCCAAAGGATGGCTTCGCCTTCTCTATGCATTCAAGGGGAAAGTGTGTCAAACTGTTTGCCAACGTTTGTTCTAGGCAAATGGAGACTGCTTTCAGACAGGTTAGTATCCAATTTTATTGTCAGACAAATGTCATTTTTGTTTGGGGCCGCGGTAATCATTGGGCTCAGAGACCAGTGTTCCTCGGCGGTACAGCCGGCAGTTAGTCCATTTAATACTCTAACTCTCATGTTAGTCGCAGATTGCCAAGTCCAGACATGACACCCGCTGTCTCTTCATTATGTGAAGAGGGTGACATGCAGGATTCAGGCCTCAGTCAGTCCCCGGCGAGGGGGGTGGGAGACTAATTGCCAAAGATGTTGTTGATCTACATGGGGAAAGAAAATACTTTGCAACTGCGATTAATTGTTCCCTTGCACTGACAGATCTGAGATGAGGACGTGATGTTTTCTGTCAGATTTTCCGTGCGGTGACATGTGTCACGTCTTGAATTAGCTGCAGGAGTGTCGCGCTTGCAGTTATCGTACGTGACGTTCACTGCTGCCCTTCAGGCCCGCTCTGAATTTCTGCAGGTTTGTGAAGAAAAATCATTTAAGTCAGTGCTGCTAAGACTTATTTCCAGTTTGGGGAGATTTTCTCTGAATTAAAAAAAGCCAACTTTAACGTCATTCTTCTGAAATTAACTGCATAGTGTTAATTTTTAAAAATAAGTTTTGGGTTTGGTTTGTGCAAAACATGCTAATATATTTCTAAAAGAAAAGCGCAAAATAGTCAAGTCCTGGGTTTATTTATGCAGTCAGCCTCATGATGATGACAGGTATTTCATGTTTGACATATTAGAAATACCAGAAATACTGTAACTGTAACTGAAACTCACAGATTCATACAATCTGTGGATTTTAAAGCCGGATGTGATGTATTTCCATCAGCTAACTAATTAGGTTTAAAAGCACACAGAGAATTCAAGGAAAGCAAAATAAGAAGTGAACTTTTTCTGTGTTTGTGCCTCTGTAATTTTGACTGTGTCGCTGAGAATAATGCATTTTTTTTGACAGTAAACTACAAAGAATCATCTTTCAAAAGAAAAACGTGTGATGAGGTTAATGATTCGGGGCGTTTATTTTATTCAGTTTTGGCTGTTTTCGCTGCTTACATTTTGTTGGAAGTTTACTTTGTGCCTCATTTCATTTCCTCAACCACATAAGTAAAGATTATGATATTTATATTACTAGTTATTATTAGCCGCACCGAACAAAAACGTTTAGGTTGTGCATCTCTTTCCAAACTACTGTCGCTCCATTCGAAGCTTTCACATATTGTATTAAACAACTGAATAAATGGTCCCTGATTCTTTGAAGGATTCAGACCCCCAGACGCTTCCAAAGCATTACTCTTGTTGACTTAATTCTATCAAATAAAGCATTTAAGGATCAAACCGTTGCCAGTGTCGGCACCAACGCGCCCTTTTTGCAGAAAGCGTCTCTGCTGTGTTTTCTGTCATCTCCTGCCACAGCTTATACACGCTCCCTCGCTGCCAAACCACCCGAGCCACAGCTGGTGAGGTCATCCATGCAGCCAACACCGGACGGGCCCTGAAAGCCCCGCTTAATCTGATATCATTGGCAGAGAGACGCTTAACCGGCTCCATCTCCCGCCGCACTATTCTGGGGTGTTCACCATCCAACAATGCTGTCTTGTCTTAGCCTGCAGGGATTCTTAGGGGCAACTCGTAAAGCTAAATCGCACTCAGTTTATGTGTTTGAAGTCTACAGAGAGCTTGTGCTTGCGATGCTGTTTGCAAGGAGCAGTGCCGGTGGTTGGGTCACAGTTTATAGAGCATGGCGGCATGGCGGTAACGCTGAAATGATCTAGAAATGAAGAATGAGCCACGAAACCACGTCAGCACATGAGGCAGAGGTAGCAAATTTACTTTTATGTTAAGTAGAGTGTGTTCTAGCTGCGGTCTGGCTACTGAAATATGTTGGATGTTGAGGAAATGAACAATCATTCTCTGGACTGAGATCCTGCAAACTGGAAAAAAAAAAACATTTCTTATTAATGACACGTTGAAAATAATAAATAATGCAGCGTAAAGATGCTATGCTGTGATTTATTTGAGCGCCTCATGTATTTCACAAGCCAAAGGAGCAACGGCAGCTGTGGATGATATTTAAAATACAGTATAGATCAACTATCCAGCCACATATGTTAAGTTCTGTCTTTCTCCATTAAATATGTATTGCATAGGCTTGGGCCTCTGACCTTGGCTTGGGAGACAGCTCACATCATTTCATCTCGAAATAAAAAGAGAGACTGCCAGCAATTATAGCGTGTTAATTACATATTCACTTTCATCTGCTAGAAAATCACACAGATCTGCCCTCAATGCTGCTGTTGGGTCTCTTTTGATGGGGGGAAGAAAGCGCTGCGCTGTATTTGAAAAACAGCTGTCAAGTTCCCTGTCGAGTTAATACCTACTAGTCTTCACCTGTTTTGGTTACATGTGCTGCTCTTGTTTAATCTCTGACAGACGAGGGGAAGGAAAAAAAAGCTTGAAGTTAGCACGACGTACCTGAAGAGAGTGGCGAACACTTGAAGGAGTTAACACCAGCAGGCCGAGGATAGCCGTCGTGTGTTCGGCAAATAGGAGGAATAACATCTGTGAGGAGTCCCCTCCTAATAAAAGACTCTCTATTCTGCATACAAGTGTCTCTAATAGAGAAGGCCAGTTCAGAGGCTGTTGTAATTTCCCCTGTCAGGGTATGCGAGGAGGAGGTGGAGGGCTTTGACAAACACTCTGCCCCCTCTATCCCACGTTGTGTGTGTGTCAGAGAGCGATTTACATAGAGATGGTAATGTCGCTGCCATGTTAGATCGGAGGGCAGTGGCGTGGAAACAACGGCTGCGGCGGGTTCAGCGCTCTCTGCAGAGCGCCTGCGGTCAAGAACAGACTTTTCCCTGGGATTAATGGGATCAGGTCTGCATGTAGATACTGTACAGAGAGAGTATCGGGGATTTGAAGTTAAATGTACCCAATAAAAGATGTTAAACACAAGATGGAAATGTTGTTTGGCTATCTGAATATGTGAGAGATGCTTTTTTCAGTGAGAGACAGACAGGAAATTATTGTCAAGGCAGTGCAGCTGCAGCGTTGTTGGGATAGAAGCTAATTTCACTTTAAGAACATGACTTTTGATATGTGCATTGATACAGAGGTGAGGAGCCCAAATCATAACCAAAAGGCAAAGTGAGGTATAAATTCCATGTAATCCTGGAGTGACTCTGTTAAATAATAAAATAAAATGAGACGACTCTGTAACTGAACTCACATGTTAACTCAAAAATCGGCATTTATTTGATACTTGAGTGCTGGTTCTTCTCCTATTTATGTTCCAGCAAAAACTTTCACCAAACTGCTGCAGACGACCAAGAGGTGCTCAATGCAAAAGGAAGCAGTAACAAAAGATCAAAACATCTGCACATCTATCTCCTTTTCACCAAATTTACTAACCAAGCTTTCAGTCACAAAGTCCTTCTTCAGAGCAACTGATGAGGAATCTTTTTCTCATTTCTATTTATGCTCTCGGGCTATTCAGTACTCTGTTCTGTATCCTAGAAATAACATACTACTGATTTCTAACAGCACATGTGTTTTGAAGAGTTTATGGAAACATAATGCTGCCTGGATTATGTTTTTATCAACACAGTGAAGAAATGTTTTAATGAACATCTCTGCAAAGTTGCAAAATGGTAAATGGCAGTTTATTTCTCACAGTATCTACACTTGCAATAAAATCCAACACATTCTCACTCCCAACTCGTCACATACGGATGTTTGGTCGGGACCTCTTGGCGTCATTTTTTAAGGCACTGCGTCATTTGTTTAATATGGAGGGCTCTGCAGCTAAAATAGAAATAATAAATACACAACGGTTAGCAATTTCCAGTTAGACTTTCAAAATAAAATGTGCAGAGAACAATAAGAAAGACATGATCAACGTGGTGAAACAGTCACACTTGGCTTAAAATAAGTCTGTTAGTTCCGTATTTCACTTACGTACATTAAGTACGTTTCACACGGGAAATGAACATCGGTCTTTTACATGAAAGTCCTGTGCTTGGTTCATCCAACCACCATGATGTCATCCAATGGTGGACTGTCATCACTCGTTAAATCTATCGGACCACCCTGCACATTGAAAAATTACACTAAAGAGGTTCACAGTGACTTAAAAAAGGGGTCGCCTGTATGTGACGAGTGGGGAGTGGGAGCAGGTTGTTTTTTGGGGTTTTGTTTATGTACTCAAAGTGCTTAGTTTAGAGAAAGATGGGGGTCTTGGTTTAATATTAATTAAAGCCAGAAGTGACTTGAAGCATAGAACAAAAGTGACACATTTACATAACAAAACAACAATCATTCCCTAACCTTAACCAAAGTGCTTCTGTTGCCTAAACCTAACCAGGATGTGAATCAGTGTCGAAGTCCTGCACTCTGTGAGCCCACCAACAAGCTGACAGCAAGCTGTCATGATAGTCATTAATACAAATCTGTCCAAAATGACTAAAGTTTAAATAAAAGCAATAAAATCCCCTCTAATGTAAAGACACACACCTGCTTTATCAGTCTCTTATTATGACAGCAGTTCAGCAGGAATTTAGAGTCACACAAACCTGCAGAAACACAGCAAGTCTGTTTTGTCCACATGTGAAAATATCTGCACACACAGACACACGTGGAGTCATACACGCTCTCTGCAGAGATCCACTCCAATAGGGCAAACTCAACCACCCACCGTCTTAATGTTTAACCACGAGTGTCACTTCAGGACACAGGAGGTCACATATCTCAATATTTAGCTGAAAGCTGCAGAAATCAACTGTCAATTTATCTTATTAGCATCTAAGCACAGGGGTGATTTTTTAAAAAATAGTATTAAATGTATTGTTTTAACAGAGTTACCCATTCAGCGAGTGTTTGAGCCTCTCTGACACTCATATGACTTATGGGCATTTTTAGTAAGTGGCATTTCCTCACATCCAGCACAAAAAAACCATCACACAACAACTGTCAAAATATTAAAAACCCTGGAGACCCAAAGCCGCTCCTGCCAATCCGAAACAGTGTCAAACATTCTCAGGCTTGTCAGACATATAAAACCTAAAGGCCGCAGATACTCGGGCTGTTACATGATACGCTCCGTCATGACTGTGGACGCTTACAGACAGTTTACACACACGGTCCGGCGGTTTGCTACTGTCTGCAGTAACAGGCAGCGCGACAGAAAAAACAAATACAATTCTTCAGCCTGATCGTCTGCAGGAGGAACAACCTCTCCACAAATCCTCTGGGACGCTGCATGGAGAGAGAGGAAAGAGGAGTGTGTGTGTGTGTGTGTGTGTGTGTGTGTGTGTGTGTGTGTATGGGAGGTTTTGGGTGGACTGAAGGACCTAAATGGAGAAGGCGTGCTGCGGTGGCCTGTTAATGGCGAGGGGGGCTCAGAGGACCTGAGAGGGGAAATTGTGTGTGTGTGTGTGTGTGTGTGTGTGTGTGTGTGTGTCTGTGTGTGTGTTGAGGATTATGGAACAGATGAGTGTGTTAACAACTGTAAAGAACATGGGTTAACTAAGGCTCATGATTTTTAAGTGAGACGATGGAAAAACGTTTCATTTGGATTATCCAAACACATTTTGTGTGTGTGTGTGTGTGTGGATGTGTATATTCATGTTGAGGCGACACGACATAACACACTCATTGTGAGGACTAACAATTGTACTTGACACTTGTGGGACTGAGGAAATGGCTCATTTTTTTCACAGGGCTGTTTGAGCGTTAAGACTTGGTTTTAGCCTCGCTTTGCTTATGTTTAGTAGAAGGGTTCTCTCACAGTTTTTGACCACTGGTGGCGCTGTAGAGCAGCGTGTGCTCACGAGCATTACTCCGCTGTGTTTGTGTGTCAGTGCACGGGGACACACACATGCACATGTGAGCATACAGGTGGATTATTACATGCCAGCAAACATAGCAAAAAGCAAGACTGCTAGCTAGCAAACACCGATGTAAACACTGCAGGTGTCAAAATATTTGAAAACTCCGCTTTGCAAATGTTTTATGAGGACAGAAATGCACTCAGCACATTTGCTGGGCTTCAAGGATACATACAATGTTTTTTATGAGAAACACTGACAGAAAAGAAAACTCCAGTAGGACACTTAATGAGGGTTGGGTAACGTATGTCAAGCCTGCTTTATTTATACAGCACTTTAAACATCCAAAGTGCTTTGCAGCACAGAGGAAGAAAGACTGGACAAAAATAAGTAAATAAAATGTAAAAGCTTAAAGAAAATGTACACGAACAGACAACCGACTCTGGAGTCATGGCGCCGGTGCCGCAACTTTTCATTTGACGAAATATTCTCAGCTCAAGATAAATCAAGTTTAAGATTAAATTAAAATTAAAACTGTGTTTAATTTTATTTTGTCAAAGTACTTTTGCACATTAAAATAAAATGTATTGCGCTCTATCAGTAGAGATAAGTGAGAAAATGTGGGGGGATTTGTAATTTGAGTGAATTAACCTTGAAAATGTAAATGCAACATAAGTGAGGAGGAAAGGATTTTCATAGCTGGAGTGAAGGGTTTGGGTTAGTCGTCATGTAGGAGGCTAAGGTTTAGGGACTAGAATCAATGTGTGTGTGTGTGTACACAAGATGTTCAAGGCAGTTTTCCTCTGCTGGAATTGCCCCAGTCCCTAAAGAGCAGCAGTCTCTCTCTCTCTCTCACTCACACACACCCACCCACACACACACACACACACACTAAAATGCAAAAATACAGACTTAATAAAAACACCCTTTGAAACTAACAAGACTGTGGCTTCTCAAATTTTAATCACCACATTTCATTAATTCGTTCCTTGTTGCAGAAACGCGCTGCTCTCCGTCCAAAGAGCTGCTGCGTAGCACGCTGCAGAGTTATTTCAGTGAAAGAAAAAGACCCAACACGTTCATTTTCTGTCACTGAAAATTAATCACCATTGTTTATCTTTTACTTTGCGGCACGGAAAAATAAATTGCAGCCCTGAATATGTTGAGAATCTGATCAAGGCCACACGTCTTGGGACAAAAAGGAGCTGTTTGAGCCTCGGCGCGGAGCATTTATTTCAGAGTCAATTCTGACCCGCACGGAGCGACCTCCCGCTGTCCTGCCTTGCACCAGCAAATTAAGGTGCACTCAGGCAACAATGAACAAATTCATGGCAGTCCATCAGGAATTCTGTTGGACACAAAGAAAAAGCAGGTTTTGTTTTACCCTGAAGGTCTGTGAAAGTTTACCGTACGCGGTATACTGCCGGCCTTGCTTCAGTGCCACTTTAAGCACAAATCAACATGCAGACGCCTCATTTAATTTCATTGTAACTTCTGGCCAGTGAGCGTTTCGCCATGCTGAATGGTAAATGGTGTAGTGGGCAGGTTCTTTCACCAGCGGGAGCTATATTAAAAAATGCCAGGACAATGTAATGATGTCTGGGTTTTACTGAGTGGATGTTGGTTAAATGCTGACTGGAAAATATGGTGAAAGACTACCCATAATTCCACGGGCTTTACATGTGATGGAGAAAACACAACCAGAAGAAAAAGTGTTAAATAAGCAATAACAGACTCCAAGGTATCCTGATATTATAACTGTGGCTGCGCACATGTTACAGGCCAAATGAGTTTTTGCCAAAAACTTGTAGCCGAGGAGACTGAATTGAGTTGCAAAGTTGGAGGATTACAGTAAGCATTCAGGTGTATCATCATCATTGAAGATAAACAATAAAAAGACAAAAAGTCAAATCATACATAAAAAACGGACAAATCCGAAGGTGCGTTATGGTAAGAAACATCCACCAAGCTTCACTAAGTTAAAACTGTTGTCTGGCTGCACTGAGATCAGAATGTGGAGCTATATGATTATAGCTCCACAGATTCACTTCGCTTAAGAATTGAGTCAATTTCAGATGAATTCTGCAATAATAGTGTGGTGTTTTTTTCCAAATGCCACAGCGAAGTGACTGGAATTTCACACAGCTGCGACTGTCTTCTTCCTCATAGCAGTGGCGGCTGATGACAAACAGAGAGAAAAACATAATTTCTCCGACCAACAGTTGAGATAATTTGAACTGACACCTGCTAAAGAAACCTACTGTGGAATTATCCAGGAGACTCCATGTTTCAATGTTGAAGTAGTTGAAATAATAAGAAAATAAAAACTGTGGAAACAGCAGCTTTGCCCACTTCTGCCTCTACAGCCACCAAACACTTTGGGTTTAGTACGTTTGAAAATATCCCTAACCCATCCCAAACCTGTGACTTGTTTGCACTTCCTCTGCAGACAGTACACTTAAATGAACGTATTACTTATTACAACAAGGGGAGGAGCTTTGTTTGAGAAAAAGCTGCAGTCAGCGAGACAAAAGACTGCTAAAAGAAACAGGAGAGCTGAAAAGTCCTACATCAGAGCACAGACGCTCTGGTCGCCCCTGATTCTCAGCAGACTGCAGTGTTTCTAGCTTCCCATTTAAGTATTGGATCAGTGTGGTGGTACCTCAGCAGAGGGGTCATAATAGAGCGTGATGGAACGGAGTGGTTCTACTGGTTCCATCCACAACTTTCAACAATAGAAATGCAAAAATAACATTGCAAATGTGAGACAAGCTGAACTGAAACTGTCCGCTTCGTGAAAGCATGTTTTCAGTCCCCGACTTACCATCTGACACATCACTGAAATAAACATTATGAGTTGCTTGCTTGTTTTGGTAACTTGACAGCAAAGAACAGAAAAAAACAGGCACAATTGTAACCAGGGCTGCCATTGATTTCATTGTTACTGATTTGCTACTAATGCTGCTCCTTGTGAGTCTTTTCAGTTTACAGTTTTCTGTAAGAATCAACAAAATTTCTTTGCTTTTACTCATGTTTAGTAGCTTGCAGTCTTCTTCACTGCATTTCTGCATATGCACAAAACAAACGCAGTGAGGACTCAATTTATCATTTCATAAAACTTTGTTTAAAAACTTTAAATATCATACAGACAGTAGCATTCAAAAGTATCTTTTAGTGAATGTTAGATTAACTCCTGCTAACAAAAAGTAAACAAATTCTAGTGATTATTATCATGAGTAATGATCAGTTTTTATTGCATAACATTTATTTACTGTTAATATTTTCTGCAGTATCGAGGCACATGCAGTGCAATAAAGTCATGAAGGGAAATTTCTGCATTGCAGCAGTCAAGACTTGATGATGCACTAATGCATGGCAGCTACAGGATGAAGCCATACGGCCACTGTGCACAAACCCCTGAACATTTTTGCCGTTAGGCTTTTACCCTCCACTGACTTTGGCCAAAAGTTGTGACCGCAAAGTGCTGATATTAATTCACGCTCGATGTTGTGGTTGTATTTCAGCAATTAAAATCCCCACTGGGTCCTCTAATGGGAGCCAGCTGGAGATCAGACTAGAGAGATCAGCACACAGCAATGTTACTCCCTTAATTTGCTGTCCAACAGGTGATGGCACTTAAGTCATAATTAGTTTTTACTCTGAGGTCTACGTGCTGCAGCAATGTGAGATTTATCTGTGTGTGTCTTTAAACCTTTCAGCTTCAGCTCAAGCTAAAAACATCAGTGATCATCATGAGGCTTCATGACTCCAATGCATTATCGTATGGAGACGAGGAAAAGAGAGGCTTTTTGAGAAAAATGACCGAAATAACTGGGATTCCTGTAAGATTCAAACAGGTAGATGCAGGCACACTCTGTACACTCTGGCCTCTGTGTGTGTTGGTAGCTACTGAAGTCTCCACAGTTCATACATTGACTGTTTGAGGCAAATCAACTGGGACTAACTAGTTTTGCTGATTTAGATTTTCTAATATGTGCTCATATAACCCAGAGGGATGGTGCAGGCAACAAATAACAAATCACAAGATATGTAAATATTGCAAGAGCATCCTGACTATGGAAGAAGGGACTATCATGGCAAAAAAATAAAAAATTAAATACTCTCTTGAAATTTCTGATAAATGTAAGTAACTGCCATCTTCTTTAAATTCACAAAGAACGGTGGTGTCTCTCATCTCTTTCCTGAGCAGCAACACAACAGCTGCGGATGTGGAATTCAAGAGGTGGCTCGGACGTCTGTTCCCAAAACTAAATATTGTGGACAAAATACAAACAACTCGCAACCAAAAAAAAAACGCAATTTACGAATTTTCTGACAGCCGCAAACGCTGTCACCGTGGCTGAAAGCCTCCACTGCCGGTAGTTACATCGAAACAAAATCAGTGTTAAAACTAATAGAATCAATTAAGCTAATATACCTAGCCGAGCTACTTGTTAGCAAACCCATAAGGAATACTACAGAAGAAGCTCATTTAAGCTAATCATCAGGTGTGTCCCCAAAACCGAAGTCTGACACTGAATTGCAATTAACATGAAATTATTTATTTCATATCTTATGATTTTATCATGCTAGAGAGGGTGAAATTGTGACTTAATATTCAGTTAAGTATGTTGAGTTCTTGACTTTTAATGTAAAAAATCCCACACAGGTTTCATTTAAAGGCAGCGGCAACCAACAAGCTCCCATTGTGGCAATGAAGGTTGTTTCAGATTTCAGATTTAATTCACTCCACACGGTGGCATGAAGTACGTGAAAACGTAAAAGAAAGCAGCAGTACAATGGTGAGCAACCACAATGGACGTTCGGCACAAACAATTTAACGAGAGGCTGAGTATCACTCAAGACTGCACACGTGCTTTCCTCGATTTATCTGACTGCAGCAGCAATTTAAGTCAAGACACAGACGGAAGGTAAGGAAAGTATTTTGTGCCGTCGGGGCTCTCTGGGATCAGCTGCCATCGGATTGGAAGCATTCATATTGAGCCAAGTGAACGAAACAAACACATTTCAAATTACATTTCCAAATGTGCGTCTTAACACACCTCAGTAAGACATCACATTGTTCGGGGGTGCTGTTTGGGGCTCCTTGAAAATAACCTTCCGCTCCTTGTTGATCATGGAGTCCTTGGTTCTGAAGTGCAGCTCATCAGTGCACAAAGAGTGCAAACAAGAGTCCACAGTTCTTTGTGTGTAGCTTTTTTTCCCCTCAAATTTCTGTTTTTATTTAGCGGTTATATTTTACATATGTTTCGCTTGGAAAACTCACTTTCATGGTGCTTACAGTTGTGCAGGTAGCGTTGGGGTCATTAAGAAATTACATAAAGAAAAAGGCAGAAATACACAGAATAGAGAATTGTATGAATTAAAAGAAAGGACAGGCATATGTGGCCTCCATCCTCATCTTCCCCTATTACTCTCAAGCCTGCCCCCAACACCCTACCTGCTAACCTTCCTTTACTCATCTCCACCCCTCCCACCTCTCTAAACCTTTCACTCTTCAATCTTACAGTCTACAGTGTGCTAAAGTATGGATGACTGATTTATAGTTGTAAGGTACGATATGAGTGGTTTATAGGATTTGTCTTGTACTTTCCAAACGGAGTGTGCAAGTTAGTAACCTGATTTGTCTGCTGGATGTTTACGACACTAAGATATCTTTTACTTCTTTTAGTTCCAAAACAGTTAAAAACTGCTCATCAGTTCACTCATATTATGCACCATTAGCTAAGATTCACATGAATGAATTGATGCAAACCATTTCAAGATACAATCACGACAGGACGCACAATTAACACCAACAGCAGACAAACAACATTGGGCCATTTCACCAATAGCGATCTGCCATACGAAGCCTACCAACCAGAGAAGCCAATAACAGTCTGACAGAAGGGCCTCGTTCTCAACTTCTGTGTGAACCAATCGCAAACGAGTTTACAGATGACTGCTTTTCAAATAGCCAATGAAGTTCTGACATGCTGATCTGCCACTTCAGTGGATTATTGGTTGTCCGTCTCTATGTGTGAACCCCGGACTGGCGACCTGTTCCAGGTGTACCCTGCATCTTGTCCGATGTCTGCTGGGATCAGTGCTAGCCCCCTGCAACCCCCATCCCCAAAGGATAAACTGTTACAAATAATTAATCCAAAAAAGGGATCAGGCTTACTGGGAATTTATACCAGGAAGATACGTCGGTGTCCTTCCATCGACTTCAACTGCGTCATCTTATTCAATCAAAGGTGAGAAACATCGTCACAGACACTCCCTTTTTAGCAACATAGATTCATTTTGAAGTGAAGATGTACGAATATTTTCTTTCACATACGTACTCACTGTTCTATTCAGTTGATCCCTCAGATATACACAAGGTCACCCAGAAATGGGAGCATGATCTCGGTGATGAATATGAATTCTAGATGAGTGGCAAGAAGCAACAGCTTTTGCCAGAATTACTTTATCTGCATCGACTGAGAGAAAGTGAAGATAAAATACCCCACAGGTCCAACATAATACGCTTTATACATGATAAAATGAATAACCAGACCCCTCCTCTTTGTGTTAAATAAAAGGGAAACACTGGGACATACATTCACTGTTACTGGGAATTTCAAAATTTTGGAGTAATATAGCATAAGATCTTCTCACTGTCACCAAATATCCGTTCCTTTATAGTGCATCTACCCCCGTCCCCTCAGAACTGAGTAAGAAAGGAGGGATGTGCCTCTGGTCGTGAGGTGTTTTTTACTACTTATTTTATTATTTCATCACTGCACTTTCATGATGTAGGTCTGATGTTGGATGTGACAAAGGTCCAGATGAGCCAATCCGGTAAAATACTGAGTCCAAAACATTACAATAATCCACGAAAAATAGTTTTATCATTTCAAATGAGCCGGCAGTGTTAATCTTTTGTGTTTTCTTCATTATAACTCCAGTAAGAAGTGTGCATCGGCGACATGTTGGTTTCAGAATGGCCGCAGCACTCTGTCCTTTCAATTGACGCCTCACTTGACCAGTCAGGATTGTTTTGTTCCTTTCTGTAGTGTCACTCTGTTTACGGTCTGTATATGGGTATCAATAGTAGTGCATACTATATGTTATCTTTAATCTGGGCGTCTTCATGTCATAGCGCAGTGACAGGCATTACAGATACAGGCATTTAGTATATCAATAAAAGTAAAGACATAATAGCAAAGATAAAGCTACCACAAACTTACTCCTTTGCTCAACAGCGCTCCTCCCTGTGCAACTTGAAAATATGTGAATATGTGAAGACCACAGCATTTTTGAACTCTTGTCCAAAGGAATTGCCTTTTAAGTTTGGCCAAATTATTTCATGCTAATTTGTGAGCTCTGCAAAAGTGAAGTCTAATGTATCAACTTCTGAAAGCATTTTCAAAGGAGGAAGACATTCCAATCATTTTCAGCCCTCTGAAATAAAGAGTCCGACATTCCCAAAAATAGAGTGCAAAAGCAAAAGATGTGACACATGAAATATTAAAGTCTCAGGGGAGCCACACAGAAGTGTCTTCTTACATTAGACTTCGAGCCTTCAGATCCTTTTCTTACACAAATTGTCTGTGATATGGTGTCCAACAGCGAAGATGACATGAAAATGACTTTCATTATTGAGGGCCGACTTTTATTTGTAATGTGCATTTCCCATATTAGAAGTGGCTGTCCTGACATTCTGATACCTGTTCACAAGAGACCTTTTTGATGAGTGATAACATTAAGCTTAATTGAGCTGCTTGAGTTTTCATTATTTAACCACCACCTTGAAACTTTGATCAAATTACCAATGGATGAAAGCAATAAAGATGGCAACAGCGTGAGCATACACACGGAATACAATGGAGATGGCGGAGGATGAAAGTTCAAGAGCTTAGAAACTGAGAGAAACTGAAAAACTCAGAGCTACATTTCTGGGTATCATGCGATGGTCGAACCAAAACAATATCAAAGGAACCTGTGTTTTTAGGCCGTCTGTTTAGTGCTCCTCTGCGTCGATACATATTTCATCGGGTCTCAACAAAGCGAGGCAGGAGCATATTCTATCACAAAGGCCTCTGAACACAGTCCCACATGTATGCTGGACAACACACACGCACACACACTCGAATCAGCTCAATTGTCTCAACGCTGGGTTGGAGTGTAACAAGTCCAGGCTCAGCAGAAGTGCCCCAAGGTGAAAAAGAAGCTACAGAGAAAGCGAGAAGACCCTCAATTGTCTCTCCAAGGAGAGGAAGGCTTATAGAGGAAAAAAAAAAACCTGAGAATGTTTTTATCAAAGAGAACAACACAAAGGACAAGCTGTGCAGGCAAGCCCTCGCATATTTATTCGTAATCACTTGCTGCATCTTGTCCCAATCACTTGTGAGCTGAGAGTATAACATAAAGACTGCAAACCTGAAACATTGTGAAAGAATGAATTCTCACCATGCGAAACGCTGACAGTTTGATGACAAGTTTTTCTAATGCACACAGCTACATGCTGCACTGGTTTCCCTCCCAGCGAGACTCAGTGTTTTTGGAAAGTTGGAGGCTTAAATAGCAAATGTCCCTCCTGTTTTGTTGAGAGGACCTGGTGCTTCATGGAGGACCAACAGGTAGACCCTTGGGTCCACCTCCTCTTAATCTCATAGCCTCTTTCTTTCTTTCTTTGTGAGCCTCATTCAAAGGCTTTTTTTTTCATCTCTGTGCCTGCATTTGCGACAAGACAGAATGTGTGAGCACAGTTCCTCTGAGATAGCTGGAGGTCGGGGCCCCTCGGAGGAACTTTAGCTGCACGGACCTCGAATGCACTCATTCTGTATTAAGGTGGGACCATCTGCTGGTTATTTTGAGTGTGGTGTTTGGCTGCTGCACCGGTGGTGTGACAGCATTCTGCGTGGCCACAATAGATATGAAAAGAGGTGCAGCTGCAGCCAGTTTTGCAGTGGAGTTAATCTGTCTACATTCAAAGATGCTTAAGATTTCTCTGGATATTAAAACAGATCAAATAGACTCTAAGTTTCATCTTCTCGGGCATGTCTTAACTCTGGCCAAGGGCTTGTGAGTAGGTGCATGTTACCTTAAACCAGCAGTTTCTAAAAACAATACTGACATATCATCCTCTATGTAGAACTTATGAGGAAACAGTCGCTTCTTGACACACCCAGCAGTTGGTAAATGCTGCTGCAGAGCAGTTAATATATATAGTGAGCTCTGCATCTTAAAAACGACACTAAGAGAACAGAGAGAGTGAACATAAACAGTAAATTTGTGGACCAGACAGTTAATTCCATTTGTGAGGCTGCCACTGCGCTCTGACGCTGCGATAACCAGCAAGTTATCTGTCGGTCAATGCACCAAATGTTTCCAGCTAGCTGACCTTCATCAGCGTGCACAAACAGAGGCATGCAATCTCTACTTAAGGTAATTTAACGGGTGAATGAAGTCACCAGTCACTGTGAGTTCACCTGGATTGGAATCACAAAGAGCTGACAGGTGAACATGACCAGCAATCACTGTGACTCCACCCAAATTGGACATGCGTTCACTTCACAGTAAATCATTGCTTCGCAAAACTCTTGATTGTTTCACCTGCAGCCTGTCAATAAGTCAGACATTTCGAATAACAAATATCCAAAAATACATAAAATGAACAAAACAGCGATTTTAGTGACTTGGGCTTCAGATTTTTCATAAAACAGTCAAACCAACAGATGCTGACAAATATTCCAGGATCTAAGAAGGGATCATTATAACTTTCAAAAGACTTGATTTTTTTTAATTCCTTGCAAATATCTTATTGCAGGAACATACAAAGGTTGGGTGATAACTGTCTGATAATTGCTGTGTTCTTTTGGGTTCCCCATTTTTCTGCGTACTGTTCTCTGAAGCATCCATCTGTCCCAGTACATAAGACAGTTCACCACACTGTCATATCAGATAGATGATTTATTTATTCCATGCATGGCATACACTAATAGTAATTCTCTTTAAATAAAAAAGCATTTCTATATTCAATTCAAGACCATTTTTATAGATCCATTTTCCAGTGGCAAATATGATATTTGAGATTAATGGCAAATAAATTCAAGAGAATAACTCAACATGCCATACAATGTGCTTTAACAGACGACATATTGTACACCTGGACAAATAAATCATGCTGCCATATGCCTCAATCAAACATTTTAAATACTAACAGTGCCCTATTGATTAAAGCACTCAAATAACAAGCTGAAAACATAATAATTCAATCTGACTGTAATAATTTAGCTGTAGATGGTTGTCAAAATAAAGTGGCTGCTGATTGAAAACCTTTTAAAAAAGGCATTTTCTTTAACAGAACAACAATAAACAGCTTGAGGAGAATTTAACCAAACAAACATTTTGGTACTCTAATGCTAAATACTTCAGTTTGTGTTTTTTTTGTGTGTGTTATTGTCCATTTGTGTGAGGGATCTTTCTCTGTTGTCAGCCAAAATGATCTGGACACAATATCTTCAGACAAGATCAAATAAATTGCACATAGCATATAAAGTGTTTCATTTCACAACAGGCTGTACTTTCATCTTCAAAAAGTAGCACCTACTCATACAAAATACTTACTCATATAATTACTGACATGAAATTCAAGGTGGAGTAAAACAAACTAATGACCTTTTTTCTAGAACGCCGTACACCTTCATTGCATTTAATGTGATCACTGAGTTGCTCTAGGCAGCAACACATTTATGTAAATTTACATACAGATGTCTGCTGCATCCATTCAAACGGACATGATGCAGTTTCACTCCATTCACCCAAACTCTTGATGAAATCTGGACAAAAAAATCTTCCCAGGGCACAGGAAGTGACAAAACAAAGCTCCAGTCAGGAAATAGATGCAATGTTTTGGGGTGTAAAGGCTCATTAGTCCTCTCTGTGTCATGAAACAGTACATGCACATGCGGGCTTGTAGATGAGTTCAGCTCTCCGCTGTCAGTGTTCGCCGCGCAGGCCGTCATACGAAGCTCTCCTCCATGTTGGAACACAGCAGGAAAGAGTCGACTAGCCGCGGTTTGATCAGCTGCTGGTGGTCGGCTGCCTCGATGCTGTCTGGACACCCTGCTGCCAGCCTCCTCAAGGCAGCCTGGAGACGCACACACACAGATATATATATATATATATCAGTATGCATGTGCAAAGACTCCAGGAAAGACAGCATTATCACATCTGGAAATCAAGACTCCTGCATGCTAACACATTAAAATCATTTAAATGCATATGTGATCACACATGCAGACAACTGGGGAGGCAGAATTGCAACTGTGCACATTTAGTATGGTTAAATAAAACAAAAAAACTTTACGTGCCTGCAGTTTTATAGTAAATAGCAACAAACTGTAGTAAAACTGTGTTGAATTCAATCCGACCAGACCAGGAGCTGATTCAATTTGTTTCCCCCACATCTCATGTGATTTCAGGAGCGCATCAGTAATGTGTGTGACATCTCCAACTAATTCAGGCAGGAGAGCCTCCAACATTTACATTTAAAATTACAAATGATCTGTGAAAGCTCAGCATCCTTTGAAGGTAAAAATTCAATACCTACAAATGCTCTACTTAACCCATGGCCAAAAGGATAAAATAGAATCACATTAATTTGAATAGACTGACGAGTGTGGTTACAGCGAAGAAGAGGGCATTTCTGGGTGCAGCGAGGCAGCCCAATTAAGCTCCTGACCATTATGCACTTCGAATCCCCTCATCGGCCCTAAGATCTGGTCTTAATAATTATGATCAGAATGAGAGAATGATCAAGTATGAGCAGGGGTATTATTCATGATATGTACATATTTAAACATGCAGCGTTTGAGATGATGTGCACCGGTCAGCTATCTCAACATGGCTTAAAGATACTGAGGTTGTGATATATTTTCAATTTTCAAATATTGCCCTGTGGATGTAATTAAATTGGACCGTCATTTGGCACACTGATGTTACACATGTAGGCCTGTGGTGTAATTCCCCCAGTTTGTAGCATATAGCGAGAGCAGCTGAAAATGTATAGCATTTTAAGGGCATGGCTGAAATAGGCAGTTTGAATGTTTGAAAGACATATTTGCATTCAGGACGTGGAATCATTTTCACATGTGTATGGGTCTACACACACACACACACACCCACACACACTTTACACCTACCAGGCAAGCGACCAGCACTGAGTCGCTGTTATTTCTCTCAGTAGGGGAGCGACAGAGTTCAATGAGACGAGGAACAGCTAAAGACAGCAGAGGAAAAATTCAGTTACAAGCTCGTCCTGTTCTCAGACATGAATCTTAGCTGTTAACAGTGACACAGAGCAGTTTAGCTGAGACTAATTATTTGGTTTTATTTAATTCTTTTATATACTTATCCGTTTACTTTAAAATTTTATAAAATTCTGGCTTCTGCTATAGATAATATAATATGTTAATGTCGACTTATTAAATTATGGGACTTCATGAAGTATTCACAGAGAGCTGCTTCCCCTGAGACCCCTGAGAGTGGACATTCAGTCCATACAGAGTATTTGCATACTGAAGTATTTCCTTTTCTTTGTTTGTATGCACAGTTCAAGAGGATGCAGAATTAGGACATCACATCCAGTTTATGGTTTTGCTGTCTTTTTGTCTTTAATTACATATGGAGAACCTCAAGGCACAATTCAAGGCCCAGCTTTGTTGTCATTTTCCTTCCATATATATATATACACACACACACACTTATATTTCAGCACTTTGTTTGTTTCTGTCATTTTTTTCTACATTAGTCAACAATACTATTGAATTAGGAATAGAAAGTACAACATCATTATGAGAAAGTTGAAATTCTGCACTACCTTTTAGCTGGATGGCTATTTGGGCCACATCAGGGTCTCTGCTCAGACGGGCCAATGTGACAGCAGCTTTCTGCTGAACACGCTCACAAGCGGCGCCCTCTGATGGACTGGGGGAGGACGGCTTTTCTCCCAGCAACAGCAGCAGTCGCTCAATTCCTAAAAGACATGATACACAGTGTAGATTAGCGAGGAATGAAACTAAAGGAAGCACAGAAAGGTTCAGAGATTCAACAAAGAGCACATTCAGAGAGAAAGACATCCACAGTGAGCCATATGATGAAAAACAAGGAATGAAGGCAGGAAATTCAAGCAGTAAATTCAATAAGAACAACAGTCAGAAACACAGGAACCAAACACAACATCAAAGTCTGAAACTTCACAGACATAAAATTACACAAGACTCAGACACAACAAAGTGCTCAGGTGAATTAGAAAGGAGCCAGACATTAGAGACATCACTGTCAGAAAGGATTTAGACCAAGAGTGCAGCAAAAAAGCCAGGTCAATAGTCCAGAGACACTCAATAGGAAAAAGAGAAAGAGATGCAATAAAACAGCACAGTCACTCAGGCCTTCAGGTGGTTGCACAAAATTCTTCAGATTTGCTCAAATCTCCACTTCAGGACAACTAAGGGACAAAGACTCCAGCAAAATACATCGTGCAACTTGTAAAGGAATGAATAATTTAGGCTAACCGATCACTCTGTGATCAAAGTTTGTGAATACTCACTAAAGGAGGCAATTTATCTGGAAATATTAAGTGAGAGAGGGACCCAACAAAGGTGAAAACAATGTACGAATGGAAGGATGAAAAGGATGGACGGGCAGAATAGAGACACAGTAAAAATGAAGAATGAAAAACATGAGACAAGAAGAACATTAAAATTCATGACAGTTGTCTCAAATTATTTGCATAAGCTTGGCGGTTGATGTTTTATTTAAGCTATTCCAGGCTACTTCACAGATGTTATCTGATGCTGCCATCTTGAGGCTTAAAGAGGAATCACGCTTGTGGATCATCTTTCGGTCATTAGTCAGTTCAATACTAGTGGGTGCAGTGCATTGAGTTTGTTAATGATATGTAACATTCAATAATGATAGATTACCTTGTTCCTGCAGGACTTCAGGAGCACACTGCTCCAAGACCGACAGGTTTGCCAAGATCGTCACCACCTGAGATTCAAACGATAACATATAAAATAACATGATGAAAGGTCTGACTTTGAGTTGATTTAGAGATCATCACTTGAAAATGTACATGTTCTTTATGCCACAGCAGTTAAATAATACCCATACATTTAAATACATTCCTGCCTACTGTGAGAGTGCCCCTATATGATGAGTCTTCAGCATTAACTTATTATTTTGGTCCTTTTTCTGTTTTCTATTTTGTGAGAAATAACACCTAAATGAGTACCTGGTCTTTGGAGTAGGGTGTGTCGACTCTCTGGCGGTCTCTGCAGGCCTGCAGCAGGATCTGGATTGCGTTGAGCTGCAGGAGAATCTCACAGGCCATGCTGTCGAAGAAGGTGATGTTGGCCAAGGCTGCAGACGCCAGGAGGAATACTTCACCACAGGAGGCGCTCTCGCACAACTCTGAAAGGATAAGGCATCAGTCTCTGAGTGCAGCGAACACAACACAACAACAGACGAAATGCACAGGAAGTAAACTGGTTGACTTCCACATGACGTGCTCCAGTTTGAGGTTGCTCTCTTTTGGCAACCAGATCACTTCTTGCTCTTTGTTTTGTGAGTTTTCTGGAGATGTTTAATTTAACATACTTTATTTATTGTCTGTTTTATACAATACTTACTCTGAACTTATATTATTCTAAACTAAATGAAAATGAACTCTTATCAAACTTCAAGTTCAATTAAAGGGGCCCTGTGGAGTTTTTCTGTTAACAAACAAAAGGTACGTCTACATTCACAACAACTGAAGCTGCACCACGCTTTCGCTGTCACTTTCTCCAACACAGCAAAAACGAAGTATGGAGTCTGGCAATGTGAGGCTGGGCTTCACCAGCTGAAGGGACGTGCACACGCATCTGCATTTGTAGAACATCCAATAGGAAGGCCCTCTTTCTGAGCCTGACCTGTGATTGGCCAAAGCATCTTGGACAAGATTTTCTGAAGTCTGAAAGCAGAAGGAGGAGGTGCAGAAGTCCAGTTTTCTCTCAGACCACATGAATTTCATTATGCTTCAAGGCTATTATGGAATTTTTTGGCCAGTTTTTGGCCAATGACAATCCAGCATGTAGCCTTCTTCTTCTTCACTTCTTCAATCCAGTATGTAGCCATCTTCTTCTTCACTGAGTTTGCCAGCACATTGCAGCATATCATGACATGTTACCAAAACATGACCCCTCATCGAAAAACAGCTCCAAGACACAACTAGAGATCTGAAACTCCACAGGGAACCTTTAAATAAAACATTAAAGAAAGGTTATCCTGTAATCTTAATTTTCTCCATGATCTCAATGGTGGTTATCTTCTAAACCGATTAACAAATCCTGTTACTCCAACTAATCCTTGCTCAGGAATACAATACGTCAGAGGTCAGTGCTGCACTATCAGTGTCACGTCCACTCACTGATGAGCGCCGTGACGATGTCGTGCATGCTCTCCAGGAAGCTGGCAAGGTGCTGTGTGGACGTGTGGTGAGGTGAGGTGATCTGAGCCACGACCGCCGCTGCCTCGGCCCTGGCTGCCTCCACGCTGCTTTCATCAGTCAAGATGTCCGCCAGGCAAAGGATCCCATCCACCTGCACATTACACAACACACAGTGCACATCAGGTACCATATAATGACTCATTACAATCTACAGTATTAAAACCACAGGGACAACCTCACACTGTAAAAAGTTAGCAGTGATGGTCAGGGACCTGTTTTCCTGTGCTTTATTTAATTCAGCTATTTCCAGTCTGCATAAGTCGCCTAGAAATATAGTCTTGACCAACAAGAGCAGAGTGATCTTCAGACAAAATACTGTCTCTATAATAATAATAATAATTAATAATAATAATTAACTTTATTTATACTGAACTTTTCAAACAGAGTTACAAAATGCTCTACAGAGCTGCACCACAATTAAAACATTTCAGGATTTCAGGACTGAGGCAAGTAAAATCAGGCGATTTAAATAATACAAAGATAAAATAACATAATATAATATGTTAGTTCTTTGGCAAATCATTTATTTTCTGCATGTTTGACTTGCTTTGTTGGTTACACTCCTTGAAATGAAGTTTAAAGCTTTTTAAGACCTTCAATGAGTTTTTAAGGATCCACAGTGACCTGGACTCCTGCATCTTCACTCTTCACTCTCTACATTAAGGGCCAAGCTGGCAGAGTGTTGGACTTGTGTGTTATCACTGTCATCCTTATGTCCTCATCAATTTCTATAATGCCAAATAAACTAAAGTAAGCTTAAAAAACTAGATACAACTTAGTATTTTAGTATTTAAGGTAAATTATGCAGGATTTTTTAAAATGCCCAAAAGCAGATGTGCAAATCACTTTCACTGGGATCTGCTGGCAGGCCTAAGCGCTGAACTGAACTCTCACTTAACATTTCTCGACACTGCAGGGATGACAAAACATCTGCAGCATCACTGGCCACCCAGACACTTAAATGTCCAGCGTGGCTGGAACTTGCAGCTCTGCCCGTAAAGCCATCACAATTAAAACACACCACTCTCATTTAATGGCCCCCTCCAGGCGGAGAAACTCCAGGAGCAGCAAATCCTCTTCTGCTTAAAGAGACGTTTACTGATGAGCATGAGGTCATATTTTTCTCGTCTTTGTGTTTGTGTTTGCTTGTGTGTGTATGTGATTTGGTGGTATTGAGGCTTTGGGAAATAATGGAGCTGCAGAACAGATTTCTATCCACTTGGGGGCAGTATTGCACAGTTCATACCAACTTCATTACAGCTGCTGATTAACTCTTGTGTAAGATTTCGTGTTGATCAGTACACATTCTGGAAATGATCAATACAATCAATTAAATTTCATCTTTATAATCTGCAGGATTATGGGTTCCAGGGACGCCTAAATTGTGTCCTGGTGAAAAATCCATTACCTGACACATCAGAAACATTTTGTTTTCTTTATTACAGTCACTTGCTAATCACAGTCATTACTGCTATCATTCAGGCAAAAAGCAAATTAGTGTTTTTAATGATGACCCACCATCAGCCAACACTCCTGAAAACAAAAGTTTAGAGACGAGCATCCAGAGTGAAGCACACCGCCAGCTCTCAGCCCGCCACACCTGTCAGTCTTATCTGCTGACGAGCATCAGCGCGCTGAGCTTCACAGGGCAATTCCCTATTTTTGTCTCCGTGGACGTCAGCACTGTGCCAGCGCGACCCACTGACGTGGAACAATCCACTCTCCACACCCCCGTTCACCCACCGTCCCCCCTCTGTTTCACCCCCATCCCTACCTGCACCTCCTCCTCCCATCCAAAATAGGATATTCCCCAACTCCTCACTTACCGTGCACCGGATACATCTCATTCAGTTTATTGTCAAGGCCAACGCCAAAGAACTTTTCTGCATTTTAAGAGTGATACAAAGTTTACGATGCCCGCTCACTGGAACTTTTTGCTTAATACCTTCTTCTATTAAAGGTTGTTTGTAGTTTTTAATCCCATAAATCCTAATATAGCACACTGTGATTGGACCCCTGCAGTGAGAAGCCCTGCTGGAATTATAAAGGGCAAAAACACCATCAAGCACCACTGCAGACCGGCATGCATGTCAGGACATTAAAGCCGGAGATATACTCGGTTTTAGCTGTGTGTTTGTGTTTGCATGGTGGCTGCCTCGAGTATCCTGCATCAGCTTGGAGCATTGGTTGTGCACGTCCTCAGAAATGAAAACTACGTTGCTGCAAGATGCATTGCTCACATGACGGTGGGGGCAGTATGTGGATGTGACATGCAGGATCAGAGGTCAGTGGGAAAGTGGAAGAAGTTTTAAAGACATTTAAAAAGACCATTCCGGCAATTTCCTGATATGTCAGGTGAAGAGTGTCGCCATGTTTACTGTGTACCTTCTCTTATCTGGAAGCACTATATGGTCTGATTTCTAGTGTGCCCTCTAGTGGAATCCTCCAGTTACACACGTTATCCATAGGCAAGTAATGCAAGTTAGCAATTCCGTTCACAGGGCAGCAAGTACAGAATCTCCAGCAGTAGCTGCAACATCTGTCGGTGCTCCAGAAAAGCAGCATTTCTTTAATCACACCCCTTGCATCTCCCCGTCCAGGCTGCTGTATCTGGACTCTTGTTCTGTCAGGTGTTCGCTACGTCAAATGAAGCGACACGGCCTGTGCTGCACCTCAGGGTGATGATTTTACATCTTCCAGGCTAAAGTTAACACATAAAAACATGACTGTGAGGCAAACTTTTAACTTTCCGTCAATATTTCCATCATCAATCCTTCCATACTTTATGTGGAAGTTCTTTCCCTTTGCACATCTTTTGCAGCTGTGTTCATAATCAATACTCTTCCCATTCACCATTTTCTGATTACATAACGTCTCAGTTGGGGATAAAGCTAAGAAGTACGGAGTTTATCCGCCAATGAGCAGTGCAGATGCATGCCGGCCCCTTTTCTCGATCACCCTTCAACAGTGACAGCTGTGTTTCTCAAGCCTGAGCGATCGCTGGTGAGCGCTTGGTAGCGTAGACTTGCCTGACAGCCTCTCCCCAGGGACGAGGCTGCTAATCTGGGGCGGACTTTGGTTCCTGTTAAGGAGTTTTCACACTCGGGTGATTCATGCTATCCCAGCTGCTCTATATGTGAACACAGACACCGCTGTGGCATCATTATACACCAGAATCAGGTTATATCTGTCTCCCTGTAAACGCTCACTTGACACAGGTGCGTCTGTTGTTTATTTTGGCTGAATTCTCAATAGAGAACAAACAAGGAGAAACAAAGAAGGATGTATCATTAGCTTCTCTCTCGCTGTCTCACCTCCTTTCCTTTATCCACACACAAGCAGAGCGACATGTTTGACCTGTGAGCTCAGCGGTCAGGAGGTCCTGTATAATGATCTCATCTCTCACTCGAAATCATGACTCATCTCTTTGTGTACGTACCGCATTGTTCTGTCATCACAAAAAGACACACTCTTAACTTACCGACCGTACGATGCTTATTTTCTCACCGTCTCCTGTTCTAAAATTATACAGCCAAGATTAATGGCGGCTCCCCTGCCCTGATGTAACTGAACTCGGTGAACTCATTCATGAAAATTTAATCAAGCAAACAGAACGCAGGAGAACTCAAATGCAGCAGTCAAAAGTTTCCCAAAAAAGCTAGAGGTGTCGCATGTAACATCATTTATTTATGAGACACAAATAAAAAACACTGGCGCTGCTAAGATTGGCGCTCCATGCCAGTTTCAGGGGTTCAATCACCTGCAGCAGGTGCATCCTCCTCAGTAAACGATGAATGACCAAAGATCCTCCTCCTGACAGTCATCAACAGGGAGGTCACGAAATGTCTTACTTGCAGTATTTATCAGCACCGGCAAAGATATTCTCATGTTTAAATGGCATTTACACCAAGCTACTGTAATTTGAAACCAGTGGATATACATCTTTAACTGAGTTTAAACCGATCACAAGGAAAAGATGAGTTCACGGGCCAGTGAAGAAGCAAATGCCTTTTCCTGGCCAAACCCTTCATTTAACTTCCATCATCGCACACTTTTGTTTCTGCGCAGCCAAACCTCCCGCCGGCTCATATTCACCTGTGAAAACAAACGAGCCTCCCAGTCATAACATGGGATGTGAGAGCATGGCTGAGCGTGCACAGTGCAGAACAGAAGACAGACTATACTGAGCTGCTGGGAAGAGGAACAACTGCCTGTCTGAGCTACAACTTCAGCTGATCAGTGTAAACATAATCTGTCTGGACTGGAAGGAGCCAAGGTTTTTTACTGGAAGTACTGTACTTACTGGAGATTAATGTCATCTCTCTCTCTCTCTCTCTCTCACTCGATCCACTACCCATTTTTTCATTACAGCAAAGTCTGGATTAGTGCTCATGTGCCACATTGCTACCCTTTTTATTTACTAATCTATTTATTTTTACATCCAGCCACGAAATAAAGAAGGAAATTTGCCTTCAGGGCTCATTTAGAGTTCATCTGTGAATCAGTGGGCCTTGTCCCTCATAAATAATAAACTGCATTAAATGAATTAAAGTTGTCCAATCAGCTATTATTATCATGATCGTGACTTCGGTTGCTCTCTTTTCCTCTGGCATCATGTCAAATTAATTATTATCTGTCTCTTTCATTTCAACATCCTGTACTTTGTGTTGTGTGCAGCGGTGGAAAAACGACAGTTTAGAAATACTACTTTAGAGGGAGTATTTCAGAGAAGGACATATATATATATATATATATATCAATAAAAACAAAGGTTAAAATTAACCATGTGAGAATGGTTGGGCATATTGAATAAATCTGGCACAGTTAACCTGTTTCACCAAACTCACTTCTCTCATGTAGAAGTATAAAGTTAGAGAAAGTGGAAATACTCAAGTACAAGACCCCAAAAATGTACTCAGTTACTTCCCACCACTGGTTGCGTGTCAGTGTGTGTGAGAGAGGTTCACCTTGTCCAGCTGGTTGATGCCCTCCTCCACACAGCAGATGGAGGCCACGGTTCTCAGAGCGTGAGCGTAGAGGTCTCTGAAGCGGTCCTGCCTGCAGATCTTAAACAGGGCCACCACAGCTCCTTCCTGTGAGGGAGACAAAGTCACGTGACGTTTAGGAAAGTTCCTCAGTGATCCATGAACATGCCGAATCTGACTTCAGTCCCCGCAGCAGTCAAAGCGTTTCAAGCATCGTCCTCTGTGTGTGTCTCCATCAGGCGTCTTTGAATAAGCTAAAGCTGCTAAATCCTGTTTGCAAAATTATGTTGTTGTTGTTTTTATTGTTGTTGATTTATTCCCTCATTCTCTGTGGTGTAAATGCAGGAACTGTTTGCATAGTGGACAGGTGGACAGGTGGACAGGTGTAAAGTGGATATTTCTACAAGGCCAAGTCTTTTTTTAGACTTGAAGTTGCCTCTATCGATTATTATTTTGCTTCTACTTCACACCGCTGACCCTTCTGTTCTGTTATTTTATTCAGTGTGTTTATTCTACAGTTTTTATGTTCTTTTAAAAACAACATGTGCACGCTCATGAAGCAAGACACAAGGTTCAGTGTATTTCTGAAGGACAGCGTGAGGCTGTTAATGCTGTCCTGCTGTTTAATGGTCACACTATGACTATTAAACAGCATTTAGCCTGAGGTTGGGCTCATTTTGTTGCTTTCCCACATCTGTGTTGTTAATACATGCACGACTTTACTTAGTGGCCATGAGCTGGCCACACCCACAGTTTATATGCCCAGAAACAGGAAGCAGAAACCGATTCCAGACACTTTTTACATTATATTACCACCCTAGAAATAACATACAACTACTTTTGCAACAGCAAATACATTTTCTCATAACATGAAGGGGAAAATGTTTTCAGTTAACAAATCTGGCAAGTCCCAAAAATTGTGTTGTCTTCAGCATTATTCCACTTTTCTGTCATTATGTTTAGAACTTAGCACGTGTTTAAGGAAAGAGAAAGATTTAATGCAGAAAATGTCGTTTTCATGTTAACTAACATCAACCTCTCCTTAACCAAAGTGCTTTTGTTGCCGCCAACAAAACACAGATGTCCCCGCAGACAGGACTCAGGACGTGAACGTCGGTTTTTCAACTCCACGTCCAGCACTTTGCACTCCCACCGTCCACCCTGACCACTTTCCTGCAGCTCCACGGTGGCCCTGAACAGAAATGCATCAATTTGTTCTTTCAGCATAAATGTTGCCTGTGAACATTTAGCAGTGCAACGTAAATTTAGTAATATATACTTAATTTCTAGGAGACAGGGCTGCATTTTCAGCCATATTGTTAATGTAAAAACTGTCGTTCCTAAGTTGCATATGAAGTTTTTGGTTTCCTTTATTTGTCTGGCGGACTCTGCGTTTGGTGCCGTTAGTCCTCTGCAGGTTCTCCACATCAGACCGCAGAACAAAAAGGTGGTTTTGGATTTAGAAAACAACTTTCAGAGAGAGTACAGCTCTTTTGAGACTTTCACAGGCCTGACATCAGGCTTCATAACACCAAATTATACACCACACGTCAGAGCCAGCTCTTGTCATGAAGCACACATGATTGTGCAAAATGATGGATCAAATTGCTCCTTGCTAGACTGTTCTGTGAGAGCCAACGGGTCCCGCAGATTTAAGCCAATAGCAGCGTGCTGGTTTGGAGGAGTCCAGGAGACCCAAAATGACCGATGGGTTTGGCCAGCTTTACGCAGCAGACCTGCCAAACACAGAACCTATCAAACAGCTCACACAATCTATCACGTCAGATAAAAACAGCCAGAATATACATATTTCATGAAAGGAAAACACGGAGCAGAAAAAAGATGATTTTTAGCCATAATAGCCGAGCATTTTCTGTTGGCTTGTGCTCGGCGTAAACAAACAGAGAGGGCTCCTGTATTGGCTCCGTGTCTGCACTGAAGCAGCCCTCTGACAAAATACACTTGCAGGTATTGAATTCTATTCAGCGTGCAGATAGATAGAATTACCTGGAAGAAGACGAAGCCTGTAACTACCACCATTATCCTAATAAGGCCATTATACTGGGCTGGTATGTCTCATATGCTGCAAAGGCCATGCTGCCGGGGCTTGGAGTGAATAATCATCCTGCCCTCCGGCCTGACCGCTCTTCCCCGGTCGCTGCCTACGCAATATCGTTCCGCCATACCTGGAAGAGCTGCCGACACGGCGAGCGGCGGATTTCAGTGAACCTTTTGAGACTCCAGAGAGGCTCGCGGGCTGATTCAAGCTGTGTTTGGGTCGTGATGGAGAGGCTGTTGATCCTGTTGTTTGTCTGTGACGCAAATGTTGCTTACCTTCTCTGAAATAAGTCTGTGGACACTCTCTGATTGGTCTGATGCTCTTTTGAGCTTTAGTTCTTTGGCTTTACATGAGCATTGTGTCATATTTTGTGACTTTAAAATGTTTAAATTGACTTTTTGACTTTTGTTTTGTTAGCTAAATACGACTTCAAGCAAAGATGCCAAACATTTCCAGGAACACTGCCTATACCACCACCTGGGAGTCAAATAAATCTCCTGCATACTTTTGTCTCTTGTTGTTGTTAATGGCAACGTCTGTCGGTCTGTCCTCCACTTTGGTCCAGACAAAAATATTCCAACACTTCAAGATGGATTACCATGAAATTTAGTACAGACATGCTAATGACTTTGGTGATCTGCTGACCTTCCCTCTAGCAGCACCGTGAGGTTGACATTTTTGGCTTTACATTAAATATCGCAGCAGCTGTTTGATATCTCAACAGCTGCCGTGTTTCAGCATGAAATAAACCAGCAATAAATAAGCCAGCATGTGAAAGTTTTTCACTTTAAGAGTAGTGCCTGCCTCCAAATGTGCTAATCGTATAGCATTAAGCCGTCTTTCTTTATGCAGTCTAACTGAGAAATGGACCAGACTAAAAAAAACAACAACTGCAGTCTGACTTTTATTCAGACAGTCATCAGTTTGTAGTGGAAGCACTTTTCGGTTTGTGTCATCTTTACAGACATTCTCCTGCTTTTCCTCTTCACACATCGTCGGGCTTGTCCGTCGTTTCTTTGCCTTCCTCACCAAACAACTTGTAGCTCTATTGTTTCCACTGACTTCATCCTCATTCCTTCAACGAAGCCCGTAGAGCGCATTTGCTCTCACACTCATGCATTTTGGTACTTGCTGCACTAACATCATCATGCGAAACTTGACTACTCGTCTAAAAATGCTTCCCTATCCGTGTGTTTCCATGCACAGGCCTACACAGCGTGTAATTTCTTTCCATCTCATCGTTTTCTGAACTGAACTCTGGTCTGCGGTACTCGCTCACACTATGCCTGCAGTGCCGTGAGTTGCAAGAGGCTGCAGGCAGTTTACTGCTTAATTTGCAAGCAAAACTAAAAGGTTGTTTGTACAAATTTAATCAATTTCTTACTCATTGTGTTCAAAATGTTGGTGGATGAAGTAAATCTGTGCTTATTTGACCTTAACACTTTCATCCAAATCAGGAACAAGAGAAACAAAGATGATCCCTTTCCTTTATGTGGTCTAATCTTAATAGAGACATCACAAACATGTTAATCTGTTGCAGTTTATTTCTACCCACATAGTTCTGATGACACACTGACTCTAACCAGGCCTGACTTATTGCCACGTCATGCTCTCACATCCTGCTGTGTAAAGCCTTCAGTGTTAGAAGAGCAAGGACACACACATGAGGAGCCTGCCAACATGGACCCACTTAGATCAGTATGCATCATGCCAGTAGATAAACACTGAGACAGCAAACTCGCCTGCACATGATGACGCAGTCGCTCTCTAATAATCCAGCTGCTGTTTGATTTATGAGGTGTCACAATTAAACAATGTCAGCTCATATATCATTTTTTCTTTTCAGAAATCTCAAACCTGGTCTCGTCTGTGTGGAGTTTGCATGTTCTCACTGGGTTTGTTAGTGCTTCTGCTTCCAAAAAGGCGTCAATCAGCTGAAAATCACAATCTAAATGACTTGAAAACGTGAATGTGTGATTTATCCCGGTGAAAGAACACGACTTGTTTTGGTGGATCACGGAACAAATATTAAAAAGCTTTTTCAGATAAATAAGTGAGACATTTATTTTGTTCTTTTCATCATTATGAGCAGGTCATCAGTTAAAGGCAGACACGGATGGTGTTTGACAATAATTTGTGAGGTTTGTTCTGACCTGTTTGGTGCACCAGATGGGTTCGGTTCATCCAGTCGTGACAAATCAGTCACGACGATGTGAGAGTCTGATTCTCAATTACAAAAAGAGC
This sequence comes from Chelmon rostratus, assembly GCF_017976325.1. Taxonomy (NCBI): domain Eukaryota; kingdom Metazoa; phylum Chordata; class Actinopteri; order Chaetodontiformes; family Chaetodontidae; genus Chelmon; species Chelmon rostratus. Next base: position 25,119,458 of record NC_055663.1, read on the forward strand.
TTTAAGGAGCCACAACCTGTAATAGTATAAACTCCACACATATATTATGACGCACATGAGAGTAAAACACTGAATATGCTTTGAAACCAGCAGTTATTATAATTAAGGAGAGTAAGTAGTAAGTAACTCATCCACAACTTAAGTACTAATAATATAGGATTTATTTAGCTGTCATAGGAAGTTTCAGACAGATTATCTCAATCACTTGCCATATTCAGTTAAAATCTAATTTACTCCATTGTTTATTTGAAGCTGCTAATAATCACAACCTGCATCTTTACAGTTATGGTTTAGGGTCACATGTCCAGCACCAAAGTTAGATACATAGCCCAGATGAATGCTAATACGTTTTTCAAATAAACTTCATACAACGCTAGCGTGCCAAAGTTGTGCTTACAGCTACACAACCGAAAAATCAAGGAATGCAGCTTTAAGCGCCAAAATGTATCATTTATTAAACAGTTGTTTGGCTTTTTGTTTGACAATCCTCAGACTATGAATTTGTTGATTGCATTTTAATTCTTCAACAAAGCCCAGGGGACGATTTTATGACCAACCCTGTCGTGGACGTTGATGCATTAGCAACAAATAACAAGCCAAATGGACAAAAGGATCTGCTGCTGTCATCACGCACGCTTGATGGATACAAATCACATGTTAATACTTAATTATCACACAATACTCTCATTGTCCCTATGGACTGCCTTCAGCTGTCTGGTGTCCATTATCCTGTTGAATATTGTTAAAGTCTTCCCATCTGGGACAGAATAAAACCAACAGGATAAATCCTAAAGTCTACAAATCTATTTAACCCTGCTCTGGATGTATACACAATGATTCATCTCTATTTATCATGCCGCCTGCTTCACTACCACACATTCAACATGCCCTGTCTCTCCTCTCCACAGACAGCCCATCACTCGCTGAACACTATCAGCAGCAACGCTAGTAAAGGTGGAATAATAACGCCCAAATATTTAATTGTAGTTACTCAAAATGAGTGCATGAGAAAAGCCATCAGGCTGCGGAAAATGCTAATGAGAGAAGAGCTCGGATATGAGCCAGCAGATACACACTGCTGTAAAGAGTGTGTATGTGACGGTGTGACAGGCAGACTGGAGCGAGCTAATTAATTCAGATGGCAGGTGGAGGAGGTTTTGTATTGGGTATTCATTAGCCGCCATTGGCCCCTCCGAGGGCTCGGCCAGCGGCGCTACAGAGAGAGGTGGAGCGGACTGAAAGGTAAAGACGCCTGAGCGACCTGCATTTGTGATCAATGCTCACTCCTAATGGGAGCTGACAGTATTGATCTGACAATCTGGCAGTAAAGGAGGTGTGTGTGTTGTCCTTTGTGTGTGGGCCATCAGGAAGAGTCTTATCAGGAGTATCCTGGAAGCAGTCGACTAACTAATGTCCAATCGAGACTTGCTGTCTGGTCTGTCTTGTCTTATCTCACAGGGAAATAGCTTTTTAGAGGCACGTATCAAGAGATAGCTGCTGGTCTGGATGATGAGGAAAAGGTGGAGCTGTTCATAACAGGGGTGTGTCTAGCATGACGCGAGGGGTGGAGATGTAATATCAAATGAAGCTGGCCCTGCCAAAGACTGCATGGGAGGTCTTTGTGAACACAATACATCATCTGCTGACTCGTCACTGACGTCAGGATCTCCGACCTCGCAGACACCATCAAATGCGTCAGTGGAGACGGGTTCATCTCAGACAGATACATTTCAATGCATGTGTGCGGCCCCAGTCTCGAAATGCATCTCCACCCAAACGAACAAGGTGGCGTAACCACCGTCAGTACATGACCGGGCAACACGGAGTATTACGTCTACAGTACCTTGGCAATGATGCTGCAGAGCTGAGGCCCGTCCTGAGTGAGGGACAGCAGGTTGCTGATGGCACTGCCGATGGTGTGGACGTTGTCCGATGAGTCAATCTGTTTGATCAGGACCTGCAAGAGCCCAGAAACGCAACTTACTTTGTTAGTATCTGTTGCTTATGAACGGTCATTAATACTCGACTCATTCTAAAGGACAACCGGGGTAGACTTTGGGTCTGATTCGAATCTCTCAACAATTGCGGCAGTGTTCCTGATTCGATTTGATCAAACATGTTTGATATTTACAAGCATCAAATATAGTCTCGACACCTCATATAGACGCACAATGTACCCTTTAGCTTCTGTATGAGACACACCAGGCTTTCAACTATCTCCACTGTAAACACATCTGTGTGACGGTGGAGCAGCTGCGCCAACCCTCCAACACATTCTAATCCCAGTGACAACAAAGCCTTCCTGCAGGAAACCCTTTCTAAAATGTGGTTAATGTTGTAAAACTTGCAGTTTGCTGAAGTTGAGACACCAAAACGCCTTAGTTAGGATTAGGCATCAAGTCTACTTGCTTAGATTTTGGAAAAGATCAGTCCTTCTACGTTTTACTTTTAGTGTCTCGTGGGAAATGAACCCAGATCTCCTGGGAGAAAGTCTTCCTCCATCTGCAGACTTTCTTGCTCTTTATACTACGTCACCTTCCTCTGAGTGTTTAATATTGCCACGGATGGGTTCATAGTGGAGTCAGCTGAAAGCCTGGTGCGTGGGGTATGACGTCCTGGGAATGACACCGGGCTGCTGGAATATTGCTGAAACCTGAGATAGCCAATGAGAGCTGACCAGGAAAAGCAGAATCAATGCTGCCGACAGCACAGGTAGGACTTTTGTCTCCTGAGCCGGGTCGACAGTAGAGAAAGAAGACATGCTTGTGGAATTATGGCAACAGTATGAGTGTTTCTCAGCCATGATTTCTTCCACAGTTTCTTTCCTGTTCGTTTCCTGTCCCACATGAAATTGAAATGTTTCTGTTCTTTCTGTTCACCGTTGTTATTCACACAGAAAAATGGGGTTCACATGCACTCGAGACTACAAATCAGGAAAACATGTGGAGGCATACAAGTAGAAATACAGCAGGAATATATTGGGTGAATATCTCAGAGCTGGAAGTTATGATTCAGTTGCATACCCGGATCTCATTGGCTAAGGCCATGTCAATCATGTTGCTGAAGGAATCACTGACGTCTGTAAGGATCTCATGGATGGCCTCTCTCATGGACTTCAGGAAGAACTCGTCATCGGTGTGAAGGCACCTGTGGGTGGGGGGGCATTTTAGATCATGTTCCCCATAAAAATACTGTTTACTGTCTTTCCTTCTGATTGTCCATCAGCTCTGTAGAGTTTTACCTCTCTGTGATGTTGGTCAGCTCCATGCACTTTTCCAGCAGAGATTTTTCATACTGCAACAGAAGGAAAAGATGCTATCATGTTGTGATAAAACACACAGAATGAACACAGATGAAAATAAGTGGCTGAATTTTATTTGGCTTCACATGCCAACAGTCACCTTCTGCATCTCAGGTGGCGTGCTTCGGGCGGCGCTGTACTCATGCACCAGCGAACGGACGTGGCAGTTCGCCCTCACGGCTGTGCTGTGGACCCTCTGCCAGCGTCCCTTCTCCAGTCGCTGGAACATCTTGCCAAGCTCCGTGCTGACCACCAGCGCTCGGCGGAGGAGCGTCTGCAGGTTGTTCCTGGCCACGTGGTCCCCCGCGCCAACCCCGGAGGCCACAATCAGCTCTCCCTGCTGGGCGTCCTCCTCAACCCCGATGGGTTTGGCCTGGAGGACACACATACACTCCACCTCCGTCATGTGGCGGAGGTCCTCCATCCAGCGCTGGACTGAGTCGATCTGGAGAGACTGCATGCGGGTACTGTGGGAGAGAAGAACACATAAAAATAAAGCAAATGAATCACATTAAGAGGAACCTGTGTGAGTACAGGCCTGTTCTGTAACAGAAGAGATGTGGATTTAAGCTGTGCACAAAACATCTTAATGCTTTAAAGATTGTTGCATGTATTATGAGGAGTCAACAAATCAGCATGCAGGAGGAACCCTGTGGTTTCCCCCATATATTAATTATTAGATAAAAACCTAAAGTGCAAATTACCACAGAAGCACAGTCGTGCAACAAATGCACTCAGTAGCACACAGACACGGCACTGTATGTTGAGGACAGTGTTGTCTAAGAGCCGGGAAGTCATTTGTGCTGACTGGCCTGCTGACTAAAGCTTGACCTGATTTATATGAGAAAACCTTAATCATCTTGGCCTCCTCCACAAGAAACAACATGCTTAATCAGTAGAAAATTAAGGAAGTGGTTGCTCATAAATTCGAACTGATTGTTGGGACAATGACACATCATTTAACTTGGCTGTGCCACCCTTGTACCCACGTTATATCATCCCCTCCTCTCATTTTTACAATCATGTCTTCCATTTTTATCAGAAAATAGACAATATCTTATGGTATAAGATGAGTATGATATGTTAAAAAAAACAATAACAGAGATATTCTGTACTTGAAGTGTGAGAGTGCCTTTTATTAATCGCCTTTCCAAAATCAAGTGTAAAGTCTCGACAACCTGAACTACCCATGTTTTAAAAATCACTATACTACTTTGAGTGCTAATCTGCCTGTAAACTGCTAGATTGTGTTAAATTGGAAAGATAACAGTAATTACGAGTATAGAGCTTGAAGAGGGGTCCATTATAAGGTTATTAATCTGAGTGGGATTTGCTATTAATTTATATGTTCGCACAAAATTACCCACACTGCTTAAAAATATTAAAAAATGCTGTTTCTGATGAGTGCAGGTATGCATGTGAGTTACAGTCCCACTAAAAAGATCCATTTGAGCCCTCATATAAGCAAATAAACCTCCCACTCCTCCTCTCTAAAATAAAATTCCATCTACGCCACGCAATCCAACCGGAACGCACTAAAACACCACCATCCTAAAATCAGTGATGTGTACTCGAGGTCAATTAGCCACGGATAACTGCCGGTTAACACACTTGTTCATTTTCCCTCAGCATGGAGATTTAATGACTGGCTGCACCGAGCAAACACTCCTCCCCGCTTCAATCTCTCCAAACACTGACCCTAATGAACGCAGGCTTAGCAGGGCACACCAGAGTCCTGCACCCAGCGAGCCAAAGCTCCCCGAAAGTGGACAGGTCGATGACTTCAACAGCCACCTCTGCTTAGAGTCAACACAAGGGAAAGGGTCCGTAATGAAGCTTGATGTTTTCCTCTTGGCTCTCTGGGTATCGTCTGCCATTTGAGGGAAATAGCATCTTACTGGAGACATTGCAATATTGCATTTGTATTGAATATTGGTTGATCTGGTTCAAAAGAGGCATTGTGGTTCTGTGTGCACTCAAAACAAAGATTTGTCATTGACCAGCAGCAGCCGACGTCATTACATAATATCTTCGAGGTGGGTGTTGGGTTTCAGCTTTTAGCCAGAGCCGGTTACACAGCACTGAATCATTAGAAAGCCACAACTCCAATTATATCTAATCCACTATCAAACCATGCAGAGGGCGGCTGTTTACTGAAGGAAATCAATGTGGAGTTTTGTTAAGGTCAGAAAAAGGTCTCATTAAGAGCTGAAGCACATTAACACAGCTGACAGGACAAGAGATGAGCATAAACTGCTCCTCTGAGGAAAAGGAGGAAATCATAATATACAGCACTGCTATAGTCTATGTGGAAAGAGTCTGGAGTTTCACTTTAAATTCTGTAAAAAAAAATACTAAAATAAAACTAAAAAAAGTGCTTCTTGGCCTGAAACAGAGCAATAATTTGAAACAAACTGTGTGTATATATATATGTACATAAATTATACATTCAGTCAGTCATCTGTCAGGTGAGGAGGTGGAATAACGAGTCAGATCTGTAGGTTGCAGAGCGAGGAAGCTCACCAGCTAAAAACTCTCGCCAGCAAATAAATCTCCCTCAATCTGAAAAGGGATGAGGATGTAATTAGCTGTAAATGTAGACTAGAATAAATAACTGTGCAGTGTTTCACAGTGTGGTAATCATTAATATGGAGCTTGTTCTGCTAAGTGGAGTTAATGGCTTCACAGTGATCACTGAGACGTCTGAAAATGGATGAGATATGAGTTTTAGTTTAAATCTAGGAGATTATTAAATTAATTTCTCCTAAATGTTCCTTGCAAATAAAATACTACTGAAGCTGAGCATGTTTTTTTTCCCAAACTTCTTCTTCTTCAAAAAAAAAAACCATGCCATTTTCTCAAAATGTCTCCTGTTACAGATTAATCACACAGAGGTGAAGAACACAGTGACTCAAACTAAGTGAGTCAAATTAGCCACAAAGAGCTCAGAGAGTCACTGCCACAGCTGAAGAGATGAGAAGAGCTCTCAGTTCTTAATTGGAATCTTTTCTTATACATTTCAACCAATTAACCGTGTTTTTTTTTTGTTTTTTTTTGTATAGGACTAAACCGCATGACACAGAAACAGACAAAAACGTCCACATTTGGTTGTTTATCAGTGACACTCTGCGTCTGAAAACCTATAAACAAACAACCGAATCAATCTAAAATGTGCAACAATATGCAAACGTCTCTTCATATCTGCTGCCATTTCAAGCCATTTTCCACAGTTACATAACAGCCTCACATAAGGATGAATGCGTCTTGATTTACATGCCCATCAAGCCACAAAACCTTCCCCTCACCGCGGGGGGAAAAAAGATGATAATAATAGGCTTGTTTTCCAAAGGAGGGGAAGCGGTGCACTTCAGCTCGCAGGGAATGACAAATATTTACATGCTGGGCCAAGAGAGGGTCAGGCGACAGCGGCTCTATTATCCCGGACAGGGATGCTGTGGAGATGAAGCATCGCTCGCTCTCGTCTGCTGGTGGCTGTCGGCGAACTGAGCAGCGGAGGAGAAATCATCGTTTTTGTTTTTAGAAATGTTACTGCTAAACATGTTTTTGTAGCATAGCGTGGAAGTCCATTCTTTTTTTTCCATGTTCCCTCTGTGTTATTGGATGGAACCATCATTAATTAATATTAGCTAGCTCAAAGTGATAAAGAAGGCTGAAATGAGCTGTTAAGCTCACCTGAATTGCCCTGAATTCTCATATCAAGTCAATCTCATTGAGGCTAAATCTTCAAACAAGGGATTTGGTTCATTCATGGTAAAGTGAGCTTGTGATCCTACACAGCTGTCAATAAAACTTCGTGATGTTCAGGATCTGTGAGTGACGTGAGACGGTAGACAGGCAGCAGGGAGATGTGCTGCTGGTGTTTTCATGGGATTTACTGACAGCAAGAAAAATACAGAGCAGCTTTATCCGTTAAAAAAAAGGTTGATGAACATCCTGAAAAATAAATAAATGGAGAATGAGTGAAGTTAATCTGAAAAGTGGGATGGTTGTTTGTGGGTGACCATGGCTCAACATAAACCAAGAAGAAACAATCCTGAAAGATTGAAAGGAAGAATAGCTTTTGCAGGGAAAAATGCAGAAATCTGACGGGCTGATCGGCATCGATAAAGGCCGAATCCTGCACAGGTTTGAGGTGCTGAGATCGAATCAAGAGTCCTTCTGTAACACTTCAGGAGAAAATGGCAACTTGAGCTTCTAGATGATACACTTCTTCAACTTTTTCATGGGCTGGAGACACTCGGAGTTGTTCTGCCGGATGAGTCACTGAGAGGCTGCAGCTCCGACTGTTCAGCTCCATAATCGTCTGTCCCTGAGCTCGAGTCCACACTTACGAAAGAGAGACATTTGTCACTGCAGGGTCAGGCTGTGTGAGCGCTCGGCTGTATAAGGGTCAGGGCTGCAGTGCTGCACTATTTGCATAAAGATAATTAGTATTTAGAATGACTACAGACAAACTGACACTCAGACCAGAAGGTAAACCCTTTCTATCCCTTTTTTCAGCTGTGAAATCTCTCTCACATGAACCTCACATTAACCCAGCGCATCTTCTAAAAGCTTTACTCCGGCCGCTTTAAAGATGTAATCATCTGCTGACAGCTCCTCCATGCTGAGGGAAACCCTCGGCGAGCAGAGAGAACGAAAACACGACTCGGGAAATCTTACAGAATCCCTCATCACGGGGCGTGAGTCAGTTTGTTTGAGGCTAAAAACAGCAACCACGTCCGCATGAAAACACACTGCAAGCATTCATCTCTTCGCGTGTGCTGTCTGCGGCTCATTCACTCATGAAGATAATAAATGACCATGCTAACGTGCTTTAAACGCAGCGATAGTCACATCTTTGGACAGCATAGTGTTTCAGCTCAGTGCGGCGTAGCGCTCCACGGCTAGCGTGCAGCAGACGGGCAGGTTTGAAACCCAGCGGTGGAGCACCTGTTGTCACTCAAGTATGGCAGTTATTAGACATCAGGAACTAGTTAGTTCTTCGGGGGCGGTTGCCCATTACCAGGCTTGTTCTACATATCGCTGGAGGCCTCAAGTGATGTATAACACTTCACAGATTATGAACACAGGCTGAATAATGTCTGCTGCTCTTTGGTGGGCCGCATGATGAATGGTTTCCCTACACTTCGTGCCACCCTGCTATCTCACTGATGTTTTGAATGGAAATGAAGACGTCCTGTGTGGCTCAATCAGTCTGGTTTAATAAAAGAGTATGAAATTAACATGTTGTAAAATACAGATAATGCCCCATGCCCAGTTTGTGGGGGAAAACAGAAGAAACAGGGACACAGTTTGATACTGAAGCCGCATTTCAAGTAAAATTGCCAGACATGCCCGAGTTCCAGCTTCTGAATTGTGAGACTTTTTCTGCTTTTCTTTGTGTTTATGATGTGAACCGAAAGAGTTGGATCTGACTAAACAAGCAATTAGATGGCGTCCCCTCGGGCTTTAGGAAAAAAAGATGGGCATTGTTCACTAATCGGACAAACGATTAATCAGTAAACTGAGATAATAATTCGCAGAATAATCGCTGACTAAAATAGTCACACGTTGCAGCCCTAATTTAATCAATCACTTAGTGATTAAAGTGTGAGTAACTCATTTTACTCAATACAGTTTTCTACTGTAAGTGTTCAGTTCAATCCAATTGCCGTGCTCGTCTTTCCACAGGGAGGTGTAAACAGGCAGTAGTTCAGTTTGCATTGTCGTGTTCAGAATAAACAGGAAGTTAATATTCACCTTCCTGTTTGTGGAAATTTGACAGCTGGACTGTTTTTGCGACATGACGGTAAATATACCAACTCTGTCTGAGTCTCTCTATCTATTTATGTGAAAGCAGAGACTTAAAATAATCATGTAACTTAAAAGATGGAACCGTAGGTGCAGGTATTTATCTGGGGGCAACTTATTTAAAGAGTGCAAATATAAAAGGTATAAAATCCAAAATATACTCATTGTCAAAAGTATAACAAGGTTAACAGTGAGTAGCTATAACTGTAGTTCTCGTATTTTACTTCAGACTGCTGCTTTATCTCCTCGATGTTCGTGAAGCTTTAAGACACGTGTGGATGTTTTGCTCCAACTTAAACAATTTCAGCTTTCATGGACAAATCTTTGCCTCACTTTGTGCCGTTCTGCTCCTAAAATTTACTTCATTCTTTTCGCACCTGAAAACAAACTTGTGTTAATTGCTTAAAGATATTTTTCTCATAAAGATACACATGAAAATGTTGTATTTGTGCTGATGTCTGTAGTGGTAGAGAAATGTAATCTTCCCATGAAATATCCACAAAACAAGAATGTTGTTTGTTAATGTTATTGGATTTTTTGGACTGGATTTTTCTTATTGGGTAAGAGACTGGCAGGTTGGGGTTTGATCCTCCATGCAACTAAACTTGTTCTCTCAAAAATCTATTCAACCTTTATTTTATAACACTCTAGTTTACAATGACGGCCTAGCAAACTTACAATTGTATGCAGTCGTGGTACAGCGCAGTGAGGCACCTTCATCAAATGTTTGAGAACATCTGGACTCGTCCAGTAACTGCATGTAGTACCACTGACAGTCCAAGCAGCTTGTTTGGAAAAGAAACAACATGCGTTACTTCATGCTTTCATGTCTGTTTTGAATCTGACTGGATTCAGTTCAGTTTATTCTCTGCACATTTTTCTGATATGGAGGCCATTCAGCACAGTATAAGCCGGACGAAGCCCTTCCAGAGTCTGGTTTTCATGAATATCACAGTCTGACGCCTGATGTCACTTATGAACAAATGGAAATCTTTCTCAAATACCACAACAGAAGCGCGGTCCAGCGGCGCAGAGCGAATGGAAATGTGGGCAGAATGAGCTGTGAGATTTTGAGGACCAGACCATTGTGGCTTTGGCTTCGACTGAAGGAGGAAGCAAGGACACTCTTGTCCCTGAAAAAATTAAATATGGAGGCATACATACAAAGAGACCAAATAGGATGTTCATGCATTCCTCCTCTGCTTAAAAACCAGAATATTGGCAAAGCGAGCTCTCTGAGCAAACCTTTTTACACAGAGGCTGCAGCTCCACTGAAAACTGCCTGGCTGTGTAAAGAGGTGACAGATGAGCTAACAAAATGGTGAAAGCACATGCGAATGGTGCTTTTGAATGTGTAAGTCATGCCTTGATTTTCTGGGCAAAGGTCGAGTCTGAGCTCCTCCCGAATCAGCGGCGTGGTAAAGGGATATTGTGGCCTCTGACTGGTACAGTTGGATCCTGGCAGCCGGGGCAGACATCTGACTCCCAGATGTTTCAGACGGCCTCTAATGTGCAGCCAAGACCAGACTCACCTAAAGCAGCACACTGAGTCTGTTCCTCTCAGTCTGACCAACTTGAGCCTGATTCTTTCGCTCTAATCGTTGGTTCTGACTCACCTTCCTGCCCTCAAACATGCCTGCTAACATGCATAAATATGCACCTAATGCAGGACGTCATTCTGTGGATTCTCTCTGCCCCAAACCGTCTCCAGCTCACTCGTCTCGAACTCTTTCCCTCAAATCAGCAAACCCACACTTATGCAACTTCCAGCATGCCTGCACGGGCCCCAAACGTGAATCCGATACAGAAAAAGGGAAAACGCGCAAACAAATGACGGCGCAGAAGCTCGGTTAGCGTGCTCGCGGCGTCATGGCCGAGCCTCGCTCAGACTGTAACCTCAGGCCTGGATTGTCCAGATAAGCCAGTCTGGACAAAATACTGGTTCTGCTGTGGAGATGTTTGTCAACTGAGTGCATGTGTGCGTTCCATCTGTGTTTGCAGTTTATTGTAATACAATTCAGTCATTTGGCTCCTTTCATCAGTTGATTTACTGACTGTTACTGAGCCATGTGCTGCACAAACAGGATTTATGTCTGAGTGTGTGCATGAGGGACAGACAAAGCCGGTAAGAGATGATCTGTTTGTTTATGTGTGTGTGTGTCTGGTTGCCTATGTATGGCATGACAGCTGTGTTGATTTCATATCCAAGGGCATTCATTACGCGTCTCCCGACGCTGTGTAAGCATTCGTAAAACACAAAACTGTCAGAAGATATATATGCAAATTTATTATCGATGACTGAAATACACTCAACCACAGCAGCTGATGAAGAGGCTTTTCCCATTAAAGAATAAGAAGCATCAGCATCTGGCACTTAGCATTTCACAACAGAGACATAAATCACTGCCGTGTGATAAGAGTTTTGTCTTTTGTCTCCAAAATGAGACTTTTCTGGAAGTCAGGAGCAAGAGTTTATTTAAAGATTGATAGTCATGAAGGTCTGAAAACACTCAATGGGTTTTGGATGAGTTTTCTTTGGCCCCAAGTTAATAAGACATGAAAAAGGATGTGAAATGTCGATTAAAGCTAAATAAGCTCCCCAGGCCTCCAGCTTGTGATGGAGCCAGTTTAGTTGATGGTTCAGCAGTTCAGAGATGTCCAGTTTGGGTCAGCTGGCAGGTTTCTGCTCCCTGTCAACGCCTCGTGACTGCTTGACAGCGTGGAAGCAGCGCGGCTCTGTTTTTGCTTCAGTTTCTGATTGTTTGGTATGTGCACACTCCTCTTTTTTGCATCTCCAGCACATGTGTCTGACAGATTTTTCTGCATTTTTTGGTTTCAATCTCTGGCTTATGTGTGCCGATACACACCTCAAATATGGAATCCAATTGCGGGCAGATGTTTTCAGGTCTTGTGTGTGCGTGGCAAGGAGTGTGGAAGTGTTTGTTTGTGTATGTGTTTGCATTGTCACTAAGGTTTTGACCTTTGCACCTCCTGCTATTGACTGCTTCTAATTTGTTGATCTGGGATCCTGACTAAGACCGATATATTGGTTTGGCAATGTTGAACCAACAAGCATTAGCTGGCAAATATTTCCCAAGGCAGCTATGAGGGAGGTGAGGATGAGATTTCACTCAGCAGCTTCAGGGCTGTCAGTCTATGAGACCTGCCTCACCCTTTCTCGACATACACATGAGCCACCTGAAGTTCAGTTCCAGTGTTGTGCAACATTTATTAAGCAAAATATGAATACAGTCAAATTTAAAGCTGCACTAATCTACATGTATATATGAAAATGGATAATGTGTAATGTGAAAAAGGTTGCTTGTGGTGATGAATCTACAGAATTATCAGCCAGCTCTGCAGTCCCCCTCATCTCAGCAGACCTTCATCATTTTGTTCTGGTTTTTAAGTCGACACCTTTACTGTTGTGTTCCAGTCTCATCACTTTCACTGACACCATTTCCAGCCACAGCAGTCAGCTGTTTTCTGAAAAAAAGCCCCTGATAAACCCCCTGTATGCTACCTGCCCAGGGTTAAATGGTAGCAATGAAAGTGAAGTATATGGAAGCTAAAGAGCCAGTAATGGATTGGACCAAAACGGAGCTAAAAGGAGAAAGAATATTGGCCTTATTTTTGTAAGATCTGCAGAAACACGACTCTGAACGAATGAGGCCGATGTTCTGTGTCTCCTGCATGCGTAAACAGTTAACTGTTTGCTAACAAGCTCCACACAGCAACTTTATATGATGACAATTAGTGGCATGCCATAGTGGCAAAAAATGAATAAATGCTGCTATAAGTAAACTCGCTGAGACTGAGATCTTGTTAACAGGGGAGACCTTTGGTTGCTGTAAGAACAAAATTATTGTTCACGCAGAAATCTTGCACAAAACTAAAGTCCTGCTTCTTGAGTTCAAGACATTATTGAATCAGGACATCAAGCTATGTTTCCATTCCTGCAGGTCTTCCTCAATAGTTTGTCAACAAAGATGACTACAATAGATATTCTTCTAGAAAAGAGCTCATTTTAAGATTGTTATTAGGCTGTATGGCTGATCAGTGCATCAATGTAATCTGTGACTTTAGCTGCACACAGTGAATTGAAAAAGTGAACTGAGCTGTGCAAAGGGGTTCCTTTAGCTTTACCGTCCGTTAGCAGTGAAAACACTGGTCAAACACAGGAACTGAAGCTAATGCTGCTGTCGCACTCATTGTCAAATTCCCTGATTAACAGCACTTGAAGTGAATGTCTAACACGTCTCCAGTTGATGCATTTCTGCTTGTGTCTTCCATCAGATGGACCGCCGGGACCTGCCCTCCCCACAGTGGCCTGATCTGTTACCAAACATCTCTGTGATACAATCATCTCCTCACAAACCATCGAGGACGACCAATGACACAACTAGACCCCGTCACCACAGTAAACCTCAATCTCTGCTCCTGTGAGAGCTGCCATGATACAAGAGTCTCTCACACCATTACAGTGCATTATCAGAAGGAGATGGGGGGGCAAAGCATGCTGAAATTTTTAGGGGGCCACATCTGCAGATGAAACAGGACTGTTGCTATGACGGCTATTGTCTGTATTCTGTTTGGATATGTTTGTGTGTGTGTGCTTCTGTGTGTTTAGACACGACATTTTGGCAAAACAAATTGTAAAGACATTGACATTTTCTGTCGTCGACAATGAGACGTGACAAGATACATAATTAGCCAAACATCTGTAACTCTGATACGTGGAAATCATCTCCGTTCAGTGCTGCTTCCCACTTAAGATGGTAGTATTTTGTAATGAATGAATTTGTCTGGTTGTCTGATCAACCTACACCCTTACCAGCAACTATGGTGATAGACATGGACACTCATATATTGGGACTTGGTATAGTGAACGCATGTATTGGAAAACACTGTCTATGGTAGAAGAGGCAGAAACAGGAAGCAAAAAAATTTGTGTTTTTTATCAAATTTAGAAGCAAATTGAGAACAGCTAAAGTTAAAAAACAGCCTCATGGAAACATACCTGACCTGCTGTTCAGTTTAAAAGTAATTTTGAGCAGCACAAAATTCTAACCTCTCTTCACTGCACTGAGGTGTCAGCAGACTTCTCAGTAGTTTATGCCTCAAAACCACAGCAAATACAACCAAAACTAGCCAGATGGCTGCGTACAAGTGGGAAAAACATGTTGTTGTAGTGATTTGGGTGAACTGAACCTTTCAGTCTGTGAGTGTTCGTACGAAGCAGCTGTGACCGTGTCCACGTCTGAGCTGGCCTGTGTCGTGTGTGTACGACTGCATTTCAGATCAGATGCACAGCGGCGCTGCGTTCACTTGCCTCATTGGGGACGAAGAGAGCGAGCTGCTCTGTCTGGAGCTGCTCTGAGGAGTCGCCATTCTGTCTGCGGCCATCTTACTTCGGCTCAGCGCCTGAAACACAAGACGTTCAACATAAACATCAAGCTCACACATGAAACTGACAGTGACTTTCGTCCTTAATCAACGTATTTTCCCGTCAAATATGTCAAAAGTGAATACTTAACACGTTACTACTACTTCTGCTGTTATGTACATGAAGCAACTAATTTTTAATTTTAATTAACAGCGACCTCGTGTGAAATTTCTGTGTTTGCACCTTCCTCCATATGCCGACTTTCTTGCTCTTTATACTAAGCCATCTGACTTCCTCGTCATAATCACTACAGCCACTAGAGGTCACTGCGGAACGATAAACGCAAATATTGGTTGCAGTAACCTACGTGCACAGACGACCTATACGGCTGTTTTTCTGGTGAGGACGGGCTGGAATACAACCACACATCACTACACACACACACACACACACACACACACACACAAACACTGCATCCTCCTCGCTGTGTTGCTTGCCACCGCAGTGTTATCCACTACAATATCTCCGTATTGATCCGCCTCCAAGCATTCTATTCTTGTCTTGTCTTTTTTTCCTCCAAGTAATTCAATTATCAATAAACCTCACTGTTTTAAATAGCTGCAAGCCGCTGGTGTGCCAGTGGAATAATATTTCTTATCTTCTAATTTATTGGCTGGCTGCCAGCCAGTGACTCTCTTCCCTACTTTGAGCCTGAGCAAAAGAGGCTGACGCTCTTAAGTGCCCGCAACTTTATTCCGCCGTTTTATTGATGTATCCCATTTAGATTAGTCCATTTTCAATCGGGAGAAGCCACAGTCGCCCTCCTGCCTCAACCTCACTCTAATCCTTTTAGATAATGATATCCTGCAGTGGTGTGGTTACAAATTCCATGTTTACTGTGCAGTATAATTAGCAGGTAGTTACAAAGTGAGACTATCTCTCTCTCACGCACACGAACACCCAGCCTCCCAGTGTCACGGAGCAGGTTTCAGCTGCGGTGACCTGCTTTTTATTAAAAGCTTCCAGAGTGTAATGGGATCGATAGACGTAAACAGTAGAACTCGCGGTAAAGCAATTGAGGATAGAGGGATGCGTGATGCACGTGAGACGCCGCTCGTTTGATCTCACGTTACTCTGCTGTCTCAGTGCCGCAGTGTTCAAGCCCAAATGCCACGATGACAGAACAAGTGATCCATTCTGTAGAGTTTGGAGATGGAGAGGATCAGGCACTACGGCGCATTAGAGGAGTCACCAATTCGGGTTAGCTGTTTGCTTCGATTGCTCCGAAACGCCCTGGGGTGCGTAATGATGAGCAACAAGGGGACTACTTGATGATGGATGAGAAGAAAAGGATGGATTTTTTGGGGGGCGAGTGACTGAGTCAGTGACTGCGATTAACAGATACCCAGGCAGATGGATAGGTGAAGAGACTCGTAAGACAGATACAAGCAGAAAGAGAGAGCAGGAAGAAGAAGATGCAGAGAGGGGGAGGAAGGGGGAGAGGAGGGGGTCCTTTAACCGCAGTCTTGGCATGGCTCCTCCAGGGCCATTTTCAGAGAAAGCATCACAGCGAATCAGAAATTATACCAATCCTGTGCCAGGTCCAAGGAAGGATGGAAGGCTGGAAGTGAGCAGGGTTTTAGAGGAAAAACCCCCCAATGCAGCTAGAATAGAGTACAGTAGAATGCCAGAGAACAAGGGCTGATATAATGGCAGTGTTATTATTACAATAGAGAGATTAATTATATTGGGCCGATAATTGAGCACAGGGTCACTGTCAATGAGACACAGATCCAACAGATTCCATTACATGTGGTTCCGGCTCGTTAACGGCGCTCCTCTGCAGATTACCATACAAATGGAGATGAGTTGTCCAATCAAGCAATTCAGTCCTGAGCACTTAGAGTGTGCCACTAAGTGCCGTGTTAAGGACCATTGTGCTGCGAGTGGCCACCGGCTGGAAATGATGAATGAGGGAGTAGAGCGGAAGGTTTTTTAGGGAAATGTCAAAGTTTACAGCAGGTTGCCGGTGTTTCTTTTACAGCCTCCTGGACCAGTTCAGTTTTGGTACAGACTGTGCTCTGTTACGCTCTGATAATTTATGTAATGTAACATTTAAGAGCTAAAGCTGGACCCTCTATTCATTTGAAGCTGCAGCCGCTGCAGTTTAAACATCCCCAAGTGCACCAATGCTGCAAGTACTACAGAAATATGAGTTTCCTAAGCAGATGGTCAGCTTTGACAGGATCCTGGCTAATTTTCTTGCTAGGGTGGACATTTCTTTTCATGTCTGGGCCGAAACCTGAGTTGCCCTGTGGGTTTCCCTGCTTGGTTGCCGTGGAGAGTGTGTCGGTAGTAGGTAAACCAAACAAAGGACACCTCTGTCTCGGCCTTATGTCACACGCCGGGTAAAATAACAGCCACTCAGTAACTTGTCTGTGTAAGGGAAATGACTACAGCGTGCGTTCCAGATTTACTGCAGCACTTGTATTTATTCTTTGCATGTGTGTGCAGGGGGATTTAAGTGTTGGTGTGCACTTGTGTGCATGTTGCTGTCACTTGCAGTTTTCCAGTGATGTTTCATGTTAGGCCTGTTCTTAGTTAGTCACGCCAGCTCCTGCTTTTAACATGGGTCATCTGATTCTCTCTTATCTGAGCTGGGTAGCCTTTACACATTCTGGCTGTAGAGCTCAACTGCTTGACTAAGCTTGGGAAGAGTAAAAGGCCTAAATAATGAGCCTGTGTTTAAAGGCCAGAAAGAAGCACAGTGAACTTCCAAGTTCAAGAAAACGTCAGCGAATGAAACTTACATCCATGAACATAAACCTTTCAAAACAGTATGTTATACAATCGCCTGTATTTTTGCCATAGCTGCTTTCAATGGGCACCATTTCCAATAAACCCAAGACTGCCACTGCCCCAGTTTGACATACAGACGGTTGGATTAGCAGGCTATGACAACGGACCGTCCCTGTCAATCTCCATAGTTCTGTCTCACCTTTTCTAGAAAGGCAAAGATGAGGATTATGTAGGAAGAGAACAACTAGGAAGATGTATACTTTACACACAGTGAAAAAACTTACTTAGGAATAAAGTTTTTTGAATGCTAACTTGATTGAATGTTGTTTAAGTTTGTTAAAATCACAACAAGCAAGTAGATAAAAGTATATTTTAGAGTATGGTCAAACCGCAGGAACCTCTGACATTGACTCCTGTGTTTTGCACCTTTGTATAGATAGAGGATTTGTGACAGACCGTTTAAAAAATGGCTTTTAGCACCAGCGATATCCTCCCCTTTCATCCCTATGTGCTTGTTTCAGTCTCAGGTCTCATTCTTGACTTGTTTTTTGTCTAACAAATTAAAGGAGGGTACGTGCAATCTAATGCACCACCAAGTATTCATTGTCCGCTGATCTCATTGCCTGTGCTCTCCATGACTGCAGAAATCACTGGTTAAAAATACTTTTCCAGTCCTTTTTATAAAATTCTGTGGTGAAGCAGAATGCCTCTTGCAGATTCTGGGTAAAACCACCAAAAGAATACAAAAACTGGTCTGCAGAAAACAAAATACCACACCACTGTGGCTCTGCTTCAGTGCTGTGCCAAAGGCAATGAATTTCTGTTTGACATAAACAGAAGAAATCAGACTGAGGAAATCGGGAGATACAAGCAATGCCACTCACCACTTTGAGAGGCCAAAAGCAGCTTGAATCACTGTGATGGAGTTCAGGATGAAGTGAGTCGGGCTTTGTTCTCCAAGCTTAATATCCTTGTTGTTTCAGGAGTGCCTCATTGTGTGACCGATTCCTTATGGTTTGGCTTTATTTCAAAACTGCCAACGATTAAGTACAGAATGCTTCTTCCCCTGCTGCTGTCCTAACTCATACAGACTAAAGAAAGCATCTACTAAAGAAGCTGTCTCTGGCCTTTGGCCTTTAAATACAGTGGACATGCTCTGCATTGGCGACTCGACGGTGCCGCGCCGCTCATGTCCTCTCATTGAGCTGGAGACTGCATTTGCAGGAGGAGACAGTCTCACCACAGAGCTGTCATGTGGGGAGGAAAGCAAAGCAGGATGGGTACTGTATGGGTGGTTGGGTGGGAACATGCTGGGAGCAGGCTGTGCTGAGCCATGGACCCGACATTCCCATCCCACACACAGTGGGCTGGCTCAAAGTGGGCCCTTGTACTTGCACAGAGAGACCCACTCAGGGCAGCAGATAATGCCTGATGTGAACTGCTGCAGTCTGAACATTTGGTGAGTCAGCTGAAGGCAGCTTTACACAATCGTACTTACAACCCTCTCCGAAGTTATGTCATAGTACAATACACAATAAGCCTGTATCCTTTTTATTGATTTGATTAAGCACTTTATAGTAAGATTTGTAACCCCAGTGAATCACCGACTGCAGAATCCAGGCAGTTTTCGTGCCATGCTCGACAGCTAGCCAGTAACAATCACACATCATACACTGAAGAAGATTCATGCAAAAGTAATATGCTAAATTTGCTGTTAAAAGGCATTTAAATTGCTCCCAAATAGTGTAAAACCTGTTTGAACAACAATGTAGAGGGAGCCAGGAAATAGATTGTGGATGCAAACTGAATATTTACTGAAACACATGAGGATGATGACTTGAGAATTTTGTCATAAAATACCAAAATGTCCATCAGTCTGCCTCTTCCACATGAAGCCAGACATTGGGCGGACATATTTGTCCTCTCCAGACACAACAGTCCCCTCACCACTATCTCAGTGAGTCTAAATGCAGTGCATTCCATAGATAGCATTGGCATGGGCAGCTTATTTTAGAATGGGTTGTTTTGCCAGGCGGGCACTCAGCTAAAATATGTGTTTGCTATGCTAACTGAGTTACATCTGTGTATTTTTAATCATTTAAAAGTCTAGCTTGAGTGAGTGTGATTTGCATCTCTGGAGAGATCCTTACTATCTTTTCATTTGTTGCATGTTGGGAGGCGTGAAAATTTGGTCTTTTTGCAAGTTAACTGGTTGATACACAATCCATCCATCCATCCTGCTACAAGGATTTCCCTCTATAGCAGGTATTTGATTTCTTTGCATTGTGCACATCTAACCAAATTAAGCTAACCTTCCCACTGTTGTTCAGATCAAATCCATCAAACTATTTTTTAATTTTCTTTGGCATCATCCTGCTACACATTCACGCAGACCCAACAACACCTGAGTTGTTCAGTACAGTTAGTAAGTACAGCCTCTACAGCACCACTGCAGGAGGCTAACTGGAGGTTAGTGGCTTTCACATTTTCCCAGGCTGTCCAGGGATCTGGACGACCTTCTGAGCAAACCTTTTGGCCACAAGCCAAACCTCGAGGCTACCATTCGTCCATTCAGTGCTGGTGAGCATCAAACTGACACTGAGACGCATGAAACAGAAACCAGCTAAAGAAAAGCTGTACATGCAATCACAGTTACAGCACGACAACTCAGTTTGATATGACGAAGGTTTGAGGAGCCATGTGACACTGAAACACACACCTGTACACATCTGTACGTTCGAAAGTAACCTTGACTGAGAACAATGTCTTTGGTCAGCTTGAAATCCTGTCAGCATATATTTTACAAAATATGGCACAATAAAAAATTGCTTTGCTGTGCAAACGCCATCTTCAGGCCCCGGGAGCTCTGCCAGATGTTGCATATTAGCCATACTTTGGTCGACATATGAGCGTTTGGAAGATGCGGAGACGGATGACCAGAGGTGGATTCTGTTGTAGGTTTGGTTTGAGAAGTTTTTTGATTTGTTTGGACCATTATTCATTTCAGTGTGTAAATGTGTTGCACCTGTTGTAACTGACATTAATTGAAAGTGACCATAGCTGCTGTTTTCTATGAAATAGTAGTAACAATAAAGTTTCAAAATTATCTTTCAAAAATTGGATTCAATTTAATGAAGCTAATGGAGTAATCCACAGTGCAAACAATCTGCAATCCACTGTGAACTATGTTAAAACTTCTCTCACATGGACATTTAATGAATCTGTATTAAAATAGCTTTGCCTCTGCCTACATACAGGTCTTCCGGTTGTCTGTAAAATAACACATCCTTCAGACGTCACCTCAATCATTTGTGACACTGAAGTCAAACACAATGGGAACCACCAGTGAAAACACCGACAGCTTCCATTGTTAACTCCAGATTCTTATAATCATTAAGTTTTCTTTGCAGAACAAAAACCAGAACATTACGCTAACAGGACTCAGTCTGCATCATCACTGATGCTTGTTGTTGTTCTTTTGGAGATGCTGGAACTTAAATCTGCCTTTCAAGAGATGCAACAGCATATTTTACAGCAACGCCACTGTAGCTGTGTGGCTAATGATAGAAAAACAGTGTCAACGTCTTGGCATGTCTCAGGGTGATGGTGACAGGGGCTTGAGGAGCGTCACAGGTTTGAGTGGGACACGCCGTGATGTCAGGAATAAATGTGTGGGAGGATGGAGAGGAAGCACCGCTCCCGTTTCCATATATTTCTACTGTAAAAAGTGGCTGTACAGTGTTAGGGAAGGAGATGGAAAGAGTTACGAAAGAAGTGGAGAAAATGACACGGGCGAATGTGGAAGATGGATTCTGAGTAGAGCAGATAACAACACAAGACTGTTGCTGTTACATTAATGGTTCTCTATCTCATGTGTGAGAATGACCAATTAAACTTCATGTGGTTGTAGAAGTTTTATCTCTGGACTGCCTGACTGCAGTTCTTAGCTCTACAACAAGCCACTGTAATCCATATCATTTGAATGTTTAATAAGATGTTGCTTAGATGTTGCTCCCCCTTCGTTTCCTCTCAACTTCCCACCGTCTGTTGTCGGAGCCTCACAAAATAAACAAATGTTCGTTAAAAATATCCAATCCATAGGGCTATTATTTAACTGATCAATCATTTGAGCTAAGTGATGTTCATATTCGTATTAATCCTCCAATAACATCATTAAATGCTTAAACACTTTAACTTTGACTCAAAAGTGAAACCAGACATACAACTTCTTCAATCTATTATCCTGCAGGAAATCCAAATGAGGCATTAAAACACAGAAATCAAAAGAAAGCAGAGATGACAACTAACAACAAATATATCAAATATGGTCTTCGCTGGACTGGAGTGCTTTTTTATCTAAAGCACTTTGCAATTTGCTCCCCCATTCAAACACACACACTCACACACACACCTTTTGTCACAAGCTACCATGTGTTGCATGCTATTCTACCATAAAAGGCACTTGTCTGACCTGAGTGTTTCACTCAAGGACACTTTGACACGTGGACAGGAGGAGTTGGGGATAAAGGTGGATGAGAACCACACCAAATATAGAGCAACTCTTTCAGTGGCCACAGGAATAAAAGAGACTCTAGTGTGCTGCATACAGTGAAAGTAATCAATATAAGTCATCTTTCAAGTGTCTTCCAAACAAGTTACTGGGTGAGTTAAGGTTTGAATAGTGCAGCACAACAGGAAAAGAGGAAAGTGTGTGAATTAGAGGTTATCAAAAGTTTTTTGCACAGATGGCACAGCATTTAGTTCCACTCCTGATACTTCTGTGAGATAAAAGTGTTGGAAAAGTTTAACACCGGTGGAAATTGAGGGAGGATGAGCTAAGAAAGCATTAGAATGCCTCCCTAATGGATCATTTAAGTCTTCCTGACTGAAAAAATCCATTTGGGAGCAGGAGAGAGCAGGTTATCACTCTGTATCTGTCACCAGCCTCTACAGAGAAGACGGACTTGCTTGACATGTGAAATGTCCTCCAAACAGTGTACCTGACAGCGGTTTTGCTCCATTGTACTTCTGTCACTCATGCTGCACCCAGCCACTGTTACACATGTGCACTGGATCTCAAGGCACAAGAGGAAACTGCATGCTCTGGCAATCTTCGTTTTCTTTGTCTACTTTTTCAAGCTGAGCAATAGACATTACAGCATGGATATTCAGAAAAAAAGATCAACCGCAAAAGTAATTTTCCAGCATTTGTGCAGTTTCAAATTTTGCCAGTCATCTCAGCCCCAACATGACAACAAAAGCATACAATATGATGCTTTTTCTTACCATGACATATGTCGCTATTCTTAGCAGTGCGTACAGTAAAAGCACTCCGTAAAAAGTTAACTAGAAATTAGGCCTGTTTTGGTTTGGTTTTTGCACGCCATAATTGCCCTCGTCTCTCTGTATGCACCAGTTTGGGAGATGGAAACTTCAAATCCTTCCCCAACATACTCCCGACTGGACTGAATGAGAAGATTCCCTTGTAAGGCCAAAAACTGTGCAATCTATTTGGGTCTGGGAGCATTCTTTCCTTTGGCATAATAATATGGACGTGCCCTCATGGGGTTTCTAGGCAACCTGCGCTTATGGAGATGAGATCAGACAGGGTCAAGTTGCACACTCGCATAGAGACACACACACATACACAAAGACCTATAACCCCAACTGTGCTCGAAGATCAGCCACCCTGTAGAATATCACACTAATAAAAGTGGACAGATCGCTACAACCGATAGCAGTTACACATCAAGGCGGCAGTAACAACATCAGCTCCTCATTCCTCAGACACCAAAGGAGCCTGAGACACATTTCCCCCCCCAAAAGATGAAATTCAGCTGCATAAATAACTATATTGCTTCACCACAAGTCTGCTAAAGTGAACACACTGTCGTCTTGGTACTTTATGGTCAGCTATAAAAGTACCCGTAATTCTCATTTTCAAGAAAAAAACAGATGATAGCAGCACCATACCTCCTAAAAGCTCAGCTAGCCCCAACTTGTCACACCAAGAGAAATATCCAAATGCATTTTAAGCTTCCAGTTCCATCGACAGTTAGCAGAATAAATAACAGGAGGAAATCAGCCGGCGGACAGACAACGCTCAGAGGTAACAAAAGGGTTTGGAGTGGAGCTCCAACAGGCCAAAGACACAGGAGCTGGATGCTGGCTCAGACTGGTTCAGTGAGGGGGATCATGTGGGTACCTGACACCGGTCAGCAAAACATCAGGCGTTGCTTAATAATGAATGAGCGAGGCCTGTAGAGAGGCAGCACACACACACACACACACCACATGGCTAATAGAGAGTCACACTGACATAATTGGAACCAGGCTTACAGGTAAAAGCAGGGTATATAACCATAATCAGTCTGAGCAACTTGACACATGTTGCTAACAATGTACTCTGTCATCACCCTGCAGCGCTCCACACTTTACACAGCGGGGCATAAGTGGGCTCAGCGCTAGTTTATACTCAGACAGACTCTGTCTAGTCTTGTTAAGCTTGTTAAGTTTAAGTGCAATGGCATTAAAAGAGAGACATAACTGAGGACATCAGGTGAGACCGAAAATCTGCAAGATCAGTCAGTTACAACCAACTGTTCTGTCCAAAATAACAAGATTGAGGGGTGTTGGCATGTATGACTTAACCTCCACCACACCCGCCTAAGAACCAAAATATGATTGGCTGAGACGTCGTCCTCGTGGCAAAGGAGAGGGGAAAACCCAATCAGATCCGAGCACGGCCAGCAACGAGCAGCGAAAGTTGGAGCCACTTTTCTCCTATGAAACATCAGCTGAGTCACCCCGGAGCCGAGAAGATATCAACAAACATTGAGGTTAAGACCAGGAGACAGGAGTGCATCCATCTGAAGACCTGTGGCTTTGGCTGACTGGGCCTTTGTCAAAACCCTGATGAAGTCGATGCAGACCACCAAACCAAAAATCCAAACACAACACAAATGGCGTCCCTTGAAAGCACTGAATGATTTGTGTAAAACAAAGCATTGTGGGATTTTTCAGCCCTGGCAACACAATGAAGTTCCCCCCCGGAGGACCACATGCTGAAACATTTTCAGAGAAATGCTGTTTGTGCATTGAAATCCCAAATATATTGCACAACAGAGAAGAGCAAACACACCAGGTCAGGACTCGTTGATATCCCACGAGTATCCAGTTTTTGGAGCATCTCTGATGTTTTGCACGCTGTTTAGAGACACCTGGATGTGCTAGCTGGAGAGGAATACTAGCGTGTCATCAAAGTCTGATCATACTCTGATGGTACAGAAATGAGTGGCTGAGATGTCAGGGATTCAAGACACAGCTGCAACACATCCATAGGCCCACCCCAATGTTGTAGCTGCCTTACCGTAGACAGAGCTTTACCATATACTCTGCCATAAGATGCAGAAAGTGTGAATTTAAAAAATTTTGGCACTGCCAGCCAGCAGAACTGATGAAGCCGCCTGGATGAAAGAAAAAACTGAACAATGATGGTACCAGGATGGTGCTCTGAACTCTCAGTTGTTTTGGTGGAACTGCTCAGGCTCAGTATGAGTTCCCAATAAAACAGCAAGACTTCAGCTTCCCTCAATGAGAAAAGTCCATAAAAGCAACTTTGAATTGGAGGCACTTTTACTTTGGAGTGTAAAGGTTACGAATGTCAAAAACCTGACTATCAGCTTCCAGGTTAAATAACACAGTTGTTTTATTGCTTTTTCTCTATTTCGCCTCTGTTTTCTCTGATCCTTTTTTATTTTGGCTAAAATAATTGATCTTACTCATTGTGATGCAACAACATTGCCACAAAGGCCTGTACCATCAGCAATTCAAGTGCAGACAGTTGCATCTCTATTGCTTTTCCAGCATTGTGTTAAAGAATATTCTGACCAAAGGTTTAAAGCTAGTGATAAATTCTTGAGGAATCTGTGTCATCAGCCTCCAGGTTGGACTTCAGGCATGTGGCCAAAACAATCCTTTGAAGCAGATTCCCGACAGCAGCGGGAGCTCTCAACCCTCAGCATCATTGCCTGATCTTCTCCTGTCAATCACACGGAGAATGACCTCACTGGCATTTATGTCCTGCAGCTGCTTCAGTTAGATGGAGTGCTTTGGCAATGGCATTGGCCCAGTTACGGCCCACTTCTGCATGTCAGAGAGACCCGGCTACTACGACACACTGGAGGCTAGCACGATCCATACGCAGGATTTATAGCCAGCTGTCTGTCTATCCATCTCCGCCCACGAGCCCATATGATGTAAATTCATGACGTCATATCCAACACCAGGATCATAAATAAACCTTGCACGGGCACTTGGTTTAGTAATCCCGTTTTGGCTCGTGAGTGACCTGATATTAGGGGCCACACGCAAAATTACTGAGAAAAAAAAGAGCAGAGAGGGTGGGGAGGAGGGCGTAATAGCAGCAATTCCTCACTAGTCAACTCTACAGCTGTTTGACATTAGGAGGTGGGAGTAAATTAGGTGGGCTGGGTCTGTGTGTGTGGGTTTAAGGGAGAAGAGAGGAGTAAGAATCAGGGGTGGAGGATAGGTCCGCTGCCCAGATCTAAGCGGAGTAACACAGGCACCACTTCAGGGCAGGGTGGAATTTTTCAAGGCGTTTTCCCCCGACTGTTTTTCCACCACTGAACTAAGGCACATGCAGGGTAAATGGGACACACATGGGGTCAATGTGATAAGTAAATATCGGCTGCAAAAATCGCAAGGTATGCAAGAAAAGCTCCATATGTGCCCGGCGAGCACACATGTGGCACTTCAAAAAGCCATTTCAGTGCTATTTTTGCCACGAAAAGTACACACGTGTGAGAGTTTTCTGGGTAATTAGGTCTGGAAATCAGTCTGCCATGTCTCATTTGAGATATGCAGGATATTCTCAGAAGTAAATACTTAAAAAAGAGTGATTTCAAAAGAGATATTCATCGCTTTTAGGTTTAACACCTTCTCTTTACTGCTGTCACTGATCACAGGTGTTACAAACCATTTCAATTATACTAAGTTTCATTTAGTTCACAAGTTAAAGAGGAAGAAAAAGAAAAAAAGGCCAAACATTCTCTTGATTCAGTTTCTTAAATGCAAGTTATTACTACTTTTCTCCATTTGGTATCACTGTAAATTAAATATTCTTTGGGGTTCGACTGTTGGTTGGACAAAACAAGTCACCTTGACCTCTTAATAGTGATGCACATTATTTCTCTCCATTTTCTGACATTTCATAGACAAAATAATGGATTTACTGAAAAAACAATTGGCAAATTCATTGATGATGAAAATCATTATGAGCTGCAATTCAAACATGTTCTGTAGGACTTTAAAGGTCCAGTGTGAAGGATTTAGGGGGATCTATTGGCAGAAATGTATTTTAATATTTACACCCATGTTTTCATCAATCACCTGAAGATAAGATCAATTTTTTTTTTTTGCTACGTTAGAATGAGCTCTGTTTATCTACAGAGGGAGGGGTCCTCTTCCACAGAGACATGCTGCACCACCATGTTTCTACAGAACAGACAAACCAAACACTGGCTCTAAAGCTCTAACAAAAGCCATATCTGACTGATCAACACTTTAGCGACCATTCAAACAGTTTGCTTTACATTTTCAAACGCCTCCCCTGAGTTGTATGAGACAGACAGCAGTAGCGTGGGACAAGGACACCACGAAAGAGAAGGAGTAGTAAGTCCTCAAGACTCCCTGAGGTGGTCTCAACAGCATCAAGACTTTTTCACAAAGAGGAGGGTAGTGTTGACCGTTCCATCTCCAGTGAATCCCACAGCAAACAAGCACAGAAGTGCTGAAGCCTCCATTTCCTTTCATGATCTCCCCAATGTACCGTAACGAGGGCCACAGAGCAAAATACAGCAGATAGCAAAGACAGAAACAACAGCTAAACAGACTGAAGCACATGACCTTCCTCCAATTAGCAGATGGAGATGGGAAGAAAAGAAGAGAGCAAAGAAAAAGAGGTTAACGTGAAAGAAGCTCCACACTGACGCTCTAATTCAACCGGTCTGATATTGATTTATCTCCCAGTCTTGGGTCCCGGAGTGGTTGCCATATTGGGCCCACCTACGCAAAAATTTATACCTGCACTCTCCTAATTGAGTGCCCACTCTGAACAGAGAGCCTCCACTGAGTCATGAGGGTCATCGCAGGGATGTGTCAACAGCCACCGTTCCCCACAATAAAGCAGCATCAAAGGCGTACACGTGACGCACGTGCAATGTCCATATTTTAATATACAAAACATTAAAGTGGGATTTTCGTGCGTGCTGCATCATGCTGTGGTCCGACATTATTTAAAGCGCCTGTCAATGATGCTGTCACAAATATCCATACTTAGGACAAGAGTTCCTTTGTGTTCAATATTTATTATTACTAGATTTCATTATTCTAATGAATGAATGTTTAAATCAGCAGCAGGAGCTTTTTAACCAGCTTTCTTTATTTGCTCACATTTGTTTTGTTTGGAAGCCATAAAAACTGTCTCTTTGGCTAATGTTGGAGACAAGCAGCTGGCTCCCTGTGGAGGAAGATGTTGTCCGTACTCCACCAAGGTCAAAGGTCAGTGACTCGAAGTGAGCAGCCAGAGTTGTTGCTTGCAAGTGCAGAAATGTGCTACATTTGTCACGGACCATCCTAGCCAGCATCTGTCCTTGACAGCTCTGAAGCGCTGCTAAGAGTTTTGGTAGGAAGGAAATTCAGTCAACAGTGTCTTAAAATGGCACCAATACTGGACTGAACGTGGACGCTACCCACATTTAGGGGTCATTCACACTCATCGATAGTGCTCTGCAGGGGCAACTGGGGTTTAGTGTCTTGCTGAAGGACACTTCAGCATATGGACAGAAGGAGACAACCCACCATAGCCCCTGAATGACAGCTTTCACTAACTCTACGACACACAACACTTTGAAAGTTAAGGTGTCCAAATGTCCCACAGATACAAGGCCACAGCTGATAATTATAGATCATGAATTATATCATTCCATTGGTTGAAAAACAGTCTAGGCAGCCTGGTCAAAAGAAGAGAACTGTAACGCTCTTGATTTCCCAGAAGAAAAAGAAAATTTGTGGGCATTTGGATGGAAGCAGGCTGAGGACAGGCCAACTGTGTGAGGAATAGCTTCTGAAGAACACCAGACTTGTGGGAGGAGAACCAAAATGACCGGGCCCTGACTCCAGCAGGGCCACACAGACGCAAGGAGGAGGGTTGGACAAATAGCAAAAGACAAAGAAAGAAACTACCTCCTTCAGAAAGAGAAGCTATTAATGGAGTATGACGGACACTTGGCAAAGTTCAGCTTCAAGAGTGGGATCTTAGCCTTGTGCACCCCTTGAACATGACTCAACCTGCTGCCGTTTATTATAGGAGGGGTTTGACTGCCTGTCTTATTTGAATACACAATGCTCTGGCGCTGGCAACTCAGAAACCAGACTCGTGGAGCGAAGTGCAGCTTCGCATCTCCAAGTTTAGCTGTGGTCAGGAAGTTCAGTCACACCCTCAATCGCAGCTCATCAGACTGCACTGGCAAGGCGTTGTCTTAATGTCTCAGACAATGAGTGTGGGTGTGAGGCTGAGGAGAGATGAGATTTTCTTTTACAGTGGAAACCCTATGATTCCCTGTTTGTGGAGAGAAAACCTAATTAAACAGTGTGACAGCACAGTGAGGGCCACACCTGCATGTGTGGTTCATGTTAACCACGCCACGCCCTCCTCAGCTGTTCACCAGGCAGGCGAGAGGAGAATGCATGGCAGAGGGTAACTACCAGTCATGTATTATTAGATAGAAGTGCTAAACAGATGTTTACAGGAAGTGGTTGTGATGGCTTGTCATCTCCTGATGCTAAAACAGCCATTAAAACTGATACTAAGCCTTCATTTGCTTCTAGGCGTGATAAAAGCTGCAATCACATTGCCTTGCATAGATTATTATTATACCAGCATCAGTCATATTGTAAGACTTGTCTGAAGTAATCAGGACGGGCCAAAAAGAAATGAACAAGTCCTCAGATGATCAATCACAACATTCATTCCTCCTCAAAGACCCAAAACTGCTTCATTTATAAGTCTATGATCTCTCAGGAATGTTGCTAAAACATTAGCAGGCAAATCCACAAATAGCATTACAATGTGGCTGCACATAATGCTAACTGCTAACATCAGCATGCTAACATGCTCACAATGACAATGAAATCATGCTATCTCAGGTATAATGGTCACCATGTTGACCATCTTATTTTAGCGTGATAGCATGTCTGCTAATTAGAAGCAGGCCTGAAGCGATCTCATGATGCCGCTTAATGAAAACTGGACCAAAGTGGAGGATAGACTGTTGGACTGTCTAAAAACAGAGGAACAGGAAGAAGTTCATATATATAGCTCACTACCCTGCTCTGTGTGCTGTTGTTTGTCATATAATTATATAGTAACATCATGACTCAGATGTTCACAGTAATACTTCTGGTCCTGGTGGATGAAGTCCAACATGTCAGTCTATCCACCATCCACCCCCTTTAGTTTTGCCTACTTGGCATAACCAAATGGAAATATATATAATATATATAACAGAAGAACTGAAAGGGCAAACAGCAGGTATGAGACTTTGTTTGAACAACATCTTAGCATGTGCATGAGCATGTCGTCTAGAAAAAGGCATATTTGACTAACAATAATTCAGACATGCTTTATGCTGAACTCTGCAAATCACCACATACCTTCTACCTCTGGTCATATACACCTGTGCAAGAGCCAGACATCTAGCCTAACTTTACCGTGTGTTTGGTTTGTGGTGTCACTGGTGTCCTTAGACCTCTACAAACAATCTCCAAGTGGCCAACA
Source organism: Chelmon rostratus (assembly GCF_017976325.1). Taxonomy (NCBI): domain Eukaryota; kingdom Metazoa; phylum Chordata; class Actinopteri; order Chaetodontiformes; family Chaetodontidae; genus Chelmon; species Chelmon rostratus. The sequence goes on from NC_055663.1 coordinate 25,149,617, forward strand.
TATGCCAGTTGCTTTTACTCACTACTGGAAAACATACTGAAACATTTTTATGAGAATAAAAACCTTTTACAATCATTCAAAGGACTGATGATGATAATTTTTCCTCACTTTCTGCGTTCAGCTGCGTAGGGCAATCTGTATGGAGTGACCTCGCACCTTGAGTTTGGCTCCCACAACCTAAACCACCTATCCACACACCAATAGAAATGGAAAATGATGATGGCTACAAATGCGAGTGATTGACTTGATAATAGTATGACTGCTTGTTCTGTAATGCCAGCAAAGATGCACGACAGAGCTGATTGGCCTTCTGACTGGGGGTGCTTGCTGTCCTCCAGGGGCTCACCTGGGGTGGAAACTAAACAGAGAAAGGCAGGAAGACTTTTGTTTTGTGGGCAGCAAGCTAACAAAAAGGAGCCCACCAAACCACACTGTGCAGGAAGATGAGAAAATACTGTTTATTTTGAAAATATTCACAACTTAATTAATCTAGGAAAAACCCTTTTGACTCTTCTGATTGGTGAACCCTTACGGACTAAGAGCATATAAATAATCAAGGAATGGAAACATATTCTGACTTCATGGCTGATTCAAAGGTAGGAAGTTGCCACTTTTTTGTCTCTTTTGTTTACCATCTCATGTTTTCCATAAAATGAGCTGACTGAATAATAGAGAACCTGATCAAAACATATGTAGCATGTCCACATTGACAACAGTTTAAACACAGATATCTTGTTTAGCGCACTGCTAAGTTGTTTAGTACGATCTTAAGCAGGTCACCGACGACCTGTGAATAGAATATTTGCCAGTGAAAGTCTGAGTGAGGGTTCACTGCCTGGAAGGCAAGTGATGGGCATCGAGATCGGGCAAATGAACAGACGCAAATTCGCGTTCAAAGATACGCACACAGTGTGCACATGTGCAAACATCCTCAACAAACTCCGCACAGAGAGAGGATGGAAAAACACAATGACACACCTCTGTTGTAATCTGTAATTGTCTCTCTCTACACACACACACATAGGCTACGCACACGTTCCTCCACCACCACATCACACACACAGAAGCCTGTAGTAAAGACATGTGGTAGCTGAGTCCTGATCATTACCCACAAACTCACTGTAATCTTTGTTGTTTTCCACAGTCTGAGCTTCCATCACTCCCACACAAACCAGATCAGCCCACTCCAAACCGTTATAGCCAGTATGGTGTCGAGCTCCAGCATGACTCAGAACAAAAACATAAAATATTTTCCGATTGAGAACACTAAGCAGTAGCCCGAAAGGACCATTCATATTTATCTTGATAGCATAAAGTACAAAGGGGATGCTAATTGTTACGCATTTTACCTGCGATTTAAAATGTGAGCATTTAACTGATGAGTGAAGGCTAAAAGTCAGAAAATCAAAAGCTGCACTTAATATCTTTATTTTAACAACAAAAAAAGATGCTACGTGTCATGTAAAGATGGCGCTCTTGATGAGAAACCAGCAGATCCACTGAGAATTTTAGCATCTTTCAGCTCAATGTTTGGTTTTCAACACTCTTATCATTTCCAGGAGCAGCCAGCAGGCCTCCAGTGTAAAAGCTCCTGCTTCCTGCCCAGCACTAAACAGCAGACAGACAAGTTAGTGACCAGCTGACACAGCCTTTAGCAGCTAAAGGGCCAAATGTTTCCCTCAGGAGTTGGTGGAGACCAAAAACAGAGCTAAAAGAGAGTGACTATTGGACTTACATTTGACAGGCGGCCAGAATCGCAACTCTAAATGAATGCTAATAGCAACTATGTTGCTCCAGCTGCGTGAATCTGTGAACAGTCAACTGTTTGCCAACAAGTTTTCCATATCAGCTTTAAAGGTGATGTCATTGTTGTGTTTTCAACCTTTTATTTGCAGCTCCAGTGGCGAAAAAAATTGTTTAATCACTATTTAAATGGTAAAAGAATACACAGAAATACTCAATAAAGCCGTCCAGTTTACTTTGAGCTAGTTTGGAAACACATTTACATACCTTTCACAATTAAGACATAATGTGAACCATTTTAAAAGTTGTTTTCCCCATGTACCTCTAATCTGATCGTTTTATCAGTGATTTTAATGCATTGCATTACTCTTGCACACACCAACTTCACATTTTGGTTCACAGTTTAGTTGAACTTTGTGTGACTTGGCACTTTTTTGTGGCTTCATCTGACATTTTCTTTACAAGGATGACATAAAGGGAATATCGCTGTTCATATAACCTTTTAAGTTTTGTGAGACACTGAGTGTGCAGATGATCAATACTGCTGCCCTTATAAATCAGAAGCTTTTAAATGAGAATGCTTCTTTCATCTTTAGAAAATCTTCAAGACTTCTGTGATAAAAAAGCAGACTTGGACGTTGGTCAAGAACACTTTTATGAGAAAAAGGGCTTTGACATCCGTTAAGTTGCCACCCATTTAAATGCGGGAGTTTGAAAGCACTGCAAGCACCTTGCACCATGCAACAACTGCATCTGCAGATGGAAAATACTCTCTTTCAATGTCCTGAATCAACCAAGTGCAGAAATGCATTGCTGTTGAAGTTGTTTGAAGGACGTCCTGCATTACTGTGTAAGTTTTCTATTTAAATCACATGCTGCATGACTGAGTCATGCTTAAGCCATCTGAAAAACTTTATCCAAGATTTCTAAAACTTTTTTTCATTAAGTTTTTCTCTGCTCAAAGTTCTTCACGGCATCATTTCACTATTTCCAGAAGTTGAGATTAGACTGAACCGTTTGCAAGACTTACCCATTCTCTTGGTCAGCGACTGAAAGGTTAAGTGTTCCCAGGAGGGTTCATAGCTGCAGCTCGAGCTTCTTGTCTTCTCTTTCTTGTCTTTCACTCACTCTAACTGTGTCTCTGTCTTGCTCGGTCTCCTGTCCTGGAGCCCAGCTGGGCCAACCACCACCAAAGCCTGCTGGAGTAGGACTGCTCAGAGTCTAACCGTGACTGGCCTTAAAGGTTTTCTTGGGGAGAAAAAGCCCACATCCCACTGTCAGTCAAGCAGCGGAGCATAGTTTCAGCTGGGCCGCCATCCAAACAGACATGAAACTATTCTATTTCGGTCTGCCATATGAGCAGCGGTGCTGTTCAGAGGAGGGGGGAGAGATTCTGTGGTGGAGCATGTAATTGCAGAATGACCAGTTATGGCGAGATGTAATTGCAGACCTCATCAGATGGGGAGAAACTGCCAACAAGACAAGGTAAAGAACTTTTAAATAAGACTTTAAAAAAAGACGAAACAACACAGACCACATAAATAAATGAGGAGCTGGGTTCCAGATGTGGCAGCAAAGGGAGGGGAGGAGAAGAAAGAGAGGGAGGGACAGAAAAGAGGGTCAGATGAAGGAACTGCCATGGCAGCAGAATGAAATCTCATTTCTGACACGGTGAAAGGGTGTTTACCTTCCCAGGAACACTCGCACAAGACGGAAAGGGGGATTGGGGAAGGTGAGAGGATGTCGGGGCCGGCCTTGTGTTGTTTCTGGACCTTTACCATGAATGTTCCTGGGTGTCTGGTTTCACATCAGCCTTGGAAATGACTGCCTTATGGAAAAATTGGGAGCTTTAAAAATGAGGAAGGAAAATGAAAATATAAACGGCAGTCGGCTGGTTCCCATTACGACTGAGGCTCAGCTGGTCGGGTTTGCTGCAGTTAATATCGCTACGTATTCTTGAGTGACTAATTGCCATGTGATTATGTGGAGGGGGCGGCTCCGCACACACTCCCATGTGCACATAAGGGCCTGTTACACTCTATAGAGTCAATAAATATTAGCTTTAGCTTAAATCTGAACGTAAACAGCTAATTTCCTCAAAAATGTTACCTAATTTCCTGCCAAATGCAACACGGGAGTGCTCATCGGAGCATATTTAGAGGCACAATGTGTGACATTAATTGTCAGCAAGACCCCATTATTTAAAGGATTTGGGAAATATTAACTTTCTTGCCAAGAGTTAGGTGAGAATATTGGTACCAATCTGTCTGTATGCCAGATATGACATCAGAGCCACTAAATGGTTATCTTATCTTAGCATAGAGATTGGAAGCAGGGGGAAGCAGCTAGCCTGGCTCTGGCAAGAGGTGAACAAACCTGAAATATCTCATTATGGGCCCACATGAACTACCATACTAACATACTATTGAATATGCAAAAATAGTATCTGAGATTTTTTTTTGTCCAAAACTAGTATGAACTAAATAGTACATGAGGTTCATACTATTCCCTGTGAATATTTCAGCATGCAAACACTGGACACTACATGAGCACAAATGTCCCACAATGCAATGCGGCATTGAAGACAACAATGGCGAATGGCAACCAAGTATTAAATTTCACACAAACTAGATGTTGCATATTAAAAAAACGATAGTTGCTTACCTTTTCCAGTAATTTAAGGATTATTTGGTGACAAAGATGGCCGCGAGATCCACAACAAGTTCCTCGCTCGCACTTCCTCTTAAATATCTTCTTAATGGAAATGCGTCAAGGATGTATAATATTATGATTGTTATTACTATGATTATAGCTGGATAAGGGATTGCAAACGCTGGAGGAGATGAGGCTGGTTGGCACGGGTTACCATAGTGACGCATCTCCAACAAGAAAAACGGTGTGTACATCACTTCCATGCTGAAAAATAGGCTTGAAAAGATACATAAACACATACCACATGCCTAAATTCTTTATATCTTTAATCCACAGGCAGATTCAAAAATAGGCAGAGCCAGAACAACTGTTTTCTCCTGCTTCCATCCTTTATGCTACGCTAAGCTAACCGCCTGCTGGCTCAAGCAGCATATAGTGTACAGACATGAGAGTGATATCAATCTTCTCATCTAACTCTCAGCAAGAAAGCAAGTAAGTGCACAGAGAGCCAATGGGAAGTCATAACACTGTATATTCCTTTTTTCTGTTGCCTTTAACAAACACAATTTAAGCCCCAGACAATCGTGGGTTAAATGTCAAGGTTCAATATAAAAGGCGAGTTGAGACGCCCATCGAGTGTAGACGACAGAGAGGTCTGAACGCTGTGGAAGCTTTGAGCCAGCAGAGACCACGACGGGAGAATGAAGTGACTTGAAAAGTGAGAGTGTTAGTTAGGATCGCTCCTGCGCTGCTGTGCTTGTAGTTTGTTCGTGGGAGTCGAGGAATTGTTTCATTTAGTTTAAATCGCGGAGGTTTGGGCTGAGATTTGTGTGAGAACATGAAAAACCAGGAACAGGCTTCATTTTTCCACAATGGCAGATTAAAGAAAAGCTGAATGAGAGAAGCCAGTGGAACAGCAGCTAGCGACATGACATCACTCCCTCTCTGTTTCCCAATGTCAAGCTATTCCTTTAAAACATTAAAAAGAAGCATCGAAGCCTTAGGTTTTGAAATTGGTTTGTGGTGTAGGTTTCTGGGAACTGGACTAGCGGCACGTCTTCTCTCTGGAGATGGGGGCTTGCTTCATGGTTTCTCTTATACGAACCATCTAATTTCCAACTGGAAGGGCCCCATTCAAAGCAGCTGTGTGTCATTAGGACCGCTATTCTCATTGGCATAGTGAGATTGTTAGATTACTGCTGAGAAAGAAGCTTAAAACCAAACCGACCCACGAATCAGTCCTCAACCTCCCGTCCCCCTCAATTATCAGAATATGGAGAGGGGCTTTTATCTTTTTTTTCCTCTTCAGTCATGCAGGCAAAGTTTCCATGTGGAGTCTAGCACAGCGCTGATTTTCTCCAGACAGACAGACAGAGAGACAGACAGAGAGACAGTGGAAAGACTGTAAAAACAACCGTCGGAGGAGGGTTTGAAGGCTTCAGGGGGAGTCAAATCTTTTCTGTTTGTATCCTGTTAGATCCAGTTTTCATACATCTCCTCTCGTGTGGGAATTAATAAGTCACCCAGTCATAACCAGTCATTTATTGCTTTAAGCGTCTGTAGTTTGGACACAGCACGCCTGGTGTTGACGGTTGTCATTTTTCTCACATGTTCCTTTTCCATCATCTAAGCCGAATAAAGTGTTTTTACAAAAATACATCTTTTAGCTCTGACAGCTACTGTGTGCTCATGTGAGATGCACACTGTGACAAATATCCTGCATTTGCTCCGGTGCACACACGGCATCCATCCGTGCGACCAAATAGGATCAACAGCATCCTGTTTTTCAGCTTCACCCTTATTGAATGGGCTCATTATCGCCTCAATTTCCAAACTTACATCCCATATTTGTCATCGAAAACTGAGTAGACTTTATTTATCCTCTCTTCAAGTGCTTTTTTAGTTCTCTGTTCGGATTTGTCTGGAAACACTGCACCTCAGATACTTTGCAAACCATTGGCAGCACATAGGGGGAATGTTACTGCTGGCTGAAACGCAACATAAAACTGTAATTATGCATTTGCATGATATTTATCCGCTCCAGTTTGTGCGGTTAACATGATTTATGTGAAATTATTTCCTGTTACAGATCTAGACCCGTGTTTCATTTTTCACTAATGATGATCACCTTTTCTTATGTTTTTGTTTTTGTGGTTTTCTTGTAACCTTTACCCAACGGTCCCTGGAGTTGTACACATCATTTCATTCAGAAACTCTGCTGAAGAGCCGCCCAGTACGACCAGTCTTCTACTTATTGCTGGTTGGAGCCCCCCGCAGTGCTACCCTTAAAAGACAAAAGACCATTTTCCGTGCCTGGTTTTCCACAGCTGGTCCAGAGTTTAAGCTGACTCCCTTTAGCTTCTTTGTTCTGAAAGAAGATGCTGTTTGAGGCTCATATAAGACATGTGACCATTTCTCATTCATCAAAAGCCATCAAAACCACACATCCTTGTTATGACACATCGGCCCATGACTTCCATTCATGATACATCTACAGGAGTGTTCAACAGGTCATTGTTTTACACCTCATTGCTGTTCAGGCCAAAAGAACCACGCTGTGTGCACAGACGTCATGTAATCATGTTATCACATGTGTCATTTTCACTTTCATGGGGTTTAGATTTTCTTTCTTTGTTTAGTTCATCACTTGTGCAAATGAACAAATGCAAATCTCTGTCAGCCTCAGATCATCTGCTGATGAGGGTTGACAAGGAGTTCACATTTATCGACGGTGGAGACTTTCTTTATGTTTTCTGTGGCTCGAGTCAGACCCGTGTGACTCTGCACAGCCCCACTGAAACTTTTATTGAGATAATTATGTTGCCACCTATTGGAGTGCTGCTGTAAAAACAAGAGGACCCCAAAATGTTCAGTCACCCTGCATGTGATTGAGCATCTGATGATTAAAGCGGAGCCAGCACGTAAAGACAGCTTGAAGGATGTATTGTTTGTGAGTTGCATCTAAAATATAAGAGGGTACATGCTTAGACTTAACGTGTTGATATCTCTGCACCAATCTGCTGTCTAATGTTTGCACATAAAAAGTAAAGATTAAGCAAATAGGTAATTTATGTAAATGGAGATACATGCTGATTCTGAACTGAGTGATGTGCATTGACCTCCAGTGGAGCTTAAGAAGAACAAGTCTGACTGCAGGTTTGTCTGCCTTTTATTAAGCAATTACCCATGCAGTTTTTACTTGTATCATCTCAACATATCCATGCCACTGCGGTGTGAGTCCGAAAATACTCCCAATGAAACGGATGTGTTTACACCTGCAGACTGTCGCTGCATACAAAGTGACCCAAACCGAGCAACAGTCGAGCGTATGAACATGGATTTGATTTTCAGTGTTTTGCCAAATTATACATGTGTGCTCCAACTTTTCAGGATGTGGGTGTGTATCTGTCAGTGGGAAATACTGTCAAATGGTAAACCAATGAATTACAAATTACGATTCATCATTTATAATTTATGGACATCGAAAATCAATATTCCAGCAATTAATGTACAAATATAAGCTTCTCATAATATAATCAGCCTCTCAGTCGCTCAACCTCTTTCTACACCTAAATGCTTAAAAACCTTTGAAGAACAACACAAGTACCCCAAACCCGAGTGTATCTAAAATACATTTTAATCTTGCTGAAATTTGTTTTCACAATATTGTTTACAATATTAATCTGTCTTCATTCTCTTCATCCTCGCTCGGGTCTTCTTTATCGTCTCGAAACAGAACTGTACAATCATGTTCATGTAAATTGTTCTACATCAAGGCACAAGACAACAGCCGTTGTGGGGGGGCCTTGGGTAGGGTGATCTTTAATGGCGTCCCTCTGGCACACAGGAAAACAGGGTACCCCTGGGAAGAAAGGGAACTGTGGAAAATGTAGGAGTATGGAGCTCGAACGGGGAGGGGGAGCTGGGTTTCGTGGAGGAAATGTGCTCTAACGAGGTGAGCGGAGGAAAGAAGAAGGTGATAACCACTGCTGCTATCATTTTATTTTCCAATGATGCTCATGTATAAAAAAAGAGGAACCAGTGGGATGTTTTTTCTTTCTTTCGTCAGGAGTTCATTTGTTCGTGGACATAAACTAAAGTGCTTTTTTTCTCTTTTTTTCTCTTATTTGCCAAAAGCAAAAGGTTTGACTAACAGGATGGAAATGGGGACGAGACGTCCTGTGGCCTGTTTTTTTTTTCTTTCTGTAAGAACATGAGGGAGTGGATAAAGGGCCAGTTCAGTGTTTATTTTCTGCTTGATTTTGTTTTTGTTGATTTTTGTTCTCAGGTGTTTTCTGATGTTTTCTTGTCGGTTTCAACCTCTGAAAGAAAAAGACAAAAAGGAAAGGATCAAATGTAAAGGACAATGTTGACTTGTGGTCATCATTATTCCATTTACAAATTATTACAGTCCAAGATGATTAAAATCCATTAGTAATTAAAAAACAGTCAGTTGCAATCATTTTGCTTTCATGGTTTTATTCTAAATGTAATTAGCAGATGGAGATACGCATGATCACAAGGATTATAAAAACAGAACAAAACCGATGAAGGTGGAAATGAGTCAAAGAATAAAAACAGAAGAAGAAGATATTATTTACCATTTTCCTGAAGGTTTTGGAGTGCTCACATCTGGACGTTTCTCCTCCGCCTGCCGAATGCCTTGGCGCCGACGTTGGTGGGGACGAAGTTGCTGTTGCCCATTCCCCCCGACCGGCTGAGGAAGTCCGCCAGGCGGTGAGTCACGCAGGTTGCCGTGTTGCAGGCTCGCTTCTGTGCTGTAACGCTGCTTCAGGAGAGCAAACGAGGGGTTAATGCCAAGATCTGGTGCAACGTTCGTCCATGCAGCACTGACACACAGCATCTCTGTACACATTTTAATCAACATTAACTTCACAGTACAGAAAAACAGAAAACATGCAAGGCTTAATTTTAATCATTTATTTTCTGATTTGTGTCAATTTTCTTACCTTTGAACTCGATGAGAGCTTCAGAGATAATTTGAGGGGCACTATCGGATGCTCTAAAATCCTATTATGTGCATTTTACGTCCATATTTGCAAATGACTTCACTAAGCAGCCACTGACTGTTTCAGAGTGTTCCTAAGAATGAAAATGAGCTAAGGCTTCCTGGTAGAAAAATACGTTTATTGAACAAGAAACATGGTGTCGCATGAGTGGATCATTTATTAATGTTTCGATTAAGTGATCTCTCTCAACCCTTAAATTTCAGGGGCTTTGAAATGCCATCAAATGACTCCACGCACAGTACACAGAGATGTATATGTCTGAACCAGCTCCTGAATTACATCAATGGAAAACCAAGTCTGATTGTCTGAAATGATCGGGACAAATCATTCTCTGCCAAAAAACGGGGAAAGGAGAAAAGAACTGAAAAGTTGGTTGCAGTTAAAGGTCATATTCTTCTCAAGCAGGTAAAATCAACATGCACTTGCCAATGAAAAACAAGAGGAAGGAATGAGCAGAGGAAGAGGATAGAAGAGGAGGAACGGGGGAAAGAAAAAGGAGAGGAGGAAGAAGAGATGCAGTAAAGGTAAAAGAGGGGCTGAGGGAGGATCAGGAGCAGTTAGATGCTGTCAAACGTCTCGCCGTAGTTTGCATAGCTGTCGCTCTCAGGCGCACTGCGCTTCTTGCCGGGCGTTCCTGCTCCCACGTTCGTGCGAGGGAACGTCTGCAACTTGTGCAGCTCCTGAGACAGTTTGCCCAGCACACAGGTGCTGAGGTTGGAGCAGCGCTTGGTTAGGTGTCTGTCCATGCTGTCGGGGAGGGGACACACAGAACACATGCAGAGAACAGGCTCATAGGTTTGAGAAAACATGCAGGTAACATTTGTTTCATCCCTGCCTTCTTCCTGCCATTCGCGCACCATTCCTCTCACATGCATTTCATTCTCATGCCACTGCAGGTATAAAAAAGACAAAATAAAAACATTCCTCCCCCAACAGCATCATGCTTCCCCCCCCTCCCCACCATTCAAAGAACCTGTCATCCATCCCCTCATGCGCCAGTCCTCCATCTCCACCCCCACCCCAGTCAATCCCCTCTTGTCACATCTTTTACACCCACAGAACAAACAGAAACCAGTCGCTTCCCACTGTCATGCAACTCCACTTAATTGACATCATGCACACTTATTCGTTCCGTTAGGCATCCACTGTTCACATGCCCGGCAGGCAGGCTGCAAATAGTAATCCGCTCAAACAAAGTCAAAATCAAACTCATCCATGCGGGAGCAGGGTCATGACAGAGAATCGGGATTTCCTGTGTGTATTAGCATCTTTTCTTGGAAATGATCTGCCTTTCTCTCTTTTGGTCAGCTTAGAAGTACATACCTCTACGCCTGATTGAACCCAAGTGGGGCGCTAAAAAGATGCATCTTCAGCGGCGTCAAAGTGAAAGCAGAGTATGATATGATCCCTAAGAAGATGACAAAGTCGATCGAGGGGAGCCGTCGATTTTACCTTTTAGTTTAGACCAAAGTCGTTTAGTTTCACCGTCTTTTGTTAGCTGTTTCTGCACAGGGAGGAAAACTGCTCTAAAAAAAGGGTTAAAATAAAGGATCTGTTGTCATCTGCGTACCTGTTTCCTTCAGTTGCCTGCTGCTCCAGTTCCTCCGCCGTCATCTGCACAAACTCCTTGACGATGGCGTTGAGTAACCTTCGCGCCTCGTAGTCCGTGAGCGTGACTCGGTCTGACATGGACTCTAAACCCGGTCTGTGGTGAAGGGGTGAGCGGGGAGGTTTGGGGGTCAGGGGGGTTGGGGGAGGAAAGGCATCGACATCACAATTAAACCCTTTGCTAGAATTATCACCTGCAGTTAAAAGGAGGGGTGGGGATGTGTGTGGGGGTGTTAGGGTGGGGTAGGGTGGTGGTTGGATGGATAGGTGGGGTCAGGGGGGTTGGCTGGGACGTCACCAACTCTGAGAGGGATGACGTCCGAGTTGGAGGGCCCCCGGCCAACGCAGGGAAACAATCTGCGGAAAGTGCCCCATCTGAGAGAGGTGCTGATATGCAGCCGGCTTTAGATTTATTACAAAATCGATAGCTTCATGGGAACAGTGTGGGGAGTGGCTCGAGCGGGCTTCATATAAATAAATATAGATCTCATGAAGTGAATTACACCTTTCTCCCTTGACTTTTTTCTCTTTTTGGTTCTTTTTTCTTCTTGACACAACAACTGAGAGCAATTTTATCCAATTGGATTGGATGCATAATAAGATGTGCAAACTTTATATGTTGATTCGGGAAATTGAATTTATGGGATCTACACTTTTTTAAAATAAAGTGTGGTATAATACATATTATAAATTTAAATAACTTAAATAAAAACTGACCCTGTATTTAATCCTGCTCATGTAACATAGCCAAACCAAGCATCCAAAATTATTAAGATTAACCAGAACAAATATATTTGAGGTTTCTGTTTATGCACACTATATCTGTATTTTTACATCAATCTCTCCCGCGCATGTACATATCCTCTCCTATTTGTTCATATTTTTCAAGCAGCATTGAAATTATTGTAATTGTAAAACCTATTTCCCCCAGAGGTGTCATTTTTGCATCAACCCTCCACTCACCCTCCACACTGGCTGCTTTACGAATTTACATCCATTCTACTTTTCCACACATTTCAAGTTGCTGGAAAATGCATCAAGTCAGCTGCGAGTTTTACGTGTACAAATGTGAACGTTGAGCGTCTCACCTGGCAGGAGCGGCTTGTGAGCAGTACATCTGGCAAATGACCAGCGCGTAGGCAACGAGGAAAGCAGAGATCTTCAACATAACCATGGTCCCCTACACAGCGAGAAAGACACCAGCATCAGGTCCCTGTGCACAAGACTGCAGCCATTCACACTCACACGCTGCTGAGATGAGTTCTCAAATTATTCAGAAGTTAATCTACAGGACGAAAACCAGCACACATGTAGAAAATGCACTTGCTGGTCTGACCCTCTCGTGCTGCTGGGAAGAAGCTGCGACAGGAAAAAAAAGGGCTTCCCGTCACTTCCCATAGAGGTGAGCACACTTCTACCCACATGTCAGCTCGCCGCTATTTAGCTCTGGTCTCCTGCTGAACATCCTCGCTTTTACTTCCACACAACATCCCTTCAAAACTGAGCCACATAACAACCCCCCCTCCCGCTCACTCTTCTTCTGCAAAACGTACTGTTCCTCCAAAACATCCAGCCAAGAGCACAGGACAGGTAGTTCTCTCATGTTGTACGCTGCAGGTCCTGGAGTGTCACATGGTTGGTGTGTGAGTGTGTGCGTGTGTGTGTGTGTGTGTGTGTGAGTTTAGGTGGGGGTCCTAGACTGTGCAATGCATGTAGCTCTTGCTAGCGTTGGAAGAGGAGGGGTGAAAAGGGAAGGGGTGGGGGACTCCAAGCTTGCCAACTCCCTAAGGGACCAGTGCATTAGTGTAATGAGCTGCCAGTGCTCTCTCTCTCTCACACTCTCTCTCTCTCTCACACACACACACACACACACACACACTCAAACCTTTTCTCTTTCACTTGCTGGTCTTTGCTACAGTTTCTTCTCATGTTTGAGTCCCTTTCTTTCCCCCTTTCCCCCCCTTTCTTCCTATCTTTCGCTCTCTCTGTCTTTGGCCTTCAAACAGTAGACTGGACCCTCATGAAATGGGTGGTGTTGATGCCGGTGACCCCAGTGGCCACACTCCAATCCCATTACCGACACGATCACGTCAGCGCAGTCTAACGCGGTGACTCTGTGTCCATATCCCCTCTGATCCACACATGCATGCAAACAGCTTATCAGGTACATTTATAGTCAAGCATCTATCCCAACACATCGCCCAACATTAAAAGCCAACACTTACCTTCAGTGATAATCACCCAGCAAAAAAATAAATAAATATATATCTCTATGTATCTCTATGCAAAACACAATAAGTTGACTTTCTCTCAACTTGCAGGACAACTCTTGATTCTGTTGCATGCAGCGCCAACGCACCAGCCTATATATCCCACCACTTGGATTTGTGCATTGACTGTGTAGGTGTTTAATTATCTGCCGGCAGCCAATCGCGTCGCTCTGATGCTATGGCGAGCCAATGGGATGCCTCCTTTCAGTCCTGGCTCACTAATAAGGGATATGGCTCTGCGCTGACGTCATTCCTCAGTCACTAAGTGCTCCATTCACAAAATCCACCAGTCATTTGGACCATTTGCTATCCCCGATTTGCATTGATGTCATTAATTAAATAGGAAGCAAAGCAAACTGGTGGCCGTACAGAAGCACCACCAGCAATAAATATTTTAAGAACTTTCCAAAAATGTTACATTGCATGCTATATCTCAAATGCCAGATCGATGAGGGCCCCCCCAAAGCCACCACTGTCACCCTCCCAGCTAAGCACTTGCAGGCGGGGCCATCTGCTGGGGAGGGATGTATACTACACAGTGACGCACTCCCGGGCTCTTCATTCATAACGCTGTTTGGATAGAACCAACAACACTACACCCACTGTAGACTCTAACACACAGTCATCTTATGTAATCAGCTTGTTATTGATTTGATTTGGGCCAACATGATGATACTCACCACAGATAAAGAACTCATGGGACTTTACATATCATGTAAAGGGCCAACTCTGCTCAGAGCATCAAGAAAACAAAGCATTGTGTAATTTTTATTAACATGAAAGTTCGTCTCCCAGCAGCTTCTATATGCACTCTGTCTGCAATAAAGCCTCGGCTATGTATGACAGCGTCCCGGCCCACTACAGTGAAGCATCAAACCATATTGAGTTAATAAAGTGATACCACAGTCAGTCCAATAATGATCACTGCCGCCCGGGCCTCCTCCCACACACTGAGTAAACGAGTCGTCCTCGGCAAAGACCGATCGATGACAGCCTCCGACAAGAGCCGTTTCTCAAAAGCAATTACACAACTGTTTGTCGTGCACCATCGTCTCAATTCCCTTCCTTTTCATTAGTGTGCAGGACAGTATGTGTGTGTGTGTGTGTGTGTGTGTGTGTGTGTGTGTGTGTGTGTCGCACAAATGAGCATGCATGTGTTTGATGTGTGTGTCGATCTGCGTCTCACAGTCCCTGCACGGTGAACAAAATGAATGGCTGTACAGTAGGTGTGTGTGCTTTTCTCTGTGTGTATGTTCTGGATTATATATGTCAGGGTGAAAGGAGGGGAGGGGGTGCCTCTGCTCGTCTGCGTCATAGAGGAACCCCATTAGACAGGATGAGCCTTTTAGTGCTATTGAGCCACAAGGCTCACCCATGTCAGACTCTAAATCACTGCCGAATAGACAGCTGCTGGGTCTCGAGCCACATCTACGATTCTGCATCACTTTTCTACCTACATATATCCTGTCCTGCCTAATTTATTACGCAGCGCTGAACAGATAACATATTAACATATGCGGAGGTCGCTGAGTTGTTACAAAGCTTTATAACTTTTCCAGAAGTTCTCATGTCACCTTTCATCCAAAACTTTGAGCTGTGCTTTTTGCAGGTTGTGACAACCAGTGTGGGTCATGGTGGACTTCACCACGACTACTGCTGAACCAGCTGCTCTGTCTAAGTAAATTCTGTGCTTTCTCCCCTGCTACTCACATATTAAAGAGTTCTTTTTACATTTGTATTCTGTTTAGTTCTTAAAACTGTCACACCTGCAAGACATGCATTGCTGCACCACCCAAGCACTTAATAAAAGCTGTTCTGGAAGTAAACATTAGAATAAGTACACATATCACTCTTAAAAAATGGGTTGTTTAAAAGAAGGTAAGTTAGAAAGAAGAAGTGCAAAAACCTTCAAAATGCAAGTCTGTATACACTCCATTGCCAATTTATTAGGAACACCTGGCTAAAATTATTGCAGTCTGATGCAACCAAATCCTCCCTTCATGAATTATACTGATCAGTTTTTGTTGAAACTGTTTTAGAGATGTTGATGTCATCTCTATGATCATTTTGGAGGCTGCAGCTTTGTGGTGTTGTTGAATTGTATTGCTACTAGAGCAACTCATGATGGTAGGTTAGGTAACAGAGACACTTCTCTCTATGATGCAATACAGTTCAACAGCACCACAAACGACATCCCCCAGAATTATAATGCAGTTAAATGAACGGCTCTTTAAAACTGTGATACTGAGCATTATAGCCCTCATGAAGGAAGGATTCACTGCAGGACTGTGGTGTTAAACTGCACTAGCTTGTGTGTCAATAAAAGAGTGTCTGTATAGAAAAAACAGGGTCGAAGGGAGAAAACAATGATCTCGTGTCTGCTTTAAGTTAACTACTATATCACATATGTCAAACTGATTCCATAAAGGGACGTGTGGCTGCAGGTTTTTCGTTCCAACCAAAGAGGAGCACACCAGGCCAACCAATCAGCATCAAGGGATCATTAGTTATCAGCTGAAGACTGAGATCAGCTGATTAATTAATTCCAGCCAGGTGTGCTCCTCCTTGGTTGGAATGAAAACCTGCAGCCACACGGCCCTTTCTGGAATCACTT
Source organism: Chelmon rostratus (assembly GCF_017976325.1). Lineage (NCBI taxonomy): Eukaryota > Metazoa > Chordata > Actinopteri > Chaetodontiformes > Chaetodontidae > Chelmon > Chelmon rostratus. The sequence continues at coordinate 25,165,534 of NC_055663.1, forward strand.
TGACATGCCTGTACTATATGAATGTGCTGAGTGTGTTTGAACAACCCTTTGGCCTTTAACATTGATTGGACAAACTGTGTGTGGCTGTCTTAAATGCTAAAAATAAAGGTTTTCAGCTGGCAGTACGTGTGCTGTATGTCACTTGTGAGCGCACACACATCTCAGCGAGTGTCTGCGGGTCTATATATTGTATTCTTTCGTACGCGTGGGCGAGTGTATCTATACTGTGCTACGTGCATGCTTACGTACGTATATGCACTCATATTTTCAGTGTGGGTGTTGATTTTGGATCATCTGCATCACACTTCACTCCAGGGTGCTGCACAGGCCGCCCTGATCCTCCAAAGTTTTCCCTCCGTTGCTGAAAAAACTTTTGAGCGTCCAGTCGATACGGTAACCTTTGAAGCCGGGCCTCCCCCAGCTATGATCAACACACTCAGTCTAGTGTAAGTTATTGTTGGGGACACAGTGACTGCTGCTGCTGCTGCTGCTGTGTGGTGTTATTGGATGTGAACAAACGGTATGCTATATGTCTTCTTAATGGCTAAGCTCTTTTGGGCCAATCAAGAACCTCAACTGTAAATGTAGCAAAAAGAAAGTACAGCAGCATAAATGAAGCTAACACACGAATGGTGTTATTGATATGGCCGGACACGTGAGGCTGCTGCACTATATGTCAACATAACGACTGAGCCCATTAAAGAGGCGATGTATGGGTATATTTCATGTCATGCACACACAATGGTTCCATGAGTTCAAATGCTGTGTCGTATGTCACTGGCTTCATTTGGTCCAGACTGCTGAGACTCTTGTGTCGGTAAACGTGATAAAATTCAGTACCTGCAAAACACACAAGAAGTACTCCGATTTTCTACTTACATAAAAGAAGTTACAAGTAAAAGTATTAGCATTAAAATATACCTGAAGTCCTAACAGTAAAAGTGCTCATCATGTAGAATGACCAGTTTCAGAATCAATTACAGAAAATATGCATCACTTTAAGGTTACAGCTAGTAAGTTTAATGACTTTATGTACTACTGTGAATATATAGCTTCTTGTGAATCTCATCCCAGATATGAATTAAGTCTTAATGTAACGTAATAATACATTGTGAATTATTTGTTGATTATGTTTCGCATAATTCATCCAAAAAAAGTCAAATAAATGAAGTGGAGTGTAAAGTAACAGAAACTCAGCTTAAGTACAAGTACCTCAAACTTGCACCTAAGTACAGTAGTTGAGTAAATGTACTTAGTTACTTTCTACCACTCTATGTTTGCACTCACATGCACGAGTAGAAATAAATGTGCTCTCAGTTCTCTGTACTTATACCCTTTGATGTCTGTCAAACAGAAATCATGTATTTCCAAAATATAAACGTTTTATGAGCTAAAGTCTCGGATTAAAGTTTGTGAGAATGTGTTGAATTAATTTCATCGATTTTAAAACAGCTTCTTATTTGAAATGAGGAGAATCTGAATTCACTTTCACTTTAATAGTTGCTGATTTGGTGCAAAAATGGCAAATATTTGCTGGTTCCACCTCCTCATATATGACTTGTGATGCATGTTCAATTGGTATGTTGAGAAGATAATTGCCCGATAAATTAATGATGAAAATACTAGTCCTAACTTTTAGGACGAGTTTCCCTCCTCTTTGATTCACCTGACTTGTTATCGGCAACCTGCCTGCACAGCTGCTCCTCATCAACTCATTAGTCGACCAGGATGTATTAAGAGCAGCTTATGTGACGTTTCTTTCTCATTACACTTACCTGCCTGTTGACAACTGTTAGCATGAAGACCAACCAAAGAACGCCCGAAAAATGTTCAACAGCCAGATTGGTTTAGATTTGGGTCCATTTCACCAGTTGCGGGTTACCAGAATTTGATTTTTAATTTTTTATGTTTTTCAATTTTGACCCAACTTCTCAGTAAAATATTAATAAATGTTATTCTCACACTTCTTCTGGAACATAAAATAATTTCACAATAATGAACTCGAGAGCAAGACTATTTGGATTTTATTGACTTCTTTGTTTTTCTTTTCCTCCTTGGATACGTTGGTTACATTCAAATCAATTAATGACTGACAATTATTTTTCTGATAGGCGGATTAATCATTTTGCCTTCAAAATGCGAAAAGAAATGGCAAAAAATGGCAAAGGCGCTACTTCATGTCAGCTTCGCCCTCTCAGAGCTGCTGCTGCTGCTGGGTTCCTTCCCCGTGTGCATGTGGACTCATGAAGATTTTCTCCCCCTCAGGTGCTCCTGCAGTGCATCCAGTAACAACTGTGTGACCTCATCTTTCAGCATCTTGGGCTTCTCCGTACACTTTCATCCGTCTCTATCTGCACGATGTGTCTGAGGCCTTCCTGACTCACTCGGTTTTGAACGTGCTAGACGGCAGATGATGATGCGTCGTCGGATCTGGCTCTTTTCCGGAAGCACATGCCAAACGGTGCGCTCCTAATCCCATCATCTCAGATTAGTGGGCTGCATGGGGGACCACTGTGGTACGTAATCAGCGTCCCACCCTTCTGCAGTGGCAGAGCTGTGGAGGGAGCATAATATCACTCGGCCTGCTTTTTTCCACGCAGGGCTGACATGGTGTTAACCGTGGCACAGCCAGAGCCTCCCTGCTCTGCTACGCTTCACATTATGGAGTTCTGAGCTTGTGGACATTGGTGTCATTTCGGCCATTGACTACATAAGATGAACCTAATAGCGACAGCTCTTAGAGGGTAAAGACAACATGAAATGGAATGCTACACAGGCTGGAGCTGAAATGATTCGCCAATTAATGGATCACGTCACTCTAATATCACACGAGACATCTGACATATTGACACATATCACGTGAAGGACAAGCACAAGTGAAAGAAAGATCCCATCTCACAAGCTGACAAATGGCCTGTATCATAATGCAATACTTTTGCATGTACAGAAACCATGAATCACCACTGGGAGGACCGTGAGTGTTGATAGGGTCAGGGCAGGGTGATATGATCTATGAATGGCAGCGCTCACCTTTGGGCACCTCCCTGTCAGTTAAGGCCAAGCCCATCCAGATAAATCACTTCCTGAAGAGAAAGGAAGGCGAAACAGCACTTAAGTCATTATCCAACTGCAGCCTCCTGTAATGGCTCTCAATCTCCAAATCTAATCAGCGGCTCGCCACCACAAAGGAGGCTCGCCACCTGATTAAATGCAAGTTCAAGTGGTGGAAGTGGTGTCACTTTGTGGTTCTACATCAGGAAGAAAGGGGACTGTGTTTGAACACCTGGGAAGGAGGGTCCAGCGGGGTTAGCAGGAGCAGTTGGAGTGGAGGATTTGTAGCTTCAGGCAGGTGTTTCACTCTTGAACATGTTGTTCTTTCAGTGAAACCAGCGGGACAAGGTCATGCTGACATCGGGGGATAGTTCATCAGTTAAGGAAGCATGTCAAATGTCAAGGAGCACGCAGGGCGCTCTAATTTTCCAGCCGTTTGCCGCTGTTCATTCCCAAACATTAGGGAGATTACATTCAATCGTTGAGACCTCAAAGCATCAATCAGGACTTTGGCGTCGCAGCGTGGGAGGGATGCTGGCCCGCTGGCTCTGACATCACTGTCTGAACGGCTGGGCTTGTTTCTATCTACTCCACATCCATTCAAGAAAAGGAGCAAACAAGAAAAAGAGACCTCTCAGCAATCTATAGCCAGACATTTACAAATGCTGCGGACGGATGGAGCAACACTAAGGACTGTGTTTCCGAAAAGTGCTTGCTGGGAGTCCTATTTATCATGATTACACAAGAATGAATGAAGTGACCTGACTAGCAGAAATATGGCGGAATTGGATTTGAGTTATGCAGCGATTATTCTTGCCAGCTCGACTATATAAACCATTTTTGAGAATCGTCCCACCATTTATTTCATCCACTCGCATTTTCTAATAAAAGGCAAGACCTCTCTCGGTCCTAGACGCTGATGCACACACAGCTCAGCCCCAATCTGGAGTCTTTTTTTGGGTTCTTACAGACTGAAGCCAATATACAGCACAGATCTAGATTTGGGAGGACAGCTGTGTTCAAACATGCACCATCAGTTATGCTAATTCAACTACCAAACAAAGACAAAACCGATTATCTGTCCATTTGCTGAATGTCTACCGAACAATGATTGTCAATTCGCAGCTTAGCAAATGTGACGAGGCACAGCAGGCCTGTCAAACTTTGGATTCCTCCACATGCCCTGGCGGTGAGCACAGAGTTTAACCCTCCTGTTGTCTTCGGGGTCAATTTTGACCCGTTTTCAAGTGTTTGCATATCATAACTATGGTTTTCTCTCATATAATTGCTTGAAAATGACATGGATGGTTCCATGCTATGCTCTTTGCAAGTAAAATTAATTATGACTATATTCTTTGAATTATGTGTGTTTTATTAAAATTTATAGCATCTGTGGTCTTCCTGGGTCAAATTTGACCCGGCCACAATAAGTGGTATAATGGATCATATTGTTGTGCTTTCCAGTACAATAAACACACGCACACACACACACACACACACACACACACACACACACACAAAAATCAAAAATGAAGTGTAATTTTTTACAAATTACATCTATTATATCATACATTAAAAAAAATAAGTGTAAAACATATGTTGATTTTGTTGAATTTGATGATTATTTTATACTTCATGCTTTACAAGCAGTCAAACCAGACCGGGTCAATTTTGACCCAGGAAGACAAAAGGTGCATAGTAGATGGGAAGACAATACGAGGGTTAAAGGTGGTGTCTTCTTTTAGTCCATCCTACAGAGGGACAAACGTGTTGTCCAATCCGTCATTGAGTTCCTGGATGTCAGTTAATGGTCAGCTGAACTAACTATCCCCCTCAACCGGAGGCCAGAGTACAGTAGAGAAACACCTCGTAAACTAATATTTCAGGGCATCTTCCAGGATTAAAACAGACTGGATCACCTACACTTACACAGCTCCAGGTTTTGTGTATTGCAACCACCATTTTTGCCTGAATGAGTCTGATGCATCTTGAGAAACCGTGGAGTGACTCAGGCTGGTGCCCTGTCAAAAGCTGGGCAGGGCCAAGCAGTTCTTCTGAAGTGTCTTAAGGAAACTTGGCTCTCGTCTTTGGAGTCATTTCAGATTCAATCACACTTGATCAACTTGGACCGTGTCCCGTGGTATTTATAGAAAGTTAAACGTTATGCGGTTATAAAGCCTGGCCGAGACCCAAGAATCTGCCATCATTTCTGCCTCTGCAGCAAAGCTGAGAGTTGGACGTTTCCGGCTCTCAGTGTGGCTCAAAGATGCTCAAGTGACAAAGAAACGGAGGGGGAAAATCTTCATTAACAGGCAAAACATGAGCTATTGTTTAACCTAAAGCTAAATCTTCTGTGTTTTTAGACAGTTGTTTTCACCATGTGTCTTCCTTTTGTCAGAGAGCACTGAGCCCTACCTTGCACCTCTTTTATGAAAAGTGAGGCTTTTTTGCATCAGCTCATATCATTATGCCTCTTTGTTCCACGTATCTTACCAAAGAGGACTCATCATCCTTTGGAGAGCTTGTCCTCCTTATCAGAGGAAAATATCTCAAATTGTGTACCATCAAATTCCTGACCCGTGATCCTCTTCTTTCCCTTGTTATGTCACCCTCGTTGACGTAAATGAGTGGACCAGTTAATGGTTCAGCCAGCATGGCAATGAAATTAACATGGTGTGTTCAGCCATTGCATTTTTTTTTTTCACCACCATAAGAAATGGGCAGCTTTTCCAATCAGTCAAATGCCGTTAAAAGCGCCCTTCACTCGCAAAAGCCATTATTGTGACATGATGGATCCTGAAGCACAAGAGGCCCTTAAGGCGGTTTAATGAATAGATTAGCTGCAGCAGCCAGGTGTCTCCAGAAAAACAACATGATCACGCGCCCACCTAAACTTTGCCATCAACGAGTCTCCTGGCCGTTAGGTGCCAAGTCACAGGCGTTCTCAGTCAAACCAAAGCTTTTCACTTCACTGCTGGACAGGTTGTTCAATAAAAACCAAACATGGCTCTCACATCTTGGAGGGAAAGAAAACTTTTCTGTAAAACACAGTTTGCTCTCTGGAAAACTGATGCTTGGAGAAAGGATTCCCTCAAGGCACCCAAACATGTCTAGACTGTAGCGTTTAATTTGGTTTCCAAAAAAGTCCAAGAGTCAAATAGCATAAATATCAAATTGAGCTAACCTTTAGCTACGAAGCAGAATGCTGCTCGCTGCTCTTCTTCGTCTCTGTGACTATTGATTGGCAGGTCTGCATGTCCTCATCCGCTGTCGTGCCCGCTCCTCCGTGACCAACAATACATACTTACATAAAGTCAGGCTAAACCCGGCCGTCAAGGCTGGTGACATGATCACATAGCAATGGTTGTCACGAATCAGACAGCGGCTTTTTATATCAGCCTGTAATCGTTTAAATCGCAGGCTGAACCGCGAGCTTTCATACAAGTTCTACAGTAAGCACACAAAGGCCGCATCACATGCAGTTTAAAGACGGGGGGATATTTCAATTAGTTTTGAGTTATTTGCTCTCTGGCTTTCCATAGCTGTCTGCTGCACTGTGTGAAAGCTCCAATCTCGCTTTGGCAGCTCTGCATCTGTCCTGCCAATTCAGTTTAATTCACCCTTATTTTTTAATTTAAAAAAGAAATACATTTCACAACAAGATATTAAACCATGTCTGCTTAGAACTCCAAATAGTTAATATGAGTAATATTAACATACGATAACATTGCCTATATGTCAATATTTAAGTTGACATTACTGGCTGATTTTAGCTTGAAAGGCTTGAATTTAATGATATTTTTAAAGTGTGTCTTAATAAAATACTCAGATGCCATACTGTGCGTACATTGAAAGAGTAACTGGTTGCTGTAATTGTTTTGATGTTGCCAAAGTAGCCAAAACAGGTGCAGGTTAAAATCTACAATTACTTTCAGCCTCATAGGCTAATATACAGTACTAATAAAGGGGAACTACACCAACACAATGTCACGTTTAACTGACCCAAACCAAACCTCCTGTCTCCTAGAAATTACTTTTATACTGTATATAAATTGAGGAAGTTGCAAAAATGTTTATACTGAACTTAAAAAATGTTTGCTGACTGATTTAATTTGTTTTATGCCAAAACAGGCAATCATGCAATACACATGCAATACCCACACAAAGACTAAACACTCATAGACTGTCCACTAAAGCCTTATTCACAGTTTTATGGTCGTGTTTAGGCACTGGCAGCACTTGATTAAAGTAAGCATGCTACATAAATGTAGTGTTTCATTCATTCTTAATCTGAACATAATCCAGGCAGCGATTACGTTTTCACCGCAATGTAATTATGAATGCACATTAATTGCATATAAAGGTCATTTCTAAGCGACGGGGTTGGTGTCGTCGGTATTAAACTCACTGAGGCGAACTTCAGAAATCAGACTGATGCATCACGCAGCAGACTGGGTGGTGTGTCAAACATTCACCAACTGTGAAATACTTCATTGTCTTGAGAAATCTGCTCTAGAGCGACAACAAAATAAAGAGGGTGACTCACGGTAAAGCCGAGCCGTAAACCTCCACCTTTTTCCAGCTCTTACTATCATCAAATCGTTAGTCATCATGGAAAAAGACCAAGACTGCGTAACTCAAATCAGTCATGAGGTTTGAGCTGCTCTGAGGTATCAATTGTGTATGTTTTTTTTCTGCTGCTGTCCAATAACAATTTGTGGCTATTAAACAGATCAGCGCAGTGCTGTACAAAGAGACAATGCTCTCATCTCCAAAAGTGAGCGCTCACATTAGTTTTATTCCAAAAGCTGCAGTGCGAGATGAGCAAATGCAATCAGCGCTTAAATGTTTGCTGGAGAGCCAAAGTAATGATTGGATGTCTCCGTCCTGTAGGCTTGGCATCATCAGAACTTTCTGCATTGACACTGACAAGGATGACAAATGAACAATCGGTTCCGGTGCATTAGTTTTCAAATTAGTCCAGGCTTCGTTATCACCAGAAGTCTTACATCTTTACATTACCGTGCAGGATGCTCCTGCTGTCCAAAATGATGGAGAGAGACATTCCGGTTTTATATCGCTAACAGGGATGGAAGCACCTCTTCTCAGTCTCCTTATATTATAATTATGTGCAGTTATTTTACATGTAGTTACAGCTCAGGTCTTTATTTTGCTTGAATTCATTCAAGAGTTAAACTAAGCAGCAAGCAGATTAAGGCAAGACTGGCATTGTCTAGCGGTGCTAACAGCCCTGTGATTGACAGTGATTGTAATTTTCTCAGAAAACTCAAGAGTTATATGGATGAAAACTGTAGAGCAATTTTTTTTAATCTTTCCTATAAGGGTTCAGCTGGAGGGTGGCGGGGATGTTATCCAAATCAAGACTTTATTCTTGGCATGGTGCCTTTTCAGGATGAGACAAAGTTTTACAATAAAAGGGAAATTTACACATGGAAGGTTTTAATTATAAAATGCTGTACACTTCCACTTGATGCTGCTTGAATTAGCATCGGTTGAGGATGAAAATCTGGGGGTGTGCAGTTTGAAAGAAGTGAGTTTCCCACACCTCCCCTGCCCATCTCTGCGTGAGACTAGCTGCTCAAATAGCTGCTACTAGCACTAGCACACATCACACCCACACCTATGGCCGAGCTGTCATTGGTCTAGTTGCATTGTGGGTAATGAAGGCGCAACGAAGAATGTGTGGAATAAGAGAGAAGAGGGATTCTGCTTTAAACTGTCCGTCATGAATCTGATCGTTGTAGAGGTGTGATGATCTCTGGTTTGGCTAATGCATTAGCATCTTCAAGATTCAAGATTCAAGAGTCTTTATTGTCATTGAACATGTCAATGAAATTTTCATTGCAACCCCCATGTTAGGAACAGATAGTAAGAGAGATAAGAAGACTAGAAAGAATAAAATTAAGATAACTACAATAAAATAAAATAAACCAACATGCAATAAAAATATTCGTAAAGCAATTAAAAATATAACAGAATGAAAATATACTAAGGCAATAAAATATACTAAATCTGACATTTGTCATCCTTGTCAGTGTCAATGCATCATCAAGTGGGGTTTATTCTCCATTTTATATAACAACATTACTTTTTTATCTCTGTTTTTATGACCATTCTGTGTCTTTTATATGTAAAGCACTCACTTGGTGCATGTGATTTCTTTATTGTAAAGCACTTTGAGCTGCAATTGTTGTATAAAAGCTGCTATACTTCATTATTTTTATTCATGTTCAGCATGTAAGCTTCTTATACAGTCCCTATAGCTTATCCCTATTTACATTATATACCTCATCCTTTACATTATTATATTATATTGAGCATGTTTTGCTAATTTTACCATATAATAGACAGAAGATTCCCAAACTGTGTTGGGCAAGGTGACATTTTGAGATGCAAATAGAAATATATTGGATAGAGCAAATAGAGAAAAGTTCAGTGGAAGTTGCTTTATTATCAAAGTGAGCTAATGCCTCTAACAGGAGGAAACCTGTGCTACACTTCACCGCCTTCGAGAGATAAATCCTCTCTGTGCTTCTAGAGAAAGTCCAGTTTTACAGATACAACCCTGAGTGGCAAAGGGATTTCCTTGCAGCTCCTGTTGCAGTCAGCCCTCTTCAGAGAGATCTCAGAGGCCAGACTGCAACAGGAGCCAGCAGAATTTATGGTGCATCTCAAACTTTGGTCTTGTGTCTCACCAGAGCAAACTTAATCACTGAAAACGTGTATTACTGAACAGTATTTGTGTGGGAATATGCTCTCGTTTCAGTCTTTCACCTGCCACTGCATCTACTGACAATATTAACTGAATGTCCAACCGCATTCTGCCACATTGTGCTTCATATATCACATATTTTTTAAACAGTTTTATATCATTATAATGTTAAAATGTAGCTTCTCTAGCACCACCACAATCTCCTAAAAACAAAAAACTTTAAAAACTTCTGCCTCATGAGCTGTGGTCGGGTGCAATCAGAGCATTAAAATGATGGATACGGTTGCTCCGGCACTGGTGTGGGTGCATTTCCTGACATTAAAACAATGAAAATGATGGATGGGAAATTTGTAATAACTGTTAACATAATGACTGAAATCAGCTTCCTCCAGAACTGCATTTCCTCCTTACAGTGAAGCGTATTACTCAATTACTTTTCACAGCGAACTGATTACTGTTAGCTGACATTTGAATGACTCAGTATGTAGGCCTGTGTAGTGCTCGCTGGAATCAGGTGGCTCAAAGTGGACCACTTTCTCTCATATAGACACCAAATGTATGTATGTGATTTATGACTAAGCCTGTGTGGTCTGATACTTATTAGATGTCTGTTCTTGGGTTCATAGACTGAGCAAAGAGACTATCTATCTAGCTACTGATATTATTAAGTGCTGCTTTTTTTTTTTTTTGAGCCAGAAAAAGCCTCTTCAGCCATTTGCCACTGAAATGCTGCATAAGCGCTTTCGTCAACACCAGGAAACTGACGGCAGCGAACAGGATCTCTGCAAGACTCCCGCCTCACCTCTCCTCTCACACGTATATGCTCTGGCGTGTGCTGTAGGAAATGTCAACGTCAATGATGACATACAGTGTTTGGGCTCATAAAACACATGGCGGGGAGGGGCTGTGGTGGCTTTCCTCCCTTTGCTGTGCGGCTGGTGACCCCTGACCCGCCTTGTTATAGGAGAACTGCCAGCTTAATGCAACCTTGGCAGAGCTGCCACCTTTCCCACCCATTAGTCCAGTCATTTTCCAGCCTGAAACACATCGCTGACCTATTTTAAGCAACTAGAGGATTGGAGTTGTGGAATATTTAGCCACTGAGGATGCTAAATGTATCCTATATGAAGTAAAGATATGCTTGGGGGTATGCTGTTGATGTGTTGTCATCGTTCATGAAAAAGTGGCAGCTTGTACAAATCACAAGAATCATCATCTTGAAATAGATATTATTCAAAGGAACATTAAGGAATTAAATCTCAATCAGGGATAAATTGTGTTATTGCAGCAGGAGTTTGCTCCACCTCATGTGATTAAACTGAAAACCATGAATGGGTGGAGGAATGGGTGCACTCACGCTCTCTTCTACTCCCTAAAACACCTCCGCCTCCCGCTCCCCCGCCACCACGTGCGAGCGCAGAGTCCACAGTGTGGCTTGGACCCATCACACAGTGACTCAGGCTGCTCTCCATTTGAAAAATTAAACAGGGGGCCGTTTGGCAGAGTTAAATGAGGCCCCCAGGAAAAAAAAACATGCTGAGCTCAGCACAGCCCCTACAATCTCAATCACAAAGGAGGAGGTTGGCGCGCTGATGTAATGGCCGCCGCCGAGCTGCCGCTGCCTTGGCAGAGGAGGAGAGCTCGTCAGCACAGCCCCACTAATTCACCCCCCCCCCCCCCCCCCCCCCCCCCCCCCCTCCTGTTCCTGGATCAAGGGTACATCAGATATCATTAACAGAGAAAGAGAGGCGAAGCTTAAACCCAGACGGAGGATGGAGCTATCAGTGGGTATTTCTCTGACTGAGATGCACGTCCTGAAATGTGATGAATCGAGGGTCAGTGTGCACATGAAAACCACAATTTACTTCAGACTCAGTGCAAAAGCCGCCACTCACCTGTGAGCAGCTATCCACCTGTGGAGCTGTTCCACAATCCTATACTAACACTGCAAAAAAAGAAAAACAAGGCAGAAATGGGACCATTAGAGGAAACGTTTTCCACTTTTAACTGTCACAACTCAACTCAATCATTTAACAATGAGGACTCAGCTGCTGGACAATGCTTTACTACAGTAAAAGATGAAATACCACCATGTAAAAACAGACGATAACAAGTTTAGCCTGCGTATAAGTCCTGAATTTAAAGTGTAATACAAGTACAAAAGTGACAAAAAAGTGTATTTAATAATATCATGGAGTAAAACAAAGCAGCACAAAGTGAAAACCTGAAAACTGCACTTGAGTGAATGCATTGGATTCAGCACCATTAGCATCATTACTTGACAGTGTGTAATTATCAGAAGATTCTGGACGATACGAGCTATATGTATCTACCATATCAATCATTTATAATAATGCTGTTTGATGTAGAATAAACGTGCAACCACTCACTTAAAATCTCTAAAAGTCTCATTTATTATAGCCAGCATTTCCTGGCTTTTACCCATATAAGTGAACAATTATTGGAATTTAAAAGGGACTTTTAATGTTACTATGGTACTCCATGGTGGATGTACAGTGTAGTAACCTTATTACGTGTTATCACTGCAATATTTCAGGAAGATATTTAACTGTTATCTTTCATTTTTAAAATAGAACATTAGAAAACTCTTTCTGAAAGGACAAAGCAGGTCGCTGCTGGTTGATCAGCAGAAGAAACATATAAAGACGACTCATTTTTAAGGCATTACACCAATTTATATGTTCTGCTGTTTAAGAATAAAGACTGGGTTCAAAACAGTTCAGTCAGTTCTATGAACTTGTTGGCACTTTCCCAAAGACAGAAATCAAGAAGGAACTCCTCACATCTGTGATTCAATTGGCATCAGCGGCTGCTTTATTGATAATGAATAAGCTCCTGACTTTGTCAAACATGACATACCAAAATAAAATGAATATTCTAGCAGAGCTCACTGCATATAAACCTATTTCAAGCCTATAATTGTGGTACAAGACCTCGACTCAGTCCAGTTCTTCGTCCGTGGAGGAGAGCCAGATCTTGCAGTTTAGTTTAAAGGTCATGTGCTACTTTTCCACCTTTTAACCTGTTAGAAAAACTCAGTGGATAAGAGGCATTGATTGAGGTGCTCTGTGGCAGAAATAACATAAGTGAATTATTAAAATGGGTGGCATTTACCTTTAAAGAATTTGACAGCACATGAACTTCTAGAGTCTTCATTTCATAACATGCTTTTGGGTTTTCACAGGTGTTATCTTGACTACATGATTGCTTGTATTGTTTCTTTATTCATCTGTCTGCATGTTCAATCACCGATTTATTTAGTTTCTTTGGCATAAAAAGAAGCCACACACAGACACAAATATCAGCTGGAGTGAGACAATAAAATTCAGTTTATTGATGCATATTTTAATTTGTGCACCTGTGATTTAACTTACTGTTGCATTCAAGTTTTCTAGTATGAGTAATGACCAAAAGTCTGTTTCACTGTGTTCACTGTAACTCAAAATTTTAACATGGACTTTAGATATAAACTGAACTGCACTGAAATCAGTCAAGGAGGATGGACCTGCATCAGTTCAGTGTAAATCTGCCATTAACTTGAAAGAAAGGGAAACAGTACAATCTAGATTTTCATGATCTTTAAAACGAGTTCTCAATAATTATCATTGGCAGACGTGGAGAGAGATCCACAAACAAGCATAAAACTCCACTGTTGTCTACATGACAACTTGTCCATCTGTCTTATGGAACTTTTTATATGTATCTGCAACAGAGCAATGTCCTCCAAACAAATCATGCGTCCACAGTGTCTTCTCCTAATTTATTGCTGCCGCCTAGTGTTCATGCACAAACACTGCGCCTGTGCGGCCAGAGCAGAAGACAGTAAGGAAGCAGTGGTCAACAGATTCAGTGAGAAAATTACTCTAACCTACACTTCAGTTCCTGTTCCCCGCAGTAATGTACAAAGAACATTTAAAAATGCTGACAATAACCATTTTTATTTTATTAGAAGTTTTACACAAATTCTCTCACATGAAATGTTGAAATCATTGACTGCAAATCATGATCTGTAATCCAAATTTCTACATTATTAATAAATAACTGAATGACTTCACACAATGGAAAAATGTAAAATTTGTAAATTGTGAAGTCATTTCTGTGCATGCCTATGAATATCGTATTTTTTAACTACATTGAAATTTAATTAAAAAATATATCTTCTATCCTCTTTATTGATAAATATAATCGTTTTGGTCATTCGTATTTTTAAATAAATAGGATAAAAAAGAAAAGATATCGTTACAGGATTAGTACTCTAATCGATCACGGCTTTTGAAATCGGGGATCTGCTGTTTTCCCTGACGTCGCATCCAGGATAATAAATCAAATCTAAGATCACAGCACAGGCGGAGGAGACGAAACTCTTTCAAAAGCAGAGATGGTAACTATGAATGAAATTTGAATTACGTTGATCAGTTTAACAATATAAGTCTAGTAAATAAGTAGCACAACGTGTTCATGTTGTATAATTTATTAGGAGACCTAGATTAATGGGTGCATTTACGCAAACCAAGCTAACAATAGCTAGCTAACTTATGACTGCACTGTGAGTAAGCAAAACACCTTCAGTAACTGCTAACGTTAGCTGCATGGATGCCGGCTAAATGCCGTTTGTCCAGAGAAACGGTTCACGGCTAATAATTATCGAATCATGTCACGTTAAATAATGATTATATTGAACACGATTCGGTTTCATTTATTGTCGAAATGGCGTATCACAGTTGTGTTGCTAATCAGTTGGCTGATTAGATAGTTAGCAGGCTAGCGCAAAGTAGCTAGCAGATGCTAGCCATCGTAGGCTGAGTTAGCCTCAAATGGAAGTGTCATGTCTTTTACTTTCGTTTTCCCTCAGCTCACCGGCCTTTGCCTTCAGGCTAAAAACGTATGTTGTGAAGCCAACATAAATAGCTACAGTCACTGGTTACTGCAATGATTCAGCAAACTTTCAGACAGTCGGCATTTTATCAAGCTAATGTCAGTTAGCTTTCCGCAGGGCTAAACTAAATTGGCACCCAGTGGTGAACATCATTGACATGAGATGCTTGTTCTAGCTTGCATGATTCTCATTGGTAAGTGGCTGTACATAAAGCTGGGCTTATCAATTATTCAGTCGCGGTAGTAATTTAAAACCTGAGTCTAGAAAAGTCGAGGCTGTAGGCTCAGAGTCTTGTGTCGTCCTAATTTGGAGTCCGTGAGAAATACTGAGGAAAACTGCAGATAATGCAAGACGACTATGTAAGATCAGCTGTTGTGTTTAACATAATAATTCCAGTGATTTAAAAATGTCATTATTTCTTTTTTTATCCGTAGTTTCGCAACCAGTACGACAATGATGTGACAGTATGGAGTCCACAGGTACGTCGCTGTTTGCCTTAACCTCTGTCTCTCATTGACTTCACAAAGTAAATGTCTTTGTATCACTGACATGTCATATAATATGTAAATAAAAGTATTATTGTTCATGTTGATCCAGGGCCGTATTCATCAAATCGAGTATGCCATGGAGGCAGTGAAACAAGGCTCTGCAACTGTAGGACTCAAATCCAGAACCCATGCAGTCCTGGTTGCACTAAAGGTATAGTTATTTAATGTCTTGTCTGTCAATATCTCTTCTCAAAAACCTTATTCATCCGGTATAAAGACCAATTTCCTCTTGATGTCAGATGTAACACAATTTTTTATTTGGAAACCATGGAAGAAATTTATGATCTTTGCCATCATTTAAACATGCAATATTCTGACACATAAATACACAACACAGCATGTAGCAGATTTATAGCGACAGTCGAAGGACTAGTATTAGGTCATGCATGATTGCATGTTTTTGTGTCTCTGCAGAGAGCCCAGTCTGAACTGGCTGCCCACCAGAAGAAGATTCTCCATGTCGACAACCACATCGGCATCTCCATTGCTGGACTGACCGCTGATGCCAGACTGCTCTGGTACGTCACAGCTGTTTTGAGTCTGAATAAAGCTTTTCAATGAATCTGCAAACCCATAAAAGTAATTAGCCCTAAATGATACTGACACCCTCTCCCACAGTAACTTCATGCGTCAGGAGTGCTTGGACTCGAGATTTGTCTTCGACAGGCCCCTCCCGACATCACGTCTTGTCTCCCTTATTGGCAGCAGTATCCTTACAACTGTTAGCTTGAAGCTCTGCTGTAAAAATGTGGTATTTTTTGTGTGCGTATGCCATCAATTCTTGTATAGACCCATTTCCTTGGTGTGAATAAGCTAATCTGTTATTCTATCAAGTAAAATAATTGTGAATGGCAACAGTGGCCCTTAACTCAACCTTCAGAAACCCAAATCCCAACACAGAGGTATGGAAGGAGACCTTATGGTGTTGGACTTCTCATTGCTGGCTATGATGTAAGTTTGCTCACCCAAATACCAAAATATCTTACTTCTTCATCTATAATATTTTTGTTGCATTTTATTTTTGTCCCACGTAAAATAATGAATGTACAAATTTGGAATTTAAAATTTCACCATAGCTAACTTGTTGTTAATTTGTTGTGTGTTGCCCAGGACATGGGACCTCACATCTTCCAGACCTGCCCATCAGCCAACTATTTTGACTGCAAAGCCATGTCCATCGGAGCGCGCTCTCAGTCTGCACGCACCTACCTGGAGAGATGCATGGACAAGTTTGCAGACTGTAAGATGAAATTTCTTTTACTTGCCTTGTTCACTCTTATTTCGAAGAAGCCAGTTTCAACTAAGACCTTCGTAGGGGCAGATTTTGTAACTGAACATCAGGGTTCTGTTTAACTTTTGTTTATGGGTTCTGCATGCCCTAATTACAGTGTCACATGTGAGATGAATTAAACGGTCACAACAGCAAACCGTCTCTTCTACATTCTCAGGTAACCTGAATGATCTGGTCCAGCATGGCCTCCGTGCTCTCAGAGAAACCCTCCCCACCGAGCAGGACCTCACCACTAAGGTACTCCAACGTCTCTCCATTCTTGTCTGATGTGACACTCAGCTACACAAATCCCAGCACACAAGAGCTCAACCATCTGTGTGTTCATCTTAAATGAGACATGAATTTGTCCTGCCTGTAATAAAACCTGTGTGTGTCCACCAACACAGAGCTGTGCAACAAAACGTCACCCAACAGGTGTAATACGGCCAAATAGTAATTGTGTCTTTTTACTAGTATAATTAGTTTTCGTATTTTCGTATGTTATTGATAACTTAATTACAATTGATGAAAGCACCTAAATGGAGTCTGAGGAATATGACAGGATTCAGATCCAGGAAAATGTTAACAAAGCCCAGCACCAGCTGGTTCTGAGGATCCTGCAATCTTCTTTTTAATGTCATAGTATACAGGGCTTTTTTTTAGGTGTATTTCTCATTCTTTCAGAATGTTTCCATTGGCATTGTGGGGAAGGACATGGAGTTCACCATTTATGATGATGATGATGTTGCCCCGTTCCTGGAGGGACTGGAGGAGAGGCCACAGAGAAAGGTACTGCAAAGTGTGGAAGGATTTTAGTCCAGTCTGGACTCACGTTGTCGTCGTTCTGCAGCATGATTGATGTGATAAGTCCAAAATAGAACACACTGTCTTCCGAACACTGTTGGTTATGTTGCATTTGGGCCAGGTTAGACAGTTAGCCCCAATAAGATTTAAAAAAAAAAAAATTTTTAATTCTTCTCACATTAGTCATCCACTTGTCAACCAACAGCATACCGTTAAAATATACTCATATTTTTGTCAAATACTTGAACCTCTTTGTGCGTGGATAAATATGGGCATGAAAGTGAAATTTAGAAATGCATCAACACCTCAACTTGACATTTTTATTGAATATACATTTTTCAGTGTTGGAAGTTTGGAAGTTTGTGTTAAACCACACTTGTGTTTGTGTGTCAGGTCGCTCAGCCTGCAGATGAACCCGCCGCTGGACAGGCATCCGATGAGCCAATGGAGCACTGAGGTGGCCCCGTCAATTCACTTCCTGTTATGAGAGGGGGCACGAAGGCAGACCTGCAAGTCACCAGAGTAACTCTTAGAGGGGAAAGTTGTTGTTGTGATGTGCCACTTGCTAAACTGTTAATCCAAAATATTCTCTGCGAACATCAACCAATGTGATGTTGCTTTTGTATGAGTAAAGTGTACCATTATACAGGTAATAAAGTCTTTTTTTGAATTGTGCTGCCACTCATCATTACTTCAATTGCCTACTTCATACACATCTAGCTGACTTGGAGCACAAAGATATTAACAAGATCGAGATGAGCGACAGTGAAGGCAGCAGTTAATTTACAGCTAAATATATCAACAAAAAGCCTTGAGGAGTAAGCTGAGAATCCAGAAACTTTTATTCATGGATATGCGTACCCAGGTGCTTTTCTGAACACTGAATAAATAAATTCATTTATAAAAGTAAAAATTGTTAAATAATTCGGAGCACAAGACAGCAGGTTGGTGTTCATTTAGTACAGTACAGAAGACAAGATTTCTCCATCACAAACAATGGTGAGAACACAGGTGGAGTTTATGTCCAATAATAATTACTAGTTTAAACTGTGAGTTTAACATATAGTCTGATAGTCCCATTAACCACTGTGATAAAACCTCCTCAGTGCTGATCCAGCATTCATCAACACATTCCTGCCCTCGTGACTTCTTCTGAATGCGACCTGATCTGAGCTACAGTGACTCAGTTCTGGTGTGAAGTGGTCTGATCCAGTCCTGTTTGCTGGTCATTTCTAAATTCGAAGCACTTGATGTGAATGACTTCACATCATTTTACAGGAAAAGAGGCCGACTGAGAGGAAAGTACTCTACCGATGCTGGGTTTGTTCACAGACAGGGCGTCTACCTTTGAGCACATTTTTACATCGAGTCTTGAGCTAAGAGTCCTGGTGGCATCTCTAAAGTTAAATTTAAAAAATAAGTTATACATTAAGCACACCGGTATTAGCGTTTTTTAAATGAGGCCCCTGTTTATTCTTAAGAAATATCTCATTTTTTAAGACCATAAAGTATCCTTACTCCATTTTCAGCCAATGGATGAAACTGATATTAGTGTTATAAAACTCTGCCCTGTACACACACTTTTTCACTTATTCACTTCAAGTAAAGATGAACAAGGCCGGTCAGACGATTTCATGCATTCACCATCTTTCATGCCTCGACCCATGTGACGAGAGGAGCCGTCTTCGCGAACACTGGGCCCAGGCTCAGTTTGTATGCCGCCATGTTGGAAGTCAGTGTGAGGCTTTCTTTGCTCTCCTCCTCTTGTTCCGCCGTCTGACCGCGCCGCAGGAGGTTCCCGTCCGCGGCGACTCGCCGAAGTCCTCCATCTTCTCCTGCTCCATCACGGACGTCATCTTCAGCGAGAGCTCCAGCTCCTCCAGGACCCCGGCCAGGTCGCCCTCTGGGACACCCAGATCGATTTTACCCCCTCCCTCCTTGTGTTCAAGGACGTTCACCATCTCATTTACGGCTAAATCACTCTCTGGCCCCGCGTCCTCTTCACTCACTCCTGCGAAATCAGATTCTCTCACAGCATCTTCGCTCAGAGCCTCCTCAGCCTCTCCTCCACCCGTAACGTCCTCAGGAGGGTTTTCCAGGTCGGCTCCGTCAGTTTGCGTCCTCTCAGCCTCCGTCTCCACATGTGGACTGTGGTGCTGCTGACTGTGCTGACAGCAGCAGGAATGTTCCCAGTACTGCTGAGGCTCCTCCGGATAATCTGCAGACATTGCGGAGAAATATAAAGGAACAGCATTTGAGACTTAGTGGCATCAAGCAGTGAGGTTCCACAAACGAACCGTTCCTTTTTAATGCGCCTAAGAACAGTTTTATGCTAACGGCCTAAAATGCCTCGCAGGAGCCTCTGAGGTGGTTTTAAAATAGAAAGAGTTCCCTCCTGCAGCGTTCACGCACCTTCCCAGTCGTCCTGGGTCTTCTTCTCCGGAGCCACGTCGTCCACCAGCTGGCCCTCCTGCATCACCCGAGTTATCTCCGTCAGCTGCTGCAGGAGACTCTCCTCCTGATCCGCCGTCACCCCCTTCACCCTGCAGGCAGACACCAAAAAAACCTGAACATCGTCCACCCCTGAACTGTGGAGCACTTTAGCATCTCAAATAATTAAAGTTGTGATGTTTTTCCTTTATTCTACCAACCAGACTGAGTACTAATAGCAAGTAACAAACGTTTAAAACTTTTAACAGGACAGATTTTAAAGGAGCTGCCCAGTGATGGATAATAACACATGAGTGTTAAAAACATTCAGAAATGAGAGATTGTTATTTAATTTAAAAGCCAGAGAGCAAACTGCACACAAGGAATGATCCCTGCGTTCATATTTTACTTTATAGGAGCATCATGTTTGTGTGATGTGATTAACAGCTGAACAAATGAGCTGCTGTCAGGGTCGTGATTCCTCTGTAAAGACACACACACACCCACCTGTCAGGACTGTGGTGGGCGTTGGAAACAATATTTTCCATCACCAGCTCAGTTTCCCTCAGTTTCTCCTGCAGCTGAGCCAACTCAAAGTCAGCTGGAGGGCGACAGAATGAACCGGAGGTTTAAACACAACCTGAGCTCAAACAAACTACAGAAGAGAGAAAAACTGAAGCGCCGCGTCAAAAAGCAGGCAGCTTAAATCATCTGGAAAGTTTTCAGTTACGGTTCCCACGGGCTGCACTTCATCTTACTGTATGATGCTTTGCGGGAATCAATACGCCAGAAAATAACCAACATTAATTCATTTCTCATTACGTTAATGCACTATAAAGACGAACGACAGCCACAGAGATTTCTGACTGTGACACACACACACATACACACACACACACACACACACACACAGAGCAAGAGAGAGGCCAAGAAAAGCTTTGACTCATTCAAATGTTCATTGTTGGGTTTTCCAACCTTTTCTAAAAGCTTTTACACATCATTTTCAATCATGTCACAACTGTGCAACTTCATTACATCTAAATTTCAGAAGTGGTAACATTCAGTATTTTAATTCTTCTGTCCTTTTGCAGTTAATTCTGATTTCAGGGGAATTTAATCGACTCTCAGGGTTTTCTTTGCCCCTGAGCTCCTTTGATTGTCCTAACTGTTGTTTGATAGCACTCATCAGATATTGAGAACTAACCACATCACATGATATTCCTCCGCAGATCCTTTAGTCCAAAAATCAAGGAGAACAACTGAAGAAACAAGAGCTGAAAGTGCGTTCAGATTTTTATTTAAGCGCTAAATGTTGCTAAATGCTAAAGGAATGAGTACAACTGATGCTGAGTGATACTCACTGATCTTTCTCTTCATGTTCTCAGACCGAACTGACGGGAACCTGCCCTCTGACGGTTTGCTGTTCCCCTTAGATGTGATCTGGGACAAAAGAGACAATAACAGCACTCAAAACACAACAAATCCGTATTTTTTCTGCCATAGAGCATCATTCATTTTTAAAGTAAAATGCTGTGTGTTCGATAATCCACCACACTGTGAATACGTATATATCTGTCATTTAATTCTTACAAAAAATAAAGTGTAGAAATGACTTGTTGTGGTTTTACAGGGGCTGTTTGACATTTACTAGAAGACTTCTGCACTGTGGGACTAAAACTTTTACATAAAGGTTTATTTTCTACACCAAGTCTGTGCAGATTATCATTCAGGAGCTGTGCCAGTTCTCCAGCGTTTCACCTTAAACAGGATGTAGAGGATGTAGAGTAAGATCCCGAAGCCGTACACAGGGATGATCTGTCCTGCCAGGTTGGATTTGCCCCCGGTTCCTGCCCCCGTTCCTGCTCCCTTCGCCCTGGCTATGGCCTCTGGGTTGTGGGCTCTGGAGAAGCCAGAACCTGCTGCCCTCTGGCCTCGACCCTCCGGGGCTATCTGCCGGTGCATCATTGGAGGGAGGCGACCTGGACCTGCAGGGACGGGAAGACATGTTAGGAATATGCTTAGGTTCTGGACTGTTACGTTGGACTTTACGGAGCTGTTATGGTGATTTTTCACCAACAGTAAACTGATCAGTCAAGAAGATAATAAGTTTAATGAAAATTAAAATAACTGTTAGTTGCAGCCCTTATCTTATTAATTTTTAATTTTTTGAACTGATACTATATTCACATATCTGGACTTACACAGTTGACACAGTGTATTTCTGCTTGATTTCTTGAATAGAAAAACTAAAAACTACATTGATATATCAAAATATTTTATTATTTTTCACTTTTTACTTTATCTATATAATGTAGTTTCACATTCCTGCAATAAATCCAACCTTCATTAAGATCATGGCCTTCAGTCTTTGTTTAAACTGTTTTAGAGAGATTATATATTAGTCAATTAATGAGGGTGTGTCTAACAGACTGAAGAATGAACGTTTTCTGTTCCTAACAATAATAAACAATAACAGGTGTCACGGTGTATTTGGCGCCCTCCTCGGGGAGGAAAATGGAACTGCATGCAGGATGATACAGCGGTGATGCACGCTGCGGTTTGAAAAGCCTAAATAAACATTTTGTCAGATATCAAAAGCTAAAAAAAAAATAAAAGCTGCAACCCTCAATGTAAACCTGAAGACATTTTAGCAAACAGAGACAGAGGAACCATGAAAGGTGACGCACCCTCCGGCCGCTCCGCAGCATCCTTCCTCCCTCGCGATAACAGCATTTTGGGAAGCAGCAGAGCGACGCATAGCACGAGACACGTCGCGAGGGTCACCTTCTGAAATGTTGACATCGCCATGCCGACAGGTAAGCGGTGACGTTCCTGAGGAACAAGCGATGATGTCTAACAGGTTTACGGTGAGAACACAGAGCAGACGGCAGCAGGATGATGCTGCTTCTCATCCATCGGTTTTACTTCCTTGTTGACCGGAGGAACGGAAGTGCGCCGGAGCTGTAACAGACGGGTTTCACCGCAGGGTGGCGCCAAAGGGCCGCCTTCATGTTTTTAATGACAAATATATAAATAAATAAATATAGTATATAACTTATTTCATATAAGTCAGTGGCAAAAATATGAGATTCTAATGAAATTTTAGTTTAGTTTTATGGCCTTATACCTGCTAAAGCTCAAAGGTACCAAATACATATACATACATACATTACTTCCTTTATTTTTATATTTTGTGCAAAAATTACATAATTTTTTCTATCTCTGTTGCTATTTTTGTTTCCAGCTGCTATCACATGCTGCTGTAATGCCCAAATTTCCCCGGCTGGGGATTAATTAAGTTTTATCTTATCTTATCTTACATATAACAACATCTTTCAACTTCATTTACATTTCATTTCTAGGGTTAATATTAAATAAGTAATTTCTATGCTTTTTTTCTCATCTGCTCTACATAGCAATAGTAGTAGTAGTGGTAGTAGTAGTAGTATAAATAAGTAGTCCTTGAGCACCATTTGAGTTGTACTTGAGTATACTCAAGTGTAGTGTCAAGTGTATACTTGAGTGTTAAGTGTTGCTAAATTGGCAGACCTTTTTACAAACTCTAAGTGTACTGGAGTCCTCTAATGAAAATCAGGATTCATGATCAATCAAAACACACTTGCAGTACAATTGTATTTTTCACCAATGTGTTGGACTTAAATATACTTCAAAAGAAGTGAAATTCAAGTACACTTTAATTAAGATGCTAATAGTGTATTATGAAGAACTTGAAAACAAGTTCACTTTTCATAAGTACACTTTATTACTATTAAAAGTATTTGTAATTTAGCACACTTTTAAAAGTACACTTCAGTAGAATTTATAACACACTTAGAATAAAATACATATTTTATAAGTACTTTGGAACGTCTATTTGGAAGTACACTTTAAAAGGATATGTCAAACATTAAATTATAATGATCATAATGAGTTCTCTATACTTAAATTATATTTCTAATACCCTAAAGTATGCTGCTTTTTGACCTGGGTGGAGATGAGGGGAGGAGTTAAAATATGGATCTTAATTTCATTTGCTCTCGCTTGTCAGTAAAAATGTCTAAAGCAGAAAATCATGACTATTTGTTGATGAGTTTTTACTTAAATTCATCTGTATCTGTATCCTTCATTATTCTTTGCCACATTTGGCACCATTTCTGTTTTGCAAACACTAATTATGTCACAGTCACGCAGCTATACTCTTATTTCTGCACAATTTTATTTGTGCTGGATCTTCTGACTGCGCTGCTGCATCCCATTTTCTGCACAGGGACGATAAAAATACACCTGCTGATGCAGCTTGTGAAAAGACTTTTATCTCTCTGGAGATTATAGCCAGCAAATATTCAAAGACCTCCTCGACTTAAAAGTGTGTTTTGCTTATTGTTGCTTCACATGCTGTTTGACCTTCACTGTGCAGAAAGATGGATTCGTGGAGTTTGGCACTAAAAGACACTTTTAGATTAGCATATTCATAGATTCTGGAAGGAGAAGATGTCATTTAAAGATTTTGTAAGGGTTTTTTTAACGTTTATGTTGTTTTTACATGTCGTGTCTGGAGGGGGATCTTTAAATGATTTTCCTCCCTCTGTTGTCTTGCCTGCTCACACTGATTTTGGTCACCTCAGAGTGAAAATAACGAGCACACCAACTGAAATTAAAATTCGTTTTAATTAGTCAAGAAAAAACAGCTTGAGATCAGAAACAAAAGTATGGTGGGTTTGAAGTGCCACACGGTTCAGCGAGATGAAGGAGAAGCAGTTGATCCTCCTCAGTTGCTAAACTGAGCCAAATGGTATTTGCAAGTATGTTTCGGGTTGTTTTTGGGGGGCTTTCGTACGTGCCAGGTGGGTGGGCTTCAGGGACTGCCAGAACAATCTGACAAGCAGACAGAAGTTTAAAAAAGAGAAGTTAGGATTTTCTCTGTGATGGATGACTTGGTTGATGCTATGTTGGCCAGACTGGCTTCACTCCATCCATCTCGTGTTTCAAGTTTGGTGAACAGACTCTTCCAATAATTTGTAGAATGTTAAAAATAAAAGGGCAGAACCATCACAGTCCACATTAAGTGCTCTGGAAAATATCCACCCCATAGTTCCATTTTCACTTCCTGCTCCGTCTCTGGTGCTTCTGATCAGAGACGTCAGCGTTCAGGATCGTTACCACGCAGCTCTGCAATAAAGAGTTCAATCATGGGCTGCTGGAAATGTCAGCGTTGTTTCCACACATTGTTCAGTCTGAAAGAGGACGCTGATGAGCTGACTGCGCTGCTGTGAGTGTCGGGGTCCAGCTGGCTCACAGTCGTCCTGTCCAGATCTGTGGAGACAGAGAAGAAAATATAGAACAGCTCCAGGTCGCCGTGTGTGGCTTCAGAGGCTCAATAAAAACACATGAGCAGCTTTATGTGTCCACTAATTGCGGTGAGTTAGACAGAGAAGTTATTTGTCTTATAATAAATTGTGGTATACTTGGTGGTTTCAACAGAAAATAATATTTTCTCTTTTGGAAAAACACATTAAATATAATTTGTATTATATTTCAAAGACAGATAAGTTGTACTTTAATGGCAACCAAAGACTGAGCTGCGTTTCACAACAGTATCGTGTTTGGAAAATCTCAGTTTAGCCTTAGATATCCCATTTGTGCTCACTAATCATGGCTGAATTACAGCCAGTAAGCTCAGCCGTCAAGCTAGATTCATTCATCCCTTAAACTAAATTGTGTGTCTGAAGAAAAATCCTTAAACGTAGGTACAGTGGAAGATAATCAGACTATGAAGAGCAACAGCATTTTAGAGGACAAGAGAAATAAGTCGCAACCCTGATTCCAAAAAAGTTGGGACGCTGTGTTAAACTAAAATAAAACAATATATTTAATGGTTGAGCTCATCTGCTTTATTGATTTTTGTAAATATCTGCTTATTCTGAATTTGATGCATGTTTCAAACACATTGGGACAGGAGCAACAAAAGACTGGGAAAGATGTGGAACGCTCCAAAAACACCTGTTTGGATCATTCCACAGGTAAACAGGTTGATTGGTAACAGGTGATAGCATCATGATTGGGTATGAAAGGAGCATCCTGGAAAGGCTCAGTGGTTCACAGCGAGGATGGAGCGAGGTTCACCACTTTGTGAACACACGGAGCTTATGAATACGAATATGATACTCCGCAGAACATAAAGTGTACCATAGCTGCCATGAGTAAAGGGCAAAGGCATTCGTTATTGTTGTACTGTAGTCAATCCAAAGACCATAAGCTGGTTGGCTGAACTGCCTGTGCAGTCGACTGCTGTTTAACCTGTTAAGTAAGTACAGTATGTTTCTGTACTCCATAAACGATTGACACATCCCTTATTCCTACCCCAAAGCTACATTGCTGCACCCCATTGGTGGTGATTTGGGAACATAAGCTGTTGGATTTTATATGGTCTTCAATAACGTGTTAAAGTTTTGGAGATTTCCAAAAGCCATTTCCTCACCTTTCTGTACCGCTGCCTGTTTGGTAGCATATTGTACTGTCACTGA
Organism: Chelmon rostratus; assembly: GCF_017976325.1. Classification (NCBI taxonomy): domain Eukaryota; kingdom Metazoa; phylum Chordata; class Actinopteri; order Chaetodontiformes; family Chaetodontidae; genus Chelmon; species Chelmon rostratus. The sequence continues at coordinate 25,191,791 of NC_055663.1, forward strand.
CGATGTGTTAAAGTGCATCTCTAGATGTATGTGTCATGAACTGTTAATTTGCAGAATATCAGCTTCTCACTCATTTACAACTAAGGCAATTAACAGGTATATGCTTGTCTTGATTTTTAAAATGAGGCAGGTATTCTGTATTTTTCTCATAGTTCACACATCCCATGAAAAGAGCTTTATCCTTTAAGTACGTTTCCCTGTTTTCGCTTCAGTATTGAGTTGGAGATTTAATGAGCTTGAATTCAGCTAATTCCCAGAGGTTGTATAACTCAGTAGGAGGTTTGAATAGAAGCAATTTCCACCTAAGCAAAATGTCACTTATCTAATCATGTTTCACAATTCAATTTCACTGATATTCTATTCAAAATTAATGCAGAAGTAGATTTTTATTGTCATTATTTTCTGTCGCTCTTTCATTTAACCCAGAGGCTTGACACTCATGGCAGATAAATAAAACTCAAGAAGGGCAGGAACCAAGAAAAACACACTTATAAAAAAAACAGTGGTCCAGTGGTCACATTTAGAAGTCTTTGACAAAAGTTTAAATAAATCCACAAAAAATCCAAAATCAACAAAGCTATTTGGGTCTTTAGAGGAAAGTCGGGAAGCGTTGCAGCATCTGGACGCCAAAAAACCTTCACTGTAACCCTTTTATCAAAATTACAGTGTTGGAGCCACATTTCTGGAGTAGACTCCCATTCTAATGCGCTCCAAACAAAATATACAGCGAGTGACAAACATCTGGCCACATAATGCATCAAAGAGTCCTCACCTCTCACCTCAGTTAACAACAAATGTGACAAAAACCTCCAGAGTCCATTAAGTCCTCAGATGGATCAAGGTTTGAATGTAGAAAAAGGAAAACGATCTCCCAAAGTCTAAAGCTGTCTCAGTGTGAACTCTGGAAGACCTAAAACCAACCCAAAGTAAAAGTCTATCACATGTCCAGTGTGGTGTTGTATATTTTATGAACTGTAGTTGTAGACTTAGTATTATAATGATAGGTTGGCTGCCGGTGGCTTTAGAGTATGTTTTTGAACCAAGGCAGACCCTGAAACCCTCATAATTGTGGATTTCGTGGTATTTGCTGCACTTGCTTTCAAACTTCTCCCATCTGCCCTCACAGCCGACCGCCGCTCACGCCCATCGCGAGGCTCGATGAAGGAAGGGCTCCGCTCCCACAGGATTTATTTGTCTGCCGTTCAAAGCTTTGAAGAAGGCCTTTGGACGTGTTTAAACCTGCCGGCAATGTAGCGGCTTCCAGCGGCAACGAGAGGCAACTGTTTGAAAAACGGGATTCCCCTAAAGGAGAGCGCCAACTCCATGCTTCACGCTGTTATTTAAAAAACCAGACATTAGCCGACGAAGCTATTTGTATTCGGAGTGTCACTCCCCTATAGATAGACGGAGCAACATCATCATTCAGCGTTACGTTTCTCTCCACTTTTAGCTCTGTTTTTGGTCTCCACCAATTCGTGAATGCTCCACTTTCTTCACCAGCGAGTCGGCAACCTTGTCTGTCTTCTGTTTGGTGCTGAGCAGGTAGAATATGGTGGGTTTATCAGTGCTTGCACAGCGCTTGCATGTGGAAAATGGGGTTTATGTGAGCGGTGATATTAATATACGCAGTGCTTGATCCTTGAAACCAAAACAATGAGCTAAAAGAGGCTAAAAAGCTCCATAGAGCTGCAGAGTTGGGTCATAATAGTGTCGGGAAGGAAGTCGTCGGGCAAGCACTTGTCAAAAACTATTTTACAGGTAGTTGCATGTATTATCTGCCTATCACCGTCCATCACAAGCTAGCTTTAACCAATCAGATCAATGACGTAGAACGAGAGCGAAACTTTTGCAGAAGCCAGTCGGCTTTCTCTACTTTCAATAAATACCCTGCAGTTCTAATATAACTGATGCTACAACATCTAAGCTAACCTCTTTATGAGCTACCATTGTTTTTGAAAGAACAGTCGCTTCCCTTGCTCTCGTCACACCTAAACCACACCTGTAGCTGCCGACAGTTCCTCGTAGGACACTGAAGGCACAACCTGAAGCCTGGCAAGGTGGATTCCCAGCTCCTGTGATCTCCTCTGATCTTCGGAAACCAGCTGCCAGTTTGTTTTGCTGAGTTAAAATGTGAGTGATTACCCACTTCATTGAGAGGATTGTAAGGTACAGATTTCAACTTTAATGCAGACACATCTAGCTCTCAGCCTGCCGGACGTGTGCTTTAGAAACCTGACGTGATGCACAACATGGATTAAATTATCGGATAGCAGTCCATTTTCCCAAACTGCCCTCAAAACTGAACATGTGCATCCATGCTAAGTGTCAGGAAATGCAGACATCTTCAAAAATAATGTGCTACAACTTATCTGGGGATTCTCTTGCTAATGTCAGCAGCCTCTGGTTTGAAGTCTCATGTCTACATATGGTCATATTTGGGATGAGCTAGTGAGCTCACTTGTATACCTTCCAGATATCTTAGCGCATGGTTTAGTTCAAACTGTCAGAGCAGCAGCTGTCTGGGTCTGTAATTCATCGTCATCACAATATTACCTCTTACTGAGGCTGCCTTTCTGTGCTGCCATTAAGATGGCCTCCTTCATAGTCCAGCTGGCACAGGATCATGTTGTTCTTGAGGAAAAACTTGTCTCCCACGCAAAATCTGCAGAGAGAAATAAAAATATGGAACTGGGTCCTGGTTCTTGCTTGAGCTGAAGTGAATCATGAGGTCCCAGAGGAGCATTTCGGGCATATTTTCAGCATACATCCACTGTTATGATAATCAGAAAATTAATCTTGCATGATTGCTGGCTGATTACTACCCAAGTGAGATATAAAGTCTTTAACCCCTTGGGGTTTTAAACTGTGCAGTAAATTTCATCACATTCTGATTGCAATGTATTGGTAATATGCTGAGGACGACCAGTGAGCTCACTGGTACACCTCCCAGATAAGTCGACTGAATTTGATCTCCCTGGCTAATTGCTCCCCTAATCTTACCTCTGGCGGCAGAGCTGACAGGCGAAGCAGTCTAAATGGTAGACGTTGTCTCTGGCTCTCATCACCATCTCAAAGGCAGGGATCAGCTTACTGCAGGCTGCACAGTTCCCCGTCACCCCAAAGAGCCTGCAGAGGGAAAGAGGGCGACAAGCAGACCTCTAGTCTGGACGCACTTAGATACATTTCAGCCAAGAGCTAAAGAGGGGAAAATAACACTTAAATAAAGGGAGGACAGGCCTAAAAAGTAGTTCAACAGGACACTGTGTCTGAGTCAGTGTTGCACATGCACAAATAGTCACTTGTTTTAAAGTGGTAAACTGCATTTCATACAGATTATTGTTGGCTTATTGCTGCTACTGCTAAAACAGTGCCCACATCCTTTTGCATGGATCATAATTATAAATAGACAACTATGATATCTCCCACATGGTGAGAGAAAACTGCAGCAATGTCAACAATCTATAGCCAAAATAAACACAAAGTCAAGCTGTGGTTAAATGCAGGTAAAATACAACTTTAATACTAATACAGTTAAGCTAATGTTAGCTCATTAACAAGACTGAGAGACTACTACCATGCTAACATGATTCACAATGACTATGCTAACATGTTGATGTTTACCAGGTATAGTGTTTACATCGTAGCTTAGCGTGCTAGCATGCTAACATTTGGTAACTAGCATTAAACACAAAGTACAGCTGAGGTTGGAGTGAATGTTGTTTGTTGTGCAGGTATTTGTTCATAAACCGCAGTATTTAAATGTCGACCTGACAGCTGTGTGCTTACATTTTATCCTGGGGGGAACGTGAATGTACAAAAGACATTTCACTTCAAACCACAAATATCAACCTCACGATGGTGTTGAAAAGTCAGAAGTTCACCGAAGTCGTTGAAGGAATGTCTTTTTTTGCAATCCATCCAACAGTTGTTTGATATTTCAGTCTGGACCACAACTGACGGACCAACCAACCTCGCCATCCACTGAGGCACACCGCTAACACGCTAAGGAGCTAGCTATATAGCCTAGACAGTTTATCGCTATCACCTCACAATACAGGACACAAACGTTTGAGTCATTTTCCAGGACCAAATAGCAAATCAGGGACTAACTACTGAATAATGGTCAGGACTACATGGACTGTACGCAGCCGAAATATACAGATAATGATTTGTTAATCAAGAACAGACTACGAGGAACTATGTAAACAACTTTGTGATGATTATCTCCTAAATCTGTGAATCTACTAACTGTCCACTTCCTGATCAGCTGTTTACAGAGATTACTCAGCACGTTAGCAGCACAAAGCCGACCACTACTCACTGATTCCTGCTCATGTAGTATTTGTGTGCCCCCTCAACTGGACTGGTCCATCATACTCATTAGAACGTAATTTTACAGATCTAGAAAATCTAGAAAATAATCTGCATGTATTGTTTCATAACAAAGTATCATAAAGTTTGTTCTTTACGCATCATTGTCTTAATAAGAGTTGATCAGGAAGTACTTTTTATTGATTAACAGTTAGCACCTGATGTGTTCCTTATTCATTCATTGATAACTAATTACAATGTTATGTACCATTTTACAGTTTATTTATATCTGGTTTAACTCGGTTAGGCTTCGTTTTCATTGGTGTGTATGGTGCAATTAAAAGTGTAGCAATGCAGTTAACCATCTCGGACTAATGTGAGAACGCTCCCATGTCGTAAAAATGTTCTTGCTATTCTGCCAACGTTGTGTGAAGGCAGGATTACTACTTTTTTGTTTTTATTTTTGCAGGAAGCTTTAAATTGGTAGTGAACCATGAGATTTTTCACACAAGTGAAGCGAGAGTCAAAAGTAAAAGCTTTCATAAAAGGGATATAACTTGGATCCCTACTGGATTATATCAGCTGCTGATAGAGAGCAGCAAAATGGAGATTCACTGATATGAGAATGTCAAAATTTATATGAAAATGTCACTACAAGAACCAGATGGGTATTTTTTTTTGCCTCACAGGACATTGCACTGACTTTAGAACTTGAGAACTCTAGAGTCGATTTATTACACTCTTCTGAAACTAATTTATCTGACAACTTTTGAACTATGTCCTCAAACTACCTGAGAACAAACCCTGTGTTGTTTTTAAATACTCTGTGAGTCAGTGCTGACCAGCTGCAGATTGCTTCACCTCTCATTCACCTCTAAAAGAATGAACAAACGGCTCCCTAAGAGCCTGACACACATGAAGATAAGTGGCCGCTGCTGATTTCCATATTCCATTAGAGGCCAAATAGAAAAGGAGGTTTGGGAGGAACCGGCATGAAAAACGACATTTGCGAAAGGGGGGAGGAAAGCGCTGAGGCATGTGTATCCCAGAGCTTCGAACGACAATGAAAAACGTCATCAAACGAGTGACCAACACTGGAACAAAAGAGAGTCCTAATTAACCGAATGTTCTGATCTAACGAGCCTGAGTCCTGAACAGGCACCTGGTGGGTTTTTTCATTCTCCTTAACGAGGCTACGAGGCTCAATGCTAATTCTCTACTAATGGTCCAATTAAAAGAAATCACATGGTTTTAATCCTGCTCTTCAAAGGCTTTTGGTCTGCACCCTCGCAATGATGAGGAAAACAGGAGGCAATCTTGCCAATTTAACTGTCAAAAGGGGTTTTGGTCTCTTAAGTGCAGCGCAGCTAATGAGAGACTTAGCTCCAACCAAATCCAGCTGGATTGTACATGAGACTAACACATGAGTTCAGCAATGTGGCTGAGATATCAGGAGTTCTCCTGCTGACCTGACACCAGACGTCGTTACTCCAGGCAAGAAAATGAAGGGTATATGACTCTCAGAAGAGCCGTTTGAGCCAGGTTTAAGTTTGTGTATATGTGGTGTCATCAAGATTCATGGTCAGATGATTGTAAAGGGGGAAGCATGTTCAAATCTTTATTTAAAACATGCTTTAAATAAAACATATTAATTGTGAGTCACAGGTCCGAGAGGTCAAGTGATGAATGACCTCACTCGAAGAGATTTTATACAGGAGCTGTTCAGAGTGTGTTAAGTGTTCCAGTCATATTATGTGGCAGACGCTGTAGGTGTAACACACACTTCAGTGTGGCCCTTCTTTGGCTCAGAGTAATGCACTTTAAGCAATAGTTTGGCATTTTGGGAAAAAGCGATACAATTAAATATGTAGCTGGAGCCAGGAGACAGTTAGCTTAGCGTAGCTTAGCATAACAGACTGGAAATATGGAGAAACAGCTAGCATAGCTCTCTCAGCAGCTCTAAAGTGCACTTTTTCATACATTATATAGCTCCTATGTCTAATCTATAAAACCAAAGTGCAACAACAACAATTTATTGTTTTACGTGGGATTATGTGCAAAGACATCAGCACAAACCCCTTCTTAACACAATGACTTGCTTATCAGCAGAGCCAGGCTAGCTGTTTCCACACCTGCCAGCACTCCCGTTTTTCCCGGGTTTGCATCTCCTGTTTTGTTTTTCCTTTCAGGAAATTCCCACAATTTCCAAAGCATGAATATGAATTATCATCATACACGGATCCACACGTTTTGCATAATTGTCTGACATCACCAGATTGCCAGATCGGGTATGAAACACATTCTCTGCACAAATTCTGCACACTGCATACAATTTCAACCCATCTGTCACCTCAACCTGGCAACCCATAACCTGATTCAAGGGCCGTGTGCGTGTTAGCCCCCGCCCAGGTGTGCTGGCAGGTATGCTGTTTCCCTCTGTTTTCAGTCTTTATGCTAAGCTAAGCTAACCCTGCTGGTGACTCCAGCTTCATATTTTACCGTACAGACACGAGAGTGGTATCAATCTTCTCATCTAGCTATTGGCAAGAATAGCTGCCAATAGTCTTTTTTTATTTCACAAAAGGTTCAATTATTTCTAAATGTCCTCAAGAGCTTAGTATTGTTGCATATTCAAACCTTCAGTTATTCTGTGCCAGCTTCACTCTCTGCTCTCTCCTTTCGTTGTCTTTTCACTGTTTATTGTCTGAAAAATAAGTCAAATTGGCATGAAAGTTCATAAGAAAGGTTAAATGACCCGAGAACGCTGAGCAGTCATAAAGCACATACTCCACTATTCTGGCTTCACTCTCCCTCCACAAAGACTGAAACTAACTAAAAGGTCGACAATCTGCTTATTCTGTTCCTGCAGACTAAAAAGGGTCCAAACAAAACAAGAAACGCTTTTCAAACACAGCTGAAAGCAAAAAAAAGTGTGTGTCCACTGAAGACTGCAGTGCACGCCTCGGAGTCCTGATACGATGAGTGAAAACAGACTCGAGAAGCACATCCAAACGTGGGTAAAACATGCTTGGACTTGATTTATTCATTGAGGTCTTCTGAAGGATCTCTAAGAAACACGACACACCTGTGAGGTTTTGCTAAGTTTGGGGCAAAAGCAGCTGTGAAAAGCCTTTTTTTTTGTGAAATTTGGCTGCCGGCCTGTGCTGTTTTTGACTGAATGCTTTATGAAAATTAGCCCGAAGCACCGTCTGAGTTGACACATGATGTTGTGGTATTTATGGTACATGCGTTGTCGTATCTGGTAAAATCTTGATGGCAAACGAAGGCAGCTCACTCGTGTCTATCAGTCCGTCTGTAAGTTACAAATCTGCACACTTATTCAGTTTCTGCTGGCTTGTCAATGAGAGGCTCTTAGATTGAAGCTAAAATCTCTGCTGCCTACATTATCAGACTATTTCCTTTTACTTGGATCTTGAGTGGACCTTCAGCCCGCTGGCCCTTTAGACCTCGTACATTATCTGCTTCAACATTATCAATATACTGCATACTCTGCACTTGACCTGGGTGCTGGGATGATTTGCTTTGAATGATGCACCTTTCATTTTCTTTCCCCTCATTCAGCTCAGATATGTCTGTTAGGGTTACCTCAGGTAGTCCCTGCGGCAGAGGATGAGGTTGGCCCGGGTGTAGAGGGTGGAGCCCACCCGGCCCAGGCGGCAGTCACAGCAGGCGCACTTCAGGCAGTCCTCGTGCCAGTACCTGTCCAACGCCTGCAGCATGAAGCGGTCCCGGATCTTCCTGTTGCAGCCGGCACATCCCCTCGGCTTCTCTCTGGACTGGAGGGACACGAGAGACACACCTGGCAGGAAACAACAGGTAGAGACAAAGAGAAGCACAGAGACAGAGGTGGTTAGATATATCTCAGTAGCACGTGGAAGGCAAAGAAGTGGTTAACAGCTGAATTTATAGGAATATTGAGATAATCAAAGGTATTGTTAATGAGACAGAGACGTTCCAAACTTAGGAAGATCATTTATAATTCACTGGTAAATATCCCTTAAATGTAAAATTAACAATACATGTAATCGCCTAGAGGAATATTATGACGGGGAAAACATGTATGTCCACTGTTAAGTTATTATAATAAACTTAAAGTTCCTGTGAGAATACAACAGTAGTAAACTAGGAGTATAGCAAGGAGTCAACCTAATCATTTATCATGATAAAAGTATTTCACAAACTGAAATTATTTTGTGGTGCACAGCCTCCTCTGTTTCCTATTGCACAGATAGCATACACATACATGTCAGTCCAAACAGAAATGTGTCCGAGTCCTCCTACTCACTCTCCTCCTTGTCCAGCACCATCCTTCTGGAGACAAACAACAGCCCAACACCGGGAGAACCGCCGCCGTTTCTTCTCCTCCTGCGCGCAAGACAGCACCCCGAAGAGCGATAATAAACACAAAGGGCTTCGCCTCTGTGTTTAATTCACAGCATCAACCCGGAGTCGCTCAAACTTCAGCCCCGCTCCTCATGACCCCGAAGAAAGCCGAGAGGAGCAGCCACAGAGTCGCTTTCCGCGTCTCACGCGTGAAAAAATAGCGCGTGGATGGATGAAAACGGCGTCCCCGGGTATCACCTTGCCGGCAGGAGAGATGTCCTCAAACCAAGAGTGGCTGAGCCTTATCTTAGCTGATGTCAGTGCATAAGCATTTCTGTATCTGCACAGGCTGCGGCTCTTCCCCCTCAGACGAGCTGCTCTGCACAGACTGAACCTCCTCACAGAGCTCCCTCCCTCCCTCCCTCCGTCTGCAAAAAAAAAAAAAAACTCTCACAGTCAAATGGTTTTTTCAACGCTCCGTGCTAATTATATAAAGTCATTATGCTCAGATCTGATAGTAACCGCCCCCTCCCTCTCTGAATCAATTATTCAATAGACAGTCACACACCAGGACAGCCCGGGCCTGAGGTGTTTTAGAATGAGCTTATTCAACTCCAAGGACACCAATTATCTCCAGGGCGCCCTGTAGTCAAAGCAGTGCCTTTTCAGCGCGCCAGATGCAGCGCCTGGCTCGCGCACGCGCTCGCGTACGTGTGCGCTCGTGCACGTGCGTGTGACATATTCAGTGTATTCGTGCACTTGTGTGTCTTTTTCTTTTTTTTTCTTGGATGCAAAAGCAGTAATAGCTTAGCTGAGGGTATGAGGGAACAACATCGGTGTCACTGAACTCTGTGTCTTTGAGGGAATATTTATAAGAATATTACTGGGTTTTTACCTAAACCTTGAATATTACAGGAATGTTACAGCAATACATGTGATTAAAAGACTACATTAGCTATTGTCACTATCAGTGGTACTGACACCACAGTGTGTTGCAAGTCCTGCATTCAGAAATGAACTTTAGTACATGTGCTAAAGTGTTTGTACACTTTGAGTACCAAAAGTACTCATGTTGCAGAATGGCCTATTTCAGAATTGTATAAATTGGATTATAATTATTAATGCATTAATTTGTTCGTCACTGTAACACTGCACCTCCTTAAGGAGCTCATTTTAATGACTTTATATACTGCTGGGGAGCTTGTGAATTTTCCCCTGTAGCTCAATAAAGTCTTATCTTTATCTATAAAAATACTTCATAGTTTATTTGTTGACTGGATTTTGTATTATTAATCTGAGTCTGAAAAGAAACTCAAATTATCAAACAAATGTAGTGGAGTAAAATGTACATAATTTCCTTCTGAAATGTAGTAGAGTAAAAGAATAAAGTAGCAGGAAATGGAAATACTCAAGCACAGGTACCCCAAAATTGCACTTAAGAACAGTACCTGAGTAAACGTATCTATGACTTTCCACCTCTGGTGAGCATAATAGTAGAACGACTGCTGTACAATACTAAACTAGATGTAGAATTAACTGTGAGAACTATGAGAAAAACACTAAAAATCTGTTCTACCAGATCCACAAGTTCAAATATTATAGTAATGCCGCAGCATTAAAGAAGTTGCTTAAATGCACTACATACAGTAATAGATCATTATAAAGTCACTAGTAGATTTAGAGCACTTTAGGTATCTTTTAAGAATAAGATAAAATCCCTATAAAGCTTTAATCTAGCAGGCCTATATCACATACGTACATCCTGAGTATTATATGAAAAATGGAGATGAAGGCAGCTAAAAATAGCTATACTTACTGATAGACCACAGGCCAAGCCTTGTAGTTTAATAAGAATATTGGAATATCATAGATGAAATCTAAATAGCCTTAGAACTCAATGTGAAGTCCCAGACCTACTGTAAGTCACTATATTGAGGATCTAGGAATCTCAATACCACAAAGTATGGTAAGGTCATTATTTAAAGTTACTATTGAGCACCACAGACACATTATTAGTCTCTGTAGATAGATTATTGGAACATTATAGTGATTTTCTCTGGGGTTTCAAGGCCAGGACTCACCCCAGTCCATAAACAACACTGCAGCCTGCTTCCAAATAGATCATCCGGCTCTAAATCCTCCTCATTAGAAGCTGTGCCATAAACAACTGTTCTAACATGGCCCCTGGATCAGGTCACACTAATTAACCAGCACCATCGACCGACAATTCCCTCATTATCCGCCCTCTCATCTGATCGCATATAGGCCGTCAAGACAGCTAACGATCAACAGACTAATTAATCAGCTGATGAGGTGCAAGTGAAGCTCCGGGTTCCCTCTTCATTTGGAAAAAACACATGGGAGCTAATTAGTTCAATTATTAATGCATCTAATTAAATAGTTTCTCTGGGTGATCATGGTTACTGTCTCGTCCTCTATTGGCTGCGGTGATAAATGGATCCGCGGTGCAATAGAACCCTCTTGTCCTTTATTTTGATGTGCATAAACTCCAATGCAACGGCTGGCCCAGACTAAACATTACCGGCTATTCACAGGCCGGGACCCCATTAGGCTAATTGCGCTAAAAGCAGTCTGCAGATGACATTAAAGGTGAGCTGCGGTAAGGGCTCTAATTAGCAGTCTGTGAAAATAGGAAGCCGTTTTGGCCATCTGCTGCTGCTCGCCTTGCCGTCATGTCCTCAGTGTGAAAAGGGCAGAGACAAATTTAGGCGATGTTTAGTGGAAGGGCTGTTTGTCAGATATAATGCCATGAGAGGCCGGGTCATTTCATACAGTAACAGCTGAATTTAGAGGAGGGAATACAAGGAAACTGCTGCAGTTTGTGGAAGCAAGGCCGCATGGTTTAGCGTATGAAACCACAGCCTGCTGCTTCTTGTCAGACTGAAAGGAAAAAAACTGTTTTATTTAAAATTAGATTCCATTTTTTTTACCATCTATATTCTGTTTATTTCCATCATTTTCTAACGTACGCCTCAATAAATCTTTTTCAAACTTAATCCCCAAACAGTCATGAGTAAAAACATGGACGTGAGACTAAAGTTTGTGTAATTTCTAGTGGTTACCTTCTGGATTTTAATCTTTCTTTTTAGTACTTGCTAACAGCATTGCCTATTCAATATCAGTCCATCTCTCATGGGTTGGTTAGACCACCACTTTGGTTCAGACTGAAGTGTCTCAACAACTACTGGACGGAGATGTGTTGCACAAACACTCATGGTGCCCAGAAGATTAATTTTTCTGAATGTGGACCAAATGACCAATTACCTGCAGAACTAATGGCATTCCCTTCAAGCTCAGCTTTACTTTGCAAAAGTTAGTATGGTAACGTTCTAAGATACTAAACTGGTTTAAACTTGTTTAACATCAGCACGTTATCATTGTACATTTGCATTGCAAATGTACCTGCTGTGGGATTAATAAAGGATTGTTTTGTCTTGTCATAGTTAGCATGCAGACGTTAGCATTTAGCTCAAAGTACCACTGTGCCTCAGTACAGCCTCACAGAGCTGCTAGCATGGCTGCAGGAGTTTTGCTCCAAATTCAGTCTGCTGATGAGAACCATATGATCTGGTCAAAAGCTCATGAACAAGCGAGTAAGCAGACGCTGAGATGAGATTGTTTTGTCAACCGCTGTTGAGGTCAGTAATGAAGTGTCACGCTCAGGTTCTGTTTTTCCTCTCACATAATGCAGCACTGAGGGAAAACGTGTCATCTTTTGTTAAAATTAGAAAATCAAAGACGGCTTGAACAAAACAACAAATGACAAATGTAAAACATTAGAAACCCAAATATGTTGATTTATTTTATAAGATGTTTGTTCGTTGTGGAGAAAATTGCAGCAAATGGATCCCTCTAAAAGGAGATAAGGTCTCGTAACCCCATCAGGAGGAACAGAAAGCAAAGAGCTTTGCAGAGGAAGCCTGGCTGATTGTGACAGAGCTGCACCTGAACTCCCACGAGGTTTGACCACTGGAGAGGCGATTATTCGTTCTGATCTCGAGACTGACTGCGGAGGTCTGGGGAAGAAAGCCAAGTCTTTACATGTGCTAGTATGTGCGGTATATACATTAAATTTTCGTTTGACTCTGTTTAACAAAAGAAATTGGCTTTCTGTAACTTTCCAACAATCCAATATCCACTCTCGTACTTTATTTGTTTATTTTAAACACAATCGCTCGTGCCACTTTTTGCTACGAACCACAAGTGCAACACTATGAAATCCTTCCTGAAGAGGCTGTCTGAAAGCGTGTGCCGAAAAAAATCACTATTTGGACGATTATGGCATTTCGCCTCCCTCTATGATGGCCGACTTTGAGTGTGGCCGTTTGAAACAGCTGTAAAAGCTTTATCCTTCAGATGGTGTTGGACAACAATCAGTTGTGGTCGTACTGGGCAGCTTCCAAAAACTGTGTGAGGTAGAAGGATGCTACTGGCTTCCACTATGGCTGCTGGTGTGTTTTAATGCTTAAGAGCATGTTGTTTGGGCATAACCAGCTCAATTAGGGCTTTCAATGGAAAGTTTTATTTACGCACTTCGGTATCAAAAACATGCCTCGAAGGGCTTCTCTGAACAATGTGCTGCACTGTAAACGCACTGAACATTATGGTTGCTTGTTTTACTGTGATCATTATCTTCCTCCCCAACACCTGTTGTGGCTTTACAGTTTATTTCACTCTCAGGCAAGATGGCGGTTCATCGAAGGAAGCTCAACCAGAAAAGCACCGTTTATTTCTTTACATCATAATGAACAAGGTTGAAAAAGAGAAGTGCTCTAATCATTGATCCACATTTTCTGTAAGTTTCTTATTACTTATTATTAGCCAAAAGAAGTACAACATTAATGCCACATTTCTACTATCGTCTAAATTTTGTTTAGAATTAACTCATCTATGTTTATTGGGCCACTGAGGCCTCAGTAAACTCACAGACACAATGTACAAATCCTTACAAATGAAGTTCAGAAGCCTGCCACATATACAGCACCGTATGGCCCTTTTCATTGATCATATTTTGGAAAGCATCTTTGGCACCTTCTGACATTTTTGGGCAATGTTCCTCTGCTGCAGATGCAGGCTGCTGCACTTGAAGGCGATGTCTTTGATCTGTCAGCCTCAAACTTGGCAATAAATCTTCAAATACAGTTGTGTAAGCATTAACCTTCCAAGGACTGGAACACAATGTAATGTGATACGGCTCTGCACACCTTAGGTATCTGAATGAGGCTTCTAGAGCTTCTCCATGAGCCGTAAAGACCTAAATTTGTGGTAAATCTACTACTACTATCATTGTTGTTAATTGTAATGTTGATATATTGTGCAAAGTTGAAATTGCATCATTGCAGTAACTACAGTGTTAAATGTGCAACACTGTTTTTTGGCATTAGCTTGAGTCACAGTCATCACATCACGTCCAGGCAGTGGTGGACTCGGGCTGTGTGAGGGGCAGGGGAGAAGATGAGGTGGTGCACCAGCACACAGAAAGTCATGATGCACTTACTGTGAAACACTTACAAAGCCTCACTAGGATGGAAACTGTTTCATTATGTGACATAGATTTGAAGTGTACCTGCTACACCTCTATAATAACATGTTATATCTACCATAGGGGCATCCAAGAGGGCACGTTTTTCAAACATGGGGGCACTGTTCACCCAATGCCCCAGAGTCCCCAAAGGCCACTTAAAAACATAATAGTTTTATAGAATAGAACACAGGTGTAGTTATTAACATTAAATCTGTATTCCATTCAAGTGTCTCAGTAAGTCATGACAATGAGCAAGCAAGCATGAGCAACACCAGGACCCTGAAACTGAAGCAACAAAATGAAGTTCAGCCATCAATAATTTTATTCATACCTGTGATTTTCTATCACAGGTACTGCCAGTCCAATAGCAGATAGCGTGTCAGTGTCACCTTGGCGTGAGAAGTGCACGTGAATATGAAGGTGGAGTACCAACAGGGGGTGATAATGATGGCAGCAAATGACGAACGTAGTATTAAGAGCTACAAAATCAGCATTATGGGATGTATCGGGTGGATGGATGAAACACAGGATTTTCACGTGTAAAACCAAAAGTCAGTGTTGACTTATTTTAACTTCTGTACACAAGTTAACTTCCATACTGTACTCAACTTAATTCATGTACGTAACGTGTGTACGTCTGTAACCGAAGTGAACTTACATCATAGTAACTGAAATTACGTACGTTACTGATCTGAAACACAAATTTTCATATTTCACTGTTGTGTGAAGTCATGATTCAGCCACTAACAACAAGAGCAATATTGAGTTCTTTATCAGATCCGCTACATTTGCAGCGTTTTGGCAGCATTACTGCGAGAAGATACAAACATCTTACAACGCAGTATTCAGGGCACAGACAGCAGGACATCACATTTAGTGTAACAGGAGACTGCAGGACACCGAGGAGACCATGAACAACTCATACAACATATGAAAAGGATTACATATGATTCCCTCCACAACACAGCTCCGTAAAAAGCTGCTTTATGTTCACTCAATGTTTAAGAAAACCAGATGATCCAGATGTAACTCAT
Organism: Chelmon rostratus; assembly: GCF_017976325.1. Lineage (NCBI taxonomy): Eukaryota > Metazoa > Chordata > Actinopteri > Chaetodontiformes > Chaetodontidae > Chelmon > Chelmon rostratus. The sequence continues at coordinate 25,207,025 of NC_055663.1, forward strand.
CAAAAACGTGTGCTCGTGACGCTCCCTACATTCGACAGAATTAAAGTATGAAATTTGCCTCTTCTCACGGAGGATGCCTCACATCTTTCAGAGATGTCTCCTTTTAGAAACCAACTCTTCGCATACAGTATATACGTCCCACAAGCAATCACTATGTGCACTCATGCAGCATGGCACGCAGTACTGTGCATGGCAAAAAAAATGTCCCCTCGAGCAGCTCATACAGGCCAGCGTTCAGATCAACTTAGAACGATGCTTTCCTTGTGATTACAGGGGGAAAACACACAGCATGTTTCAGTTAGAATAACTCCACCTGTAGGGCTTTTTTCAGATGATTTGAATCGGAAATTATTTTACCACACTGACATATTATTTACACATTTTTAAGGAAATGGTGATTGTCAGTCAGCCATAGACTAAACACCACTGACTATTTATTTTTGCAGATTGCAGCCAGAGAAATGGATGCTGACGACGGAGCGAAGTACCATCTGATGTTGTAGAAAAAGTCTTCCTTCTCTAACGTGGGTCCATTTTCAGCAGAGGTTCAAGTCTTTGGAAGCTGTCCAATCCTCTGTCAGTCTGACTAAGCTGCAGAGTTTTAGATTGGAGTGGGGATGTGCTCACCAGCTGTGAGATTAAGGGGAACTGATCGATGGCCTTTCTGATTGGCTCTCGCGGTGTCCCAGCAGCATCCAATCCCCTTGGTTTGGATGATTGTCCTCAGTCGAGCCAAAACCAATTCTTCCTCCACACAGGGGCCAAATAAGATCACTGACCTGAAGCTACAAGGCCACGCTTGGAGGTTCCGTCTCCATCCGTCTGCGCACCTCATCTCTCTGGAAAAAACCGAGACAGACAAAGAGGAAGAGGGAGGATGAGGGTGTGGAGGCAGGATCATATTAGAGTTTAAATGAAGAGCGTTTTGCACCATCACAGATTTCTCCTTGTTTTCTTTAATGTGTATTTTCCTGACATCTTTGTCATTAAGTGCTAATGTCAGCGGCGTTTCTGCACTGCTCGCTCCAGAAATTACCTGTCAGTCAAACTCAGTAGGTGGCACTGTGATGTCTTTTTCCTTAGATTTTCCGTTCAGCCTCTGTAGATGGAGCTCTTTTCCTTTTCTGTTCACGGCGGTTCACGGCTGCTACTGCCAACTACACAGTTCCTCTATCGAGTCAAAGCAAAATGCTGTTGCTGCTGCTGGAAATGTAAAAAGCATGATTCCTCCACGATTTTATTTCAGTCTTTCATGAGCCTCACAGGGAGTAGAAATGCATCTCCAACTAAAAACATTCCAGGCCTTATAACTAAAATGCACGCAAGGTGGTATAAGCTGCATAAATAAATGATTCCATGTGATGACTGTGAGTGTAATGGAGACTTGCAGTAAGGAATAATCACATGATGGAGCTGAATAAAGTGTTTGCTTCATTCACGGATTCCAAACAACTGCCAAAAAGACTCCTGCAGAGAGCTTTCATTTGCCACCTGTGCTGCGATGATGATGAACATGAGGAGGCTGCTATCTTCTCTTCACCAAACATTCCCTCCTTGTATGTGTGAAAGAGGCACTGAGCAATCAGAAGGGACAATTTGATCAAAAAAATTTAATTTAACTTGCATAAGCTGCCAGATTTCATGCTTTCTTCAGTCTGTACGGGAAACCTGCGCTTTACTGTGTCTGAACTGTAGTGGAGTAACATGCTGCTGATTTGGCACATGCAGCCTAATTGAAATATGTCAAAAGTCGAGTAAATAGTCATTTACATGCATTGACGCATATAAGATTGAAGACAACAAACTATGTCCAATATAATAGAGGACTGTGTCCAATAGCAACAGAAGAGAGAATCAGGCCTGGAGATACCTGAGAATGATTAGAATAATATAAAGTAACGGCAGACAAAACCACAGCTATAAGATCCCCAGTTCGATCCCGCCTGGGATCTTTCTGTGTGGAGTTTGCACGTTCTCCCTGTGCAGCGTGGGTTTTCACCGGGTTCTCCGGCTCCTACAGTCCAAAAACATGCTGAGGTTAATTGATAATTCTAAATTGCCCCTAGGTGTGAATGATAGGTGTGCGTGGTTGTTTGTCTGTATATGTAGCCCTGTGGTAGGCTGGCGACCTGCCCAGGGTGTCCCCTGCCTTCGCCCGAGAGACGGCTGGGATAGGCTCCAGCCCCCGTGACCCTGCAAAGGATTCAGTGGTGTATAGATAATGGATGGATAATTTCCTTGCTTAAGCAGGTTCTAAGAATTGCATTTGTAATTTACACACCTGTGATCAACTTCAATTGATGGGTTTTATTTATTGTGCTTGTATTCATCCTGTGTATTTGTGTTTTTATTGTGCTTGTATTTATCCTGTGTTATTTGTGTTTTACCCGCTCTGTAAAGTGTCCTTGAGTGTTCTGAAAGGCGCTTCCAAATAAAATGTATTATTAATATTATTACCTGCCTTCCTCTTTACATAATGCCAGCTCAAATGAGGGTTTAACCAGGAGCAAACTTTCTGGAAGATGAGATCTGGGCAATGGTAGAGGAGACTGAAACCAGACAACACGTATTGTTCGTTGGGCTGAATAGTGGGCTGACAAAGTCAAACACGCAGCTTTGGTGTGAACGAGGCGGATCACAAAGACACTGATATTAAAAAGAAATGGTCTGAAGAAAGAGTGGCCAGACATAACTGCAGCAATAAAACTAAGGACTGTAGGTCTGCTAATTCCTCACACCTTTATTTGATCATTCCTATCATGCTGTTCAGTAGATTCACCACAGGCTTACATGCTTGTGTCCCAACCTGCAGTACCCATAATGACCAGCAGGGAAATCACTGACATCAAGTCTAGATTTTGCTTAAAGATATAAATAATGTTTTTCTGTTTAAGTCATACCTGAATTGATTTGCCCCTGGCTAAAATCCTACATAAGCTATTGGCAAACAATGAACACATTTTTAAAATACTTTTTGCAGCTGGCATGAAGACCACAACTTGGAAATGGCTGCAGGTGAACCCTCAGTCAAAGGACGAGTGGAGTGCAATTGAATAAGAGAAATAAACAGTGTGGTGAAACTGACCTTTACCACAATGCAATGATCAATATGTAGAATGGACGAATTACATGTGCCTATAAAATGTAACACTGAGGGACTTTGCACATTGAACTTTATTTTCCTTATTAGTTTGCACATTCGGTTTTGATTTGCACTCCGAGAGCTCTATCGTATCTTAATTCTATTTTATTTTTTATCTGTTTTATTTTTATCTAGTACAGTTAGACAGTAGAACAGATTTTTCTTACCCTTAGGTCAACTTTGTGTAAGCTACGTGTGTTTTGTGATATATGAACTGCTGCTGCAACAATGCCTTAGGAGATCAATAAAGTAGTCTATCAACCTATAACAAACATACTGTGTATCACTGAAAGATCCTGTTCCTGTGCAAGTGTTATGTTGCCAATGTCGGTGCATTCTTTCTGCCTGAAAATATCAGTAAACATAAATTTGAAAGTAAAGATGTTCGTTTGACAAACACATTTTAATCTAAAGTCAGCATGTTAGATTTCAGCGTTCAGCAGTTTTCAGATTAAATGTTGAATAATCTCACCCTCACTTGCAGTGTGCAGGAGTGAAGCCGTCAGCCTCCCAACTGTTTATATTTTTGAGGTCTTTTAGATCTAGTTTAAACTGTGATTGACCCTTGAACCCCGAGGAACCCGTCACATTTTCTCTCTCGAGGCTTATAAAATACCGTTTCTCTCCACATTCAGGATTTACTATGGGTGATTAATTAAAAGACATACCTGTGTAAATGAGCAGGGACACACATTGGATGCAAAATGCATCCACACAGGTCACGAGGGGGCACTGAATAGATTGATTTATATGGTATGACCTTTAAAGCCACCAGCTCCACCTAACTGAGCACCTCTGGGAGATTTAGGAGCATCGTGTTAAACAGGATTTTCCACCATCATCATGAAAACATCAGCAGAGTCACCTCATGTTGGTTCACCTTTAACTAAAAACAATTAAAAACCAAATCTGACATGTTCACTCTTTTCCCACTTTATGTATTCATCGCTATTCTTTGAATGGATTCAGTCATTGAGGTAAAAAGAGCACATCATTGTGATGTTTTGATAACTGTGCTGCCATCTGCTGGGTACTTCAGGAATATTTGTTTTATAGGCCAAAATTCAGTATGATAATGGTGCATTTCTCACCTCTCCTGCCTCCAAACCATCTATTTTTAGCAGCTACACACAGGAAATTCCTCTTTTCTGAAGGCTTTAGAGAAATGCCTGCTCTCATGGTCGTCTAATCAAAGTTAAGCTCAAAGCAGAGCAGAAGCTCCTCTGAAGAACGAGAACGGGCATCTTATTAAGCAATGTTGAACTTTAATTTCCTCTGGAACATCCGATGTTTGTACTGTATTTACAAACGGAACATTCATCTACACAACGCTGCATATGTGAGCTTGTTTTTTCACGATGTGTGGGACATCCTCTCTTCACAGCATCATGGTGACGTAACTGGATTTAAAAAGAACAACAGCTCAGCATTAAATGAGTTCATGCCCTGCACTGATGTGCGTTAGCAGGCTTTTTTTTTCCATAAAGTTTTACAAAGTTCGAAAGTCTTCAGTTCACATTCAAGATATTGTTCAAATCCTTGGATTCCATGAAAAGAGCAAATAAATACAATAATTAATATATACACAATATAAAACGGTTACATACATTTTTGTACTGGTGAATGAATTTAAATGATGCCTTTAATCACGGCTACCATAGATAGTATAACATATTACAGTCAACGGTATAGAAATCAGATACGAGAAAACACTATGGCTTCCAAAGAGTAGCATTACTAGAAAAAATTATAAAATATATGTAGTAATGTTCATTAAAGTGTCAGTAAAATGCATTAAAGTTGGCTTTTGCCCTCACCTAAAGCATTATAAATCCTATAAAACTGAAGACACATTTGTCCCCACATAACACTGCAGACAGACATTAGATCTGTGAAGTCACAGCAAACAGCAGGGACAGCTAGTGACCCTGAGTTCACAACTTGAGCACTCTGATTCGGGACTTCCAGAAGAAACCTTGGTGGAGAAAAGTTGGCTCGGGCTGAACATTTCACTGTCACAAGCTAATCAGCAGCTTTTCAATCTTGCGCTCCTCCGTGTTGTGATAAACGGTCACGTCTGATGAGGATGGAGGAGAAGCTGATTACAGCCAATCAAAGCTTCCCAGTCAGGTTTCATATGAATAACTGCAGTCGTGATTAGAAAGTGGCTGCTGATGCCAACAGTGAAGATCTGCTGTAACACACCGTCTGTATCAAAGCATGCGAAGTCGTGGCCCTGGACGACCCGAGTCTTCATTATGCGGTCTTTGATGGGAAGATATTCACTGATTTTAGTCAGAAATTTCAGTTTTATGGCACATTTCTGCAAAGTTTAACTGAGAGAAGATAAACAAACACTGATTTGAGAGATTTGGCTTATTTTGGACCATGTGAGCTAGTTTAGACTGTGCTTGATTGACATTTCCCTCACAGCTTTGTGGCTCAACTTAGCCTTTCATGACCTCTCATAAATTCCAGGATTATAAGATTAAGTGAAACATCCTGTGTAGGTTTGCAGGACTTTTAAATGGAATACTGCATAGAATCATTTTGTTAATACTCAGAAAGGTTCAGCATTTTTGATATGCAGTGCTGAAACTCAGTACTGACACTGCAAGGGTAGGAGAAGGTACAGTTCTCCTCATTTAAGACTCTTATGACCCATTAAAATAAGCAACTTTTTTTTTTTTTTTTTTGCATTTGTTTGCTTTACATTTGAATTTAAGTGAAAAAGTCTGAATAAAAACAGAATTTTGACCCAGCATGCAACTTATTGTCCAGTTCCCTTTAACATGGGCCCACACACAACATCCCAGTCCCTCCAGTTGGTCATCTTTCACTGGGACCATCACACTGACTTCCTCCTTTTGCCGAACACATTGTTGATGAGCTTGGCCATAGACTTGGAGCCGCTATAGCGCCGTCTGTCGGCTCTGTACTTGAGATGCTCCATCACCTGCCGGATGAGTTGGGTGAAGAGGTTGGCGATGTCCTGGTAACTCTCGGCCGCTGAGACCTCCTGGAAGTGGCAGCGGTTCTCCTGAGCCAGGCAGCGGCCCTCGTCTTCGCACACCTGCCGGGCGTGACACAGGTCCTGTTTGTTACCCACCAGACACACGGGAACCTCCGTCTCCCTGAAACAGAGACGTGTCAGTGCGGACTGGTGAGATGTATATCACAGATGTCTGCAGTCTTTATCTACATTAAGAAGTACTGATCAATGACTAACATTTATCCATATCACTGACTGGATAAATCTCTTCCCTGCACGTTCTCGGGATGCTTTGGCACCTAACAGGCAGCCTGATGGATTTTTCCATCGGGCTGAATTTACTGGATGCCTGTTGGTTTGCAGTGAACCCCTCACATGTCATCATGAATCATTTATCAGTTTGGGTTTGTCAGGCCCAGGCAGGACTCACAGCATTCCTGAGGATCCCTGTTCAGCTTCAAAGACGGCAGAGCAACGACACTCAGCTTTGCTTTGTTTTCCCAGCGTGTTCGCAGCGCGATCGAGTAATATTCTGATGCTGTGAATGATTCCGAGCGTTTCATCGCCAACAAACATTTTTAGACGCTTTACTTGGATGATTTGAATGTTTTTGCTGCAGCTGAAGCATTACTTTATGATTAGAAAATTAAAGTCAAACTGGCATATTTGCCAAGCTAAAAGCAGGACGGCTCCTCAGGAATGTAACCAAGTAAATTTACTCAAGTACTGCACCTAAATACACATTTGAGGTATTTGTACTTTACTTGAGTCTTTTTCTTTCCACGCCACTTTCAGCTTCTACCTCTTTACATTTCAAAAGGAAAATATATATATATATATATATATATATATATATATATATATATATATATATATACATGGAAGTTATTTATCCTGAAACTATTTCTTCGGACTTTTCAGTAGTTTTGTGCCCCTGTATTTATTTTTAAACACTTGTCGTCCTGTTTTTACCCTATATTTTTGGCACACACAGTGGGACTGTGAGAAACAATATTTCGATCCCTCTGTGTGTCCTGTACATTCGGTGAAACTGACAATAAAGATGACTTTTGGACTTTGAATGAAACTGCCTAACAGTATATACAAGTACAGCTGAAAAGATTAGTTGATGAATCCATTAGTTGATTGTCAGAAAAATTGCTACTACTACTACTAATAATAATAATAAAAATACTAATAATAAGAATAATCTAATGATATATATAATATAATAACAAAAGTAACAGAGGACATTTTTCTGTATTTACTTTCAATACTTTAAATACATTTTCTGATTATATTTAATTACTTTTACTGAAGTAACCTTTTCAATGCAGGACTTTTGCCTTTAACATGGTGTTTTTACAGTGTAGTATTAGTGCTTTTACTTAAGTACAGGAGCAGAAAACTTCCTCCACCACTGTAAATAAGAGTAAGTAAACTGAAAATAGAATTCGTATCCATGCTGTCTCTATTTGCTGCTGGTCTACACTTTCAGCTACAAAAGGTTTTCACTCATGAACAACAGCAAAGATTTGTTCGTCAGATAGCTTTCAGTCGGTATCCTCAGTTGAACTTTAAAACACGTTCATTGTTGACACGTTTCAACCCAAATCTTATCTAACCTCGTGTTGAGCCCCACATGACACCTAACTTGCAAATTTGAGAAAACATTTGCAGAAGCTATTCAGCTTCAGTATACGATCCAGTTCACGTAACCTCATCCAGCTCGGGGTTTGTGGAAATAGTTTGAAACAGCAGGCCAGCAGCTGCTCGGCTTCTGTCCACGTCACAGTAAAATAACCTCATTGTGCTCCTGACCCTTTGCAGTTGTCCACGCGCGCCTCCCGAATCTGCCGCAGGATGTTCTTGGCGTTGATGAAGGAAGTGCGGTCGCTGATGTTGTACACCACCACGAAGCCATCTGCCCAGTCCACAGGCTCCTCCAGTATACACCTGGCCCCTGAGCTCTGCCAAGGTCAACACATGCTTTTATTTTGGCATCACACTGTGCAGATTAAATCCAGGTTCCATACAGTCCTGCGTGGCTCGTTTTCACTGGGACAGATTCGACCAGGTCAAGCAAATGTTCTTTGTGTCATTTAGTAGATATTAATTTTGCTAGTTGTGGCTGCTGACATCCATTTCACTGTGACTTTAAACCAGTGGTAACCATAGCAACAGTGCTTTTTTTGTTGTCATGTTACCAGATAATTCAAGATGCTCAACAGGACTTAATCATGAAGTAATCTGACAACAACAAACCTTGAAAAATCACAGTTTTAACACTTTTTTCTGCTATAAATTGTCTGAATATCGAAAGTAACAAACTGCCCTCAGTTGTTTTGTTCCTCGAGGTGTTTTTAGCCGCCATAAATGATGTTAAAAAGTTATGCAATTTAATTGGAATTTCTCACAGTTTTCATTACATCTTATCCTATATGCAATATGTGTGCATTACTGTTGTCCCACTTATTCCAGAGCTAGACCTGCTGTTCTTGTTAGCCTGAACAGCAGCAGCGTGCAGACACGTGCAGAGTGAGAACAGGACTCGGTTGATGTGACCTTGAGGAGGAGTAAACAGCGTAGGAAAGGACAAGGGGCCCGAGGACATGTCTGAGCCCTCGAACAGCGATGCCTCAGCACTGTAAAAGCTCATTTATCCCGTCCTCTTTATTGACTCCATAGCTTCTTTAGCAGTCCAGGTCAGAAGGGCAGGCCTTCGACTCAGTGTTTCTTATGAAAGGCTGGAGTTACAGTCAGTTTAACCGACAAAGACAATGACCGGCTCCTGTTCTGCTGAGCCAAGGAGCATTCCAATAAAATACTAACCCTGTAGTAAAAGGCCTCTCAGGTCTTTGGTCTTGTAGAAAGAGAAGTAAGCAGGTTATATGGCTCTTTTCTTCAAAGAGACAGCCATTGGCACACATCGCCTCAGGATACTCTCATAAACCCTTTAGATTCCCAACTTAACGTGCTGTACGGATCGTACACGTGCCGGCCCAAGGTAAATACCTGACCACGGTTCATTCAAGGTCATGGGCATGTGCTGCAGCTTCCCCAGCACACTGAAAACCAGACAGTGTTTGCTGTTGTTACATGAAACGCTTGCAGCTCTGAAGTCAGAAATAATTGTCTTTTCACCTCAGCTGAAGGATTGCATCAAAAATTCTACCATACTTGGGCTTGAAGAAGTCTTTTGAACACGGCGGATTGATTTAAAAATAATGCTTAAGCTTCTCTTGGCCCTTGACATTTTGGAGACAGCTGGTTTTCTCCCGACGCAGATGATTTTATCGACATTTTTTAGCAGCAGTGATATTGCCAGAGGTAAAATAAATATCGACTTAGGTCTGACCTGTAAGAGATGATTACCATAAGTCAAACAAAATGCTGGAATATGAACTTTCATATGGATGGCTTTTAGTGTGTTTTCTTGAAGAGACATAATTCATTATTCATTTGGTTAACTTAGACATTCTCAGGGTCATCCATGCATTAAGCGCGAGGCAAAAAAACAAATTGAGTCGATTTCCAGTCCGCCTGATGAAGTGTAAGAGGAGAGCAAAGACCTCAGAACAGGAAGAGGTCTGCAGCTCTGCTTTTCTACTAAAAGGTTTTGGAAAATATATTACAATATTAGGTGTGTTAGTGATATGTTTTACCTGAGAGCAAGGGTCAAAAACTTCCAGGTTCAGCTGCCTGCCATCGATCGACAGCCTTTTATGGTAGAGGGAATCTGCAACAGGAATAGAAACAGCGAGAAACCTATTAATTGATTAAAATATGGCCTGATGGTAGAGGGTGTTTTGCATTCTGTTTTTGCATTGCTTTTTTTTTTTCATTCAAATTTTTATTTAAAACAAAATCATAACAAATCTTACAGCACATCATGTAAACAATTTCTTCCTGTTTTTCCATTTCCTCAATGGTAACAGAAAATTCACATAAAAATAGAGTTCAAATAAAATAAAACAATCAAAATATGACCCCTGACGTACACCGAGGTAGCATTGGAGGTACAAGAACAAGGTCTTAACTTAAAGGGGTGCTACCACCTTCAATATGCCCCTTATTACTAAATACAGAGTAAAATTGAATAATGAAACAGAATTTAAATGTGAGAAAGGGTCAAAGTAGAAATATATAAGATAATAAATAAAAAAATAATCATCATAATAAATAAATAATAATCTTTAATTGAAATACTAATTAAATGAATAAATAATCAATGAGAGAGAGGAAAAAAAAAATAATAATAATAATATGAGTGATGGCCCAAGTCTACCTACCTGAGCACACTGCATTGCTTTTTTTAATCATAGAAATATGCCATACCATTTTTTTTTTAACCAGTCATGTTTACGTTTTGTGTGTTTGTTGTTACCTTTTTCTCCTCAGGTGTGTGAAAGGTGTTACTTTAAGTGAAAAACCCACAGAGAATAACCACCCGACTCTGCAGGTTCCCTCAGCTCTGCAGAGCATTTCAGCATCTTTCATCTCATTGTTTTGTTGGTTTGTTCATTCTCACTTATCAAAGTGGAGGATTTAGCAGCCAAAGAGCCAGATATTTCCCTCAAGAGTTGGTGGAGAGAAAACAGATCTTAAAGGAGATTAAATGCTGGCTAGGCTGGCCAGAAATACAATTAAATGCAATCTGTTGCTCCTTTGTTGTGTTCTGGTTAATATATGAGTGCTTGCTAACATGTTTTCCACAACTTTATAATGAAAATATGTCAGTGTTGTATTTACAGCTTGTTCCAGTGTCCAAGTGGTGCAAAAAATCAATTAAAATGATTAATAAGATCAAATATGAGAAACCATGAAATAGATGTGCATTAGAATATGGAATTCACTGTTTTAATCTTTCTAAAGCTGTAATCATTTTGAATTATGTTGCACACAGAAGTTATCCTGAATGTTAATCTCATGGATGCTCAGGGGAAATGTATGCACCGCTAAGTGACTAAATAGCAACATCCATGATGTTTGAAGATAAACGGCTCTCCGGGACCAAAACCAAATCCAAATCAAGCCACAATCATCATCACCAGATCTGGAAGCACTTACTGGCATTTGAGGCATATTCACCAATGAAGCGCCTGGTCAGGAACCGCACAAGGACAGCTGGAGGAAACACACGAAATGAATAACAACCAAATGAATCATGGCATCATTAAGCTCTCATCCCTCACAGGTGGCAGCAGCAGGGGGGAAAATGAGCCTCATTCAGTCAGGCAGGCGAAACTCGGTGCCAACAGTCTCCGGGACCAGAGCAGTGAAACCGTAGCCTCACATGAAAGAGGCTGCATGGCTTTTCTGGAAGCCTGCGTGCATATTTGGCAAGCTGAATAGTTATATTTCCCTCTCTGCTTTGCCTCCAGACTGAGAGCTACACATAAAACTGACCACACACTATCAGTTTCAATCAAGGACTGAAGTTTCAAGTGCTGAACTCTGAAGCCTTTTGCTTATGGTGGCCACAAGCATCTGAAGAGGTTCTACACTTATGCTACAGGGACACACAAATATGCAATAGCAATTCTTTTCCTCACACTAATATTGATATATTCAGACAGCAAAACAACAAGACAATGAGAAACATGCAGCGTAGCAACAGGAAGAACAGCAAAGAGCAGAGAAACATATTAAATGGACAAATGTGCCAAGCGGCCTCTAGACTGCCTCTCACTGCCAGGCAGCCAGTATAGAGACATCCCATTGTTTTATGGACCCTGAACACAGCACAGAGCCACTCTTAAACAGCACCACAGAAACTGAACACTGATAAACGCAACAAGACCCCAAGCAGCAACACGGGTCCTAGAACTCGCCCCCCTTTGCCAGCGATTTTGAATAAAATCTGGAATGTGTTAGGCCGTGCACATTTGAGATATGGTCACATAAACCGCTGAACGTCTTGGAAAATAAGTTGGTGGGATCTTTGGTGGTGGTTGAGCCACTGCAGATCTTTTTCACTTATTCCATATGTAAACAAAGAGCAGGCCTAAGTGGCACCAACCGTCAACACAATACAGCAAAGCCAGAGTAAAAAGCTTCATCTAGTTAATTACAAGATAAACAAAAGCAGTGGCTCCCTGAAAGCAGAACGCACTGATTCACATTGATCAGACCTCAGTGTGTTGTGTTTTCATTTTTCCATCCTTGAAATCGGCTCTGACAGATGAGTTTTAATTTAACAAAGTTCTGCCAAAATAATCTCATTATTTCCGTTCAATTTCAATATGGAGCCAATAGACTTTTTGTTTGTTTGCTTATGTAACATGAAACCGAAGCTCAGTGAAAAAAAAAGGTCTTTCACTACTGTTAGCATGAAGTCTTTATCTTCCAGAGACCACGAGATGTGGTTGAACACTCTGGGGGGGAAAGTGGTCAAAAGAGGGGGCTTGTTTCAGTTGATGGCTTTTTTTTTTTTTTTTTGACAAACAACTGTTTTGAAGTTCAACAATGAACTTTTCCTGCTTAGTTGCCAGCTAGCTAACGGACAGTTAGCTAGTTAGCAAATGGTTTACCAAGTGGCTTCAAGTGGCGCTGCCTCATTTTTAAGTCTCTACATCTAGTTTACATTACATCTAGTTTGTAGTTACATCAAGTTTCACACACATTGATCCAAAGATCTTCTCTCTTCTCTCTTCTTTGAGATGGTTAGCCTGAGTTAAATGACAGAAAAAGGAACACATATACTGTGGGACATTGCTAGCTAACAGAGCTGCTAGTTTGGATGTGTTGTAGTGAGCATGAGGCTATCAGTTCACCTGAGCATTAACTAGTCCATCTGATCTTTGGTCTTTGGTGCAGTGTCCTAAATGTTCAAGGAAACCTTCTAGAATAAATCTCTATAGCATCCATACACAATGAGACACTGAACCTGAGCTGTTTTACCTTCTATTTACATCTATAATTCAACATACAGTCACTGACTGTTGGTGAAGCCTCTGATAAGACTAGATCCACCAAAATGTAGGATTTTAACATATACAGACCAAATTAATGCATAAAAAATCACTTTCTATGTTTTTTAACCCACAACCTCAGAAGACAGTGTGTTATTCCATCAAAACAAAGAGTGAGGTTGTGCTGTAGGCAGCAACACCCTGACCTTAAGTTTAATATGCGTGTCTGGAGGGGAAACCAAGTTGTCAATTAATTAATTAGTCAATGTGTAGAAAGTTAACCTGCCACCATTCTTATTTTTTCAAGCAAGCATTCTAAATGCTGCTATTCTCACTAGAAAGTGAACATCTTTGGACTGCTGGCTGGACAAAATAATAGAAATTAGTGCACCACCTTGAACTTGATGGACATTTTGCGATGCTTTGTTGACCAAACGATTAATTGACATGAAACTATAAGGAATATAACATAATCTTGAGTTGCAGCCTAAGTTTCCAGTGTGCTGCCCTCCAGCCGTTCACAGAGGTCCCAAGACATTATGTGAAATGTATCTGATCAACAGTGAGGCTACTTTTCTGGTAGCCTGCTACACTTAAAATATATACTACCTGCTTAGGAATTCTTACTCAAAAAGACATTGAAACTGTATAAAGAAGATTTCCAAGCCTGAATCTGTGATATATTCTGCACCAAAAAACATCATCGTTTGAAAAACACTGCACTGAAGTGTTGGAACAAAAAGAAAGCAACAAATTGAACTTTTATAGACAGTACAGAGATGTTGGCTGGTGTTTTTTCTCTAGCTGTTTGAGTTAAACATCGCTTCCATCCACTCACCTGATTTCCCAGCCCCCGGACTCCCCAGCAGGGCCAGCTTGATGTCGTTCATGCCTGTGCTCTGTCAGGTCCTCAGATGGCTCTCCGGCTGCAGCTCTGTGTTGTGTCTGGTATCTGGGTTAGCGTCGGCACACTAAGTGCTCCTTACAGTCCGGCCTGGATGGGAGTGCAGGACTGCCCCCCTCTCTTCCTCTTCAAAGGGCTGTTTCACTTTTTAAAGCCCAGTGGAGAGGAGAGTGGGGGAGAACAAGCGCCCCCTTCTTCTCTCTCTTTCTGTCTGTGTGCCAAGCGCTCCTTTCCTCTGTCACACCTATCCTTTCTCTGTTTTCTCCCTCTCCTGCATCCTACATAACTCTCTCACCCCTCTTTCTTTCCACTCAACCCATCTGTTTTCCTTCTTTCTTTCCTCTCCTGTGACTATATATCTCTCTTTTTTCTGTCGCTTCCCCCTCTTACAGAGAGGTTACTCGAAGGTCACGGCTGACTAAACCCATTGTGCTGTTCCAACTCTGGCACTGTAACTGTAGTCCGGCTGCCATCTATGGACATTTGTGTTATCATAGTTTAGTGCTATGGAAGCCCATTCCAGCCCGGAAGAGAAGGTTAATTGATTAAATGAGTCCACAAACACAGAAAATACACATTTAAGACAAAATTGCAAGAATATAGGTTCAATTCAAGCAACCACGTCTTTTGGAAATTACATTTACATAAAACTCACCTGCAACAGCAAACAGATTCTGAGATAAAAAGCCATCTGAAACATGTTTTTTGTCAGCCTAATGAGGAAACATTTTAAGAAACATATTTAGAAAACCACAAAAGCTGCAAAATCAACGTTCACTGACAAGCTATTTAATTTGCTTTTCCCATCTGTCTGGAATATCTGCACTTCAAACTAAAAATCTAGCAGCCTAGCAACTAAAAACTAGGCTTTTTATGCTTTTAATGTTGTAATAGGTCAAAATTTTGTACTAGTTATTCAAATTATGTGATTTATGGATACTAAATCCCAGTTATCAGACAGTAAGTCAAATCACTTTTGAAGAAAACATCATAAGATAGTTGTTACTTAAGGCCCGCTAATAATTCTAATAAAAACAATCAACATTTTGACTTATTATCTGTTGACTAGCACCTAGTATCTCTCTAAAATCTCATAGTTTTTCTTTGAAAGTACAAAAAAAAACAGAACATCATGCCGCCCAGATTACGTTTTCAACATAATGAGAAAATGTTGTTGATGAAAGTCAGACAAGTTGCCAAATAATCATTAACATATCTACAAAACGTTCACACCAACTTGTTGTTTTTCTATGATACTGACTCATGAAGTACAATATCCACGAGTTGTAGCTTATGTATGATTAATGTTTTTTGTGGTGAGGCACCCAACGCATGTTTTTGGAGATTGTAGAAAGATTGTCATCTTAGTTAAATATTGAACAAGTCAACGGCGACTTGAAGCACAAGACCAGTTGTGTGAGGACACAACCACATGTGGGACCTGCACTTTGTATTGACTTAATAAGTACAAAATTATAACTTAGCTGCCTAGAATTTTTATTAATTATCATGAGGTGTTTTTTTTTTTTTTTAAACTGTTTTTTCTTTTTTCTGTCAGAAATGGCCCTTCATATTATCTGGCTTCCTTTTTGTTTCCTCAGGTGCTGGAGTTGTTATTGATCTCTTTGCGATAAGATCTGGCTACTTCCCTCTGACTCCAGCGCTCATAACATTCTGGCTTCAAGGAGAGTCATTTCATTGAGACTGGTCGATGGATTTTAGTGAAGGGAATGCAGTGATATTATGGGGAAAAAATGCTGATGACTTCAGTTATGTACTTGAGTCACAGCTCACCGGACCGAAGCAATATAGTTAAGCTAAGTGACTTTGAGCGCAGCATAGAAGCGAAACCATGAGAAGGCCAGCAATAAAGTCACTGATTAGAGCGTCAGTCATGGTCCTGACATCAAACTGAATCGATTCAGACGAGCAATCCATTTCCCTCAGCTTCAGCCACCACACAACATGTGGCATATGCAGCCAATAAATCACCCTCCAGTAGCTCTGATTTCACACACACACACCCCCGATCCTCTTGCATGCACATTCTGGGCATTTTGGGCCCGTTTCCAAACTGGCTTCATTTGATCTCGCATTTGTTTGCGTGCAAAGTCAGTGACCCTCTTCCAAAAGAAAGTCTTAAATTTACCCTCGACTGTAGAGAGGGTAAAATTTATGACTTGGCCCCCACTTATCTTAACAGCATCTCTCAAAAACACTGTTTTAAGCACTAATTTTGGTTTATTTTAGTGTATTTACATAGTTTCTTTATGATTATAATGGTTGGAATAAATATCCCAAAATGTAGATTTTCCAAATCCAGATCCTTTCAAACATTACATGTGTAAACAAGGCTTTAACAGTATGTTATGCATACAGTACATTATTCCACATGTTAGTCTTCGTATCAAGAAAACAATCAATCAATGAGAGGCTGAAGAACCTCCTTTTTTGGAGTTTGGGCCACTCTCTTCTTGTTGACTTTAAGATCGGGAGTTTGAATACCATAGATAAGGCAAAAGTTGTAAAGATTAAATAAAAACAGCCTGACCTCAATGTGTGCATCTAAATCCATTCATAAAGCACAGCATGCGGACTGGATGGACTTTTGAAATGTTTACTAAATTATGCTCTTTCCATTCGGTGATGTTTAGATATCATATATCCTGCAAATCAGCTCGCATGAGGCAAAATAATTGGTCCCATATAACTTTATGTTTTGGGAGGTCAGATGAAGACTGAAATCACCAACACATCACTTAAATTATTTGACTCAGTCGTCAGAACGGAGGGAAATGTTGAGAGATTAAATATTGCATATTGGGAAAATGTGTTATCCTCAATCATGCCTAATCTCAAACGAGTAAAGTAAGAATTTTAATTAGCCTTGAACGCTGAAACACTTAAGCTTGATGACCTCAATCATCTGCATGCGCTTTGGATCAGAAAAACCGCTACGCTCCGACAACACAAAAATTTAAATAAAATCACTTCTCCTCTCATGCATGTCACCATTAAACGTCTCGATTGACCTCGCTGTTGTAATCAGGAAGTCCTGTGTTTTACTTCCAAGGCTAGTGCACGGTGGAAGGCCCGGCCATCTAAGCTTCTAATCAGGCCGGGAGGGAAAGACCATTTCTCCTGAGCTGATCAACACGTGGCTGTAAGAGGATTTCACGTGGGACAACGTCATGTGACCGCAAAACTGCACACACCAAGAAACACATTATTCTCACCAGCTGCATACACACACACACACACACACGCACGCACACACACAGACGTGCAAAACCTCAACGAATCAACATCAAAGAGCAGCATGGCACATCAGCAGCATCATTACATAACGTCTGTGCACCAGGAATCTGTCTGGAAAGTTTCTGTTTATTCCGTGAAATGAGATTATCTACCAAGTGTGACATGGGAAAAGTTATGTGGACTGAAGATTTCCTCATGGCTGTTAGCCAAACAGGAGATGCCATTTAAAACCGAAATGGTTCCTGTTGCTGATACTGTTGTCGGGATTAAGTGGGTAGCCTTTTTCCAGAGATGTTGGCGACAATAATCATCAGAAGCTGGATTCCAAAAAAGTTGGGACACTGTGTAAAACATAAATAAATGTGATCATTTGTTAATCCCTTTTGACAAAAACTCAATTAAAAACAGCACAAAGTCAATATATTTAATGCTTGACCTCATCAGCTTCATTGATTTTTGTAAATATCTGCTTATTCTGAATTTGATGCAGCAACACGTTTCAAACAAGTTGGGACAGTAGCAACAAAAGACATGGGAAAGATGCGGAACAACACCTGTTTGGATCATTCCACAGGTAAACAGGTTGATTGGTAACAGGTGATAGTATCATGATTGGGTATGAAAGGAGCATCCTGGAAAGGCTCAGTGGTTCACAGTGAGGATGGAGCGAGGTTCAACACTTTGTGAACACATGATTGGATAAAGGAGACTAATACCTGAAGCTGTAGCTTAGCCTAATTTAGCTTAGCTCAGGCCTAGCTTGATTTAACTTGACTTAGCTTTGTAACGTTATGTTACAATAATAATAAAAAATGCTAAATAAATTGTCAGGCAAAGAGAATTGAGGCATGTTCAGCTCACTGTAGCATATAGTTGTCTTATCTTAGCCCTGTTTTGTTCCTGTTGTTTAGTTTGAAGATTAGCTTAACTAATTTAAGTTGGTGATGTAAAAATAACACTAATAAACAAAAAAGGCTCAGTTTTTAATTTTTAATAAAAGAAAGCCCATGTAAGCATGACAAGGTCAAAGGACAAAGTAAACTGGGGAAGCGTTGGTTCATTCTATAGTTGCAGATTAGCTAAACCTTATCTTAACTTTGTTTAGTTAAAGTTGATTAAACTGAGTTAGTGATGTGAAAAACAAATTTGGGCTAGTGCTTCCAAAATCCTCAGTGTGTAAAAACAACAAATTGTCCTACACTGACAAAAAAGTACATTAGGTGAAGCTTGTTTAGTTTAGATTACCTATAGTTAAGTTGTTAGGTCTTTCTTTTCTTGTATCTCAGCTTTAGCTAACTTGGTTTAATTAGACTTAGCATAGAGGCCTATCAATGTGTTGAAAATTTGTCTGAGTTTAATGCTTATTTAGTTGTTTAGTTCATTGTAACTTAGTTTAGCTACCTCAGTTTAGCTTAGCTTAGTTTATCTTATTATGGTTGTTTAGTTTATTGCAGCTTACCCTAGCACCTAACTTGGTTTAGCTTAACTTGACTGAAGTAGATGTAGTCTGTGTCATAAAACCTCATTATAAACAGGAAAAATCCTAAAATATCCAAAGTTAGGAATGGTATCTAAATATCCGAACACAACCTGGTGCAAACTGGTATTACACAACACAACATCTGACTTGATTTAGCCATGTAATTATAACAAAGCAGTGTTTACAAAATCAAAAAATATTTACCGCAAACAGTCACAGAGAGGATAAATCTGTCGTGTTTTACTGCAAACAGCTGGACATTTGGGGGGAAAGGCTGGATTGCTTTTTGCCAAACAACCAGCAGAGGGTGTTGTTCTTGAGCTTAATGTGTAAAAGCTTTCAGGGTGTCTATCGGCTGCAGATGATGGAAGGAGTGAATACACAGAAAAATCCCAATTAGGCCTATTTATCTTTTTCAAGAATTCTAAAAACCATTGACTTTGTTGCAGGAAATGACAGGATTTACGGGAAATGTGGTCTTAATCTTCAACCGCCCTCGCAGAAACAGCACCGGCGACTTGTGATGGCAGCCATCGATCATTTCGACAGAGGTCTCACTTGGTAATTGTTCCAAGAAACCAGAGTTAATGTGACTTTGATGTTTAAAAAAGCCCATGAACATCTTTTATTGTCCCGTGCCTGCTGGTTGAGTCATTCATCCCCTCCACAAATTCACATAAAAATCTTGAACATGTTACTGTAACCATCGTCCTCAGACTGGACTGATGAGGTGCAGAGGACTTTGTCTTCTTCTTCTTCTTCTTCTTCTTCTTCTTCTTCTTCTTCTTCTTCTTCTTCCCTCAAGTCTCATTCCCAAATTTGGGCACCAGAGTTGTTTCAACATGCTTCTGAGAAGTTGGAATTATGAAATGAAATGACTGATGGTGGTCTTATTCTATTTGGAGCTTTTATAGCCCTGAAAGCATCCAGATCTCCGTCTTTGGCACGAGAACATTCTCAAGTTAAATGCGAAAAGTTATGTGCAACATTATCTCCTTTGCGTGTTATATCTCAGAGCTTTTACACTGAGATACAGTCTGAAAGAAGTTAAATATGTCGTTGCTGAGCCAACTTCCTCACCCCACTAAGATCAGCTTCGGTCATAAAACTCAAACTTGGGGTATGTGTACCAGCTCTGCTCTCAACACCGTCCAAAGAAAACATCACACACTTATCCCACTCCCAGACAAGATAATTCAAGAAAATGGCTAATGCCATAACTTATCAAGACAGTGAGGAAATGAGTCTGAATCACCCTAAATAACACAAAGAGTACCAACAAATCTTGGCGGAAAGCTTTTGGGGGGATTCTTAAACAACGGAGATGAATGTGAGACGATGCATGCGCTCGAGTTTGTTCTAAACATTAGATGTAGGTCTTATCTGAAAAGAAGACCAGTGCAGCCGGAGGCGCGTCGGTAATTCCCTCCTTTCTGTGTGTATTAGTGATTCACCCAACTTCAGACAGTGAGAGGGGAGCTGCATGCAGGCTTTTGATGTGCTTAAATGAAACATCTGCACAGTACAAGAGAGAGAGAGAGAAAAAAGATAAAGACTGCAGAGAAAGCAGGCATGTGACTGAGGTTTACCAGACTGAATAAAGTGGGTTTAAAAGACACAAGAGGGGAATAAACCTCCCTTTGAAAACATCTCACGGTCAATTTCCCCCATTTTATCCTAACATTAGCCACAGGGCTGCTGGCCCATGAGCGCTCCCTCTCATGTTTCTCTGTGTCTTCATTACACGGCTGACAATTCTTAGGTCCGACTGGAAGTAAACACAGATCAGAGATTAAAGTCGGCACAGAGTGGGTTTTATCAGCGGTTGCAACAGATTTTGTCCATTTGAAAATCTTTTATCGGCTTCACAGACGAAAAGCACTCACGGTGCAGCTTTCTGGGTTGATTATATTTCACAGAAGAGCATTTTGGCAAATGGGTATGAAAGTATGAGCTTTTTTGGCTCAAATGGCCGTCACTTCATGTCTGACAAATTACGCTGAGCTGAATCTTGGATGAACAAAATGTCCTGAAACACATGCTTAAAACTATCATGTTTAAGAGTTGAAAACCACAATCAGAACTTCACAGCAACAAAGCAGAGGGAGCAGACCACCGAGGACTGCTGCGGAGTCCAGGAGAAACAAAGGTGGTCACGTCTGCTCAGTGAATCCACAGCAGGGTAGACCAGAGTCGATTCACTCAGAGGCATTTCCAGAGAAAACATGACAGAAAATGTTCAAATTATGAATTTGACACTGAGTTTAAACGATCTAGCAGGAAAAGTTTCTACGGCTGCCACCATGGCAGGAAGAATATTTGTTCAGTGTCTCGTTCGAAGTTTCTTGTTTTAACGGGAATATTTATATATCACGATATAAGATATCTTTCATGTTTGGCGTTCATAAAAGGGTCTCAGCAAACCTTTTCACCGGCATGCTTCAGCCTGTCATACTTTTCAAGCCCACAACCCCCTGCTTCTGCCTCTCTGAAACTCCAGGAGGGGACCCACCACAGGGACTGATGCTCCAGGTTCTGGCAGATTTGAACCAGAAGCTTAGAAACAAACCCACCACGCCACCAAATCCCCTTCACACTGGGATTGTCTCTCTGAGCACTTTTAAGTCTTCACTTTGGGTGTTGGAAATTCTCTGAGCCTCATCAGGACCCAACCCACACCCTCAGAACAGTCTTCTATCATCCTGAGCTATTGTATCTGACTGTTGAACCCTCTTTCCTCGAGGTTTTAAATCATCCTCTGGGTGCTGCACTTAAAAACTCATCAAGATACATGAGAATCAAACCCATGACATAAAAGCCATAGCAGAGATGCATAAAACTAGAATAAAGAGCTTGACACTTTCACAGGCCACCTTTGCCACAAGTCAGTTCATTAAACCTCTGCCCTACTGGTCAACAGTACTGTGCGTCCTATTATTGTGAAAGCGCCTGAGAGCAACAACATCAGCATCAGCATCAGCACACAAATTGTGAATCAGGAGGTTAATGAAGTGGATCTCTATGGCCGAACGGCTGCACACGTCACAGCGTGGTTCACATGTGGTTCTGTGTTCTTGTTTCACTGCAGGTTGTTGACCTGAGACGTGAGAGAGTTGAGTTTGTGCGACCAGTGGATGAGGAGGTCACTGGGGTCTTGATATTCAACACACTGATGAACTGCCCACTCAGCTTTTTGAATGGTAAATGGTCTGTATTTATAGTGCTTTTCTAGTGTGATGGCCACTCAAAGTGCTTTTACAACAGAAGCCTGCGTTCACCCGTTCACACACATTCACACACTGATGTGCAGCATCAGGCCATTACTGTCCAGACAGGACGAAGGTGTTCATCATCAGTGGCCTCTGTGGTGAAGGAGGCTATATTTTACTCCAGTTAGTGTCAGTCTGCTTTGATGGAGATTATATCACGTTGTAGCATAATTTTGGTGTCTGAGTAATTTACTTTGCATCTAATTATTTTGCAATGCAGGCTGTAGTCCTGTAAAATGGAAACACTTCCTTATTTCTAGTCATTTTTTTCAACCCTAAAATAAACACAAAGTAGATGTGAGGGTAAACACTCATGACTGGTGGTTTTGGGAGATTATTTACTCTGAATTATTTGTTTTCTTGCTGTTATTGTCAGAAGCAGAATATTATTTCATAAAGATTTCCAGCTGTTTTGTCTAATTTTGTCTGTATCCACACTGAGGCATGCCCTCCTGACTTTCTCATCCAATCAACGAGCCCAACAAGAGGTCTTTAAAGACACACAAGGTACAATAAAACAGCAAGAGGACTAAATCAAGTTGTGCCTTCATATTTAATGACATTTACCATTTTGCTTTGTGATTGAATTACAGAATCAACATTTTCGGAGGGGAGGAAAAAAACCCTGATGGCCTGCAAATCAGGTAAGGAAGCTAAGTAGGAACGTAGATACAGTAAGTATCATATAAATGTAAAAAAGGAAACACCAAAGCCCCTTATGCTTGAAAAGTCTCCCTGCAAATGCTGTTATTTCAAACTTTTGATGGTATGTTCAAAATATGTGGCTCCAAACGTCAAGTCTTAGATACAACAGCGCCCCCTGGTGGAGGAGTTATGTGTAGTACTAGTGAGAGCCTGGAGAAGCACAACAACAAATAATAAATTAACCTAAAAACCTTCTTAAAGTCTTAAATTGTTGTCAGAACCATTGAAAAAAAGAAAAGCCTCTTCAAATGTGAAAAAGAATAAAAATGTCTCAGTCATAATTCTTATTTTCAAGCACTTCTTTCATCATTTCAGGGACGCTGGATTTTGTTCAGTGTGCTGCAACTCTGCTTTGAACCTCCAATTTTAGTCAAGTAATTTGTCTATAAGTAAAAACTTTAGTAGCCAAATGCATCAGTTTAGTTCTCTTTCGTTTATTTTTAATATGCACACAGTTGCATACGTTGTCTTTTGAGGGAGGCAAAGATAAACCACATAATTGTTTGGGGAAATAATAAGTACCGAAAAAAATATCTCTAAAAAGTGAATAATTGAGTAAGATGATAAATTATCTACCTGTTTCAAAAGAGCAATATTCATCCTTATTAGCTGCTGATCATTTCCCAGCCTTGGTGGTAAAAGGCTGCTTTCACACAATTTGATGTCACAGTTTTCTGTCTTTTCAGGAGACATACGACCCCTGTGGCTGCAGATGGACAGACAGACAAATAAATAATGCTCTTTCCGATATGAATTTAAGCAAGTGGAGTGTGTATGAATTTCACTGATTCGTACACTGTGTGTATCTTGTACCTGTATCTTGTGTATTTGCTTCATTATTAAAGAATTAAAGTCAGAATTTCAAATAAAACCATACAAAGTCCGATTTACAATATTCCCACAGATCTCATGCTCATGCAAAGTCTGAACAGATGATCAAACTCAGTCCACAGTGTTCAGCTACACTTTAAAAGTTCATTTGTGAAACCCGATATCAACGTTTGACTCGTATATAGTTTTATTTTCTGTGGTTTTAGAAACCCTTTGAAAACAGTGACAGTGATTAAAGGTCAAAATACATTCTTGAAAGAAATGGTGGCCAGGAGATAATTTTCATGCTATAAAAAAGTGGAAAACCAGCTGCAAGGTTTCTCCCATGCTTATATTACCAGGTATTATACCTGTATTACCTGCAGCCTACACAGTGACCTGAGCAGAGTTAACTGAAAAGTAAAGTTAACTAAAAGTTATAAAACACGCAGTACATTTAAGAGGAGCATTGACATTTCTACATTTTGACTTTGTTAAACAACCAGGAAAATGTTTCATTCACATTTCATGAGGCATTTATGTGATTGTACAAAATTAACGTGAATTTGATTCTGTTTAAAATCACTATCAGTCCCTTTGAAAATATATATTTACCTGAAATTGTGTGAAAATGACTCAACCTGCTCAGCTTCCCATAATATGCTTTCATTCATGGAAGATAACATAAAATGATTGTAACGGTTTTCAAAACATCTGATTTTGGAACGAGGACCTCAGCACATTCTCCATCCATTTAAAGGCTTCCACAACCCTGCATGTATTGTTTAAAGCGGTCACAGGTAATATTTTTTCCCACTAAACACGTATCTCTTCTTCCTGTAGTTTTCCCTCCTCTTCCTGTTGAGCCACTGGAGGCGAACTCTGTCCATTGTGTCCTGGCTGGCCGATGGGAACGATCGGTCAGAAAAAACCTCCTTCAGTTTGCTCAAGAAAAACACCTCCAGGTTTCGACCGGCCTGGGCCACCTCTGAGTCCGGCTGCACAGCAAAGGGAGATATATATAAAAACACAGAGAGCAGAAAGTGTTTTTCTGGGTTTAAACCCAATTTATTCATGGATAGCTGATTTACACCAGATGAGTTCACCCCATTATTAGACAGGCCTACACACTGGTCAAGTAAGGTTATGGGCCAATCAGGAGAAAGACAGTTTTAAGATCAGATTGTTTATTACGACCTCTAGTGGCTGCAGTTATTATGACAGGAGCAAAGGAGGAAGTCAGGTGGGGGTGGATGAATGGCTCAAACAAACACAGGACTTTCACCACAGTTTGTTTTTCCATTGGCCTAATGTCATTGTTGACTTATTTCAACTTAAGAGTGATGTTTTTAACCCAATCCATGATCTTTTCCTGAACCTAACCAGGAGGTTTTGGGGCCTAAACCTAAGCAAACTGTGACTATGTGACAACAAAGGTCCAGTACACCTGGTACACTCCAGGCACACTCCAAATGACTTTGGGAGTCATTGCCATCCACCCACTCAGTCGTTTAGGTTATTATGCCATGTTGGTTAATGTAGTTGGCACTGGAGTTCCAGAGTTTTTTATTATTTTATTTAATATTTGAACAACTGTTTGATAGATCGCCATGAAGTTTGGTTCAGACACTCGTGGTCCCCAGAGGATGAATCATACTGGCTTAGCTGATCCTTTTTATTCATAGCAATCATCAGACTTAGATTCCAGCTTGTTCCATTCTTTGGTTTTTATGTCATTCTGTTTAGTATTAATTAGCAAACGATGAACATGCTAAACATTATAAACTTCAGCATGTTAGCATTCTTACTGTGAGCTTGTTAGCATGCTAATGTTAGCACAGGGTTCAAGCCTTGCAGAGCTGCTAGCACGGCTGTAGACCCTTGTTGAATGTCATTCTGGCAGATGGACACATCAAAGATGGCGCCACAGAAATCAAAGTGGAGAAGTGGCCTAGTTTTCAGCTACATGTGGAACTAATTCCCACCGGCTATAGAGCAGAAATGATTCAATTAGCCTAGAGGAGAAATTAGATTAAAGGGGGGGAATCCATGTAAAGTAAAAACTTACATAATTGAAGGTAGCGCAGTTCTTGAACATCAGTAGGACGTCATCGACAAACTGCTCAGCGGTGAAGTAATGGAGAGTGTTGCTCTCGTCCAGTTTCCTGCGGATCACCGACAGGTTGATGGGCCTCTTGATGATCTGGTAGTAGTTTCGGGCCTGGGGCACATTTACAGAGATTAGATCGTTGCAGCGGAGACTGTTTTCATTTTGACATCATGGGTTGTCACGAAAGTTAAGTGAAATATTTTGAACACACGGTCCAATAATCCAGTGTTTTTGTTAGTATGTTGTTATAACCACTCCATGCTGCCGTCACTGTGCTGTTTCTGCACTGCACTTTCAAATCAGATCAGTTATTTTTTCAGAAATGTATGTGTTCAATTTGATTTATGAAATTTGGAAAAAGATAAGAGGGGAAAAACATTTATTGGGACACAAAATTTGGTGAAATTTGATTTTTGCATCATTTGGCACATATTCAAAAAGGAGATGTTCCTTTTGAAGAACATTTGGACTTTTGCATATAGACAAGAAATTCTAATGTGTTACTGAACTCTATTAATGTATTTTATATATTTAACCAATAATGGTGTCATATAATGTATAATAGTATTTGTCATGACATGAAAATAAAAATTTACTTACAACAGCTTTTTATTCATGCTCACAGATGGTTTTATTTCCAACATGTGTTATCTGTTTCATTGAGATCGGTGTTGTTTTTATCTTATATTATTTCTGAGCAGTTTATTCCTGGCTCACCCATGTAATGTCACACCGCGGTGAGGTTTGTCTCGTGTTGGGTTTTTGTCTTGTTATTTCCTGTTTTATTTTGTGAACCTAACTCTCCTCTCGTTTCAGAGCACTTGCCCTCCCTCATGTGTCACCGGTGCGTCCTCCTGATTACCTATTGTCTCCACCTGTTGCCTATTACCCTCCATGTGTTTAAATAGTCTGCGTCTCCCTTGTCTCGTGCCAGTGTGTTTTTCGTCAGATGGTCGTTTCACCCGTGCCCCCCAAGATCCACAGCCATAGTTCAAGTTGCCAAGTAAGCCTTTGATCCTCTTCGTGAGCGTTTTGTAAAATTTCATAGTCTAGTTCTGAGTTTTTGAGTTCCATAGTTATTTCCTTGTAGAATCATAGTCCTCTTTGTGAGCGTTTTT
Organism: Chelmon rostratus; assembly: GCF_017976325.1. Taxonomy (NCBI): domain Eukaryota; kingdom Metazoa; phylum Chordata; class Actinopteri; order Chaetodontiformes; family Chaetodontidae; genus Chelmon; species Chelmon rostratus. Next base: position 25,233,727 of record NC_055663.1, read on the forward strand.
TGTTGTTCAGGTTTAGTAGTCTTTGTCCTAGATATTTCATAGTCCTCCTTGTGAGAGTTTTTTCAGTTGTTTAAGCCTCATAGTCCAGTACCGAAAATACCTCGTAGCCTATTTATTATCCTCCTTGTGAGCCTTTTTTGTTTTATTAATTTTCAGAGATAATTGTTGATAGCTTTGTTATTTTTCCTCCTTCTGGAGCGATATCTGTTTTCTAAGTTTAATAGCCTCGATTCCTCACTTCAGAGCGTTTTGTGTTGTTTTTCTAAGTTTATTTTGTTCCCTTATGTTCTGGCCACTACCTGGTCCAGGACGTTTGAATCAAGAATAAGTTTCATAGCCTTTGCTTTCACGTTTATCGAAGAGGTCACTGGTTGTTTATTGTGTACAATAAAAGCCTGTTACGATATCACTCTGCACCTGAGTCCTCAATTCAGTCCCGGCCTGACATGTAAAGCTTGGCTTTAAAAGTGCTGTACAAATCATTACACGACACTTAACGTTCTTAAGTCATGGCTATCATGTAGTTATTATGACTTATATTTGTAGAGTTTTGAGCTGATATATGTTAATCAGTGGTGTCAGGGTGATGTATTAGATTTGTGATTTCTATAAGATAAACCTGCTACAGTGCAGGTTTAATGTAAATGTGCTGGACTGACCAGAGAGCTGACAGGTTCATGGAACGGAGCGCTGAGTGTGTGACAGTACAGCAGCAGAGTCAGCTTCTCACACCTCTGCACAGGAAACACACACACACACACACAGTCATTAAAAACCGTCTGTTCATCGACTCGTGGGCTGCTATTATATGAGAGTCGGGGAAACAACTATTGGCATGAAGGAAAATAAAAGTGATTTTTCTATTTTTCTACCATATAAGAAGCAGCAGTTTTCTGATTATAATGAATCAATGTTAACTTAAGTATTGGCATATTGAATGAATTTCACAGCTGTTTGCTCTGACTGTTCAATAAGGGTCAACCAGCAGCACAGACGCCTGCAGCTCACCCTCTGGTCCAGGTTGGACAGCGTGTATGGAGCTTTGACTCCCCCACAGGAGTTCACGTTCTCACAGTCGTAGTTCTCCACAGGCTCCTGGTCACCTCTACACAGCGTGCACACCCAGTCACCTCTGCACAGGACCACGCAGGTTAAACATCAAAAAATACACTTTCACATTATTTTACTGGTTTACAATTCAACAAATCCCATAAAAACAGACACAATTAATGTTTCTTTGTGTATCCAAAGCCTGATCATTCTTAGAGATCCACTGTCTTAAATAAAAACCCATAAAAGAGCCAGGCGTTGCATTTGGGGGACAGAGAACTGGGCTGGTGGAGTTTATTCCTCGTCAAACTAGTAAAGCATCAAATAAAATCTTCCACAAAAATGAAAATAACTTCAACTTCTATCTAAAGCTGCAGGAGACAGAGAAGCATAACCGCCAAGATGAACCTCTATACGTTTACTGTAAATGCCTGAAGGAGATGAGCTCAGTAACAGAAAACTACAGAAACTCTTCTTCTAATATCAATTTAACGAACAACGTGGGTGACGGTTGGTCAGCTGGGCGGGTGGAGCGGGGAGCCAGGTCAAAAAGTACTTTCCTTTAGTGTATTAGAAATATAACTTAAATATAGAAAGGTGTTCTTCTACATGTCATTAAGTCCGACTTTAGCGTGTTAAAAATGCAGCCTTTAAAGTGGTATTTCAAAGTACTTAAAAAAAGTGTAATTTATTGTAGGTGTATTAGAAATTGTACTTAAATGTACTTTTAAAAAGTGGACTAAATTACAAATAATTTTAATAGTACTTAAGTGTACTTATGAAAAGTACACTTATTTTCAAGTATTTTGTAATGTACTGTTAGCAGCTTAATTAAAGTGTACTTAAATTTGACATCATTCGAAGTATATTTAAGTATATTTCCAACACATTGGTGATATAATACAATAGTATTAACTGTAGTTTGTAAGAAGCTGCGCCAATTTAGCAAGTATCTACACTTCAAGTACTCAAGTATTCTCAAGGGTACTTGAGTACACTTAAGTAAACTTGAAGGTGACAAAATAGCAGCAGAGGAGGCAAACAATATCAGGTCATGTGGCTCAGTTTCCTCCCTGCTTCTCTCCACATGTTGCAGTGTGTGTGAGCAAGAGGGAAGAAACATTTGAGTGTAAATCAGCCTAAATTAGAGGAGGCAGAAATAAAGAAACTAAATAGATTTTTGTTGTTTTTTTCTGACCTTTTTCTACTCGTTGCCTTTTATTTATGATGGTGTGTGCAGAGCTGATGAAGGTGCAGGCGTCCATACAGTACTCACAGTGGGGAGCTGGTGAGAGGAGGTATATGGCAGGCCAGGTGGTAAACTTTAGGGCAGTGGTCACAGCAGAGCAGATCTCCTCCGTTCAGACACACGGCACAGAAATCTTCATTCTCCATCTCCTCAGTCTCTGGTCCAGGTTCTGGCTGCTGGAGGGACGGGGGCGCCTCCTGCTGCGGGCAGCAAAGATCAGGTCTTTGGTCCTCGCTGTCATCCATTTGAACTACATCCACTTCACATTTTGTTTCAGATTCATCCTCCAGCTCCAGGGATCGATCCTGTTCTGCCTCTGGTTCTGGATCCAGTTCAATCACCATGGTCTGCTCTGGATCTGGATCCAAATAAAATGTTTCTGAATAGTTTTTCCCATCCGGGTCCCATTCATCAGACCCAGAATCAAACAAAATATACGGCTGATCAGGGTTAGATTCACAGTCGAAGCCGGAGTCCTGCTCTGGTTCTCCAGCGGAGGAGCCGTCAGGACAGTACGGCTCAGTCCAGGACTTTGGTGTTGAAACCTGGCTGAGGTCAGCTGACTCTGCTGGTCCATGCCGAGGTGACGCTTCTCTTATCTCCAAACTGTTTGCCTCATCTTGACTGAAACCATTCTGCAGGCAGAGACAAGGAAAAAAGGGGGACCATAAAAGGGCGTTCTGCCAATCCTTGACCCACATGAAAGTGTGCAGACCTTCATTTGTGTACCTGCTGAGGACGATCCAAACGGGAGGCGCCATCGTGGAGCCTGGCTTGTGTTTGGCATGGCAGTCGCACCAGAGACACCACAGGCTGAAGAGACGATGATAAAAACACAGACTGGAAGTTCAGACGCTCCAAGCTCACCACAGGTATGCAGGAATTACCCAGGATCCTTTGGGCCTCTGGGTGGATGCTGTGGAAATGAATGAAGGCTTGGTTGGCTTGTTGTAAGTAGAGCGATAGTGTGTTACCGTGTGGCAGGATCGTTGTCTCTTAAGGTCCCAGCAAGACTTTTTTTCTGGTCTTTTTCTGTAGAGATGTTGAAGGACTATCCAACATGGACAATATAAGATCATTAAAGGAACTGTTCTGACATTTTTGAAAATACACTCAAACAGATTCACCCGTTTCCAATCTTTATGCTAAGATAAGCTAAACTAATCTTCTCCATCTCCATCCTAAATACAGACCCAGATGAAAAAATATTATACCTAAATTCTACTTTTTGTCCACTTTGTGCTATTTTTGTCACCTTCAAGTATGCTTAGGCTACTCAAGTAGTCATTGAGTATCACATTATTAATACTTGAGTGCTTGAAGTGTGAAGTTGCTAAATTGGCAGAACTTTTTACAAACTTTACTTGAACTGAAGTGCGTCAGTGAAAATCAGGATTCACGAACATTCAAAACACACTTGCAGTACAATTACGTATATTATATATACTTAAATACACTTCAAGTGAAGTGAAATTAAAGTACACTTTATTTAAGCATGCTTATAGTGTGTAACAAAGGACCTGAAAATAAGCCAATAAGTTCACTTTTTACTATTTACTACATTTTAAAAATGCACTTAAGTACAATTTATAGCATGCTTACAATAAAGTACACTTTTGTAAGTACTTTGAAATACCATTTTAAGAATGGCAAAGTTAGTATATTCTTTTTTTAATACATTTAAGTAGAACTTAATGACATCCATTTAGAAGTACACTTTTTAGAAGTATATGTCAAACAAACTTTAAATTAAAGTTAAGTCTAATGACTTTTTTATTCTTAAGATATAGTTATAATACACTGAAGTGCACTGCCTTTAACCTGACATATATACTGTAAGAGTGATATGAATCTCCTCATGTAACTCTGGAGATAAAGCAAATAAGCATATTTCCCAAAATGTCAAATGATCTCTTCAGATACATTTTGCCATGGTGTTGTTTTCCCATGTTTATTTATTTTACCTTATTCTCTTTAATAAAGCTGCGACGTCTTTGGCAGGTTGTCTTGGTGGTCTTTCAGGTGAAGGAGAGGCTGCTCTGGTCTGTCCGTTGCAAGACCAGCTGGACTCCTTTTCCATCTCACAGAATGCAGCACCGCAGAGCTATTTTTAAAAAGAAAACAGAGGTTTGTCATGTCATTCTCTCGTAATACAAACAGTTTAATTAAATACCAGCAACCTTTTGACAATCTTCTCCCACTTCCTGAACACTTTAATCTTAAACCGTCTGTATTACATGTTGGTCGAGACTTGGCTCCTCTGCTGTGCTTGCTGGATTTGAACCGGTCTCAGATGGCACGGCCTCGAGTGCCAGTGGCAACAGGTTGGCCCGCCTTTGGGGAAAGTTGCCATGGCGTCTGTAAGCCAGGTGGGCCATCTCCAGGAGATCTGGACTCATGGGGTGAAAAAACAGGAGAGAAAACATAGAAGAAGGTGCCCATTTAAACTCTCCTGTGAGCTCAGTGTCTGACGGCAGAATTTCCGAACAAACAGAAAATCACCAAAAGAAGCAGAAGAAGAAGCTGCAGAATTCTTCAAGGATGCATTTGACTGCTCATTCGTGCAAGAAAAATAACATCTCATATGTAAGTGAAATGAATGAGGATCATACATGCAAAAAAAAGGCATTGTCTACATGATAAAAGGTAACAGAACATTAACGATTTACAGGAATCAGGTTTAAGTTGCATCAGAATTTTATCTTACCTGAATGTGAACGTAAGCAATGAAAAAAAAAAACAAGATGTCTGCTTCAGAAAGGCAGGTGAATGTGTCTCCAGGTGGATGTGAGCTGAGGATGAGAGGCATGGCACCGTGCCATGTGTCCAGTACCAAGGGGGCCACGGATGATTTGATTGGTGGAGAGCTGATCCAGCCTCAGCCCCCCTGACATTTCAGCACTGTTCACTGTAAGCAAGTGTATCGTATGAACCACGTTTCAGACACATGTGATGGTGTTATTCACCTTTGGCTGTAGCGAGGGGATTCCAGGCGTAAAGCGTGAAGGAAAAACTACAGCATCATAGCAACCAAAGTGAAATGAAGTGCATCCATTGGTGAATCATTTGGGAAAAGTTCCCTCACAGGTTTGATGAGGTGGAATCCTTCAGTTGGAGGTACAAACAGAGCTCAATGACCAATGGCACGTTGCAGGCTGTAAAGCTGACTCAGGCTTTGAATAACAGACCAACTGTATGTAAATCAGCTTTAACCCTGTCTGATGCGATATCACCTGATAACCTGATGAGACAAAAAGAGCAGCACATTCAGCTCATTCATGTGTCCTCTTTTCTCAGAACCATCTCACTTTTATATTATTGTAGTCCTATACGTTTATTATATCCCATGAAATAGATCCCAGACATGTTATTATACAGCCAACAATGTGCACATTTTGTTAACGTGCCCACCTTTACTCTCACTGAGGAACTGAGGTAGAAATCCTCCCATGTAACTTACCAGTAAGTGTATGGCTGTGTGTAATAATGATAAGCTATGAGGTGGTAGTTGAATGTGTCTAAAGGTGTAAAAGTGATTCAGTTCCAGCATCAGTGGAAAAAATCTTCCAACAGAAGCGATGATGTCTAGATGGATACTTCAATCCAACTGAGTACCTTCCCCACCTGGTCTGTTATGAGGGGCAGACTGAGGCAGGGTGGCTGTGGGCCAAATGCTGTGAGAAGCGGGGTATAGGTGGGTGTGGGGTGATGATTAATTGTTGATACACTAATGGGTAAATAGTTCAAGATTAGTTAATAATAAACCATAATTTGTTTTTTGTTTTGTTTTGTTTTTTTTGACTGTGCAAATTGAAGCTGAACAGAAATATTGTTTGTTGTTTTATTTTGTTTAAGCATCAAAGCCATTCTTAACGAAACCAAATAGTCTAATATTTAGATTAATCATAGTTAGGTGTTCAACTTGGTGCAAGCAATGACGAATTTGTTATAATAAATAGTTTTGGCAATTCTTTGCCAGCATGTTTCTTCCTGGTCATAAAGAAATCCTTTCAGAAAAAATGTGGATGTGTTGTGCACAGTTCTCACTCATTTCTGTCAGCCATCACTAGGCGTCGCTGTGGATTTCTTTGCACTTTGTTGCCAAATCTCGCACAAAACCGCGTGGTTTACAAATCCCGTTCCTCTTTCAACTAGCCTCCAAGATGGTAGGTGCTATCATGTATCCCTGTGCTTTGAAATTGGGTTTAATCTGTGCCCATCCTAGTTGATAAGTACAGCGAACTATCATCCGCTAGCGATTCACATTAAATTCATCTCCCACGGTTACTTACCTGACGTTCTTATCGTGATTTCTTAACATTATGGGTATTTGTGAGCGGTTCACTGTGTGAGAGCTCGGGCCCACGGCTGTAGCAGCCACCCAACATAGTCTGTCTGCAGTTGCTCACATGTGTTAAACGCGTGCACAAAACCGATGTAGTCTTCACAGATGTGACAGAGTTAGTCACGGTATAAAATACAGACGTGTCCGGGAGTTGTGTGCTAATCGTTAATTCTGTTTTATGTGCTGAGCTTGAAGTGTGCCGGTAAATGCAGCTGAATTAGCATTAGCTTCGTAGGACGCTAGGCATCATCTACCCAGGCAAAGTTAATAAGCGGTGGGTTTAAGGAGTATTACTTGGTTTGCAGAATAAAAAGCAGCTCGCGAACACGTGTTTTGGTCATTTGCTGATATCTGATCAAGGTTGACAGACTGTCAAGATCATCGAAGTTACAGGTTATTTGGCTAATTTTGTTAGCAAGCCAGCTAGCTCCACGGGCAATAATGGGACTATGAATGTTGAAACGCAGTAGGTATTCTGACTTGTATCAAACTTGTGTTGACAGCCAACCAAGAAAACCAAGACCAGGAAGCTCCGAGGCCACGTCAGCCACGGACATGGTCGCATTGGTGAGTTTTGCCTTGCTTGTTTCAAAGTGCTGTTGGTAGAATTGGATCAGTCTGTCATTGTGTATGTTATACATAGTTGACGCTTACTTGTCTAACCCACAGGCAAACACAGAAAGCATCCTGGAGGTCGTGGTAATGCTGGTGGTATGCATCACCACAGAATCAACTTCGACAAATAGTAAGTGCTGCATAATGTGGTGAGATTCCAGTGAGATTTTGTGTTGGAGCTAAAGTAAAGACAGACAGCACTGTCAATGGGCTGCCATTAACCTGTTTAAGACCTGTATGTATGAAAAAAGTTAACCTCTGAATAAAATGTGCATCCTCATTCATGCTTACAAATACTCTAATGGGGCAATGCACAGTTTCAGTTTTGTAGTTTTGGGTGAAATGGGCTAATCACAAATAGCTGATTCTTTATTCATCAATCAGCTTTAGTATCTATAATTGACAGTGGATGAGTTGATGCACGGTATTTCTTCATATGGTGCATGTGGATGTTTGTCAGTAGTCTTTTGGTCTAATTTTGTTAATTATGTTATCACTGTCGGTGCTGTTCAGTCAGTTATCGCTAATGTTGTAGAGACTAGAGTCTCATCTTGACACGAATCATTGTCTTGATGTGCTAGAGTCCTCTTAGAGTAAAGACTGGTCCTATTCACCGACTGGCTCTTCGTAGGACAGTCACCCACATGGGCAGTTACAAACTGTTATGTCTTGATCTTACTGTGCTGTACCTGGACTGATGCTGCAGTCACATCAAATCAGAATTGGAGACGCTTAAAGTAGTCAACTTACATGTTAATGTTTTCAGAAATATGCACACTTTTAAAATGGTTCTCTTAAACTTGGTGCAATTATGTGTCCTTGTTAACAGTTTTGCCAAGTTCAGAGATATTTACAAGAGGAGCGATGCTTATAATATTTAATAAGTATAAAATATATAAATGAAGCTACCAAATGCAGCCAACAGTTTTCCAGCTTGTGTCCTAAAGTCACTTGATCACCGTGAATATCTAGCAGTTGACCTTTTTGTCTGTCCTTCCTGTGTGTCTCCATAGCCATCCTGGGTACTTTGGTAAGGTGGGTATGAGACATTACCACCTGAAGAGGAACACAGCCCACTGCCCCACCATCAACCTGGACAAGCTGTGGACTCTGGTGAGTGAGCAGACCAGGCTCAACTATGGCAAGAAGCCCGAAGGACCCGCCCCCATCATCGATGCTGTGCGCGCTGTAAGTATTAACCGATGTTTGGTTTCCAGCCCTCAACACTGTGAAAACAGTGGAGGATTTTGTTGGGGTTAGTTGGACCCTGAATGTCAGACTACACATGTCTTGATTTGCTCATCGTGGTAACTGAACAAAGCCAAGTAGAAGCAGGCTCTTGGGTATATTTGTGACCAGCTTTGTAGATAAAAGGATACAGAATGTTAATAAGACAGCTTTTGGGTTGTTGAAGTAGTTTTACTGTTTTAGTGATAACTTTTCCCTGGCCTAGTTTTTGAGCTAAGCTAGGCTTAAGAAATCCAATACCGCTCTATGTACTGGATGCACTGTTAGTGCTCTCATCTCTGACATGTAGAAGATGTATTTCCTAAGTCGGTTTTGTTCAGTATGAGTCTTTCATATTTTGGTACACACCAGTGCATGCCTGACACAAAGTCAGAGACATTTTTTAAGATCTAAACATTCACAGATTCAAACTCTTTGCCTTCATAATTGCTGACCAAACTGTAATTTCATAAGCATTCCTTATATTGTCAATATATTCTATACTGAAATATGTTGCTTGCTATATTAAATCGGACAATAACATCCACACTTGGGAGTAAAATTGCTTACAAATGCAAACAGCAAATTAGGGTAATGTCTCATTACCCTAATCTTCAGAAGTCTGAAAAGGAATGGCTGGACTTGCCTTTGGATGAAGATTTGTAGAGTGTTTTTGGTGCTGTACTAAACGACCAGTGTTAACAGGAGAATCTCCATAAGTTTAATTTTATTGATGCTGCTGTTAACGGTGTGTTGCTGGATGTTGAATTCATTTGTTGAGGACAGTAGTTACATCATAATACACTTCCATCTCCACTTTGAGTGTTTTAAGCAGATTGGTGTTACTGACAAAATGTTGTCTAACAAATTGTTTCATTTCCTGTTTAGCATGGCTGAATATTGTAACTGCCACTGGCCTCATTTCGGACGCGGAAATGGTTCAGCAGCATTTTGTCAGATAAAGGTCTTGCGGTAATATTGTGTTTTTAATTTCGCAGGGCTACTACAAAGTTCTGGGCAAAGGCAAGCTGCCCAAGCAGCCCGTGATCGTCAAGGCCAAGTTCTTCAGCCGACGGGCCGAGGAGAAGATCAAGGCAGTGGGAGGAGCCTGTGTGCTGATGGCATAATGCTCTTGTCAGTGTGTTTTTGAAAAAATAAAATGTATAAATGGAAAATGTTTGTCATGTCTAGTTTTAAAAGCCTCCATATGTGTGTATATCTATTTTTTGAGCGTTTGCTCTGCTCTCAGTATTTGTTGCATGCATGTTGAGTGTAAATTTGATATTGACAGTCTTATCAAATAGCCTTATACTCAAATGTCTAACATGTACAGTAAGGTCTAAATCATTTCCACAATGGGGGGAAATCTTCAGCTGAGACGATCTTGTCAGGGCAAGTTGTGATAAAGCATCCACGGCACTTATGACAATAGGTGAGGCTTAGTTGAAGGCATGCAGCCTGAGTTGTAAAGTATTGTCATTGATCAACATGAACGTATGTGAGCAAAGAGTCACCTCAGAGTTACTGCAGGCCTTAGAATGTGAATTTGAAAACTGCTAATAGGCATTCACACAGTAACAAGGTTTTGAAAAGTCATCAATTTTGCATCAGAGTGAATCTGGAAGAGATGGTGAAACATTTTAGTGAAGTTGTGACAACAGCAATGAAGGAAAACATCTGCTTTTGTTAGGAAGCCATAAGATCTATAATTTGTCATGGTGCTGGTCATCAACCTGTTTGTGTTGTAAAAGCATCAGGGATTTCACGGATGAAATAAGGGTTAGAGAAAAGAGTATGTTTCTTATTTCATGAGTTCAACAAACTGGCGGGATGGCCGATGATTTAGAGACTGAAAAAAATGAGTGAGAAAAAGGAATAAGGAAATGATCACCTGTCTGGTAAACTTTTTTAAAAAAGTGACATGATTGCATTTCCTCTCAACTCGCATCAGGGATGAATGAAACATGTCCACGTGACTGGGTGTCTGCGTACGAGGGGCGGGGTTTAACGTGCAGGATTTCCTGTCATGTCGCTAGAAAACATCTCCGCGGTGCGAAAGCTGAACTTGACGAGCTAACCGAGGAGAACGTGACAGCTACAGGCGCGTTGGATGACCCACTGCTTTGTCGAGGTTGTATTAATGTGCGTTTTCTTGCTGAGTCGACAGGTAAATAATCTGTACCGGAGATACGCTGACAGCGCGTGGCGCCGTGACGTTAACGTTAACAGAACGTGACGTGCTCCGCTGGAATGTTGTGAATAACGTGTTTTCCTGTGAAGGCAACGGTTAACTGTTTAAAAGAGAAGGTGAGTGGTTGCTATATGGTTGCTATGGTGGATAAAAGTGACCAATCTTCCGCTTTCCAGTGCGGTTCAGCGGGAGTTAATCTTCACGCATGCGCTGTTTCCCATCATTCACTTGTACTCTGTGTAACATGAATACTTACTGAGTTGGTGTTTAAAGCTTGTTTCTACGGTTGTGTTTTATGGAAATATACATTAATATTCACTAAAATCGGGATTTAAAATGTTTTTCATGAATACTTATATTAATGGATTTTTCAGTTATACATCAATATTGTTATTTCCTCAATAAAGCAATATAAGTGATCTATAAAATAGTCGAAAATGTCATCGCATTTTCCAGAGCCTAAGGTAATTAAAAAAAAAACAGTTACTGATATCGAACAAGATGTATAACGATAGCAAATATTCACATTTCAGAAGTTGGAACAACTTTGACAGAAGAAAAACTGTTGCTGTTTAAGTTTAGGTATCACTTCCCCCAAGAGGAGAAATGAATCTGTTTAAAATGTATGTATTTTTAATATTCTTTAAATTCCCCCAAAAATCACTGGAATATTTAAATCGCCACATGAGGTATGAGACGTAGTCTTTTTGTCGCTCTGTTTGATTGGCTGATGTGATTGGCTGTAGCTCCTGTAAAAAAATTATGCTTCGATTGGCTGAGGGCCTCTATGTACAAGTGCCTGGGTCTTACTGCTATTTTGGACCTTGAAGAAGGCCTGAGAGCCAAAATGTTTGCTGATTAAGTTTCTGTCAACCTGGCGATTGTTTCAGCTTGTTTCAACTCTCATCTGTTGGACTTCACTATGAGGTGGTAAAGGTAAATGAAAAGGCTCTCTGCTTCTTCTTCCACCCAGGTGAAGGCCACCTGAGTTTATATCAGCTTGTTCATGGCAAGCCAAGCCTGGCTGGAGTCGTCTCTGCGGCGCTCTGCCAGCCTGGGCCTGGAGGTGCTGGAGCGGGCCTCCAGGCGGAGTGTCGACTGGACAAGCACTGGAACGTCCCAGACCCCGACTACTACAGATGAAGATGCACAGATCCCTGTCGAGGTGCCGGCATGTTTTCTGCATGTTAGCCCCATCATCAATGAAATGAGCATCTTGATGCTTTTGCTGTTTTTCATTTCTGCCTATCTTCTCTCAGTTTGCGCGCTCTTGTCGTTTTTCAGAGAGCTCACACAGAGCTTGATGATGTCTTCGCAACCATCGCGGACTTCATGGCACAGACGACCCATCAGTGCAAGGTCAGTGATTATTTGCCTGCACCCCAGTGCTTTCAGCTGCAGATCTGTATTGGACTGAAATCTGAATGTTGTTTGGCTGCAGAAGTTTTATGAGTCTGGCTGTTGCACTGAGCCCACTGACACTGAGAGGAGCCACGTGTCCAGGTTCCACACACGATCAGCTGCTGAGATGACAACGCCCTTGCATGCAGAGGCTCCATCCAACAAGGTCCTCACCAGCCACTGTGGTTCGCTTCAGCTCTGCCATTGTTTTGCACTGAGGGGTTGAAAATACTTGGCATGTGAGCCGCGAATGACTGCGACTGCGAGCTGTTTGAACTTAATGTTGTAGACCAGCAAGCCAAAACAATGAGCCAAAAGCTGCAAAAGCCAGCAAGACGACGTTTAGACTGACATGAGGCTTTCATGGAATAGATTCAGCTGAATCCAAAATAGGACACTGAAAATACCACATTTGACTGTGCTAGGCTATATCAGTGATGCATCCAAAAACATCCGTTTTAGTAAAATCTTCTTAGATGCAACATTGTCAATAAATGAAAAATAAATAACCACAACGTCTTGCAGAAAACCTGTTTATTTGGTCACTCTCTTGGCCATAAGTGGGGCTTTGCTGTGCTTCCATATCAGATTCGCTCCTTAGCTGTGTTGGTCGCTTCTTGGCACAAAAAGTAAAAAAATAAGATCTCTTAAAGTTCATGTCTCGTTCCCCTCAGGGTGGAGTGTCGCTAGCGGCTGAAGATTTCTTCATCGAGGTTTCACCGGGGACGTACGCTGTCACTGCCAGCATGCCGGATTCACAGAAGCAGACTCAGCTGGTCAGCGTCAAAGCCGGAGAGAGCATCAACCTCACCTTTAATCTCTGACCCCTCGCCTGACCGAACCAGCCACCCTGAACCTTCAACAACTAAACTTACCAATGCTCTTTATGCTGTTTGTGTGTTTATTGACTGTTTTTACTCTGATTTCTGCACCAAGAGTTTACATTTTATTTAGCTATCAAAGAATATTATTTGCTGCATATTGAAAAGCCATATTTGTATTGCATTTTACTGGAGTGTTTTATTATGGAGATTGTGTATGAGGTATTTTTACCTGCACTAATACCGCATCAGTGTATTGAAATAAAGTATTTTTATCATCTCCTGTTTGTCAGGTATATGGTGAGGCTGTATCACTACTCATGTGCTGCCACAGAGTCAGACAGGCCCGCGCACTCCCAAGGACCTCAGTCTCCTCAGACGGTGCAGGCTGCTGCTGCTGCTGACGTCCTCAGTCTGGAACAAGTCACCACTACAAAAGAGGCAAACAGTGTTAACATTTTGTGGGGTTTGTGGAAGTTAAACATTGCTGAAAAAGTTAACAAACCTCAAATCCCTTTTAATGGACATGACGACCAGGTCATCAGTACACAGATGGCAAACTACCAAACACAAACACAATACATGCTCACAATGCCCCTGTTAAAATAAAAGTAACAAGTGTTGTGGAAAAATTTCCCGGTCTGCCTATAGAGAGCCAAACAAACCACTCTGGAAAGCAAGTAACGTGCACGAAGTGTTTAATCTCTATAGAGAGGAGACACAGCCACAGAACCACACGGCAGTAAGCAGTTCAGAGTTGTGCTCCCTGATCAGATGTTTTCACCCCATTCTTATGGTCTGCCATGCCTTTGGTCTGAACAGAACTGGTTTAACAGATGGCAACAGAAAAACAGTTGTCTGCAATAAAAATGTCCTGTTCTCAGGACTTTACAGTTAGGTGTGATAACATCAGGTCATTTACTTTGGCACCCTGGGAGTTAATTGCAGTGGGGTTACAACAACAAATCCACCAGGACATCCTCTAGTCAATACAACAGTAAAACAGCTAAGACTACAGATCAACTATATAAACTAGGAAGTCAAAATAGAAAAGTATAGAAACATGTAAACATGTACCCTTTTAATCATTTATGATAAACTATTCATCTATCAGTGGAGAAAATGCTTACAGCTTCAATTCTACACATTGCTATGCTTAGTTCCAGGGCTGTCAACAGACTTGCTGGGGCCCGGGGACAAGAGACCATCATAGGGCCCCCCCATCGGGTTGTCACGACAACATACGCAGTACTTTTAACGCTTTGCAAGCAACGTCAGTGTCAATTTTCAAATTATTTAATTGGAGATGGACAGTTAACAGACAGTAATGTGATGTGACACAATATAAACAAACCATTTCCATCTATTGTCCCATGTAGGCTACAATACAATACAACTGAGAGTGCTAAGCAACAAAACAGCATAAATAAACATCCTATGCCTGCCCCCTCCACATCCCTGGGGTTATCAAGCCCTCAAACAGTGATGCGCCTAGATTTTTTGACAGCAAAGTCATTTATAACATCAGTGAAATCCAGTTTTTGAGCAAGCTCACGCTCAATGGAGAGCATGGCTAGGTTGTTAAGCCTGCCCTGTGACATGGTGGAGCGTAGGTAGTTTTTTATTATTTTCATTTTGCTGAAGGCTTGCTCTCCTCCAGCTACAGTCACTGGCAAAGACAAGAAAATGTATAGCATTGTGCAGAGATCAACATAAATACTTTGTAGACCCATGCCATAGATGGCATTAAGTGGGTCTAGTGGTCCCAGGTCCTCCTCAAATGTTGCAGCATATATTTTTTTCAGGCGACAAACCTGGTCTTCAAGTGACTCTGAAAAGTCAGAAAAAGTATTTTTCTGACAGTTTTGTGCATGCTGATTTGATGCTTTCAGTGGTAAAAGATAGGCCTTCATTACTACTAATACAACAACAACATCAACAACCGCATTCATGATGAATGCAGACTCTGACTGACACACGCTCCCTGCTGATCTGTGGCTGTTGCGCTGGGTGGGACCCGGGACACGCCCCCTCCTTGGCTGTGACTGTGGGCTGCCTGACAGCTCCCTGTCTCCCCCTGACAGGCCCCTCTGCTGTTCCACTGCTGCTCGTTTGTGCTGTTTCGGTGATGGGTTCGTATTAGCGTTTGCTATAATACACAGTGGGTTGTAAACCCAAGATAAATCCAGCCGCCGGACCCGAGTCTGGTCACCCTTGCGCACCTGCTCCCCACAGACTAACATTACCTCCCTGAGCTCCCATCACCTTCTCTCTCCTCCGCTCAACGCAGGCAGCACGTCTTGTCATACCGCAGCTCATTAGACTACAAGCGGCCGCTGACAGATTCGAATCGGGCTTTGGACACAGTGATCGCGCAAACTTACGTAAATTTAATGACAGATTTACGTAAATTTCCCGCTTCAGGGCACGTATGTAGCGTAGCCTTAAGTGCGCCAGAGCGGGGTCAAACCATTCTCTGGTAAGACGGGGGGTAGGGGTGTTGTGCAAAAAAAGGAAAATATATATATTTGAAATATTTAATATGTTAAAGTTTTTAATCATATGTTGATTAGAAAATTATATTTAATTCATCAGGCAATTATTTAATTAAGAATACATATGTAAATGTAAAATAAAATCAATTAAGGGTCATTCAGGGCCCCCTATGGTCCTGAGGCCCGGGACAACATACCCGGTTGCCCCCCCCCCCCCCCCCCCCCCCCCCCCCCCCCCCTTGTCGACGGGCTTGCCTGTACAGACTGCAGAATTGACAATAAAGCGGACTTTGACTTTTATTTAGTCTGTCTTATGCCCCCCATAATTTTCCTAAAAGCAGAAATGGGTCCGGGTTCTTATGGGTTAATAAACTATTTGGATTGTAATTGTGATGGTTTCAGTGGAGTCGTAAGTGTGTCTTTGTGCAATACTTACGCATTCGGGCGATCTGCAATGATTAGCCACGCTTTCTCTCGTTTTATTACAGTGGCAGTGTTTCCTTGTTTTTAAAATTTGGTCTTTCACCTCTTCATATGCGTCCATAATTATCTCCTGCTCCAACGGAGAGAAGTAAGATGCACGAGATGCCATGGTGAATCAGTGAATCTGTGATTGATTGCGGGCTCTATTTGAGGAGCAGTGTGCTGCAACTTATCCAGGATTGGTTTCACCTGGCTTGATAAATCCTTGTCTACTTATCCTGGCCTGGCGTTTGTGCAACCAATTAAGCCTGAACTCTGTTGTTTTGGATTGGTTGAGCCAGGCTCAATAACTTATCCTGGATGTCTAAATCCTACTTTTGTGCAACAGGCCCCAGGTTTGCAAACAAACAACAACAAAAACAGACAGAAAGTTGTTTGTACTGCTTTACATACAACATACACCGATTTACCATGTTTATCCGCATAGTTTGTGACAGACATTAGATGTTTTTTACGACCTGCATGTGTCCGGATCTCCTCACCCTGAAGGCCTGGAAACTGCAAAAGATTCCTAAAGGTCAAGGGTTCAAAACTTCAAGAGGGAGATGGGATGAGCATGGGGAAACCCAGAAAAAATACCAAGGGCCGCCCATCGTGGCGTGGCAGCACCTCATTGGCTGTCAATTAGTCACACCTGTCAAAATTAATTTGTCAAAATGAGTTTGACGAGAAGTGTACCCCTATTCTGTCTTGCTGAGGACCTGAAACTTGTTTTAGAGCTTGTAGTACTTTCAGGGTAAATAAGAGAGCCGATAGATAATAATACTGTATTTTAGAGTATTGCTCTAAAAAACACATCAGTGCACGTCAACAGGTATTTGAAGTTCTCTGATGACTCAGCTGTTGTCGGGTGTATAAGAGAGGGAGAGGAGGGGGAGTCAGGACACTGATAGACAACTTTGTTGAGTGGTCCGAACAAAACCACCTGAGGCTGAACATCAGCAAGACCAGAGAGATGGTGATCGACTTCAGGAGGAAGAAGACGCCTTCACAGCCACTACGGGTCAAAGGGGAGGTGGTGGAGGAGGTGGAGGACTACAAATACCTCGGAGTGGTGATCGACAACAGACTGGACTGGAAATCCAACACAGAGACTGTGTACAAGAAAGGAATGAGAACACTCTACTTCCTGAGGAAACTGAGATCCTTCAACGTGTGCAGCAAAATGTTGGAGATCTTCTACCAGTCTGTTGTTGCCAGCGCCATCTTCTTTGCTGTTGTATGTTGGGGCAGCAGCATCAGAGCCAGCGACACCAACAGACTTGATAAGATCATCAAGAAGGCTGGCTCTGTACTTGGTCTCAGACTTGAGTCTTTTGAGACTGTGGTGGAGAGGAGGACACTGTTAATAAACTGTTATCCATCATGGACAATGATCAGCACCCTCTCCATCACACAGTGGACAGACAGCGGAGCACCTCCTCCCACAGGCTGCTACAGCTCCGCTGTCGAAGGGACAGATACAGGAAATCTTTCCTGCCACATGCCATTGCACTGTACAATAACAGCTAAAAAAAAAAAATCTCTTTTGTACAATACTTCTTATCACTACTGTTTGCTACTTTTGATATTTTATTATTATGTATATATTTTTTTACTGCTGCTATTTTGATATTTTATTCTGTATAGTTTGTTTTTTATAGTCCTATTTCACAAATTTTCACTTTTTTCACTGTGTGTCTGTTTACAGTCACGGTACACTTTATTTTCTACACACTGCCATTTGCTGTAGATATTCTTTTTTGTGCAATACTTTTTCATTACTACTGTTTGCTATTTTGCTATTTTATTATTATGTATATAATCTTTTTACTGCTCGCTATTTTGATATTATTATGTATAGTTTGTTCTTCATAGTCTTATTTCACAATTTTTCACTTATTTCACTGTGTGTAATGCTGCTGCTGCACTGCAGTTTCCCAGCTTGGCATAAATAAAGTATATCTATCTATCTATCTATCTATCTATCTATTGCATGCTGCTGTTTTCCATCGAATATTCAGGCGTGGCATGGCTGAGTGTGATGTTGATGCTTCTTGTGTATGTGAAGACTTACTTCATAAATTTCATTCATGACTTTGCACATCACACAGCAGTTTGTACACTGTACTGCTGTCGTGTACTCTGTCTGTCTGTCTGTCTGTCTGTCTGCTATAAACTACTATAAACATTCACAGAGCCGTCGACAGTTCACGGTTGAAGTCTTCCGGCAGGGACTTCCGGTAGATCCCGGCCGTGATTCATCTTCTCAACAAACGATCTTTGGCGGTGACGTCGCGGCAGGATGGGGCGGGCAGAGTGAACTGGCGCCGGGAGATTCGATCCCTGACCGCGGTCTCGACTGCATTTACTCCCGCTGAGTGAACTGGAGTAACCTGTAAACCCACCACAGCCAGACCTGTTCGAATCGCGTCTTTGGAGCCATGTTGGGACATTTTGTGTTCTTCCAGAGCGGGATCGGCAGCTGTTAAGGCTTCACTTCCAGACGGGTATGCGTTTGCTTCTCCCCGCGCTGCCGCTGCAGTCTGTCGCCTAACTTAACGAGCTATCCGCGCTAGCGAGCGGATCAACCTGCCTCATCTCATGGCCTTATTTACAGCCACAACACCGTAGTTAATACCAGCACTGTCTAGTTATGCTCTGGTCGTGATAGAAGCGTAATTTCACATATGAAGCGCACGTTGGCAGCCTCTTAACTCGTCAATGCTAGCTGGTTTAAGCTAAAGCGTCCGTGGTAACCAGGGCAGAAGAGAGAATTGATTGTTTTGTCCTTTGTTGTTCTGTAACGTTGCTTAGAAACTGAGCTTCATCAAACATCACGTCCATTAATGTCTGAACTGAATCTAAAGAGGTACTGCTCTGTTTTGGATGGAGGCCTCGGCGACCCCGGTCTCTAGTTGAGCGCTTAGCCGTAGATCGCGCGACCAGACACCGCAGAACGCATTTGAGGTATTCGCCCTCACGGAGAACAGACAGATCCGCTGATTCTGAAGGTGATGTTTCCGACAGTTGACAGTCAGAATCAGTCGTACGTCGCTGGGTGAGCTGCCTGGTAACACCGTTCACTGTCTCAATCACCGTTAGCTAGCTGGTTAGCACAACATGCAGGTTGTGTAACTTTTAAGTCGGTGCGGCCGGTTGGAGCGCAGTTTGGCTCCGCTGGTAAATTGTTCAGATGCGACGTGGACAACAGCTGCTGTCTGAATAAGACTTGGTAATTATCTCTGTTTGTATAATTCAATCTTTAATGACCAGTGAGAGAGACGCCGGGTTTAACTAGTTCCAGCTCTCATTGTGGTGATGCTCCCGCAGTTTAGTGTGTCACTGAGGGAAACTTTTTCTCATCACTTGTGAAGGAGGAGGATCTTTGCGGACTCAAGCGACCGTAAAGTATCAGTGAAAGTATTTGACAGACTTTCTCAGCCCCTCTCATGTGGTGCAGGATCGAGCAGGTGTGGGTTTAGTGTTTACTGACAGGTGTTCTTCACAGGTGTGACATTGGATCACAGCTTTGAGCAGGTGTGTTACAGCAGCAGGTGTAGGACGTAAATGTACCAGAACTGTCATATTGATCATTTTTGTTTAAACAACCTTCCTCATGCGGCTCATTCATACCTGTGAACATGACGTGCTGGCAGAGCATCATCTGTATGATCAAACAGTCTGACCTGTGTTCTTCCCCGCTGTGCTGCAGTGCAGATGGAGGCCATGGAGGTAGACTCCCCCGTGGAGATGCGGGGAGGAGGCAGCGAACAGCCAGCGGCTGCTGCAGCAGCCGTGGACGCCAACACGCTGCACGTCATCTCAGACTCCGGCAGCAGCACAGAAGTGGACGAGGATGACGAGAATGACAATGAAGGAAGACAGACAGCGGCTCGTGTGCCCCCCAGGCTTCCCGCCACCTGGGCGTTCAGTCAGAGAGCGGTGCGCGGCTCTGCAGCCACACCTTCAGCTGCTCAGGGGGCGCCCATACGGAGGAGGCTCAGGTACCCACAGCTAATGCACAAGGAAGGCGTTATGTCTCATGTGCTTTAATTAAAAAATCCTCATCTACACAATGAAATCTTTGTTTCTTATAAATAGTTGCATCAAATTTGTTCTCTTCAGATTCAGCTTTCAGGGTTCTGACCCTCCTGTGCCCCCCCCAGCAGCTCTGTTTTCTCAGCATGTTCCTGAGATGTTAACCCTGTTTGTCCTGCTCCAGGCAGGGCCTCAGGGTGCACTACCCCAGCCAGACTGCAGCGCCCTCCAGAGGCTTTCCAGACTTCCTGCTCCGGGCCCCGGCCGCCAGCGTGGCTGAACCAGAGTCCGGCAGCACCACAGAGGTCAGCGAATCTGATGAGGAGGAGGAGGAAGAAGAGGAGGAGGAAGCGCATGAAGAAAGCACACCTGCTGCGGAACCCGTCCACTCCTTGCCACCGGCTAGTCCTCGCCTCAGCGCCTCCCTCCAGCCACAGGAAGCCAGTCCAACCAGTGAGTCTGACCAGCATGTGCTTTGTGTTCTTCACTGGTTTTCACAGACCAGCACAGAGTCCGTGTTGTGTTGTGAGACTCCAGTGTGGTTTATTTTTTTCTCCCACTGTGTTCAGACTCCGGTTCAGCTGCAGATGGTGAGAGGACAGAAGCTCAAAATCAGGTCGTCCAGGTAGCGTTCACACCTTCACCGTCACTCTTCTTTCCTCCACCAGTTATTGGACGTTTTAATGAAGAGAACAGATTTTGTCAGAACTACTTTTAAATGATGGCTAGTCAGTCGTCTTCATACAGAGAGCTGAATATGCTAATGATGTTGATCAGCTGCTGAGATGAGTCTCAGATGAGGTTTCTAAAATCCGTTGACGAGCCTTCAGACTTTAATTTCTTGTTTAATCTCCTCACCTGCACCTGCAGCAGCACACCTGTGCACCACCTGTGCGTTTCTGTTGGTCCGAATGCTAAAAAGTTAACGTTTTTGTCCGACTGGCCTCATTTTTTGACGCAGCACAGATGTTTTATCGTCCCTGAAGCTTGAAACTGTCTTCGTGTCCACCTCTAGTCGGTCCTCGTGGCCTCGGCTTTTGTCCAACCGTCGCATGGCGAGGAGGGCGAAGGCGACAACTGCACCATCTGCTTCGAGGCGTGGACGACGGCGGGCGAACACAGACTGTCCGCTCTGCGCTGCGGACACCTCTTCGGCTTCACCTGCATCCAGCGCTGGCTGAAAGCTCAGGGCCCGACCGCCAAATGTCCACAGGTCAGCAATGTAGCTGAATTTCAACAGGAAGGAACTCCTGCATCTCACACCTGGATTTCAACCATTATTTCTTTCTGTCGTTTTCCTTTAGTGCAACAAGAAGGCGAAGCGTTCAGACATCATTCTGCTGTATGCTCCAAAGCTGCGTGCGCTCGATAACTCCGAGCAGGAGACCTTAAAGAAGTGAGTGCTGTTTTTCTGATGTGAGCTGATGAGGTGCAGCACCTTCAGGTCAGTTTCATGAAACTTCAGGACGAGAGTCAGAGTCTGCGCTGTTGAAAGGATTTTCCACCCCAGATTTACCTTGTTAGTGTCAAACAGTCGCCCCCTGTCAAACCTTTTGTGCTTCATGGATAAAAAACATGCGACACTCATATCTGAACATCAGCGTTTTCACGTTGTTTAAAACCCACTGAGTTCAGTGTTTGTGATGTCACACTGATGCCTAAAAGCAAATGATGTTTTGGCACAAACAACCTGGTTCTGGTTCCGGTTCGTCACAGGCTCCGTCCACACTGTGTGTTCACAGTGTTTAACAGCTTCGGCTCTTCTGTTCTGTGGTGGACGTGAACTCAATTAAAGTGTATGTGTGTGTTCGCAGGTCTCTGGAGCAGGAGCAGTCTCTGAGGAGGAAAGCTGAACTGGAATCAGCTCAGTACAAACTGAAGTTGCAGGTCGTCAACAACAAATGTGGACAGCTCCAACAACAGCTGCAGGTATGAGTGACTGAATCTGTTTCCTGAAACGTTCAGGAGTTTGATGTTTTTATTATTATCTGAAAATTCTGCGCCCTCCTGTGCGTTTAGAGATGTTTTTGTTGGAGCGACACGTCCACCTGCTGAGCCCCGTTCATTACAAACCAGTTCACCGTGTCTTTTCCATGGATGTGACACCTGCTGGGTCGGGTGGCCATAGCATTTAATCTCCCCTCAAACATTCCCGCTGTATATGGAACTATCAGCTGATTACAGAACATGCTGGAGGACTTCAGGAGGCAGCCTGTCACTGCTATACTGTTTCCTGCCACAAGGCGGCGACAACGCACTTCAGCTGGGATTTTTACATTTTGTGTTACATTAACATTTTTTTTAGGTCTATTTTTTTGTTAAACTCTCAGTGGATTTAATTTCTTTCTTGTTAAGCATTTTGAGCTGCATCTCTTGTATGAAAGGTGCTGAACAAATACTGTTTATTACTATTATTATTTTGATGCAACATGCAGCTGTGATGTGCAGCATGTGATTTTATTTTTTTATTCTCTGACCATCAGAACCTGAGAAGAAAATGTTAACAACATTAACAACACTAAAAATAAGTGCAAATATAATAAATAGAATTATATTTACTTTTTCAGTCTTCGTCAGGACACGTAACAGACTTACACGCTGAACACTCGCCCTGATGGTGACTCGTCACCGTCGACATCAGTGCAAAGCAGCTGGAACTATTTCAGGGATTCTAATGAATTCTAATAAAGCTCTGAAACGCTGCTCCCATCCTCCACACGTTTGTTCTCTGTAGTCACACACTGAATCTCTTGATGTCCTCCTGGTTCAGCCTCCCTTCCTCTCTCCCTCTCTGTGCAGGAGGTGAGGGCTCTGGTGGCCCAGGCCAGAAGCTCAGTTCCATCCTCTTCGTCCTCGTCCTCTTCGACCTCGGTCCTCGTCGGCCTGTCTCAGAGGGCGGACGGCTCCAGGATGGCCCAGTACAGTTTCTCTAAGGCGGTGCTGGTGTCTCAGGCCGGAGGCTCCAGGGTTTTATCCTACTGTGAGCCCCTGAGCTGCCTGCTGGCCTCACAGCCTTCCCCTCATTCCACGCTGGTGCCCGGTGAGACGGACTTCCTTCTTCCTTTTGACCCGTTAGCAGCGCGGCAAAAAGCTGGCTGCATCATTTAATACACCTGTTAGTCCAGCACTGTGGTCCTGAACAACATCAAGACAGACCGTGACCGTACGACAGACAGATTCAGGCGTGTACTTCCTGTTTCAGTGTGATCTCTGTCCAGATTCACTGGGCAGAGTTCACCTTTGTTCAGCTTGGACCAGGTGGATGTTCTCTGTTGGCCAATAGAAACACTGATGCATTTGGAAAAGTAGAAGTCATTATTCTGGTGTGTTTCTTCAGTATTTTTAGTGCATCATCTCAATACCAGTGACCCAGTGAACATTCCTTGAGCTTCCCTTTAGCACCACCTACAGGCCAACATGTCTAATTGTTTCCTGGATCCCTTCCACGAACTCTGGGGGTTGTACTCAGTTTCCCAGGTAGCAGGTATTGGGTGAGAGTTAGAAGCGCTGATCTGTCACTAACTGGTCAAGACTCTACAGCCGCTGTGTTGAAGAGAGCGAATGTCACTCTGTGCTGTCTCAAACCAAACAATCAATCATGTGGTCATTAGTCTCATCAGATAGATAGATACTTTATTCATCTCCAAAGAGAAATTTGCAGTTCCAGCAGCTCAAAAAGGTGGACACACAAGGGCATGCAAAATAAGAACAGGAACTGCTTTCAAGTAATGTGCAACCTACAAGTGATGAACAACTTTCAAGTACAGATCAACCTTCAAGTAAGGCACAATTTTCAAGTGAGAGGCAAAAATCCAATACAAAATACAAAATAACAATATAAGAAAAAATAGTGAAAAAAAAAGAACTAAGCTATACAGGATAAACAGCTGAACCACAGGATAAACATTTGAACTAAACATTCGAGCAGTTAAATATGTGCGCAGTAGTGCAGTTGTGCAAAGTAACTGTGTGCAATAGTCGGTTTGAGTCCAGCATATGGATGTGTGTGAGATAAAGTGCGTGTGTCCATGTGTGGTGTAGGTGTGTAGTGAGTTCGGAGTTGTTGTGTTGGTTATTGTGGTGTCTTGGTGGTTCTTCAGATTGTGTGGAAACATGTTGCAAAGAAAATTGGTCCCAGTTTGGTTTCTGGACCTGTGGTGGAAAAGGACCATTAGACTGTTGTCCTGAAAGAGACTGAACCCACAACCTGTCATCCTAAAGACACACTTTAAACACTGTGAAACTCCAGACGCAGGCAGGTGGAAAGTCTTCTGGTGTCACCCGGCTCTGATTCCTTCCTGTCTCCTCCCTCAGGCTGTGGCGTGAAGAAGGTGAGCGTGGTCAACATGAAGGCGAGTCAGTACGTTCCCATCCACAGCAAACAGATCCGAGGTCTGTCCTTCAACAGGCAGAATGACAGTCTGCTGCTGTCTGCTGCTCTGGACAACACCATCAAACTGACCAGGTACACACACACACACAGACACACACACACCTGTGCATTATAAAGTATAATGATTATCAGGAAGTCATGCCCACCTTTCCTTCTCCGAAATCTCCGTATACACAGAGATGATGACAATGAGCCATGTTATCATGTGATAAATTTTGCATGTATGTGTGTGTCTGTGTGCGTGTTTGTGCGTGCACGTGTGTGCAGTCTGCTCACCAACACGGTGGTTCAGACCTATAACGCAGGTAAACCCGTGTGGAGCTGCTGCTGGTGTTTGGACAACAGTAACTACGTCTACGCAGGTCTGAGCAACGGCTCGGTGCTCGTCTACGACACCAGAGACACCAGCACACACGTCCAGGAGCTGCAGCCGCTGCGCTCCAGGTATACACGCACACACACAGGCAGGTGTTTTCAGATTTATTTACTTTGAAGAGCATCTTGGGGAAGTTTTGGAAAGAGGATGAAAGGTAAAGATGTTTTCGTGTGGATCTGGTCAAAACCGCTCGTTCATGACGAGCTGCTGAACTCTTGCCGCTTCCAGATGTCCGGTGGCGTCCCTGTGCTACGTCCCGCGGGCGGCGTCCAGCTCGTTCCCCTGCGGCGGGCTGATCGCCGGCTCTCTGGAGGGAGGGTGCTTCTGGGAGCAGGTCAACGAGACCACCTACAGACCTCACATCCTGCCGCTGGAGGCCGCCGGCTGCACCGACATCCAGGTGGAGACGGAGAGCCGCCACTGTCTGGTCACCTACAGGCCAGGTGAGACCCCGACCCCACGAACACAAACCCTCAGACTGAACATAACACATAATGAGCGTCATGTGAGGATGGAGACGATGGTAATAGTTCTAATAATAATGATAATAGTGAAGTTTATAATATCCAGCACTTATCAACCAGAGCGGAAACTTCCTGCAGGTTGAGCCTGTTTTTTAAACATTTTTGTCGCCGTCTGCAGCAGGAAACATGCTGATTCATGATCAGCTGCTGACTGCAGGTGTTACTAACCACCTGTACCTGCTGCTCTGTGAATAACGTGCAGTTTGTTCGCGTCCCAACACTTTCCACAAACGTCGGCTGTGTTTTCTGACAGCTTTGAAGCCTCTTTGTCCTTTTTAAGTTTCGTCTGTTGGATTTATTGATCTGCTTGAAAGCAGAAATCCTTCGCAGACCATCTGAATCTGCCGAGAGGAAAAGACGAGCAGGCAGAACAGAGGAGCTCTGCAGTTGTTTGTTCAGTGGAAGACGAAACGTGTCTCTCTGGTGGACGCTGTCTGAAATGTCTCTCGGTTGCATGCAGATGATTTTTGGCTGCTCGTCCTGAACTTTGATTATTGTAAAAAGTGTTTCGAGCGGCAGATGAAAGGCGGCGTCTGCCTCAGGACAGATGTGTTTCTCTGGATGTTCTGCCAGCTGTCTCCGTCTCTCCCGCAGGACGCTCCAACCCGTCCCTGCGCTGCGTCCTCATGGCTCTGAACAGGACGCCTCAGCAGGACTCGAGTCAGCTGCCCAGCTGCTCCTGCTCGCCGGTGCAGACGTTCAGCGCCGGCTCGTCCTGCAAGCTGCTCACCAAGAACGCCGTCTTCAGGAGTCCAGACGGGGACGGGACGCTGGTCTGCGCCGGGGACGAGGCCTCCAACTCCACCATGGTCAGTCGTGTGTGCGTGTGTGTGTTTAGAATTTTTTTTTGTATTTAAGTTGATTATATTTTGTTGAATCTAGTTGAGTTTATTCTTTTTGTATTTTCATTTCCGTTTTTATGTTTGTTTATTGTCCTTTTAAAGAACATAAAGTTTCCCAATAGCTTTATTTACATTAAATTGTTTTTTTCTGCTTTATTTTGTCAGTCCAAAGAGACCAAAGTTGCCTGTTAACTTTCATTCAATTAAAGTATTAGCTGTTTAGTAAAAAATGTGAAATATTTCTTGTTGTATTTCCTGTCTTGCCTCTTTGTTTACTGTCACTTTAAAAAACTCAAAGCTGCCTTTAGCATTTTAAAGTTTATTTTATTCAATTTTTTTTTTTTGGTTTTCCATTCAAAAGAGCATAAAGTTAATAATAATACTCTTTCATTTGTCTCCATCCTCCTGCTGTATCTTCCTCCTCCTCCTCCTCAGGTGTGGGATGCAGGCAGCGGCTCTCTGCTGCAGAAGCTTCCGGCCGACCTCCCGGTGTTGGACATCAGTCCGTTCGCGGTGAACGGCGAGCACTTCCTGGCCTCGCTCACTGAGAAGATGCTGAAGATCTACAGGTGGGAGTGAGGAAGAAGAACACTGTGTCTCATCCAGAAAATAAAAAAAAAACACACACACAAAGTCCGAGAGAGCGAGGAGACGATGGCGAGAATCCAATGCTGCTCAACATTAATCTGTATGTTTACAAAAAACACTTCCTGCGAGCGACCGGGCAGAGGAAACTCTCTCTTCATCAGTTTTGTCTCTTTTGGATCAGACGTCCACGTCACTGCGTCCGTTGACCTTTGACCTGTGCAGGAAGCTGAGTGACGCCTGAGTCAGCTGTGGACAGAAAACATTACGTCCAGCTTGGACAGGTCAGGTATCGCCACATGACGGTCGGGTTTTCTACTCTGAAGTGAATTTTTAACCGATGGCTGATCCTCCTGATCCTCCAGAACTGGTTTACAGAACAACTTTTTACACTTTGATTTGAACCCAACTGAAACCTCTACCGCAAAGTTTGTTTCGTATCAGAACGAACAGTCGCCCAAGTTGTTTCCACATCTATGGCCTCATCCCTCGTTCTGAACACGTCGGATTTTAATGGTAATTTCTCTCGAACAGGAAAAGGCTCCTCACAGTCCGTCAGTCCGCTTTACTCTTATCATCCTCTGTCTCATTTCATTCTTTTAACTTCACTCTCAGCTCAAACATTAAGTGCCAAAAGACTCTGCTGTTGTAAATTTTACTTTTCTTTCTAAAGGAAGTTGTA
Organism: Chelmon rostratus; assembly: GCF_017976325.1. Lineage (NCBI taxonomy): Eukaryota > Metazoa > Chordata > Actinopteri > Chaetodontiformes > Chaetodontidae > Chelmon > Chelmon rostratus. The sequence continues at coordinate 25,261,026 of NC_055663.1, forward strand.
CATATGTATATTTGCTACCAACTGTTTGTGTACGACTTCAGAGTTAATAAAAATTATGAGTTATTTTTAATAAAAGTTGTCAGAGTGGACTGTTTGATGTTTGACTGCAGCACTGAGCACCAAAAACATTTGAATTAAATCAACTCTAATAATGCTGAGAGATGCCTGGAGGGAGATGTGGCACTCAGGTTGCTACGGTGACCAGCTGCTGTGTGTCAGCAGCAGCCTGACCAATCAGAGCTCAACAACGAGGCAGCGTTAACTGTCGGTCCAACACTTTGGTCTAGACTGAAGCATCTCTACAACTTTTGGATGGATTGTCATAAACTTTTGCACAGACATTCATTGTCCCCTCAGGACGACTTGTTGCTGATCCTTTGACTTTTCTTATAGCGCCATCATCAGGTCAAAAGTTTAATCCAAGTCCAATCCTCAGGAAATACCCGCAAACTAATGACACTCCCATCAGCCTCACCTGTACAGAATGAGCAAATGTTAGAATGCTAAAGTAAGATTTTGAACATAATAAACACACGTTAGCATTTGGCTAGCTTTGTGGCTAAGTCCGGCCTCAGAGCTGCTAGCATGGCTGCAGACTGCTCGCACATCTTTAAAGAGCAGTTTTTAAACACAGTGATGAATCTCAGTGTTGAAGCAGGAGACAAATCAGTTGTGAGGTGGAGGTCAAACAAATTCCAATGCCTTTTTTCCCAAATTTCCCCGGCTGGGGATAAATAAAGTTCTATCTTATCTTCTTGTGATTCCATTTGACAATTATTAATTGGCAAGTTTTATGTTAAGAACTTAATGTTTTTATTTCAGTTTTATAATGCATCGTTACAATTTAATTTGAATTTCTTTTTCCCTTTTATTACATTTTTTAAATTGGTTATAATTAAACACTTCAATCACTGTGGTGGCACCTTCAAATCTCCATAATCAGTGGTTTTGATGATGAACTGACCCTTCAGTCAGAGCCAAACAAATGCCTCAAAATGTCCTTGAGTGGTGAAGTAAAAGGTTTTCATTGTGAAGAATAAATGAGGTATTTTAATGGCGTTGGCTGTGCTGCAGCCTCTGTTGAGAACAGAAAGAGTTTAATCAGTTCAAAGTGCAACATTTCCCTCTGAAATGTCACAATATGTCATGAACGAGAATAAATCTCACTGAAGTGACGCGTTGTGTCGCTGAGAGAACTTCAAAGAGGACAAATCCTCATCAAACGAGTGTCATCTTCATCATTTACTGGACTTCATCACTCTCCTCCAGCTCAGTCATTATGAGACACTTCGATCTGGAAACATTGAGCTTTTCTTCCACTTGATGATGCTTTCAAGGAATGCTTGTAAATTCCTACTTTACATTCCAACAGTGACAAATGTAACGTGTGCTGCTGTTTGAGGCTCGTTGCTGGAAATACGTCTGTAAGGCCTTTTTTGTTTTGAGTCACGATTTCAGGGAAATGTTTTGACAGAGTGTAGAAATAGAAGCTCTTCTTCAGTTAGCATAGCATGTTGTGGCTCTGTTTTATTCTCCAGCCTTACAGTAGGTCTTACCAGTCAGTTGAAAGCATGAAGGTGAACACCACAGTGCGTCTGCGTGCGTCTGTGTACCTGAAGAAAGGCAGTGCTGCTTGTTACAGTGCTTACGTGCCCTTATGTGAGTGGATGTACTCGCTCAGGATCCAGTTCTTCTGCTTGTCAAACAAAAAAGTCCGTCACAAGTCAAGAACCGAGATGACGTCTTCGAATGAGTCTAAAATCCAAAGAAATCCAGTTTACAGTCAAAAAGTTTTAAAGTATAAAAGAATGAGACATTTTTAAGGACGTCTTCAGTCGGGACTGATGGGCTTGAAGCTGAGAGCCACAGAGAACGTGTTCCTGTCACCCACCTGCTTTTTACACACTATTCAACAAAGTGTTCAACGTTTAACGAATGAAAACTGACTGCGAGAATCCAAAGTTGGTGGTGACGACTTTTGATTGATGTCAGTCTGTACCAAATGTCTCCTTTTGAACAAACAGGTTTCTGCGGTCCTGAATGTCAAAGCAGTGCAGCGTCAGTACGTGTACGTGGCTGCTTTTAACTTTGCAAAGCTGCCAGTGAATAATAAGGAATGCTGCGAGAGGACATTTCAGAGGTGGTTTTATAATTGGATGACTCCACCTGTGAGCGCTGTGCTCCACTTCAGGCTGCTGTCGCCGTCATCTCAAGTCCAAAATACATCAACACTTTTCTAATTAGTCATTTCATTCATTTATCGTCACTGTAAACTAGATTTCTTTGGATTTTAGACTCTTGGTCGAACAGAAGAAGACATCGGAAGACGTCACCGTGCTTCTGTTGACTTGTGATGGACATTTTGCACTTTTTACATTTTAGACAGCATTATCATCTAAACAGCGAGCTCAGTATTTTGAGAAGGATCTTTGATTTTGGTCCTTAAAGAGCTGCGACAGATGTACCGAGAAGGGGGGTTTCACCCAGAGAAATCAGCCATCGGTGCTCTCGGGTAAACACAAACATCAAACAACACAGCACAAACATCTTTGGTATTTCTTGTTGCTTCTCAGCTGACAAATACCCAGATACCAAATCTGTTCAGCATTATAATTCACTTTGTTCTAACAGGAAGTGAAACAAGAAATGTCTCTGCCAAGGTTTGCACTTCATTTGAATTCAAACTCATATATTTTTATACCTCATGTGACCATCAGGTAATCAGATTACACAGGATCATGCCATGAAACACTTCTCTAAACAAGGACTGAGTGTGGATGACAGACTGATCTTCTTCCTCTGAGCCACAGAGCTCCATTGTTGTCCAAAAACAATTAAAATCACATCACTGAGCCTCATTGTTGTTCTTGCTGACATGTTCCTTCATCAACATGAACACACACACTGTAGTTTATTTTGACTCACACACACACAAACACCAAATGTGGATTCATCCGCCACTGAAAATAGTCCCCAATAAATGTGCTATTTCCTCCTGCTCGAGTCACTTAGAAATTACAGAAACCAGTTGTTTTTTGAAGATTGAAACTGTTTGTGGGCCATTTTTAAGGACTTGTGTCCTTAGTAGGGACCAGTAGGGCCTGAAGCTCAGAGCCACAGACGAGTGTTTGAGCTTTAAACGTGTCCTATGTTCCATGAAAACTCAGGTTTCTTTTGTTAAATGAAAAAAATGAGTTTTATGGAAAATAAAATAAAGAATTCTCTGGAAAAATTATGGTATTTGTACCAAAACCCAACTGTCTATAAATACTACTCTGGAAAGTGTTCAGGTGAGACTCCCACCTGCTTTTTACACATCATTCACAAAATGTTCAACGTTTAACGAATGAAAACTGACGGTGAGAATCTAAAGTTGGTGGTGGCAACTTTTGATTGATGTCAGTTGGTGCAAACTTTCTCCTTTTGAACAAACAGGTTTCTGCGGTCCTGAATGTCAAAGCAGTACAGCGTCAATACGTGTACACAGCTTACTGGCTGCTTTTAAATGTGCAAAGCTGCCAGTAAATAATAAGGAATGCTGCGAGAGGACATTTCAGAAGTGGTTTTATAATTGGATGACTCAGAGCATGAAGCCACACACATTCATTACTTATTCATGAGCTCTCCACTGCCATCCTAGAAAGAAAAAAAAAACAAAAACGTCTGCAACTTTACTCCTAGATTCCATATTTCCGACAGCTCCTGAATGCAGCGGCAGGCTGACTGGCTCTGTGAAGATGGCGGACTGTATACGTGTTCCTCTGCTCCTGGTTCTGATGTGCATCTTGTTATCTGTGCATCCAATTCGAGGTGAAAACAACTTTGTCGCCAAAGCTGCTGTTAAAGCTGATAACCCACAGAATCCACCCGGAGGTCCGGGGCCGGCCGCGGTGAACCCAGGAGCCGCTGAGAGGAACCTTGGCGCTGGGGCCTCGCTGCCTCGGAGGCGCTCTGCCGGCTGGAAGTTGGCTGAGGAGGCGGTGTGCAGGGAAGACCTGACCCGGCTTTGCCCCAAACATTCCTGGAACAACAACCTGGCCTTGTTGGAGTGTCTCCAGGACAGGAAAGAGGTAAACTAGGGGGACAGGGTACCGTGGTCGCAGGGAAAGAGGCAGGGTGTGCCTGCTGAACGAACCAGCTAACATTAGCTGCCACCGTTAGCCAGCCGCTAGCCCTAGTATTGAGAGGACGTCACGCTAAATGTCGGCCAAAATTTCAGCAAGTTATTTACCTGTGCTATCATCCTCAGTATGGCACGCATTGTACAACACAACTGATCACACATTCAGAGTCGCCAGGATCCGGTCCTCAGTTCGGCATGAAGCAAATGCCACGAAGGGCGCTTACCCGCTTCAGGACGAGCAAGTTTTGGAATTTGGTCGCCTCGTATTTCTTGTCTTTACCGTTTCTCTTAAATACACATGTCGAAATATCGTTACGTCGATTAGCACAAAAAAACAACTGAATAATACTCGAGCAAATGTTGCTCTATGCAATATGTGTGAGCCGATTTTAGCAGAAGACACAGTTGTTACAGATTGAACCGATAAACTTTACCGTGCTTGGTGTCAGTGATTTAACGGTGACATTTAACGTTAAACCGACAGATTGTTAGCGCAGTTCGGAGTCACAGGACGTTGTGCATCTGGACGGTTAGCTAACGTTCGCGGCTAAATGTAAGATTGGCCTCAAAATCGGCTAACCTGCGGGCGTAACAGTCCAAAACCACAACTCACCGCAGCATGTTTCAGATGGCTCAGTCACCTGGTAACTTTTTAAACCAGGTTAGCCACCATTAGGCAGCTAGCTGTTGTGCTAACCGCTGTCCGAACTCTGCTAGCAATTGCAGCCTCAACAAGATGTTAGCCCAGATAATCACTGCGCAGCCTTTCGCTCGTTGATTTTTGCCTCTGTGTCCTATCGGTAATTACAACTTTTCCTTTAATTTCAGTCCGTGATGTACACAGCAATTAGCTGTAATGACTTTAATGACTGACGACCAACTGAACTGGTTATTGATGGTGTGCGGGTTCAGCCTGCTTTTTGAGTTTTTCTGCAGCTCATGTTAATGTGACTCAGACAGACACTTTAAATCCGTTTTTGTCTGCAGAGACGCTGCTTTTCCCGGGATGAGGACATGTTTAGGCAACACATTATTTATCTTAAATGATAAGATGAAACTCTTCTGCTTTTAAAACCAGTGCTAGGAGCATGCATTTTATCTCTTGATGTGCAGACTATATTGTGCAAAAGGTTTGTTTTTCATGGCAAGAGTAATTTGTAATTTAAGTGTTTGTTTATTTTAAATTCCTTCACAGCATTGCCTGTGGAAAATACTGTTTAAAGTTATGAAAACTGTGATCAAATCAGCCATTATAAAACAAACAAGAATCTTACCAAACATTCAGTGTCGGCAAACTAATCAATCAATCAATCAATCAGTTAGTCAAAATGTCAGTGGCACAAATATGGGACAAAGATGAAGCGATGTCCTCTAATGTCTTCTTAGTTCAGCCAACAGTCCAAAAACACGCGGCTGCAGGACTTGTTGTTCACGCACACATTGACACATACGTTCACACACTCGTGAGAGATATAACCGATATCTGTCGATATCAGACTATATTGTGCAAAAGGTTTGTTTTTCATGGCAAGAGTAATTTGTAATTTAAGTGTTTGTTTATTTTAAATTCCTTCACAGCATTGCCTGTGGAAAATACTGTTTAAAGTTATGAAAACTGTGATCAAATCAGCCATTATAAAACAAACAAGAATCTTACCAAACATTCAGTGTCGGCAAACTAATCAATCAATCAATCAATCAGTTAGTCAAAATGTCAGTGGCACAAATATGGGACAAAGATGAAGCGATGTCCTCTAATGTCTTCTTAGTTCAGCCAACAGTCCAAAAACACGCGGCTGCAGGACTTGTTGTTCACGCACACATTGACACATACGTTCACACACTCGTGAGAGATATAACCGATATCTGTCGTCCTCGTGTGCGGTGAGATGAAAAGATCTTTATCTGTCCCGAGGGAAGCTGTTGAGAAATAGATGAAGCGTAGTTTCCCAGCAGGGAGTGGATTCTGTTTATCTTGTTCCAACCCAGTCCACAGGTAGTTGTTTAGGAAAGGTGGAGGATTACTCAGTCCTTACTCACACACGCTCAGACTCACAGTGAGGAATCTTTCTCAAGCGTTTTGGTTGAACTTGTGATTTTCAGGTCACTAGGTTGCTTTCGCGACCTTTAGGCCCATTCAAGTGTGTCCTGAGAGATCGGCCCAGGACCGTGGCTGCTGGCCGGGTGGCGGCTGACTGCTCGCTCTTTTCTTTAAGCTCATTAGCTGCTTGTCAACAGCACAACTACAGCAGACTGAGAGATCTCTATATCCTGCAACAGGAGCTTACAGCAGCTAAGACAAGCCTTGGTTTGTGCCCATTATCTGCTTACTCAAAATCACAAGACAGCGTCCTCCCTGGTGGTGAAAAACATGAAAAGCTCTGTCTCGTAAAGAAACTGTGCAGCAGAAGCTGCTGGAAAGAAAGACTGAAAGACTTGAGTGTAAGATTTTAAAGAAGGAAGTATTGAACAAGACGTGAGAGAAAACACGTATCGACAGCTTGACTATTAAAAAAAGGCAACTAACCAGTTTGAGTTTTCAGACTGGCTGGAACACACGGAGTGAAGAACATAACTAGACCTGGAATGAATTGCAGAAAATTAATCTGTTTGGTAATTATTAGGCTAAAATTCTGTTTTTACCAGTTTACTCTGTTTTTATCTTGCTGGAAATGGAACATCTTTGGGTTTTTGACTCTTGGTTTGACAAAGTAGGCATCTGCAGTAGACACGACTAACAGATTAGTTGATCGACTTAGATAAATGGCAACTATCTTAATAATGGATTCATTGTTTCAGTATTTTTTTATGCTAAAATAACCAACATTAATCAGTATTTAGTCGTAGCCCTAATTGGAAAACATCACAGGGAAACTGTGATAAGTGTTCATAATTTTCTGATTTCCTAGACCAAACAATAAAAAACATCAGCAGATTAATCAGTAATAATCTGGCTGAAGGCAGAGAAGCATCAGATGTCACATCTGAATGCAAATCAACCACAAATATTTGTGTCCTGTCTGCCGTTTTAAAAAAAGAGGAAATCAATGACATGAGTCAGAAAGTGAACTAAATGACCAGTGTGGAGGATTTAGTGACATCTAGTGGTGAGGTTGCAGATTACAGCCAACTGAATACCCATCGCCTCACCCTCCCCGACCAAACATGTAGGAGAACCTTCAGTGGCGGTTAACAGCGCGAATGGCTCTCTGTAGAGCTAAAGTTTGTCCGTTCTGGGCTACTGTAGCAACATGGCGGTGCAACATGGCGGACTCTGTGGAAGACGACCTGCTCCTTCTGTAGATATAAAGGCTCGATCTGAAACTGTGCTGTGATTGGCTAACACGCGTATCTTGACACTTCTGATTGGATGCTAGCTGTGGACGCTGAATCACTTAAAAGTTTTTCATTCCGCACACACGGTGGCAGATTGACGAATCTGCTCAAGGTTGCTGCCTGTTTTTTTTTAATTTTTTTATCAAGACTCCTGAAGTCAAAGCTTTCATATCAGATATTTATTTGTTTCTTTCCCCTGGTTTTGAAGTGCTTCATGGGTAATGATGTGAGACGTATGCCTCGACTTAAAGAGAATTTTTATCACAACTTATCTTGTGATCATTCACTCAGACCCAAGAAGAGCTTCCTCATTCTTGTTTTTATTACATAGTAAAGTTCAGATCTGAAAAACCTCGCCGAGGTCTCGCTGACGACGAGAATCATTTAACATTATCATAATGTTTTTTCTCTCATTTACAAGTCAACTTCCAGACAGCTTAAAAAGACGTTAAAAACCCGACTTTTCCTTCTTTATCGTTCAACGTGTTTTCTTCTTCCCTCTTGAGTCAGCTTGTTACGCACTTTTCTTCTAAATGAGATATGATGAGCTCTGTGAGTTGTGTTCTTTGAATATATCACACAGGAATAACTGAATCAGACTTAAATCTGAAATTCTTGGCTGCAAACTGAAAAGCATTTTTTTTTTTTTTTTGCATGATAGCACCAAATGTCGGACTGCTTCCACTGCACAATTTCTTTGTGCTTTGGAATGAAAACAGTGAAAACTGAAACTGCCACGTATATGTTAGCTGTTTAAAACAATTCAAAGATATCACAACTACTACTGAAGTACTTCAGCTGTATTAAAGTAAATGCATTCAATGGGATGAGCAGCTTGATTTGATTGATCGTCCGTGTAATCATTAAGTCCATCAGTTAAACACACTTCAGTACGTCCAGTGTGCATCAGTTATATCAATAAGCCCTCCAGCTCTGTCTTGATTTAATGTGTTTTGTAGTTTCTTACTCGGGTCTAAAGGAGAGTCAGTCACTCTCTATCAGCTGTCTTTTCTAGCAAAAGGCTCGATCCTGTTGTTTTTATGACATGAATGCAGCTGAAGGCCCAGTGAACCCAGTTTTTTGGGGTGCGACGTCTCGTCTCTCAGGCCCACCGCGAATGCTGCCGCCGAGCAGCTGCTGTACAGCTCGTCCACCTCCTGCGTGACATCCCCGAGCTGCCCAGCTGGCACTGTGCTGCTGCTGCTGCTGCTGTTCTCTGATTGAAGGGTGAGATTAAGAGCTGCTTTTAGACTCGTAGCATTCTTGTGTGTCTCCGGCCTGCCCGCTGTCAGTCCTGCTGGTGGCTGTGGTTTTGTGTACGTGGTGCAGAGACTGGGAGTCCAGAGGGAGGAGGCTCTGGAGATTGGAGGCTTCGCTCTGGCCCCCTTGCCTGTGTGAAGCCTCCATGTGTCTGTTTCTGTCTCAGCCTCCCAGTTGTACCCAGTTTGATAATTGCCAATTAGCACATTAAGGTGAGAGGACTTTCCCTTTAATGACCAGACATGTTGGTGTATATTCGGCTGTTTTGCTGCACCTGTTGCACCAACTCAGGCAGTGTCATAGTGTTTTTACCTCCATCTGAGCGAGATGCAAATCTAAAAACTTCATTGGCAAAAGTGTTTAAATACAGTTGTTGATTCTTGGTTTTCTCTTTTTAACTTCGATTGTGTATCAGAGCTAAATGATTGTACTGTTTACTGTTAATTCAGTATGTCTGATGGATTTAGCCACTGGTTACAGCACTGATGCTGGGTGATACCATCTGGCTCACAGTTGACATTCCAGTTTATCCTGAAGGCGCTAGATGGGGTTCAGGTCAAACCTCTGTGCAAAGCCAGTCCAGTTCTCCCACACCGAACTGAGAAATCGTAGGGATGCTCAATAACCGATTACTTTCAGCTCCTACAGGCTGATACAGATAACTGATAACACACACATATACCAAGATCATGACATCAATACTATGACCAAAACCAAAAACAGTTTTGACTCTTGAAATGAAGAGATATTTATTTTTTTTCCAATGAAAAACTATTGGCAAGCCTCTCGAACATTTTCTTAAAGCTCTTAAACAAACATAATTGACATCTCACATCAATTTAAATAAGGTGCATTACTTACTGATATAAAAAATAAAGGGCCCTTGAACTGATGCAAATACATGCATCAGGATCACAAACTGTAAAAGTGCATTCCAGAAGTTTACAAAAAATAAATATACATAGAAAATTAATGCACTGGCATGTTAGATTCAAGCATTTCTATGTAAACAAACTGAAAAAGTGCAGTCCATAGTAAGTGAAGCACCATCACGTCCATGATTAAATCATCGACAATGACGTCATGATTTCCTGTTATCGGCCCGATAGTTATTGTGCACCCCTAAGAAAACATTGTGAGCTGGGTTTGTGCACGGGGGCATTGTCATGTTGAAGCAGAAAACAGCCTTCCCTGAAGTGTTGCCTCCATCTGTTGGAAGAACACGTTTTATCACCGCTGTAGCATTAAGATTTCCCTTTAGTGGAACTACAGAGTCCGGATCAGGAAAGACCACTACAGGCCAAAAGTACACAAACAGAAATACAAAATAAAAACTGACTATATATATGTACATTTATACAAATGACTATATAAAAGAAAAATGTGTAAAAAATAAATATTAATTAATTAATTTATTTATTGCCACAAAGAACTATGAGAAGAATTGCCGTAAAAATATACTGACAAAAAAAATCTATGGGATTTCACAGATGTTCCATGAATTGCACAAGGGGGGAAAAGGTGACTACAGCATTTATGATATTGCACAGTAATAAATATATGTATGTCACAGTAAAATATCAGTATGTACTGATAGGTAGAGTACTCCATGAGAGTGAATTAAGGGAAGTAATTATTGAAATAATAATAATTTAAATCACACATCAGTGGAAAAGACAGTCTGAATATGGAATGTGGTTACTGTAGCTGTGGTACTGTGGTACTTCTGCTGTGGCACTGTTACTGTGTTACTGTGGTACTGCTGCTGTGGTACTGTTACTGTGTTAGTGTGTTACTGCTGCTGTGGTACTGTTACTGTGTTAGTGTGTTACTGCTGCCGTGGTACTGTTACTGTGTTAGTGTGTTACCGTTGCAGTGGTACTGTTACTGTGTTAGTGTGTTACTGCTGCTGTGGTACTGTTACTGTGTTAGTGTGTTACTGCTGCTGTGGTACTGTTGTTGAACATCAGTGTGAATGTCAACAGGTTGTCAGTCTCAGGACCATCACATCCAATAATAGTGGAAACATTTCAGCATCTCTCAGAACTGAATCCTTACAAATGTGCTGGTGCTTTCAAGCTTAGCGTGCATTATCCTAAACAAAGATGGGAGCTTTTAGTTTGTTCTCATGTATTTATTTTGGTACTCAACCAAAAAGAAAAAAAAACCTGGTTGCTAAGCAACATCCTTTTGTGTCCTTCCAGTGTCTTCAGGCTTATTGTTGACATTTATCCAAAAGTGTTCATCCATCTGCAGCTCTGCTACTGTTGTAACAGTGACGTTAGCAGGAATTTAAAAACAAACAAGCTGCCTCTGGCTCATCCTCCCCTCTTAGATTTATTGATTAATTAGTTGTCTGGACTCACATGAATCCTGATGATCAGACTGAATCGTCATCCTGTTTTGCTTCCCTTTTTTTTTTTTTTTTTCAGTCTCTCAGAGTCGCGGTCGCTGGCAGCAGCTGAGTTATGGTGAGGCTATAAACAGAAAGCAGAAATAAGATGGTCTTTCTTTTAAAGTTGGAAAGATAAGTTCAAGAGCGGTGAAAAGCATTTTCACTCATTTTAATAAGTGAATTTAAGTGAAGAGTTCAGTGTTGCAGCCGGTAGGACCAGGAGATCGCATCATAAGTGTTATTTGTCGCTCGCTTAAATGTTTTTCACAACACTCTTAAGAAATGTGCGTGTGTGTGTGTTATTACTATTATTTTTATTGTTATTGTTATCTTTGTTTTTGGGTTTTTTTCTGCTTCAGTCTCATCCAGGCTTGTTGTTGTTTTTCTGTTATTCTTCATGATAAATCCTGGTAGCTAGCTGACAGTGTAGGAAGAACAATCTCCATCTTTAATCCATCTGCAGAACTCTGATTAGTTTGGTTGTTTTCCAACCAGTGGAACCTCACTAGATCTCACTCAACCAATACATAAGAGACGGGGGCAGTGGTTCAGACTAACTCGCTTGTAAATCCCTGTTATAATATATAATATATAGTATACTGTAGCAGTATACATACGTAGTATAAATATAGTGTGTGTGTGATTTCACAGTTTGATGAAATGACAGACTCACAAGCTGTTTTCAGTCTATCTTGTGTGTCATCACTGGTAACACACACACACACACACCTGTCACCCACCTGACCTGAATTCAGCCCCCTCAGCTGTTATCTGGGTGGAGAGTTGAATAAAACCACGTGCAGAGAATCGGTTGAGGAGTGTTTGTAGCTCACCTCGGCCATGAAAAAGTGGTCGAGCAGCTGCTGTTTGCTGACACGGCGCCTCAAGTCATCCGTGATTAGTTTCTTATTGGCCGATTGAAGGTGCAGCCACCAGCAGCGTTACAGGATGCAGCAGCTTCAGGTTCCGGCTTTGCCGTGGCTGCCGTTCTGTTCTTCACTGATATAACTGTTAACAGAATATCTTTGAGATTTGAGCCATTGACCGGACCAAAGAGAGCACTTTTCACTATTTTCTTACATTTTACAGACGTAACTGTAATTGATCATTCATGGAAGTAAATGGTGGGTTAATGTGGAATTAAATTAATCGTTCCCTGCAACCCTACATTCAAAGCTAAAACAATTTTAGCCAATTTTCTGTCCAACTTAATCTGCAGCAATTTTGATAATTGAGTAATAATTTAATTAATTTATCTGCAAAAAAAACAAAAACAAAAAAACAAGATCTGGCTGCAGCTTCTCCAATGTGAAGATTTTCTAGTTATATTAAATTGAATGTTGTTGGTTTTTTGACTGTTCAGCAAAAGAATTTAAAGACATTAGCTGGCTTTCAAGAAATTATGATGGATGCTTTTCATTGTTTTCTGACATTTTAGAGACCAAACTAAACACAGATTTATCAATAATAATATTCATTAATCAGGTAATACAGGTCCAAAGTAAAAACGTGATGGTGTTTATTTAGTGTGACTCTGCTGGAAGCTGCTGTTCCAAATGATTTTATTTTATTTCTATTAAACTCTGGTTTAAGGTTTTCATTAGATTTGATTTCAGTTCCACGAGCACTGGTGTCAGCTTGAGGAATCAGGGCTCAAAAAGCGCTGATGAAGATGAAGATGAAGGCTGTGTGAACCCAGCTGCTGTGCTCTGTGCTTCATGACTCAGAAGGTGTTGGAAATGGCTGGTTTCCCTCCGGATTCTGTCCTCTTTCGATCGCTTCATGTGTCATTTTCTCTCTCCATCTCTTTCTCTCACCCACTTCCAATTATAGCTCAGCCTCATGCCGGTTTTCCCAAGACAAAATGAGGAGAGATGATTAAGTTTAATTTAGCTGCAGCTATTAAGCGAGATGGAGGTTTTCAGCGAGTGGAGCGGGGACGTCGGTAAACAAAGAGCCTGAATGTTTCAGTCTGACTGAAGAATGTGAAAGGGTGTGTCAGCTGTATTGGTTTTATTCCCTCCTGCTGTGTTAGATTACTGCTCTAACAGATGGCCACAATGCAAATATGCCAGCCAACTGTTATATTAGTGCAGTTCACCTGAACAGGTATATCCTGTTGCCGTGTAAGATTCAACATTGTTAGTTGTTTTTTTTTTTTTTTACTTTTTAAATCGATGTAGAATTGAGCGGATGAGAAGTTTTGGCTTTCTGGATGTGCAGATCCCCTGACTGAGCTGGGTAGACGCCCACATGAGTCACAGCGTGCTCTGCAGCAGTGTGATGTGGTGTTTGGCTGTTCGCTCCAGAGGTGGACTGAGTTTGTGCAGAGGTGGGGTTTTCCCTGGAGGCCCATGGCCCATGGCCGGTCCAGAAGCAGAGAAAATAGAACAAATGTCCTCTCTGCTGTTTGATCTAGCATCAGACTGGCCGGCTCCATCCAGGTTAGCTACCCCCCCACCAATCAGCTTTACTGTGGTACATTCTGCCTTTCGTACACTGTGCTGACACTGACAGAATGACTGTTGACTCTACAAAACAGCATGACGCTTTCAGGTACAAGTCAGAAGCACCAGAATTTACAGTTTGAGCCATCAGAAGCAAAAAATAAAGGCAGGAAATACAGGAACAATCTATTTTCTGTGTTTGGCAAGACGGCGATCATAACCTGAATACAGGATCAGCTTTGAAAAGCTAGAAACATTTTTGTTTTTAATGGTTGTCTTCAAGGATTCGTTATGTGACAATATGACCAGTGCAGGTACAGCTGCCAATCAGAGAGCAGGACATTTAGTACCTTAATTTCCAGAAAACGTGTATTTGTATCGATGTTGTGATTTTAAATTTAGAAGATTTAACTCCGCTCGCCTGCTCTTAATTGCCATCTGTGTTTTTTATTTTGTAAGTCAGGGGTGTAACGATCCATCGATGTGGATTGTTGTCTCGCTTCAATGATTAGCGATCCAATATCATCATCTTCAGAAACGCCTTTATTTTGAAATCCGCATTCCACGTCTGTATCTCCGGCTCCGTCCGAGCACACCTCCTTCCCAAATACTCAAACCGTGCCAGGCCCGATGATGGGAATACAAAGCTGTAGCTCAATGTGAGCTACACAGGCTGTGCCCTGCTGTCCCGGTGGTGGGTGTGTCAGTGGTAACGGGTCAGTCCAGGTCACATTTCCAGGACCATTTATTTATTTTTTTCCTCCCCGGTTGACCACTGAGTCAGCTCTGTGCTGTTTATAACATCTGTCAGTCCTCCGCCCACCGTACCGTCCTCTTCTTCAGTACCACCACGCTGAGAGACCCCCACCACCACCACGCTGCATTTACTGTCTGTGTGAAGAGCATTGTGACACTGGACTGCAAATAGAACACACACACACACACACACACACACACACACACACAGCCTATTCCTGGCTCACAGTGTGGCTGCCATGTGGTAAACAGTCAGAAACTCTTCGGCCTTCTGCAGAGCTGTGATTTCAAAGACACACACACACACACACACACACACACACTGGCTTCGGTAACTTTTTGGGACATTACTTAGACTTACATTCATTTCCTTAACTAATGACCCAAAAAATCTGCCTTTTCCCAATCGGAGGGACGGCTTCTGTCCCCATTTAACTGGTCTTTCGTTTGAAATGTGGAGTGATTGGCACTTTTCTCTGGTTAAAGGGGAGGGTGGGGTCGTGGTCTGTAGAAGTTTGGCTGCTGTTTGGGGCAGGAAGGTCACCTCAGGTCAACGCAACACAGCAGGAAAATGACTCAATGAAGGTGCGTTCTGCTGGGAGCCAACGGACCAAAACTGCATCTGTCCCGTCTGCAGAGGCTCAGCCGTGATGTCTGCAGCTCTGCTACGCTCAACAACAACCGCCTCAACACACTGCTACAGTACAGACAAGCTTGCAGTGCATTATGGGATGTTACGGGTTGCAAAGGATACACTGCTGTGTCCTCTAACTCTAGGCAAAAGCCACATTTCTTCCAGGCTTGAGAAATGGCACAGTGTGGTCGACCCAATGTGACACACTTACTGTTCAATCTCACATCACCATAGCTCTTCATTAAATGCCTCATAAAGACGAGAATCTCTGGAGAAATGATCTGAGAGCTAAAGTTATATCCAGTTTACACTCTCACCTCTCCTTCCTCTCCTCTTTCAGGAAACAGAGATCGCCGCCGAATGCAACCATGTAAGTGTCCTCACTCCTACCTTTAAAACACCACTTCCCAGCATGCACCATGGACATGCAACCTGTGGTTCCATGTAGTGTGTGTGAAGCACGGAGCAGCAGAGACAATGATTTTCCACATATATATGAATACATTAGTTTGGTACCTGTATTCACACGTCTACACATCTGGGTTGAATGGGTTAAATCTCAGTACGATTAGGCTGAACAGTGAAGATGTTTTAGATGTTGAAGCTGCAGACTTAATCTGTTGTTTCAGCAGCATTTAGATAACTGTCATTAAACACGAAGCACAAACCTTTCATCCAAGTTTTCCTCCACAGTAGAAGTCTGGACTTCCTTTGGCATGCATATCAAATGAATGTTTGCTGAGAACTGAACTGGACAGTCCATGAACTGCCTGCTGTTCTTTAATAGCTGGACATCAAGCTCTGTTACTGTCTGCTGTATGTAGACGTCAGTTTTTTTGGGTGTTATTTGCTGTTTTTTCTGGGAGGATTCTGTTGGCAGTCTGCACAGGCTCCCATATGCTGTCACTAAGCTGGGAACCCACATAAGAGTGGGGACCAAAGGTGAATGTACTGTATATTCAGTCAAAAACAGGACATCCCCCATGTAAAAAGTATAAAACTTTGTCACGTATTACCTGTTACTACATTGATTACAGTTGGTATAAATAAAGGTTTTGGCACTAATCAACAGAAAAATAAAAGTAAAATAAAGCTAAATATAAAACATAATAGTTGATTTCTGGAATATATTTAAAACGTTATTCTGTCAGTTTGTTTGTGTCTCGGATGAGTCTGGGAAACTGTCGAAGTGAAGGCGTTCAGACGTTTTCTTTTTCTTCTCTCCTCCAGCTGTTGTGGAACTACAAGTTGAACCTGACCACCGACTCAAAGTTTGAGTCTGTCGCCGTGGAGGTCTGCAAGACCACCATCTCCCAGGTCAGTCGCTAAAAACCAAACCTCTACCGCTTAGCTCCAGTGTTTTATTTCAGCCTCCGGAGGATTGTAAAGAAAGATTGAGCTACCTGGATTTCAGACAGGTGCCTTTTTTAGAGGTGTGAAGTGTAATGAATGTGCTCTCACTTACATACACTTGAAAGCCTCTACAGCAGAAGTCATGACCCAGTTACTCAAGATGATCCACAGACCTTGTTATTAGCATGTAGGAACTATTTTCTAGAACCACAACCGTATCACTGCGCAGAAGGAAGTGTGCGTCTGCTCCCCAAACCCCAGTCTGATATTACTAGCTAGTGGAGATAATACCAAACTAATACTGCTAATATGCTAATGCTAATGTTCAGGTCAGGCACGGACGCCGTTAATTTTTACATCCCGCGCTGCCATGCAGACGAGCCTCTGGTCCATGAGCAGATGCACTCGGCCTCCTGCACAATGATACGATGATAGATGACGATGAAAGAAAATAGTTCCTACATGAAGCTGCTAACAAGTCGAGTGCCATCTAGCTTCATTATATTTACTTTTAAACAGCCTGAGAGACCCGTGAAGCTTCCTGGAACATCAGCTCACTGCCTTTTACTAAGCTCACTTCGTCAGTCCTTCATTTTGAACCACTGGCAGGACTTATATTTATAGAATTGTGTCTTAATTTGCTTTCTAGTAGCAATCAAGCAGTAAAAACAGAGTGATAAAAATGACTGTGAGCTGAGTTCAGGAGTCTGAACTCAGCTGTTGCTGATCATTTCATTTCCTTCATAGACCACATGATAGTAGCTCAGCCTGCTTGTTTTATCAATGAATAGTTTTGTGCAGTGGCTCAACAGAAAACAGACGCATACGAAGTGGCGAATGTGTGAAAGTGGTTCCTGGTTGTGATGAAGCTCCTCTCAGATCTACAGAGCGCTGCAGCATCTTTCAGCTCCTTGTTGGGGTTTCGGTTCAGCCTCAGTGATCTTATCAGCTTTGCTACCAGCAGCAGCAGCAACAGCACCAGCTGTGCACAGCTCAGAGAGCCAGGCATTTTTCTCAGGAGCTGGTGGAGACTAAACCAGAGTTAAAAGGACCATGAATATTGAACTTAGATTTGTTGGGTGTAAATAAACCCAACAATGGGATGATAAGGTTGGTCTGTGTCTCTGTCAGACTGTCCGCCACAACAACTCAGTAAGGTGATAATATGTCAGCTTGTTTACTGCTTGTTACGCTGCCCCCAAGTGGCCAAAAAAAAGAATGAATTGGAGTGTGTTTAGCTCCTGCAGCAAACTGAAGCTTTGCATTGGGCTTAAAAAAAGTGTTATTTTACTGAAATAGCTTAGATTATAGACGGTTTATTAGTGCATTTGTTCATATATTTGCACAGAGAAAATACAGGAATTACAGACAAGTTGGTAAGAAATGTGCCGAGAGAGAGGAAGACAAAAGCTTCTACAACAGCCTGTCATACAACACTGATTTGACAGGGAACAAAGTAAAAAAACAATAAAATATGAATAAATATTAAGACCAGCTGTTCCTTATTCATAAGTTATCCGACGAACACTGTAACTGGGAACCAGACAGAGCTCATTGAAGTTTACGATGAATGATTGACAGAATGCAAATCAGGAAGTAAAACTGTATGCAAATCAGGAAGTTAAATGTTGCAGTGTGTTAATAAGGACTAATGTAAATCTAAATATCACCTAAAATCCTAGCTTGGTCTGACAGTCGGACATTCTGGTGACGGATGAGCATCTTAGCTATATCTGCACGTAGCGTCCGATAATTCGTTTTTAGAGCACATTTCAACGCTCTTGTCCTGAGTCACGACACTCGGTCTGCTCTTCGTTCAGATTAAAGAATGTGCGGCGGAGGAGCTGGGGAAGGGCTACCTGGTGTCCTGCCTGGTGGATCACCGTGGCAACATCAGCGACTACCAGTGCAACCAGTACATCACCAAGATGACGAGCATCGTCTTCAGCGACTACCGGCTGATCTGTGGCTTCATGGACAAATGTCGCGATGACATCAACACTCTGCACTGCGGCAGCATCAGCACCGGAGAGAAGGTGAGGCCTGAGAACTGAAAACATACAACTTTCACATCAGTTAGCATTAGGTGCTGTTAATTGATCCGCCTCGTCTGTTAATTGTTTTAAGTTCCTGTTGAATCGTGATTCTGATGCTTGTCACATTAAAAGAAAGGACAGCACAAAGACGGCAGTTTTTATGTTCAGCAGGTTCAGGCCACTAATACCATTATTCTTCATGAATGAGGAGATATTCCGTGAGTCAGTTTGGTTAATTTGGAAAATAAAGAATAAATAATAATAACCTTTTTTTTTTTTTTTTTTTTGAAATGAACAAGTTAAATGTTCAGTTTAAATCAGCTGCTTCTGGTTCACCACTGTTAATGACACTTCCTCCCGGCATCAAATAGCTGAGTGCAGTGACGCTACATGTGTGTTGACACGTATGACTGTCGATCTAGATGGAAACTCAGTAGTTTAAAACAGATCATAGAAGATGTGACTGACAGGATGCAGATACTTTAAGATGTCGTCTGGTACTTGAATACAGTTTTGACGGTTATTATTTGCACAAATTCCCACAGAAGATCAAACCAACATTGTATTCATTCTTCTGAACAGTTGAACCCCATTAAAAACACATCAGTGAGGCTCACTGTTGCTCGGTCCTTCATTACCATGAACACACACACTGTAGTTTATTCTGACTCACACACACAAACGCTCACTACAGCACCGAATGTGGATTAATCTGCCGCTGAATATAGTCCCAGATGACGGCTCTGTTTCCTCCGGAGTGACTTTTGTCAAAGCTACAGTCTGCAGCTGTTTTAGGAACTGAGCCTGTTTACAACATGAAACTGTATTTGAGTCGTTTTTAAAGATTTACGTCTTCGGGTTTGGAGCTGAGAGCCACAGACGGATTATTGAGAAATGGACTAACGCGTTGTTGGATTTGGTCTTTTTGTTGAGAATAAGAAAATGCAGACCACCTTCATCACTCTGTCCACTGATGAACTCAGCAAACTGCATGCTAAACACGAGAAACATGGAAGCAACTTTGCTCTGAATTAGTCGTCAGGACTTCATTTGAATCTGTCATTGGATGACGTGATATTACAAAATGTCCCGCAGGGCGTTGGAGTGGAGGCGCACCGCCTCGCCCTCCTGCTCAGACCAAGAAGTTATTCAACTTTTATTAATTATATGATAAGAACAGCACAAAACGTATCAGGACCGCTCTGATTCAGCTCAGGAGGTTTGACTGCATTACACATGAATCAGTGTTTTAACAAGTCGGGGCTGCAGCGCTTTATGACTTGTGTCTTGTGTCTAATGGAAAACTAAATCCAGAATGTAGCCCGTGACCGATTACTGATGAGGCAGGAGCTAATGAAGGACTGTCCTATCCAGCATTTGTGTGTGTCAGAGCAGGCGGAGGGTCTGGTAGACCATGTTGGTTGTCTGCAGGTGAAGGAAGTCTGAACTGAGCGTATGACAGCTGTGTGCAGCTGAGGTTTCTCAGATTTTGTTGTGGGTCTTACGAACCTTCTTCAGTCTGAAAACCCCAGAAACTCTGTTCCAAGTGTGACTCAGCTGGACTGAGAAAAGAGAAGTTTGACAGCAGTTTGTGAGCGAGCAGAGCGAATCGATCTCCTCTGAACGTGTTTTCCTGCCGCTGAGCCAAGCTGAACCTCATAAGCCTTTTAGACACGCTGTTATTATGGGATATCACACCGGCACAATTATAACTCGGAGCAAATTATTTATTTGTCAGCGGCAGCGGGGTCGGTTTCATTATCGGGAATTTGTCACGGTGACTCATTCTGTGTTCGGAGCTGCTCGGAGAGGAGATTAGACTGACCATGTTTACTCGGCTCCAAAGCCTCGTCTTCACACACACACACACACACACACACACACACACACACACACACACACTCTCACACTCACACAAGATGACTGATGGAGTGAAAGGAATCCTCACTCTGTGTGGGATTAGTGATTCTATAATCTACACTGTCATTGCTTTAAAACTGGGAACATTTGGGAGTGTGTGTTTAAAAAAAATGTGAAAAAGTTCCGTTTTCTTCTTTTTCCCAAAATAAGGGTTCAGCGTTTTGGACGTCTCACTAAAATCTTGACTTCTACCTGGAAAAGGAAAGGATGCCACATTTCAAAGTGTTTGTTCTCAGTGGATTTGAGTTTCTTTGGGAGGAAAACAGGAAACAGTCTTTAAGACTTTCATCATTGCATTTAAAGACACATTTTCAAGGTGTTTCTGCTGTATTTGTTAATGGTCAGGCAATAGCTGCTATTGTATTGGAACTGAAGGTAAAATCCCACCCAATAAACTGCAGCAACATGTTGCCACATTGAAGAGATTAAAGGAATAGTTCAGGTTTTTTGTATGAGGTACTTATGCACTGACAGTGTATACCTGCAGTAGATGCTGTACTCCTGTCTGCTTCTTCAAACTGATGGGCCTGCTGACATCCATCTAGCAAGTACCTCACACAGTCCCACTCAAAAAACAACCTATCCCTTTCAATGTGTTGACAGTAGGGGTGTAACAGTGCACAGGAGTCACGGTTCGGTTCAGAAGAACTGATTGACTTGAATTAATGAAAAAAAAAAGCAACAATTAAAACACAAAATTATATTGAACTCTATTTTGTCCTTCAGCTGTTGTCTGAAAAGGAATCCTAATCCTATCAGAGCCGAATGAGGCTAAGTCCGACCCCCCTTTGCTCTGTGTGCAGGACGTCCACTCTCAGGGCGAGGTCATCGCCTGTCTGGAGAAAGGTTTGGTGCGGGAGGCCGAGGAGCAGCCGGGGGCGCACGCCATCAAAGAGGAATGTAAGAAGTCCATCATGAGAGTCGCCGAGCTCTCCTCGGATGACTTCCACCTGGATCGCTACCTCTACTTCGCCTGCCGCGAGGACCGAGAGCGCTTCTGTGAAAACGTGAGGATTTGTTGGACCGTGAAAAGTCGTCTACAGTTCTGGTTTCGTAAAGCAGCCGACTGTCCCAAATGCAGCGTTTTATAGCAGTGACTTCTTGTTTTTCTTATTTTAAATCCAGGAATCTGCATCCTTTCTGTTCTGCTTAACACAAATTCATTTTCTGCAGGTGATGTTTCTGCAGGTGATGTTTCTGCAGGTGATGTTTTGCAGGTGATGTTTCAGCAGGTGGTTGCAGCTTCATATTGAGGCAGTGGAAGTGTTTCATTCCTTAATAAGATTTCATCCACTCTGGAAACACTCCTGTGATAGAATAAT
Organism: Chelmon rostratus; assembly: GCF_017976325.1. Taxonomy (NCBI): domain Eukaryota; kingdom Metazoa; phylum Chordata; class Actinopteri; order Chaetodontiformes; family Chaetodontidae; genus Chelmon; species Chelmon rostratus. The sequence goes on from NC_055663.1 coordinate 25,282,608, forward strand.
GTTTGGATCAGAGGAGATCAGTCAGCGTCTGTCAGGATCAGTCGTCTCTTCACGTGATGTAACATGGTTGTGAATTTTTGGCTGATGGAATAATGAAACTCTTTCTGCTGTTGATTGACGGTCTTTGATTTATTTTATTTTTCTTCCCCAGACGCTGGCCGGGGAGGGACGAGTTTACAAATGTCTCTTCAATCACAAGTTTGAGGAGGCGATGTCTGAGAGGGTGAGTGCTGAGAAACAGCTTTCCATTAGTGACTGATGTGGTGATGCTGAAGGTCACGGTGTCACACTAAAACCTGAACAGAGTAGAAGCCAAGCTGAAAATCGACTCCCTCGTAGTTTGAGTGTTTGTTGTGATGCTGACGGCGGCTTTGTGTCCTCAGTGCCGCGAGGCTCTGACCACCAGACAGAAGCTGATCGCTCAGGACTACAAGGTGAGCTACTCGCTGGCCAAAGCCTGCAAGTCGGACCTGAGGAAATACCGCTGCAGCGCGGACTCCAGCATGCCGCGAGCCCGAGAAGCTCGCCTGTCCTACCTGCTGCTGTGCCTGGAGTCTGCTGTGCATCGAGGTAAGCAGCTCCGCCTCACAGCCAGCCTCCTGCCGGCCATCTCTCTCAATCCTGTCCACTCATTTATGTCCTCAACTGATGGTCAGAGCCACCGTTAGCTGAATATCTGTCAGAGACGGTCGCTGTCCACGAGTAATTTATTGACTTCTCAATTGCACAATGAACCTCTTTCATTAGTCTCGAGTAGAAAAGAGGAGGGACGAAGGCTCAGATCAGAGAAAAAGAAGCAGCACTGAGGTTGTTTTTATTGCTGCTTTCAGCGTGTGTTGAGTGTTGCGCCGCTCAGCGTGTGTTTGTGTGTGTGTGTGTCAGGTCGTGTGGTCAGCGGCGAGTGTCAGGGTGAGATGATGGACTACAGGCGGATGCTGATGGAGGATTTCTCCCTGAGTCCGGAGATCGTGCTGCACTGTCGGAGCGAGATCGAGGGTCACTGCTCCGGTCTGCACCGCAAGGGAAGAACGCTGCACTGCCTGATGAGGGTCGGCCGAGGGGACATGGGCGCCATCGAGCCCAACTGCCAGAGGGCGGTAAGATATTTTCTGTCTTACCCTGCAAACATTAAGGGAAATGCTTTGTCATATTACACAGGATGTTATCGTTTCTGATCACATTTTTCTGTATCACACACGAGTCTTTAGAATAACAGGTGGAAAAAGTCGTTCACAGGAATAAATAAACAGGAAACGGATCGTTTAACAAACCGCCAGCTGTTTTCCACCTGGATTTTTTTTATCGACGTCGTCCTGTTTTCCTCCCTCAGCTCCAGAACCTGATGCAGGAAGCCGACCCCGGAGCCGACTATCGCATCGACCGAGCGCTCAACGAGGCCTGTGAGTCCGTCATCCAGACTGCCTGCAAACACATCCGCAACGGAGACCCCATGTGAGTCCTTGAATGCTGCGTTATGAGATGGTCTGACGGTGCATTCCACGCACTGTCTCTCTCCGTTTTAGTGCTGTTTGTCTCGTGTTTCTGATAGATTTCATATTTTCCATTTTCTCTGCCTACACGTGTTTCACTGGTGAATTATCTCTGCATCAGGGTGAATTAAACCATTCATTCAGAGGGTAGACAAAATAACAGGAACACAAGATAAAACAGGCTTTTACTCTCATGTAAACTAATAACCACAAAAACAATTATAATTATCATAGTTTGGAGCCCAACCTGATACGACCCATCTTTATACCTTAGTGTTAGAAGTTAATTATGTTTTTATATTTGTTTCTTTTGTAATTTTGCTCTGTGTTTTCTCTCAAACTCTTTTAATTCACTGATTTCAGTCAGAAAAATGTTATCAGTTTTCGATCATGACTCAGGAAAAGTTAGACTGAATGTTCTGTGTGTGGCAAACATCTGCAATAATCTAAAGATCGAACATTCAGTATTTGATATGTGTATTTGCGTTGGTGATCCTGCAGGATCCTGTCCTGTCTGATGGAGCATCTGTACACCGACAAGATGGTGGAGGACTGTGAACACAGACTGCTGGAGCTGCAGTACTTCATCGCCAGAGACTGGAAGTAAACCTGCAGCTTTATTCTTTATTACCACCAAGCGTATAAACTGCTTTACAATCAAGACTTCTGAAAGCAAAAACACACACTGTGAGATTTAAGATCTGAACCCGTTTCACTGCGATTCTACCTTCTACGATTCTATGTGACGAACAGATTTGAAACTCAGTGGAACAGATCTGACAGGCGACGTCTGTTTCACGTCAGAAATGGTGAAAGATCATGCTGTTAACCGCTGCATCGCTCTCTGTGTTGTTGCCCAGGTTGGATCCCATCTTGTATAAGAAATGTCAGGGCGACGCTGCCCGGCTCTGCCACACCCACGGCTGGAACGAGACCAGCGAAATGATGCCGCCCGGCACCATTTTCTCCTGCCTGTACCGCCACGCCTACCGCTCTGTGGAGCAGGGACGGAGGGTGAGTCTGCAGCTTTTCTCCACCGTCAGATGCTTGGTCAGAGCTCTGAAGTGTAGAAGGATCAGTTCACTCAACGTTAATGTCCCAGTTAACCTGCAGTGGTCTCTGTCTACAGAGACTGATGAAATATCTGAGCCAGTCTCAGCTAGTTTCTCCCAGATCTTGTATGTATCTTTGTAAATACTGTGAGTGCCACATGGACATTCACCTCCAGCTCACTGGGGTGACGGCTGAAATCTAAACTGCAGGAATCACAATGATTTGGATAATGTATCTCAGCCGCCAGTGAGAGAGAAACTGTGTTGGTCATTTGGGTCTTAAAACTCCTGATCTAAGCTTAAAGGCTTTTTATACTTTTGTACTCACTGGAAGTTGCTTAAGAGCATCAGATAAATGCCCAAACTGACAATAAACATACAGATGTATTTCAGTAGATTGTCAGGAAGTAGAAGAAAATAAAAACTGCAGTAAATGTGCAGGAAGTGTGAACTTCTCACTGACCAGAGAATGTCCTCGTAGCTCCCCAGTGGAGTGTCTGATGCAGAAAACCCTGATGTGACTGTGAGTACGTCCTGCTGCTGATATGATGATGATGATGATGATGATGATCACAGAAAACTGAACATGCCTGTCATGATGACTGGTGGTTTGTAGGGGAAGTGATTGTGATCTGTAATTCTTGCATGTTGGGGCTGACTTTGCAGAGTAATTGAAGTGAAGGAGCTTCTGAACTGAGATGTGAAAAAATCGCTTCAAATCTCCAGATATGGAAAACATCAAATGAAGTGTTTGATAAAATCAGAAGAGTTGTAAGTGTTAACTGTCCTTAAAGTGATCCTCCACCCAGATACATTGTTTTAGTGTCAAACACTGGCCTGTACTACAACATCAGGTTGCTACGACACAGTTTCTAGAGCGATGTGTTCAGTGAGGATGAGTTTCGCTGCACCTCCTTCTGCTGAGATCCTTCATATTATTGCTCTCCTGGAGGCTCTGAAGCTCCACTGGAACAATGTATTCAATTCAATGTATTCTTAAATTGCGTTGCCTCTGTCTTTTATTGAGAATCGCTTTGTGACTGTCGAAATAAACTCACTTACAAATCGACACACTTTAAGAGGAAGGACAAAGATACTAAAAATCTGGAGTGGAGTATCAGTTTAAGGCCTGTTTGACCAATAAAAGTGAGCCGTTTCTCTTCTGTCCTCTAACTCAACGCGTTTGTCCTCCTGCAGCTTTCCAGGGACTGTAAGGTGGAGGTGCAGAGGATTCTCCACCAGAGGGCGCTGGATGTGAAGCTGGACCCTGAGCTCCAGAGACTGTGCATGACCGACCTGGGGAAGTGGTGCAGCGAGAAGACGGAGGCCGGACAGGAGCTGGAATGTCTGCAGGATCACCTGGAGGATCTGGTGTCGGACTGCAGAGACGTGGTGGGAAACCTGACGGAGCTGGAGTCAGAGGTAAACATCACACCTGCGCTGCTGCTACCCACGATGCAACTCTAACTGGCCCAGCAGCCAACGACACATGAAGAAGAGACTCCTGACGTTCCAGCCGTACAATGGCCTCCTCCGGTCTCACTGAGCATCTGTTTTTGTGTCCTCAGGACATTCAGATCGAGGCGCTGCTGATGAGAGCCTGTGAACCCGTCATCCAGGCCCACTGCCATGTGAGTGTGCGCTGAGAGGCTTGCTGTCCCACAGCGCTTTAAATCCAGAGTCAGCTGAGTTAGTGGTTTTTGGCTCAGCTGCATCAAAGTAAGAGATCTGTCGGTCTGGTGTAACGAGGCCCAGAGTGTGAAAATGTTTCACAACAAGAAGGAAGCAGTGAGAGTTTCACATGAACTGATCTGAAGTATTAATACACCGAGTGCAGAACGAAGGCTGCACAAACAGGAAGTTTATGTTTTGACGAGCGCTTCCTCTTCTTCCTGTCTTATCTTGACTGTAATCATTTTCTCTGAGTCTGTTGGGTCTATATTACACCTTCTATCTTACTGTGAATGTTGAATAGTGTAGGTTTAGGGAGTTTATCCATATCGTCCTCTGCTAATATTGAATTATGTGGTCTGAAGAACTTGTTTTAAAAGATAATGATCAGTATTAATAACACGAGTTGTCTGTCTGTCTGTCAGGAGGTGGCTGATAATCAGATCGACACTGGTGACCTGATGGACTGTTTGGTTCAGAACAAACACCAGAAGGAGATGAATGAGAAGTGTGCGGTGGGAGTGACGCACTTCCAGCTGGTGAGCAGACTGATGAACAACACGCTCTGCGTTCAGGAATACTTCGTTCTGCAACACAGATAATGACACAAATAGACAGATGTCTATTAAAAACGTGCATAATGCATCGGTTCATACTCTTCACAGTTGAGCTTGTTGAGTTATTTGTTACATGTCTGTGTATAAGCATCACAACTTCAGCATGCGGTGATGAGTCTGCAGCCATATTATCTCCTGAACTCATCACTAACCAGCTGCTCTGTCCACCTGTCTGTCTGCAGATTCAGATCAAAGATTTCCGTTTCTCCTACAAGTTCAAGACTGCCTGCAAGGAGGACGTCCTCAAACTGTGCCCCAATATCAAGAAGAAGTAAGAGACAAACACTAACTGGTGTTTCAGAGACGATACAGCAGCCTGTGCTTCATATCTGCAGAAGTTCATACAAATACTGCACAAAAAAAATCACTACTATGACTAACCAATCCAGACAAAGGGTCCGCTGACCTGCTTTAGTAGCTTCATCAGTCTTGAGGCTGAAAGCTAGTAAGTGGACCTTTGAGTGTAGAAGATGATCTTGTAAATTGCTGCAGGTGGAAAATGAACTTTCATGCTCACATTTCTTCAGGTGTTTTTGTAAATGATGGTTGGTCAGTTCACTTTCCTGGAACTCTTGGTGAGGGTTTCAGCTCTATGATTCAGAGGACTGGTGACTGAATTGTAACGTTAGCTGCCAACAGCCTGTTTCCATCCAGCAGTCCAGCAAATACTGAGCAAAGCTTTGACGTGTGCGCCAGAGGTTGAAAAATAATCTCACCTCTTGAAAAACACGTCCAGCCGTGAACTCTGATGAGTTTTGAGAGGTTGTTGCTCGTGTATCTTGGAGTCATTTAAGTCTATTTTACGGAAAATATTACATTAATATTAAAAATTGTTTTAAGATAAGACTGACACTGAAAGTACTGCATGATTTACTCCAGTGGCCGCAAATACTCAAATAGTATTTATGTCATTAGCAGGGAGACCAGGCCTTTGTTTGTTTGTCATTTGAGATTAGAGACATCTTTATATCTAATTTCCCATGTTCCCCAGTTAACAAACTCAACACTTCCTCCGTGTTCACCAGCCGTCTTGATAAATGCAGTTTAATATGTATTTCCACAGCACTACATCCATCGGTACCTCAACAAGAAACTCAACACTTCCTCCAGGTTTTTCACATTAAAAGCATTGCATCTTTCCTTTTATATGTAGATATTTTTACGTCAAAGGACATCAGAAGGTGTTGAACTTTGTTGATGGTAGTTTCATCAATCTGGAGGACAAACAGAGAATGGAAACATAATTTCAGTTAAAGTAGAAACTGCAAGTAGCAAAGTGGTGAGAATGACTGTTGTTGCACTGATGGAAATAGTGCTGTACAAATGGACATTATGCCAAATAAACCAGGTGAGCTGTTCAGGCTCTGCAGGTAATTTCAGCCCCCGGTGTGTTTACTTGACCTGCCCTTCATCAGCAGCCGCCTTTATTTGCTTGGCTGTTATTTGACACTGCCATCATTTGAATGCTGGGCTTTATATAAGAATTTATGGAAGGTTTGTCTTAAAGCATGAAGCAAAACACATCCACACCTGATCAACAGACTCCCCCATCTTCAGCCAGGCGTAGAAATAATCTCGACATGTTATAAGATGTAAGTCAGACAGGTGCTTAACCTCTCGTCTTCCCACCGTTCAGGGTGGACGTTGTGATCTGCCTCAGCACCACCGTGAGGAACGACACCCTGCAGGACGCCAAGGAGCAGCGAGTGTCCGTCAAATGTCGTAAACAGCTGCGAGTGGAGGAGGTGGAGATGGTACGTTCGCTCACACACAGCACAGTCGATGTCCGTCAGTCAGCGGTCCGGTGTAACGTTTGGTTAGTTAGTTTCCAAAGAGCCTCACTGTCACTCCAAAAGCTACTGAGCCGCTGCCCAGAGACAGGAAGTCCAACCACAGTAGACCAGTGGGAGGGGTGGTGGAAGCGGGGTGGAGGTATGAAACAGAAACGAGACAAACACCAACTGTTGATACAAAGCTAGAAGAACATTCTTGTCTAAAATCTCGTTGTATGCTTCACTGAACCAGGAAAAACATACAGTCATAGACAGCTTGTCTACATACTTTTGGCCACATAGTGTCTGAACTCTCTGAACACCCTGAATTTTAAAGCTTACGTAATGTTTTCCCAGTCGTGTGTTTATTCATCTAAAACTTTCATCAGAGAAAAACAGGAGCAGTTCAATAACATGTGGACTGTTTTTCCATTTCATGAACCCAGATCACGACTGGCGAGCACTTAGTGAAAGCTCATGGATCCAACACACGAGACAGAAAGCTGTGTTATTATTGCTGTCACTAACTGATGTGTGTGTATAAGAACAACTGGGCTGACAGGAATCAGAGCAGCAGTTCAGTAGATTGGATGTCTCTGCCATTAAATCCTCAGCAGACCAACAGGAAGCAGATCTCAGTTTCTGAGCTCTTGCTCTGATGGTTTCATCTCTCCTGAGATGTTTCCTTCAGACGGTCTGAGTTTCTTCTTTCTGGCTGCACGGATTAAAAGTTTCTGTGTTTTCCCTGCATGTCTTCTGCGAATCCACTAACTCCTCCCTGAACCTCTGCAGTCGGAGGACATCCGCCTGGAGCCGGAGCTGTACGAGTCGTGTAAGCAGGATATCAACAAGCTGTGTCAGAACGTGGCCTTCGGCAACGCACAGGTCAGCGGCTGCACACGCCGACACACACCTGTTGTCTGTCATTACACCTGTACTCTGTGAACACGTTAGGAAAGACTGCAGAGTGTGTCTGAAGCGTTCTGGTAACGTCATCAACATTTGAGAACCGTCTGTGTGGTGTCAGATCGGTCTCCCTTGAGCAGCGGGTGTGAACACGGTGCAGCCACGTCGTGTGAATGGTGTTCTGTTCATCAGATTAAAGGCTGAGGAACATTTCCTGATGAGTTTAGGAAACAAAAGTGTTGGCAGTTTTCTCCTGAGCCCTCAGGACGGACCACATCCGCTCTGAAGATAAACATCATAACACACAGACTCTGCAGACTCAGCGTTTACAACATTAAGAGAATTAAGAGAACCGTCAGAAATGATAAAGCACTTTTAGCCGCTTGCCTTCTGCAGCAGATGTGCACAACTGTACTCATTTCATTAATAACACGTCTGTCCTCAGACTCCATCATTCCTGATGAAGCTTCCTGAGTTTGATCTGATGAAGGACTTTGTGTAAATCCTGAAACTGAAAACTCAAACGTGTGAAAACATTTTACGGCCAGGGTCTTCGTCGATTCTTCAGTTTGAGAGAGACCTTCTTCATCACAGACACTTCAGGCGATTCACTAACGATCACGTGTTTATCTCTGCAGGTTATCGAGTGTCTGAAGGAGAACAAGCGTGATCTGACACAGCGCTGCCACCAGCGGATCTTCAAGCTCCAGGAGGTGGAGATGGTCGATCCTGAACTGGACTACCAGCTGATGAGAGTCTGCAAGCACATGATCAGGGTAGGCCAGTGAAACGAGGGTCACATGATCAGTTTGCTGTAATCCTGACGTGTTGTGTGTGTTCCTGTTTATCACAGCAGCTTCGTGTGAATGTGTGTTTCAGCGGTTCTGCACTGAGTCGGAGGGAAAGAACGTTCTTCAGTGTCTGAAACAGAACAAGAACAGTGAGCTGATGGATCCCAAATGCAAACAGATGATCACCAAGAGACAGATCACCCAGAACACAGGTACACATGCACACACACACACACACTCACACACACACACACACACAGGTATGTACACACACTCACACACACACGCACACTCACACACACACGCACATGAACACACACACAGAAACAACACGAGTACACAATCAGGTCCAGTGTCTCATTTGACATTGATCATCTCCACTCTGTGTGTGTGTGTCTCTCTCTGCCTGTCTGTCTCTGTCTGTCTCTGTCTGTCTCTGTCTCTGTCTGTCTCTGTCTCTGTATGTCTCTGTCTATCTGTCTCTGTCTCTGTATGTCTCTGTCTCTCTGTCTCTGTCTGTCTCTGTATATCTCTGTCTGTCTCTGTATGTCTCTGTCTCTCTGTCTCTGTCTGTCTCTGTATGTCTCTGTCTATCTGTCTCTGTTTGTCTCTGTTTGTCTCTGTCTGTCTCTGTATGTCTCTTTCTGTCTGTCTCTGTTTGTCTCTGTCTGTCTCTGTCTCTTTCTGTCTCTGTTTGTGTGTCTCTGTCTGCAGACTACAGGCTGAACCCGGTGCTGAGGAAGGCCTGTAAAGCCGACATCCCAAAGTTCTGTCAGCCCATCCTGAACAGGGCGACGGCCGACACGGAGCTGGAGGGTCAGGTCATCTCCTGCCTCAAACTCAAATACGCCGACCAGGTCAGACACTTTGATTGACGTCCCTGTAAACAACCAGGACACCTTGTTGGTGTAGACGGTCCCTCCTCACTTCCAAACTCTGATTCTTGTTCTTTACTGTTCCATCGAGGGTTTCTTTAAGATACTGAGGTTTCCTGTCCGGACTCTGAGATCAGCTGATATCTGCTCCTTCTCTTGTTTTCTGATCTTTTTATTTGGCTTGTTTGGTGCTTTTTGTCCACATGATGTGAATTTGATTGTTGTCTTTTTATTATTGTTTTGTGTGGACCCAAGGCAGACCAGTGACTATTTAGTGGAAGCTGATCAAAGGGGGATCTGAATAAAGAATTAAGGATCTACTGCTGTACTGGACAATAACATTAGAACGTTTTGGTATTTGAACCAAGATAAAACAAATTTTGTTCCATGATAGTGATGGAATTACAGCTCTCTGAAGGGAGACAGGGTCTGAAATTTAGGCAACGCTAAAAAAGAACGACTTGATTCCCTTCATTCGTACCAAGGAGCCATTGAAAAGAATCAGATCGTTCACGAACGTAACATCACCGTTAGATAAGGTGCTGATGGTGCAGCTACACCTCAGACTCATAGGAGTTGCCCTTTTGGTCTTAGGGTTAAGATGCATCCTTAAAACCTGCAACCTGGTTCAAGTCCAGCAGCATTACTTCTCAATGATGTTCGGGTCGGGTACAGTCTTGTAGACTCCGCGAGAGAACATCTTTTATAAAACGATGACGGCTCGAGTCGGTTCAGTCATCTCTCTTTGACTCGTCGTGTTCAGACAGTCAAACAGCTCTCTCTCCACATGTTTCCTGTCACACTCTCCACTGACAACCATCAAAATAATCTTTTTTAAAGGCTCAGGAGTCGTTGAATGCTAACAGAAAGCTCCTTTTTTCTTCCTTTAAATAAGCTCATATGTTCATCACAGTCATAGAAACCAGTTTCTGTTGGACCGTTCAGCTTTTCAGGGTGAAAGATGAAAAAACATAGAGAGCTTAAAGCTAGATCTTCAGAGGGCAGCTCTTCATCTTTGTGTATATTTGTCAGAGGAGACTCATCAGAAATGCGTTTTTATACCACTGATACGCTGAATATGAAATCAATCAGATTAAATCCACGATGTGTCATCGAGGCGGCGGTTTATCAATGAGACCCTTGAGTCTGCGAAGTGGTTGAAGTCATTATTTTAGTTGTGAAACTCTTCCTGTTTGTCGTGACAGCGCTTGTCTCCAGACTGTGAGGATCAGATCCGGGTCATCCTGCAGGAATCAGCGCTGGACTACAGACTGGACCCTCAGCTTCAGCTCCACTGCACACAAGAGGTTCACACATTTCTGCTTTCTTTCAACACACACTCTGAATGTCTGTGATTTTAATTACTTTTTAGATGTTTCCTCAAACATTCTTAAATTAGTTTAGACAGATATCTGTCATCTTCCGGCATTATTTCCCATTAATCCAAAATGTTGAATTATATTTTGACAATTAGATTAACGGCCCAAATGTTGCACTGATACTTGATATTATAAGTATACTGTATATACTACATTATGGAACTGGACTCACCTGGAATCATTTGTTGTCATGTGGCTGAGTGGCCAGCAGGGGGTGATGATAATCCATTCACTGGCAGAGGAGAAGAAACTGCTGCACTGTTTTGATTGGTAGTCCAGGTGAAGCCAGCTGTTGTGATTGGCTTAAAGGATGAATTTTAAAATCTCTTAAATTTTTTTTACATATGAAAACAAAAGTTTTGTAAAAAAAAAAAAAAAAGACATTAACTTTAAGCTCAAGCTGGTGAAAGCATGAAAGCCAAAATAAAAAAAAAAACACACAAACAGGAAGATGATGAAATTCTATTAAAAAAGTGAATTATGTGCGCGTGTGTTCAGATTTCCAGGCTGTGTCCGGAGGAGGCGGCAGCTCAGGAACAGACGGGGCAGGTGGAGGAGTGTCTGAAGGTGAACCTGCTGAAGATCAAACAGGAAGGATGTAAGAAGGTAAAGGAACTCTCTGCTGCCTTCACTGACCACTGAGGGGAACGTAAATCACATCATCAGGACATACAGTCTGTACAGGATCAGTTTATTTTCATTTGAAGACACAACAGCTTCTTCACTGGCACGAACAGCAAAAACATAATAATAATAACTATAATTACAATAATAATAATGAGCAGTTTACATAGAAAATCTCATCTCTAGATTTTCAGTATCAATCAACCGATATCACTATTTTTGTCAGATTTATAACATATGAAATCTTCCTCTTTTCTCCTCTTCCTCAACTACTTCCTGCTCTTATTTATCCCCCATCAATATTTCCTCCTTCGTCGTCTTCTTTCCGTCCTCCTCCACCGCCCCATCTCTTCCCCCGCCCTCCCGCAGGAGGTGTTGAACATGCTGAAGGAGAGTAAGGCGGACATCTTCGTCGACCCCGTCCTCCACACAGCCTGCGCTCTGGACATCAAACACCAGTGTGCAGCCATCCCGCCTGGCAAAGGGCGCCGTGAGTCCAAACCTTTTTCCTGCAGCAAGATGTTTACATGTTTGAATGTATATTTTGCCCTCGGCTACTTTTCTTCTCTTTATTGACACACAACAGGTCATTATTTAAATGTTGTCTGAGTGTATTTATTCAGTTTTAACAAGCAGGTTAGTTCAGCATCAGTGTGAAAACTAAGAACAGATGAAAGAGCTTCTGACCTGAGACGCTGCAGCGTCAGGAGGTAACGCCTTACGTTCTGTTGTTTCCTCAGAGATGTCGTGCCTGATGGAGGCGCTGCAGGACAAACGTGTCCGTCTGCAGCCAGAGTGCAAGAAGAGACTTCAGGATCGCATCGACATGTGGAGCTACGCTGCCAAGGTACATGAACCACAGCTCCGTCACCCTGTCGCTGAAACCCTCCAAACAGTGTGAAAACACAGCTGGAGATGATGGAGCCTCACACCACAGAGCAAGACGAACAGGAAGTGTAGTCTCCTCCATCCCTGTGCTGCGTGAAACCGGTCAGCTGAGGAGGCCTGGATGCCTCTAAAGATGAAAATATAATATTACTATGTCAGAACTGAGTCACTGAGCTTTAAACATTCATTTGTTTTTAAAGAGAATGTGCAGTCAATGAGTGAGATTTGTTTTTATGAGCTTAAACTTCTCAAAGGAGTTTTTCAGTGTGTGCATGAAACATCGTTTTATTTATTATTAATGAAGCAAGCTCCATGAATCCACTTAAAATATGTATCAGTAAGTTGGTATTTGATTTGATTTGAGTGAAGCAGCATTAAATCTGTTTGTTTAATTATTTAATTGAATGTGTTCCATAACATCAGTTTAAAAGGGTCCTTTATTTTGAAATGAATTGAATAGCTGTAGAAAATGTGGTTGAAGGTTGCTTTTATTTTAAAATTGATGGAATGAGCAACAACAAACTTTTTTTAACCTGAATGAGTTTAAAGGGAGTTTGACTTTGAAGCCAAGCCATTGAGTTTAAACTTAACTTTTAAAAACTTATTTTTAAATTGATTGTATGAGGAACACAATGTCTGTCTAAACTGGTTGATTGAACAGTGTTTAAAAGGGCTTTTATTTTGTAAGTAATTAACGAGCTGCATTAGATCAGTTTTCTGGGGCTTTTATTTTGGAGTTTATAACATACGCTGCATCCAGAAGAATAATGTGAACACAGCTGAACTCACACTGTCCTGTCCTCACCTCCTGTCAGGTGGCTCCCGCCGAGGGTTTCTCAGACCTGGCCATGCAGGTCATGACATCACCATCCAAGAACTACATCCTGACTGTGATTGGTGCAGGTGTGGCTCTGCTCTTCCTGATGGGGCTGCTCTGCGGCAGATTCACCAAACGCGTCACTCAGGAGCTGAAGGACAGGTAGACCCCGCCCACTCCGGGGTCAGGACACACCCACAGGAGAAACAACCACGGCCAACAAGAACCTCCACCTTCATTCCCCTCTCCTCGCGCCCCCGAAAACGCCTCCCCTGATCTCCTCACCCCTTTTTTCCCATCGCTGGAATGACATTACCCACAATTCACTGGCGAAAGTGGGCTTGATCAGTGACTCACCTGCTCTTCTTCTACAAGAGCCCCGTTCCCTCTCCGAGAGGGCACGCCCACTGTCACATCTTCTTCTTCATCTTTTTTTTTCCCTTCTCCTCCCGAGCTTCGAAACAGAGCACTGAGTCCTCCTGATGTAGATGCAGCATCACTCCTTTTTTTCTCCATCTTTACCGCGGGGTGGGCGGGGGGGTGGGTGAGGAGAGGGAGGGGGGGGAGGGAGGGGATTGTATGGATAAGGGGTCAGAGGTCAATATGGGGGCAAGGGGGGGGTGAATGAAATCATGTAATGTGTAAATGTGTAGAAAGTGGGATGGGAAGTGCTCATGTATAGAGCAGATTAATGACTCCAGTATTTTAATGACTGTGTGTGTGCGTGTGTGTGTGTGTGTGTGTGTGTGTGTACGTGTGTGTGTGTGTGCGCGTGCGCTTGTGTGTGTGTGTATCTCTTTCTACCACCATATTGTTCTAGTTTGTCCTCCTGCTAAAGAGTTTTGGGGTTTTTTTTTTTTGTTGGCTCTGGATTTTTTTTTTCTTCTGATGTGTGTTAGTTAGATTTTATCGCCATGGGACTGCCAGGCGGGTGGTGCCAACCAACCAAGCCACAGATGAGATAAAGAGAGGGACAAACACTCCGCCATCTCGCTCGAAGCTCTTCCTCCAGCGGGAAATATTTGTGGTTATTTTATCTTTTTTTTTTTTATTTTCTAAAGGCAGACCTGGCGACCTCAGCGCTCCTCTAATGCAGTCAGATTTTTTTCTTTTTTCCCAGCACAACCTGTTCCATAAACGCACCACGTCCACCCGCTGCTCCCAGTTTAGCCGATTTGACCGCTCCAGCAGCCGGTTGGGACGTGAGGTTGGCGTCGCGCTCGCTCGTCTGGAGACGCCGTGGCTGGCTTCCTCCATGCCGTGATGCAGGAGCGATCCCGGTCTGATCCAGCACTGGGTGGAGCAGACAGACTGGGCGAACTGGATTTATTTTCTCCAGTCATGAACTCGCAGAGCGGCTGCTGGTTTCGTGCTGGTTGGTACAGAACAGCTGAGAGCAGGAAAAAAATCCAGCATAAAGAAATGAGAAGATTCTAGACGATTATAGAGATGTGAACATTTTTGTGTAAAGATACTGGAATCATTGCACATTTTCCGTTCTTTTTTTATATCTATAAATATATATATATTGTTTTGTCATAGCCTTATTTATTTGTTTACTAATGGTCAAAGTTTTTGGTTCTTTTTTTATGATTTGAATGTTCTCTGGTTGCCTTTTCTAGCGAGCGCCCTCCTTCCTGCAGGGGGAGGAGGGAGGGAGGGAGACGCGGTGGCGAAGGTTTGGCCTCCTCCGTCCATCAACCTGCGCCAGCAGCTGGCTGATTTTTCGGGTGTGGTCGGTGGACGCCTCTCCGGTAGGCGGAGTGAGTCAGGGTTCTGCTCTGGTGACGTTTGAGACGGCTGCACGTTAGAAATCAGCTGTGATGAACGCGATTGGCCGGTGAACACGGCATCCTGAATACTTGGTGACTGTGATCATTAGTGAGGCTTTGTGAGCTGAGGGTGTGGATGTCTTTAATGTGATGGTGCTTTCACGAACAGGGAGCTTCAGTCGGAGCCTGTGAAGAGTTTTATCCAGATCTTCAGCATCCTGTCACTCTAAACCTGGCTGACTTGAACTCCTATTGGTTACTCTTCAGCTGATTTCCTTGATAAATGATTAAGCCAGTGAACTATCAGAAAACAATAAAAAAAAGGAAGACATCAGTCTTCTCGACGCCGCGATGGCGTCTTCAGATGTTTTGATGGAGGACAAACAAAAGCAGTGAATTCTTACATGTGATGAACTGAACCCATAAATGTTGTTTGGTCAGAACAAGTCGCTGTGAACTTGAAGCTGAAGGCAGCGCTGGATCATTTCTCGTCTTTAGTCCAGAATGAACCAGACGTCAGGTGCGACTGAAGTTCTCACGTCGTCTCGTGTTTCAGTATCGACTCACAGTTTCTCTGTTGAGTCACATGAGTGCCGTCAGTCAGTGGATCATCTCTAAAACTGAGGAAAGATGCACAAACCAAGAAGGAACCTGAGACCCAAACCAGACGCCACAGCGAAACGCCGTCAGCCTAGAGCTCCACAGGCCGGCTGTTCTCAGTCGCCTTCTGCGAGCAAGCGAGGCTTCGCCGTAATCGTCCGTCACAGAGTCGCAGAGCCGTCGAGCTTTTTGGTCTCGTTTGGAAAGTCGTGGATGTGACATCGGTAGCGGAGACGCTCTCCTCTCTCCCGGCTTGAGCCGATCATGTGTACATGTGTACTATACTGAGTGATGCCACACTGTAAACTACGTACCGTGCAGTCAGCCTATACTCTCGATTATTTTCTAATTGTTGAAGCTTGCTGTGGTGAGCGCTGCCCTCCTGCTTGTAAATGAGACGTCCCGATTCGTTGAACTGCCTTCACGTTGTTTCCATCTGACGTCAGTTCGATCAAAGCGTGCCTACTCACCGTCCCGCTGAGGGATCCCGCTGTACAGAACATCCCAGAACCCCCTGCAGCACCCAGCAGAGGAACGTGTGCGTGTGTGCGTGCGTGCGTGTGTGTGGCTGTGTGTGTGTTTGTGTGACCTCCGGTCGGTTCCTCGCTGTTCTCGTCGTCCCGAGCGATGATAACTAGAACATTTTGATTTTAAGTTTGTGATGATTAAGATCTTTTTGTAAACCCTGTTTTGTGTCTGAATCCACGGAGCTCCTGATCATCTGGTTTATTTTTCTCTGTCCACTTTTCTGTTTTGGTTTCTTTTGGTTCTGTACAGATGAAAATTGGACAGTTTGTTAATAATAATAAAGTCTGCAAGGTTTCTATTCTACTGTCTGGTGTCATTATTTCAAAGCCTTCTTTAAAGCACAACCTAACAGCCTACTTGATCCTGATGGATCTTCTTCCTCCGTGCCATTGACCTCCATTGTGGTCCAAAAACTGGCTGACATGTTCTTTCATCACCATGAATACACACACTGTAGTATACTCTGATTGACACACACCGTCCTGCTGCCACAAACACTCACTGCAGAACCAAATGTGGATTCATCCGCTGGTGAAAATAGTCCCAAACAAACACTCTATTTCTTCCTGTTTGCTTGATTAAATACTGCAGTGAGCAGATGTTTGAGGAAATAAATGAGCTGGGTTTTTTTTTAAGAAATTAATATATTTGTGAGTTTTTAAAGATTTACATCTTTAGTATAGGAACCAATGGGCTTGGAGCTTGGCAGGAGGCTCTGAAGGGTTTATGCAAGGGGTTACGTTTATGTTCCCAAACGTACGCTCAGCGGGGCTTCCCTTGGTTTCCCCTTTCAGAGACGCTGGTTTTGGTTGTTGTGCAGGTGGATTTTATGACATGACGAATCAGCAGACCTTGAAACTATAATTGGGCCTGTAAAGGGGAATTCCAGACGAGGTGAATTTAATTGCTAAAATCATCTCTAAAGCTGTCCTTTTCACCTAAAACAAAGGTCTTTCATTAAGTGAAGAGATCTTATTTTAAAGTTTTTGGGTCTGTGGGGTAAATGCTGGTAACTGCCTCCAGACTCTTTTCCAGACCTTTGAATCGTCAGATCATTCAGTCTGATTATCAGATGAAGATCCATCTTTGTTTCTGTCTTGTCAGCGGCAGTAAAATAAACCTCCTCACTGTCTGGACGGTTACAGTCAGACTGTTGTGGGTTCATCCGCGTCTACAAATAGATCCAACCCGACACCTCATCCAGCTGTAACCATGGAAACATGAATAAACCCTGTCAGACTTCCTTCATCCTCTGGGTGAATTAAAGGACGTGTGTGTGGTTTTGCATGTTTGAGCCCGTTAACTACAAATCACACACGCAGCGAGCTTCACATGGCAGCCCACCATTGTTTTAGCTTGTTTTTAAATGTCGTCTTCCTCCCTTCCTGCAGCCGGTGGTTTCATTATATTTAGGTATGAAAATAATCATGTGCTCAAAACTTGAGCTGGACGTGATCCATCACAGTCGATGTCATGTCTGCTTTTATTTCATTTGATTTAACAGCATCGCGTTGGCAGGAATCAGTCCTCTTCTCTGCATTATCACAATGACGATACTTTGACAAATAGAAAACGTGACTGTATCAGTGAACCATCAGCTGATCAGCTCTTGTTAATGGAGTGTCTATAAATATCTATAAGGTGGTGGGAGCTGTGAAAAATGACTATCACAAGCTCTGAGCCTTTAAATGTCTTTTGTTCAATTTAAAAAGAGAAAAAAAACCCCAGCAAACTCACATTTGAGAAGGTTGAACCAGAATATTACTTTTATTCTTTATAGATTATTTAAAATATTTGATTACCAGAATTATTTACTGTCAATGCTGTTTTATTATCCACAGACGACTTTATTGTAATGCAGCCAATCAAATCTTGTATAAAGCAGTGATGTCAGCATCAGGCAGAGCAGACGGTCACACTGAGCCAATCAGCAGCAGCAACACAAAAAGCGACGACTCTGACCGGCAACCCACATTAGCTTCACGCTAAAGTCTCCTTTTTATCTAACTCACAGTCACGAACACTCGTCTGGTCGTCTGATTACAGACTGAGGAACTCACCAGCGACAACAGAAAAGATAAAATTATTGATTTATTATTATTATTATTGATTTAAAGCTGAACTGAATTCATGTCTTCATTTGAAAAATGATGTGGACATCTAGAAGAGTCTCATTTGCATTTGAATTCATATCTGGAAACATTCATCTGGTCATCTAGAAATGTTCACATGTGTGAATGTTTGAAGTGAACACAGCTGACGTCAGTGTGTGTGTGCGTGTGTGGTCCTCATGCAGCCATACATTTGCGTGTTTTCTGTCTTGTACGTGTGTGTGAGAATGTGTCTGCAGACATACAGTGTAAACATACAGTATCTGACTGTACGCCTGCGTGTGTGTCGTCTGTTTTCGTGTGTGTGCTCTGTCTGGTCTGTGGAGGCTTCAGGCTGTCTGACAGATCTGTGATAAATTCTTCCGTCCGACGGACCAAAACACAGCTCGAACGTCTCAAAACAGCCAAAAATACCTTCGTGGAGGATTTCCCGCTTCTCGCAGTACAGACGGCGATGACACGGTGTCGGTGTAAACATGTTTATTGGTGTAATTTAACAATAATAATCAGAATAAAGACAAAGTACAGTGACAGAAACACAAAGCAAACATACTGACTCGGACACGCTGTAGCCTCAGTGAGCTCCTCTCATTAACTCACAGAGCTGAGCCTCACTGATGAGCTTTTAAAGCCCAGACGGTCGTTAAACAGCAAATCTGGATGAGATTTATTCAATCTGCTGCAGAATCACACAGATTTCTAACCTGATCACCAGGTTGTGGTTCCACTTCCTGATCCAAACAAAGATGGCTGCTGACAGTGGTCTTAGCTCTGGAGCACCGCTGTCGTGATGATGCGTTATAGGCTCAAACATCTTCAGCTATAAAAAAAACACTTTCTAATTTCACTTTGTCCGCAACGTTGAAACTTTCTGTTGGCTTTAATTAAACTCACTAAACACTAAATAGGGATCGATGGTCCACCTCAGCTTGGCTACATTATATACAGAATTAATGGTTAAACATGAGAAGTTCAACAGATACAGTAAGACACCTACAAAAAGGCGAGAAACACTCAGTGGTTTGACACCCCTCCCGCCCACCCCCCGCTCTTTAAACCCACAAAGAGGTTGTCAGGTTTCGCTTCCTTTTCGTAACTTTCCTGATTTTTTCACTTCAAAGGAAAACACACAAAAATCTAATCTATAAGCCTTCCGAAGTCTCGTCTAAACTTAAAAATCCAACTGAAATTTAACTGCATGTTTTTTATTCTGATCTGTAAATTAAATGTCAGAAGAAATCATCACACAAAGAAGACATTTATATTTTTCTTTTCGTGGTGCTAAAATGCCACTGTTTTTAATAATAATAATAATAATAATAAATATGTATGTAGCACCTTTAAAAATAAAAACAAATGTATCGATAACTTTATGTTGTTTTTGCATAAAGCGATAACTTTTATTCTGCTGACAGTGACGCTAACAGGCCTGAGACACAACCAGAAGGAACCGTAGCAAATGTTAGCTTTGAAGCTAACGTGTATCTACAAACATGGAGGTCTTAGCTTCCACCCAGTTCGCTGAACAAGCTACAAAACAACATACGCCAGGAGGCCGTTAACAGCTAGCAGGCTGCAGAGTTAATTAAAAGCTTAACAGATTGAGCCACTGCTAACAAAATGCTGTCTGCCGTTAACTTGTTAGCTTACCAGAGCAGGCTTGTTTACTGTGAGTCTTGGTGCTCATGTCGGAGTTTGTGCCTGACGTGTATTAGCATTACATCCGAGTCAGAGAGCTAAAACCCAGAAGATCTCTTTAAAACTGTCTCAGCTGTTCTGACGGTTTTCCGCTGGATGAAAAATGTCCCGTATTCTGCTTGATAAAAGATTTTTAACTTGTTCTCGGTCTGCTCACTGTCGTTTTATTTCAGAATATACAGACAGAAGTGTATGAGAGTGTGACCACTGAAATCTTCCTCTCAATTATAAAAATGATAATCAATCGATTTAAAAGTCACTGACATGATTGATTTCTGACTTCTAAACATACATTTGTGGCATCAGTTGGACTGTAAAAGTTCTGGGAAAACACCAAACTCCCGTTAAACCCTGATGAACCCTAAACCCCCACCCATCAGTCACCCCCCTAAAACTCGTAGCGGGACACAAACAGGGTGACCTTGGTGAGGTAGCGGCCCAGCAGGGAGCTTCGCTCCAGCTCGCTCATCTCCACCTCGGCCTCCAGAGTAGCAGGACCCGTGATGGGCGTCACCAGGAGGAGGGTCCCGGTTTGTCTGCCAGAACGCTGCACGCTGAAGTGGCCCCGCCCACGTCCGCCCGCCAAGCCGAAACGCAGCGTGTCGCCCAGCACGCGGGCCGCAGACACCCGGAAGAGGACGCGTGGGGCGGACATGTTGGACACCACAGACAGGAAGTGGAAGGAGATGGAGCTTGGCGCCTGAGTGCATCCCTTGTCTCCCAGCATGCATGGGTTCCTCTCGCAGCGCCTGGGGAAACAGAGGCAGCGTCGTCATAGAGATCAATGACGTTCTACAGCATCTAACAAAGTTCAGCAACTGGAACAAAAAAACTACAGTTTCCATGAAGTCTATGAAGTTTACTTCCCTAGCGCTGTCTTCTAACATCACCTTTTTAGCTGCTGTCTAAAAACCACAGCTGATCCTTGTTTCCTGGACCAGCAGGTTTGGTCTGTAGCAGCCGGGTTTAGCAAGCTGCAACCTGCTAACAGCTCCCATCATATAAAACTGCACTTGTGTTACCCAGCAAAGCGATGTCATAGCTTGGAAATCAGTCAGCAAAAACTTTATTTACATCGTCAACCACTTGCGGTTGTGGTCTGAGGGCTGAAATCTTCCTCCTCCTCCTCCTCCTCCACCTCCTCCCATCTCCCCTAGAGGCAGGTCGCTCTGAGTCGCTCAGGTTCTCCAGAGACTCCATGTTTGTTTTGGTCACGCCCGATTCAGAGTGATCAAATTAAACTGAACATTGTCCCCAGAATGATTCGTGGACTGAGTGTCTGCAGTGAGACACATTTGTTGATGAGATTCTGAGCTGCAGCTAGTTTACTTTACATGGTCAGATGATAAAATTTCCGTCACGCTGAGCTTTAAGGCAGTTGTAGAAAGTAAAATTTGCTCTTCATTCAGAGAAGACGACACCGAGACCCTCTGTGTCTTTAGTCCTGGTCTCATTTATCCTATTAAAGCACCGTTTTTATCCATAAATCTTAAATTAACAGCTTCTATCCATCCTAACCACGACACTTTGTTTTTACTGAAGTCGCAGCCAAAGCTCGTCTCTGGCAGAACGAACAGCGCACATGACCCTTCACCTGAAACTAACCCAGTATCGCTGTTCTCCATGCACTGCTAAAACATACAATTATGATCCGGCTGCAGGGATACACCAAAACCACTTTGGTAAACACATTTAGCTGCTGTTCACTGCCAGAAACATGTTTCACGCCTCTCCGCCACCATCAGCTGATCAGCTGACTGGAGCCTGGAAACCTCAGCAGGGCGTCTGAAGCCAAACCTCAGTCTGACTCTCAGTTACTCATGGAGGAATGAAGCTAAATGTCGGGTGGTGAAAGGAAGTGGGTGACATGGAGGTGAAACGTATTGTTTTCCATCGTCTCCATGGCTGTCCCTGTCATTTACAGCTGATCCTCGTCTTCTGTGGAGTGAGAGGTTTTATGGTTTCCTTTGTTTCATCCGTCCACTTTTCATTCCTCCTCTGCTCTGTTTGCACTTTCATTGTGTTCTTGAAATGTGATTTCACTCTTTATTACAAGGCAATTAGGCTGTTAGCTGCTAGCTCATTAGCGAGCTAAAAGTGTCTTCAGGCTCAGTGTTTTGGATCAGTCCACATCTTTTGAGTCAGGCTGTCGGACAACGTCAACAGTTAGCTGAAGTTAGTTAGCTTAGCTTTGTTTAATTGGGGGACAAATGCAAAGCGTTGTGAACATGCTAAAAACATTCTAAACCCTGACAGCTCTGGCTCTGCAGCAGAGACGGTCAGACAGCAGCTTCATTACTTAAAACCAAACTAAAGTATATCAGCATGAATGATCGTGGTCCTAATAAGCTGAGTGTTCCCTCTAGCGCCACCTTGAGGTTAATTTTTTTCCTGAATGCCTCAACAAATGCACTGCAATGTGGTAGCCTCAATTTTAATTTGTGTTTCGTTTGACCAAACACCTGCAAAACTAATGATTTCCCATCAGCCAGTACTTTGTGTTTAGTACTAATCAGCAAATGTTAGCATGCTAACACACTAAACTAAGATGGTGAACATGGTAAACAATATACCTGCTCTTTAGCAGGTTAGCATTGTGATTGTGAGCATGCTAGCATGCTAATGTTAACATTTAGTTCAAAGCACTGCTGTGTCTCAGTACAGCTTTATAGAGCCGCGATTGTGGCGGTAGACTCTTATTTTACGTCTCCAAGTTTAAAAACGGTGCATCCATTGTGAGTTCAAACTTTAAGTAGGACTCAGGAGTCCAAACTCAGGATTTAACTGTGACACCAGCGTTCTTACTGCTATCAGCAGGTGATACGCTTCAACACACCTGTACAGCTGTTCTCTGAAAAGTGGTCAACAGGTACGCTGTGATCTTCACTGTGACACTAATGGACTTCCCATCAGCCTCATCTGTGCTTTGTGTTCAGGGATAATTAGCAGAGGTTAGCATGCTAATGCACAGACTATGATGGTGAACATGGTAAAATTTATACTGTAGCGGTGTAACTGTTGTTGATGTTAGGAAGCTTCAATCCAGGATTGTGGCAGCTACGTCATATGGCAGCTTTGCAGTGATGAAACTAACAGTCCTCTGACCTTTCCTGCCACACCAGGAGGTCTGACGGGACTGGCGGGCTCAGAGGAAATGCTTTCAGCAGAAGGATGGATGGATCAGGGCGGTTTGCTCTTACATTGGTGAAGTCTTGATGTACGTGGCGTTTTTCATGTGAGGACACTCCACCATCACACACTGGAAACCTCCGTAGGTGTTCACACACACCTGCTCCGCTGTGCAGTTGTGCATCAGGTTTTCACACTCGTCGATGTCTGAAGAGAAGGACGGAGGGGAGCGTTACGAACACACAGACCACACGTCTCTGCACACTCCCCTGACTGAAGGATGACCTTTGAACTCTGACCTGTGCAGCTGCGGCCGTCTCTGGCGAGGTCGTAGCCGGACGGACAGAAGCAGTGGAAGCTGCCGGGAGTGTTGACGCACTGATGGACGCAGAGGCGACCGGGCTGACCGAGAGGAAACAGACGACACTCATCGATATCTGAAAGACAGGCAGAATCCTCAGAGGAAGCTCTGAAAAGTCAGTTATTTGAGAGAAATACTCATCACCTGTGCAGATGTTGTTGTCCCGGCCTGATATGGTGAAACCCACGTCACAGGTGCAGCGGGTGGAGCCCAGGAAGTGAGTGCAGTGAGATGGACGGACGGAGGAGGAGGGGGAGGAAGATGTGGGTGATGAAGAGGAAAGGGGAGCAGGTGTAGATGATGACAAGGAGGGTGCTGACAGTGCGGCAGAGACGGGGAGGGAAGAAGAGGAGGAAGAGGAGGAGGATGGAGCAGCAGGAGAGAAGGAGGCCAGAGAGTTGCGGGTGTTGTTCAGGCCTGAAAAGAAAAGAAGAAACAAGACTTCACCGAACTGCTGGAGCTGAACTGTGCCGGTCTTCCAGTCATGGTCCAGGATCAGAACCTACGTCTGCACATCGGCTGCTGGCCGCTCCACTTCAGAGCCTCCAGACACACTCGGGTCCGTGGGCCAATCAGCTCGTAGCCCGGCTTACACAGGAAGTGAACCTCGTGTCCGACGCTGAAGACCCTCCCCAGTCTGCGGCCGTGAGCGGGGGGCTCTGGTTTGGGGCAGGATGCTGGGAGCAGATAGAAACACGTTCATTTACCTTCTGAACTCAGAGGATTAAACCGCTCTGATGATTTGATCTCATCTAACATCAGTCTGGGATTCATTTCAAACCTTCAAAGAGTCACTTCAGGTTGTGATTTCCTGATTTTCCTGAAAATTCTGCATTAAAAAAGTGGAAGCATGTTATAATAGAAAAAAAATTGCAAACTTTTCACGCTTGGCTGCAGCGTAAAAGTTCCCAAACGGGAACGGACTTTGTGAATAAATGATGACGTAGGATGTGACAGTGGTGATGTGGTGGAGTGAGGTGGTAACAGGGTGTGATCTGAATCAGCAGATGCAGGAGTGAAAGGTGTAGCGGAGGTTATTGCTCTAATCTCACTCAGATTTTCGAGTATGTGTGAAAAAATGACCTCTGACGGTAGCTGTTTTTGTAAACCAGTGATGGAATTTGCATTACTTTGGATGGAGACAGGTGACATAACCTGCAATGGATGAAAAGCTTGTATTCAATCCCAGAACTGTTCAACACCACTTTAAAATGATACTGTAATCTTGACAGGAGGTCTTAATGAAGGATTCTGTTCTCAGAGCCTTCCTTTGAGTTTGAGGTCTAATACAGACATCACAGTCCTTGCCAGGCTCAGTGGTTATTTCCCAGAAACCTTCATGACGCGGTGCCTCTGCACTGTTCACTGTGAAGGGGAAACTTTTTAAAGCAAACACCTTCAACTTGAGTTCATCATAAAATGAAACACTTCAGCGCGTTCAGCCTGTTACTGGTTCAAGCTGTTTCGTAGCTTTGTTTGAGCCTTGTTTCTTTTCATCGGAGTAGAAACTTCGTCATCGTTTTGTGGTTTTTGCAGCGTTTCACTGAGCGTTCAGCAGGTAAGCACAGCTGAGCTTTCTCCGTGCAGGTGAACACAACTTGTTCCCCAGTTTATGCATGAAAACATGTCAGTATTTGGCTTTTAGTTTATATATTTATTTGTCGTGAACGATCACTAACGTCCAGAACGTTGACGTCAAACCACAGACTGCTGAGTTCCTTTAAAGAAAAAACAATCAACGTGAAATCAAAGATGGAACATAACTTCTTCCTCGCTCTTGGTGGGAGTGTTGCTCAGCAGCAGTGCGCTCAGTGCTGCCTCTGGTGGCCAGAAACTATATTTCAGCAGTCTGTGTTGTTTCTTACTTTCTACCTGACACTGGCTTTTTTTCTCTTTGTACATCACAGAGTGTTCCCGGGTGAAGATCTCTCACCGCCCGTCTTGAAGATGGCCATGGTGCTGTTGTGCAGAGCGCTCATCTTCTTCCTGAGGGAGCGCAGGCCCTGCTGGTATGACGCCTCGTGGACCGCCAACATCCTCTCCACCTGCCGCAGCGAGTTCACCAGGTTGTGGGTGGATGGACACTCCTGTGGACGGAACAAGGAGACGTTAGAGGACAGACCAATGCTGCTGGAGAACATCAGAACAGGTTATCTGTGATCTTCAAGGTAAAAAGTAAGTAAAATCAGCTACCAACAACTATAACTTGAATTACATCTTGTATACTGAACACGTGTAGAAGGAGATAGAAATGTAAAAAGAAGACATTGTGGTTTAGCAACAGTTAGCATTGGAGCTAGCTGTTGTCCGCATCTCTAAAGTCCTGTCCTCAAATCGGTGGTTGGTTACTAAACCCGGACTAAACCCGACCCACCGCAGGATCGACCGTCAGCTTGTTAGCTAACGAGGAACAACATGTAAATCAGACAGCTTTGGAGGTGTTTGGATGGAGCTAGCAGCTTCCCCCGCTTCATCTTTCTCCTTTTCAACTGGTTTCAATTATTTTCTTGTTTATCGAAAGGTGTTTTTACAGTCACAATGATTATTTGTTTACACTGTAGTTACCACAAAATACTGCAAACAAGCAGGACTAATAAATAAAACAGGAATGATGTGAACACGTCAGCTAACAGCTAACAGTTGTGACAGTGTTTTGAATGGTGAAAGTGATGTGAGCTATCTGCAGCGTACTGTTAGCTAACAGTTGTGACAGTGTTTTTAATGATACTTTGTGGAGGATATTAAGATAAAATTATAGTGGGGAACTATTTTAAATTCTAAATTATCTTTGTAGTTGTTGGAAGATGAATGTTTTCCTCTTTTGATGGAGGTAAGCTAGCAGGTTCCACCACCTTCGTCTTGCTAGGCTAAAGTTGGCTTTGACAGCTCTCTTTCTCATCTGGTGTAATTTATTTAACTTTTAATAAAAAGCTTTTCTCTACTCACACTGACTGTTAGCTTCTACCACAAAATAGAGCAAACCCGCACAACAAATATTTATGTGAACAGGTCGCAACATGCTAGTTAGCTTTGACAGTGTTTTGAATGGTAATTTATGGCGAATATCACAACTAGTATATTTAAGTATAATACGTATGTACATATATATAGTCTACTTTTTATTAAGTACTTTGCTTTTTTTCCCCGATTGCTCTCTACCTCTGCTGCTATTTTTCTTTCCACTGCTATCACATGCTGCTGTAATGCCCAAATTTCCCCGGCTGGGGATAAATAAAGTTTTATCTTATCTTAAGGGAGAACTTTAAACAATATGTAAGTCAGACAGCCTTGAAATTGTCAGAATGGAGCTAGGCTAGCAGTTTCCCCCTGCTTCCTGTCTTTATGCTAAGCTAAGCTAAACACATCTGACGCTTACAGTATATGGAGGGAAGAAACATAAACATATATTGAAAATGTCATACTGTAGGTTAAAGTAAATAATCATGAAATGTCCTTCATATATTCCCAAACACTACAAATTTCCCTGCTAGACCACAAAGAAACTTGTAAATCCCGTGTGTCAGAGAAGAGGAACATTACGTTATGAAGAGAAAGATGAAGAGTCCATCAGACTAACAGTCAGTCTGCAGCGTGTTTCAGGTGTGAGGTCTATACATAGAGGTGAGGTTTTCAGAGCCGCGACCTGCTGCAGTAACACCTGGGTGAGGACTGGACCAGGGCCCGCCGCTGACCTCACCCCGACGGTTAAAACACTAAAACGCTGCGCTGAAAACAACACAACACTGCTGCCACATAATGACCCTCTGAGGTCTGTGTGTTCGGTGTTTGGAGGCGTTTCTCTGGTTTGTTACGGCAGCGAGTGGGCACAGAGGAGGGTGAGCTTCAGTTCAACACGTTGGACTGCGCTCGCAACACATGCAGAAATATCCAATTACAAAACTGTGTGCCCAAAAAAAGAAGAAACCTCACCAGAAACCTAAAACTAATGAAATATTCCAGCATTAAATGAAGTTCAATTAAACCGAACCCACTTGCAAACTAAATAAAGCTTGAAATGGAGGCCAAACTTCAAAATAACAAAAAACAATCTGATGTAAATTTTAGGATGCTAATTGTCCCTGTTGGTCGTCACGAACATGCTGTTTAGGTTATATTAAAAATATAGCAACTGTTTATTAAGACACTTTCAAAATGCTTTCGTAGTTCTTCCTTTTATTCGAAAAGTTTTCCTCATTTGTCACAATAACTGAAAATCAAGTTACATTAAGTTTTTGGTATCTGCATTGACTTGTATCTAATTTAACTGTCTGTGGTCATCATGTGAACAACAATTAGCAAATCTATAATTGTTCCTCTATTTCAACAGTCCTCTGCATTAAATAATAACTTTAATGACAAAAATGTGCTTTGATTGATTGACTTGTTCACAAGAGAGATGGAAAAATAAAATAAAGGTCCAGTAAAAATGTTTTGATAAAGCTCTGTGACCTTTAAACTTTATACACATGTTCTTAAATTTAGATTGAATTAACCTTTTATTTAACGCTAAAAAAAAACTAAAGAAAATCTATTTTAAAAAGTTTCCAGGCAAAGACAGACAATAACAGTAAAACCTTGAAACCTAAAGCAGATGATAAATAAATAAATAAAATCTGTAAAATGATAAATGATAAATCTAAAACGACCTAAAGAGAAGAGTTCTCTGACCTCAGCAGTGCAGGTGAATAAAAACAGACGTGAAGTTTGTCTCATCTTCATCATTATTAGGTTTTTATTACATAACTCATTATAGTAAATAAAAGTTTCTTCTCACTCGACTTGGTTAGATTGACTTAAGTTATTTTAATTTAAATGAAACTTTAAGAAAACAAAACTCTTGACCTGATGTGTCTTTTCTCAGGTTTGACTCTGACGTCCACTCTGACCTCTGACCTCTTTAAAGAGGAAGAAAAGTGACTCTTAATCGTAGCTTGTAGCCTCAGTTTGAGTTGTGAGCACTTGAAGCTTTTAATGGAACATTTTAAACATAAAATGTTTCTGTAAAACATTAATTTGAGCAGATATACAAAGATTATTTTGTCGTTTTAACATCAGTCGTAACGCGTCCTTTAATCTGCTGTATTTAAAGGATTGTCATACTGAATTCTGCTGGACTCAGTTTGTTATAAATGTTTGGATGCCATAAAAATGAATTCCTGCCTCAGCAGAGACGCCACGACGCCCGTCAGATGGAAAATAAAGCGTAACAACTTGACAACAAGCTGTTCAGAGTCACCTGGACTCACCTGAGCAGAAGAAAAGCACCTCTGCTGAAGACAGAGCATGAACACGACGACCCCGGCGGTCTTCATCCTGATCCTGGTCCTGATAAACCTGCTCCTGGTGAGCTCTCAGCTTTGTCTGACTCCTCCGCTGCTCCTCCAGCACTAAATCATCTCCTCTCCTTCTGTTTCTTTTCGAGGGCACTTGCCAAATTTCTGCTGCGCTCACTCACAGCCGCCCTCCGCCCTCCTCCCTGTCAGATATTTTAAAGGAGGTGGAAGAGGTGGAGCACATCTCTCACAGCTCCCACATCTGGAGCACACTTTCACTTTTTGATCCATCAGCCCCAGAAATAAACCCTCAAATTAGAAGAAGTTTGGCTTTTAATCATCACCCTCACAACAAAGCAGCTACATTTCAGTGGCTGTTTCGGATTCCCTCCTCGGCTCAGGAATGTGACATCTGCTGCAATTACAGCAACTGAAAAGTCCCACTTTTTCCTGAAACCCTAAACATGCCGCCTTGCATGATGACGAGGAGCGGCTCCTAAATGACAGAGCAGCCATATCTGCTGATAGTCCCGCCTGGATTACCCCCCAGCAGGGAAAGAGCCGCAGGGATCCTTAAGAAATGAAGAAATGACCCTGAAAGCACCGTCACTCACATGAACTCACATATGAAGCGTGATAACGGCAGCTTCTGAACATACACTGTCGTCTCCTGTAGGAGCGTCCTCCAATCCTTCACATGTTTGTGAGAAGCAAATAAAAGCTTTCAGAGTTTTTACTCTTTCTGTCAAACAGGCCTTGAATGTCATGAAGGCTCCTTGAATTTAATGTGCAGTAGGAGCTTGTTCATATTGATGCTGCAAATCTAAACAAGACTAAACGTCCACAGCCATGACTGAATCAAATATTCTATCATTTACTTCAGTAAAAGTACTAAAACCACACTGTAAAAATATTCTGTAACAAGTAAAAGTCCTGCATTGAACATGTTACTTCAAGAAAGTATGTAAGTATAATCAGTAAAACGTCCCTGTGACTGTTCTGCTGTTCTGTCTGATCTCATCAGATTATTGTGACTCAGTCGTTTATGTCAAAGCAGGATTTTACTGTTGGAGCTGGTTGAGCTCCATTAACTAATTAACTAGTTAACTAATGATTCTTTTCATTCTGGATCAATCTGCTGATTATTTCCTCCATTAATCGATCGATCGTTCGGTTTAAAAACATTGTGAAAATAGTGAGAAATGTGGTGACGATGAGGCCAAAGTGACGCCTTCACAGTGTTTGTTTAGTCCGACCAACAGTCCAAAGCTCCACATTATTACAAATACATTCAGATCATTCAGAGGAAAAGCAGCAAATCAAACATCTGAGAAGCAGAAACATCAAATGATTTACAGCAAAAATCTCTCAAACCATCAATAGTTGATCATTCATTTTCTGTCAATCCACTGATTAATTAATGGACTGATTGTTTCAGTGTTTCTTGTATAAACTGTTGGAGTTTAATTTATAACGAAACACCAGATTTTATAAACTCTTCATATGTTTGTGTGTGAAAATCTGAATTTAGAAAGTAACTTAATCTGTCAAGTATTCTGAGAGGCTGCAGTGCTCCTGTTGGCCACCAGGTGGTGCTTCAGTCTGTCATTTCAGCCTTTGTGTTGCAGAAAAGAGGTTTTTGCACCTGAAGTTTATTCACGTGTGGCTAAGCTGCATTTTGGGAAATGATTATTAATGTAGATGAAGTCACTAATTATGATCACCTGAAGCTTTGATCCTGGAAACCAAATGAAGGCTAAAACTCACTCAGAAACAGAAACTCACTGCAGGAGTTAATGTTTGATTGAATTTCTCTTGTTAAATTGTTGCTTCTGTAGAAATATATATATTTTAAAAAATGATAGAATTGGATCAGTCACAGGAGACAACTTTTACTTTCATACTTAAGTAATTACTTTTTGCTGTTTCTTCTGTTTTACTTACGAAGGGTTTCTAATGCAGGACCTTTACTTTTTTTACATGGCTGTATTTGTACTTTTACTCCAGTAAATGATCTCAATATTTCTTCCACCACTGAGCAGTATTTTACTGTTGTAGCCCAAGTACCTCAAAATTCTTTAGCAATGTAACAAAGCACTCCAGGCTGTGTGTGAAGATATTTTCACATTCAGAGTTACTCTGGATGCATTTTTGTCCAACAACAGAAAAAGTCTGAACTTGAAAAGTAGAAGTGAAAATTAATTCAGTCTTTTTATGGACACTTTATCTTCGTTGACAGACTTCCTTCCTGTGTGTGTTTATACAGGTGTGATTTCTCTGCATATATCCTGGTGTGTGTGTGTGTGTGTGTGTGTGTGTGTGTGTGTGTGTGTGTGTGTGTGTGTGTGTGAATGAAAACCCCTATAAGCCTCCATTAAGCGGAGGGATTAGCAGCTGGGACAGTGACAGTTGGATTAAACTGAACTGCTTTGTGTAGAAAATACACCTCGGCAGGTGGTAACCATGGCAACAGGGTTGATGGTTCAACTCCTCGGAGAGGAACACAGTGAGCTTCTCATCCTGTCGGCCAATTAATTCAGTTTATTCATCCAGGAAACACGGCTGATGATATTCAATGAGATTAGATTAAACTTCGTTTGAGCTGCAGCTGCTGATACAACGAAGTAAATATGAACGAATAACGACACAGGTGCACGTTGTGATGTGCATGTGACGATTTCTAGGTTTTTTAACTACTGATCATTGACTTTATCGATTAATCTGCAGATTATTTTCCCGATTAATCGTCCAGTTTATGAAATTAAAATAAAAGTAGGACAAAAATTACAAGTTACATCTGACTGAAATATATAATTATTTAGGAAGCTTGAGACTGTTGGACAGTTTGTTTAAAAAATGTCTGAAATGATGAATCAATATTCAAAATAGTTATTTTTCTGTCAATTCATTGATTAGTTGTTTCAGATTCAGTCAGTATATTTACAGCATGTTTGAGTCAAATAAACATGCAGTAACAGCGTATCATGTCTAAGTGGATGTTTTGTCCTTTAAAAACATTCAGGGTTAAAGAAAGTTGTTATTTTGACTTGTGTTAACATGACTGACAGGTGTTTTAGCCAATCACAGTCATCTTAGTACCATCCTACCTTTTCCCAGTTCCACAGTAAAAAACATTCACAGCAGGGTTTTGAATGAAGGCGTGTTCACACTGGAAACTTGAAGTGACAGCGAAGCGTTAGTCAGAGCGTCTTTAGCTTCAGTCTTGTGACGTAATGACGCTGTGTGCTGTGGTGACGCAGCTCGACAAGACAAACAAACAAATACAACAAGAATTAATCTGTTGCACTTCTCTATTTTCCATCGTAAAAAGCTGCAGCCTCCCCATCTGATGACGTCTTTAATGTATCGCTGAGCAGTGAGGTGTGTTTATTTCACGTGCACGTCCTGTCAGAATGACGCGCTATGAAGATCATACTGTGATATATGTAACAGCAACAGCAGGAGAAAAAACATGCAAAACGCTGAAGTGCTGCAGAGGGAAGAACAGAAATATGTTCATTTGTAAAAAGGGTTTTAAACGTGTGTGTGTGTGTGTGTGTGTGTTGCACTGACCCTGTGGTCTGATGGATAAACCCTCATTGAAATGCATGCTGGGAGGCTGTTGGCCGGCTGTTGATGGAGGTTAACTCCAAGATAAACACAGAAGCCCGGGAGACGCCCGACTCGCCTCATCATCATATCTTAATTAGGACAGCTTTAATTAAAACGAAATCATTTAATGGGTTTTGTAATTAAAGCGGAGTGAGATGGCGGCTGGTCGGTCGGGCTCTCTCTCGCCGGGTCAGTTTATTAACACTGATTAAACTTTGATCAGCTTATGAAAGCCTCCTGAGTTGTGGGGGGGCGTCCCGCTGGGCTCAGGCTGGAAGAGACTCCGAGACAAATCGAACTGAGGATTAACAAAAATCATGTTCAACGATTCAGCACAAACATTTTTACATTTTCTATTTTCATTTGGACTTTTTCTACTAAAAAATAAATGTGAAGCTGCAACGTGCACATTAAACTGCACTGTGTGATACCCGATGGCAGAATGTAACTAAGTACATTTACTCAAGTACTGTCCTGAAATATACTTAAATTTAAAGTTTACACTTCTGCTGCACCACGTCTCAGAGGGAAATATTTGACTTTTTACTCCACTACATCTGTCTGACAGCTGTTGTTACTCGTTACTCTTCAGATTCCTTCCTGTCCAGTGTAAAGCTTGTATCTCCAGATGTGCTGATGTTGAATATTTGTGATAAACTGAAGGATGAAGTTTTCCTTCGTGTCTTGAGAAAATTCTCGTCCTTCTACAGATAATTAAACTGTTTGAAAAGCCTCTTGGGTCAGCGGAAAATGCATCGTCACAAAGCTGAAAACAGGCTGTTTCATTTCATGAAAAACATCAGATTCAACAGTAAAATACTGTCGGGGATATTTCTGCATGATGAGTACTTTTACTTTTCCTTGTTTTCAACTGACCAAGAGAAATCACTTGTGGCTGGAAGATTGTTATTTTTTAGTTACTTCTATGTGAATATCTAACATGTTGTGTCGTATCAGGGGCTGGAGGGGGCCACCACTGTTGTACCATCGCCGCCTCACACTTTATCTTCCATGCAGCTGTGCTGATGTGCTGCTGGTTACATACAGCTTTTTTTTTTTTTTTTTTTTTTATTGCTTGTTGGTTTATTTTATTTTATTGTAGTTATCTTAATTTTATTCACTCTTTCTAGTCTTATCTTTCTTACCATCTAACATGGGGGTTGCAATGAAAATTTCATTGACATGTGCAATGACAATAAAGACTCTTGAATCTTGAATCTCTTGAATACGGAGCAGCAGGAGAGAGGAAACCCACTAAAATGCAGGCAGAAGCTCTCAGCAGGTCTCAGCAGGTCTGAATCCCTGGATGATGATCAGCCGCAGCCGGTGGAGGAGATGCTGTGGCCAAACTGCTTATTGAAGACGAGGTGAACCGTCGTTGAACTAGAAAGAAGAAATCTAAGAGCAAACACAGAAACGGTGTTTTTATACACTGTTGACATGAAGCATTGAAGCCAAACTTTAAAGTGTCAGCAGAAACAGTTCAGTGGACAAAACTACTGATTATTTTAAAAAAGGAAAATAACTTCTGTTGTAGTGAACGTTATAAAAAGGAGAAAGATCAACAGATAAAAGTGACTGCACATGTTAAAAAACAAACGAACTAACAAATGGATTTAGTGTCAAATTACTCGTTAAAGTCCATCTGAAATCACTTTTAAACATCCCTGTGTGTTATTTTAAATGTGCTAGTTTTTTATTATTAACAGGAAGAAAACAGGCGCTTGGAAAAATATCAGAAATGGGCATCTTGTGTCTGTTTGATTGACAGCAGCTGGCAGGCTGAGCTCCAGCAGGGGAGCATGTGGTCAACATGAACTCTGACAGCGTAATGCTAAACAGAGCTACGTAATGTTTGCAGATACTTTTACATGCTGTTTAATGTGCTGCAGCTGAGCAGCTAGCTTACCTAGCGTCCTAGCTTGCAAATTGACATTAGCAGTACATGTTTGTTTGGTCGCTCATCCAACGAGCTAAGTTGCAGGACAAGAATGGTTAGATAAGAAGGAGACTTAAGCAGAAATGCTAATGTGAGTTGTAGCTCAGAGACGTAGCCTCCGTGAAGCTGTAAACATGTTAAGCTTTGCTGTAAAGTTTAATATGGGGGTCTATGGGGATTTACTCACTTTTGGAGCCTCAAGTGGCCTTTTGATGAACTGCAGTTTTTGGCACATCTGCGCTGGCTTCAATTTTCAGCCCCAGATGTTGCGTCTTAGCTCCAAGTCTGTACAGATTTATGCAAAGATGTGATTGGCTGACGGAAGCCAGTGACTTGTTAATTTCTAACAGGGGGGTGGCACACCAACAAGTCCAGAATTCATAGCTCACCCACTCTGTAGAAACAGATCATGGAGGATTAAGGAGGATGGCATCCCCTCTCATGCCGGGCGAATCAATGCAAAGATAGGGGGCGCCATCCTGACACCAAAAAACATAGAGAAAACTTTTTCTGATTTTTTCTCAGAGGAGAACATGTGATTTACAGAGCAGATTAACTCGCTGTAGAGACAATAAACATGCGGTTTAATTTTAATTACACATTATCAGCCATGTTTTTATCCACTAGGGGGCGCAGCACCTCCACAGGACAAATACTGATACTGTTACCTTACTGTTATTAATGTTATATTTGCCAGAATGTAGAGGATGAACCTCACAGCAGAGGCTCAGTGTAGTATTACCTGGATGACTTCTGTTTTATTCTATTGCTTCCATTTTACCAGCCACGCTTCACCTCTCTTCCTCACACTCACTCACACGCACACTCATGCGTCCTCCCCCCTGCTCAGCAGATAAATGAAGCGGTCATCTCTCCTCCACCCCCCTCGGAGGAGCGTTAGATGGTACGACCCGCTGCCATACTCAGCAGTCACCTCTCTCTCTCTGTGAGGGAAGCATCAGTCAGACATTCACACTCTGAGTCGTCAGGTTTTGTCTGTCTCCTCCTCTTCCTCTTCTTCTTCTTCTTCTCTTGTAATGACCCATTTCAGGAGCGACTGCCACCGAGACAGACGTGAGTACCACACACACACACACACACACACACACACACAGTGAGATCAGTGTATTTGAGAAGATGTGCTGATGTTACACTGTGAAGATGTGATCAGGCAAAGTGAAGGCGTGTGTGTTGCATGTGCATGTGGTTTGGAGTTTTTCTTTGTGTGTGTGTGTGTGTGCGTGTATATCAGATTAAAGATGCTCTGAGTTCATTACAGCGACTTCGTCGTACATTTCCTGTGCTGGTGTGAGGAACAACTCGTGGAAGCAGCAGCAGTGATAACTGGCAGACTCGTCCTTTCAGCTGAGATGTTGACTGTGCAGAAGATGGATCAGCTCACATGAGGAAGATGTTCTCAGTGTCATATTTCATTCATTAACAGATCACAAGGGGATGTTTTCACTGTTAACTGCTGGGCCAGTTGTGTGCAGGTGTGTGTGTGTGTTCGGCAGTTTTAGTTTTGCACCTGGACGGCTGGAGGTGTCTCTCCATGAGGCCGCCTCGCTGCCATTGGTGTGTGAGAGAGTCGTTTACTTTGGCTGGAAGTGCTGCATGAAGACAAACCTTTAGAGGTGAAGTCATTTTCTCTGGTTTGAGGTTTGGCGTAAAGGTGAGGGTGAAAGGGTCGCTCTGGTTTGTTATGACAGCTCTCATATTTCTCGTTTCCACTAAATCTTATTTCACCAATAATGACGTCATATTCAACAAGTGCACAGCTGTGCTTTGGAAAACGCAGGCATCAAGTTTGCATCTGCATTTTTAAATTTCCAGAAAATCTACAAAGGAAAAGAAAAATGATTGTGTGTTTCCATCCACACCTGTTATGTTAATGTGAGTTCATTGGTTGATGGAGATAATCGGCTGCAGGAGCTAATTCTCCAAACCACTGCAGAGGAAGAAACACAGCGAGATGATTCCAGTTGAACCTGAAAAGATGGAAAACATCATCGCTCCACACAGATCTGATGTTTTCTGTCATCGTTCATTCACTAATTCTGTTTTCTTTGCTTTCCAGCACATCCAAACATAAAACGTTTCCACAATATTTCCGCTTCTTTTCCTAGCTTCCTGCATTTCGACTCAAGTTTTTTAATGCAGAAATTGAAAGTGTGCATAAAAAGGGCGTGTCGACAACCTGTCTGCCCCCTGGACTGCTCGTGACCTATGGAGGAGGACGGGTCGTTGGATGGGTCAAGCTTTGACGCAGGACTTTAACGTTTTTATTTCAAAGCAAAGCACAAGCTTTTCCTAAACCGAACCAAAATACAACTGTTCGACAACCACGTTAAAAGAGAAGCTGTATTTTTTTTAAATCTTACTGTCATTGTGACAAAAGATAAAATGAGAAGTTTCCAGAGATGCTGAATCCAGACAAATAATCTTTCATATAACGCTCTGTGCAGCGTTTTGGTGTCTGATGAGCCTTTGAACACATTTGTTTTCTTGCACGGTCTCGCCTGCAGCGAGCCCCTCGCCGACCTGTTTTCAGTCCGAATGAACGGTGAAGTGCAGGTTTTCTATCACGGACGTTTTCTGACTTGTGTTTTCATTAGTTTGGCGCACAGTGACACAGCTGAGAGACGCCAGCTGCTGTTTGATGGTTGTGATGTTGAATGTTTGAGCTGTTGTACCGGACTGTTCCACTGGAGAACATCACATTGCATTTATGAAAATATTGTTCTTG
This sequence comes from Chelmon rostratus, assembly GCF_017976325.1. Classification (NCBI taxonomy): domain Eukaryota; kingdom Metazoa; phylum Chordata; class Actinopteri; order Chaetodontiformes; family Chaetodontidae; genus Chelmon; species Chelmon rostratus. The sequence goes on from NC_055663.1 coordinate 25,319,259, forward strand.
TATCATCTAATTGGAGTCAACTTAAAATTTCTCCGCAAAATCCCATTATTAGTGTTTTTCCCAGCATGCATTGTATTTGTTTTTTCCTTGTCTGATGGAGATTTGCCGCCTTTTTATGGCGTTTATCTCAGATGTCTGTTTAGACGGAAACAGCACTAACCCTGATGAAGACCAGAATCCACTTCAGCCTCCACACTCATTACTCGTGAGTCAAGTTCAAGGTTTTGTGTGTTCATCCATAAAATCATGGAAATGTCAGCGCTCACATCCTCACCGGCGTCCTCGGTCACGGATGAGAAGAAACATCAGCGCTACACTTTGTAAAGCTGGCCTGGATGCGGCTGCTAACATTTCAGCGGCGGCTGTGATCGTCGGGGTGTGAAGAAATGACCCTGAAACTCTAATGTGTTTTTACTGCTCTGAGAAAAACTGGCTCCTCTGACTGAGCAGTGGCTGCCAGACGTGTCGGTGGCCGCTCACCTACAGACAAACTCAATCAATCCCAAAACGCAACAGAATCACAGCAGCAAGCGCTTTGCATCGACGGTGGCGGGAAGCAGCGAACACGTCTGAGATGAGCTGTGAGACGCGTCGTCTCCTCCGGCTTCATGAGATGTGATCTGAAGATTTTCATGGGCTCATCCTGACGTTTAAAATTCAAGTTGTTTCAGCACGGAAACAAAGACGGAAGAAAAACTCAGAGCTTCTGAGCTGGTGCACAAACATCTGTCTTACCTGACAGTGTTTCCTCTATATTCATTCATTTCACACCATCGTTTAGTCCCTCCACACACACACACACACACACACACAGCAGAGCAGAGACAGGTGACGTGGAGATAAAGTTGTTGGTCACGGCTACAAACGTGCTGACAGATTTTGTGTTCTTTTAGTTTTACTTGAGCTAAACTGGAGAATATTCAGTTTAAACAGATCAGTGATGCTGTTTTGTCCTTGTTGTTGTCCATAAAATGTGCTAGAAGTGATCTAATGTGTGTTTTGTGTGTGGCGAGTACTGCACCAGACTGTTAAAAAAAAACCTCCTTTTAAATGCTACATTACTTGTCAGAAACGGATCATATGGTAAATTAAGTAAATTAAGCAGTTTGGCCTTTGGTGGTCTGATTGATTTGGCATGCAGTGAACACATCAGTGATAACTTTGTTTTAATGAAAACTCAACTCCTGGTGTTTTCTCCTTGTGTTCTTCGCCATGGTTTTGGAGGAAGGAAGTAACCGGACTAACAGGTGAACTGGCTTTAAACAAGTGCTGTGCAGGGGATCTAATTTATGCAGATGTGAAGAGTGATTCATGTGGGCTTCCAAAAGTAATTGGTAAATATTCTTCAAGATTCTACATTGGCATGAAAGCAAAGACACCTTAAAATGTTAAATTCGAGAATGGAGTTTGGTGATAGGTGGCAGTCGACCTACAGTCTGGGAAACTGCCTGAATCCGAAGCGCTACAGAATCACAGCAACAAGCACTTTGCGTCAGCAGTGAAGACATTTCTGGCGAAGGTAGATTCATGTGCGTTTCCATCCAGTTGTCTCATGGAGAACAACAGTAGGTGGAGCTAATTCTCCAGCTGATGCAGTTAAACTGCTGTGGAAGAAGAGGACGTCATTCAGAGCTGCGGTCAAAGCTGAAACGATGGAAAACATGGTTGAAATATGACATCTGTGTTTTTTCCACTCGAGTTCTTAAATGCACAAACTGGAAATGTGAATAAAAACGGATGACGAGGCAGCAGAAAACACGTCGTTCGTCCTCTGAATGAGTGTGACAGACGGACTGACGGACGGAAGGAAAATAATGAAAACCAGGATGTGGAGCAGACGAAAAGAGTTCTGCAACAGGAAACTAAAGCGGTCTCTTATTTCCACTCTAGCCATCCAGAATGAGTAAACGTATTTCTTCCTTTCAGACATGATGGAGCACACAGGTGGTGGCTGACGTGTTAGCGTGCAGGTGTGTTCGTCTGTCATCCAGGCGCAGCTGCATCTAAAGTAATATGTTCTTTCATGTTCTGAACAGGTTCATCTTGCTGCTCTTATTTTTGATGATACAACAGCTGGTTTTAGCCCTTTTTATGGATTAAGTTTACAGAAGGACCCTTTTAAGGTCACCTGACTGGAAGAAGTCATGTGATCAGGTCACCTGGATAGATTTCCTGTATGCATCTTGTTGAAGGTGGTGAGTTCTTTTATTTAAACAGGAAGTCTCTTAATGTCAGATCACAGTGAAGTAATTCACAAGCCAGACACCAGCTCTCGTACAGACTCTCTGTCCAGTCGTGCACCAGAGTCAGAATGTGGACTCTCGTTAGCCTGTTAGCCTGTTAGCCTGGTTGTCTGCATGAGGCTAATGATGGAATAATTTCAGTGCTCTTTACTGCATGTTGATTCAAATCAGCCACAGGCCATTTCTAGTGTAAAACACACAAACACCACAATGTAGTGAGGAAAATCTTCATGTAGCCTGAAGCTGCATATTTTGGGATGTTAGTGTGTCCTGTACTGTTGTGACCTGAGCAGTGCACAGCGTCAGAGACTCTAAAACTTTGTTTGACGTTCAGTTTGACGTGCTTAGAGGTCCAGTCCAGAGTAAACTGAGACAACCCTTTAAGTTTCCGGCCCTGTCTGGACGCCACGATGGGGAAACGGTTCATTAAGTGACTAAATGACGAAGCTAAAAGTGGAGGTCTGTTGTGTTTGGCCTCTTTTTAATGGCGCAAAGTAAATTTTCACTGATAGTTTAGTTTAGAGAAGCTTCAGTTTGCTGCAGGAAACACAGTTTGTAACAAGGATCGTTGCGTTCTGCCATCTTTCCCTGAATCAGCGGATCAGTTTGAGTCCCAGCGGATCAGTTTGAGTCCCGGCGACTCAGTTTGTGTGAAATCAGATGCAGCAAACTTTGAGCTTTTGTCCCGATGCACAATTTTGACCTCTGAGCTCTGAATCTGTTGGCTCTGGTGGAGGCGGACACCTCGCCGTCTTCACTGTACACCTGAGCAGATATCACCTGACAAGCAGAGATGTTCGCGGCCTCATCCCGACGCCGGTGGCCGGCCTCTGCATCTCCTGCCAAAACTTTGAATAGCCTGTCCCTGAAAACCAATAACCATGAGGGTGTGAAATTGTCCTGTCATCACTCTTTCTTCCTTCCCTCCACTCTCATTTTCTCCTCCTCTTTCTCCATCTTTCTCCACCGCTCTCTAAAGCTGATGTGTCGTCCAAACAATGTGAAGCAATAAGCAAGCAAATAGCTGTAATCACTCAGATGATGACGCACAATCACCCGCTTGGCACCCGGCGGGAGTCGCGGCGCCCTGGCGGCCCTATCGATCTCCGAGGGGGGGACAATTAAAGGCACCCCGGCAGTTAACAGATGGTGAGTGACGGTGCTCATAAACCTCGCACTAAAAGACAAATGTCCTACAAGCTGCAGCCGGCGTGGAAACCGTAAACAACCCCGCCGCCGACTGTCAGCGCTGCGGGCGGGCAGAGGGGCTGCCTTCCAGAACACGGCTTGACATGCGGGGGGTCCTCGGAGCCGTGCGCCGGGCTCTGATGGAGGTCACGGAGAGACAGACCGCGCTCAGCTTTCAATTACAAAACCCAAATGGTGACTGAACGCTTGAGTCTGACTGAAGAGACGGGGGGAGGCGGGAAGCCAGAGAAGACTCTGGAACAAGGTTTTCTTTTCTTCTGACTGCAGATACTTGATGATCTGAACAAAGTCTGCTGTCTCAGTATCACTACATCGTTTCTTTTACGATGACAAGGAAAGCCTGACTCTTCATGTAGCGCCACCATGAGGCTGATATTTGTGTTTTTGAGTGAAATTCCTCAATATTTATTGGTTGAATTGCGATGAAATGCGGTTTGGCGCTCATGTTCCCTTCAGAATAAACTGTAAAAACTTTGATGATACTCTGACTTTTCTAGCTAGCGCCTTAACTAGCGCCACCATGAGGTCAAAATATCAGTACTTTGGTTTCCGTTCCTTCTTACCTAATTACATTCCCACCAGCCAACACATCAGCATGTTAGCATTGTCACTACGGGAATGTTAGCATGCTGGCGTTAGCGTTTAGCTCAGAGCAGAGGTGTGTGTAGGTGAAGCCTCACAAAGCAGCTAGCATGCTGCAGACTCTTTATCTAAAACAACAAAATTATTCTGTGATTTTTGAGGGCGCGGTACATTCAGTGTGTGACTGGGACATTAGACGCACAGCTGAGCTCAGGTGATTGAACACACCTGTTATGGATGCTAACTGGCAGAGCTCACCCAGCTAGCAGCTCCTCACGGTGGTTGTTTTCATGCAACATGTGTATTTTTTTGTGTATGAACAGTTAATTTCCAGCCTAAAAAATGTCAAATCTGAATTCATTGACGATTCGAGTTCTGGGATTGATACACAGGTCAGCTCCCAAATCAGTCTAAGTAAAGTGGGCAGAGCAGGAATATTTCCAGGTATTTGCATCACACTTACTACTGTAAATGTGGAACAGTGCCATGACTGATGACGGTTTGCATGAAAAGGCGTAGAAAGGAAATACAGCAAAAGAAACTGAAAATATGTCTGTAAATCTGTTGAGCAGGTCAGCTGATTCTTATCTTGTGTAACAACAAAAGAATATATGCATTTGACTGAGAGAGAAAAGGTTTTGAGGAGATCGTATCAGTCAGAGGAGTGTTTCCCACGATCCCTGCCGATCAATATAGATTCCCTCTGCAGCTGATCAATGAACCCCTCAGTTTGTATGGAAATAACAACCTTGGACTGTTTGTTTATATAAATGATGTCTGAGAGGCTAGCTGGTGAACAAAGTGGAACATTTAGCAGCTAAAAAGTTAGATGTGATTCTCAGAAGTTGGTGGAGACCAAAAACAGAGCTAAAAGAGAGAGAATACATCAGACTGGATGATCGTGTTGCTCTGTGTCTTCTGGTTGTGAAGGCAGGAAAATGCTAACAAGTTAGTCAGAACAACTCCGAAAAGGCAGCACTGGGCTGTGCATCTGTTATACTGCCCTCCAGTGGTCAAAACAGTCATTCATGCTGCTTTAAACCTTAAACCTCTCATGTACTTCAACAAGTCTTTGTTAGTAACTTCCCAGTGAAGGTCTGGTGATGTAAAGCTGACTTGCGAAGGGAAAGAGTGTTGTCTGGGTTAAAAGAAGAACTTTGTTAAGGTTAGAGGTCGTCATGGTTACACTAATAACCAAGGTTAAGGTTAAGGAACGATCATAATCATTGTCAAAAGACACTTGACTGTCGGGAGGAAACAGGAAATGAACAGCGGTCTGTCTGATGCTGTTGATTTTCTTGGGAGGGAGATCTCGTTAAGTTCTTTAATTGAAACCTCAGGATTTTATGAAGTCAGTTAAGCTTCATGGTGCTAAAATTAACCTCAGAGGCCGAACGAGTGTTTCTCCATCTCTCTCTCAGGCTGATAGCTACATGTTTGTTGCTGAAAGAGGTGAAGCTTCATGAATGTGAGAGGAAATTAATTCCAGTCTGACAGATGGAGGCCAATTAGAGTCTCAGGCCGCTCGTTAAGGTGGCCGGCTGAGACCGCAGGGTGTGTGTGTGTGTGGTAATTTTTCTGTTGGCTCTATCTGCTTTATTCATTTAGTTTTGTGACTTGTGTGAACCACGGGGTGTTTGGGGATTGGTTGTTTACTGTGCAGCAGCCGTGACACTGTGTCACCTGTCCACCTTCATCGCCGTCTCGCTCGGCTCAGGTGGTGAAACAGTCGTCCGTCGCTGTCTAACGTGATCTGACAGTCTGTTTTTGTTTTGCAGACAGCGGGATGAACGGCGAGCTGAGAGCCGGTCGCACCACGGCAGCCAAGAGAGGGAGCAGCGCCCCCGACAGGTGAGTCTGCAGCGCTACATTGCATGCTCAGGCGGTGGAGCTGGCGGAGGAGGGTAGGATGGAGCCGCAGGTCCAGCGGTTTAAGTTGCTGGTATAATTATTGAGAGCTGCTTGTTGGATGGTTGAACAGCTTCAGGATGTTTGGAAGACAAGCTGACGTTTGCACGCAGTGATTCATCAGCTTTGTAGAGGTGAGAAAGTCAGGTGACTTCGAACGTCGCTTTTCAGCTCACGCAGGTGGATGTGGAGAAGGTTGATGCTCATATGATGTTATACTGAAGTAAATCCATCCAGACATCAGCCGACAGAGGAAGGTGCGTTCACTGACGGTGCGTTTTGGCCTGTTTATAGTTCAGCCACACAAATGAAAGCTGTTTTAGTTACTGCATGTTAACACTGAACAGCTATTGCAGCAATAACGAGTGGTGGTTTCAGCAAAGCACCCGCTTGCTGAGACACATTCCAGGTGATGGTGGCAGTTTGGTTTAGGAAAAGATCATCCCCAACCTCCACCACCAGATGGACTTTGTTGCCCTTTACAATACATTTTTCCTTCACTCCCATCATTAGCGCCCCCTGCTGGTACTGCACCTTCAGACGCGCGTGTGCTTTCCACTTGTAGGTGATGCAAACCGCCACACGGACACGTTATCCTCCGTGGATCTGTGATTCTGTCAGACACTTTGGTGTGAGACTGGGCTGAACTGCTTCAGCCTGATCCAACAGCTGTATCATGCAAACTGACTGAAAACATGCAGACAACATTCAGCGAACATCGATCTGGAGCTGAGGATTATGATCCTACACAACATCTTCCTCTTGCACCATTAAAAGCTCCTCACAGTGAGTGGCTGTGTGTTAAATCACTGGTCAGGCTGCAGGTCCTATGTTACCTGGTCGGTTCCAGTTCTGAGCTTTGCAGGCGCTGTTCTGCAGAACTGGTCCAGGATTCTGGTGTGAATTCAAAATGCTTTATTTCTAATAATGTTTATTTATTTTGCCAACATTTAGTGTTTTACAGCGTGTTAAACCCACCTCTGTAGCAGCAGCAGTGTTTTCAGTGCTGCTTGTCTGTCTGTGGTTCTGCTGTTTGTGTGAAGATGACAGTGAGTGACGGTCCAGCTGTCCCCGGCTTTAACCTCATTCTCTGTTTACATGGAAACTAAAGCCAAACCGTCCTCCAAATCCCACCGCCGCCCGCTGCTGGACGGATTAAAACCGGGATGAACACGACTCTGCGCCGGCCAGAGCTGGGATTTACAGCCAGGCGGCCACACAGCCAGCCCCGCAGAGACTGTGAGGATCTGTGGAGGGATCCGGTGGGACCGGTTCACTCTGCATGGACCAGCACTGCTCGCACTTCACATGTTTCACTTCCTGCGGCTCAAACTAGCTTCAGCTGTTTCCCGCCACTGTGAGAAACTGAGGTGAAAGGTCAGAGGTCACAGACTGCTCTGTGAATGCAGTAAAAATACACAGTTTGTCCGATAATACTGATCCACCTGTAAGTACTTATGTTTACTTGAGTGAAAGTAGCAATACAACAGTATACAAGTACATCAAAATATTCTTACAGTGCCAAAAGTAAAGTACTCTTCATGCAGAATGGCTCATTATAGAGTATTGTATATCATACTGTTAGACTGATGCATTAATGTGTTCATCACTGTAATGTTGCAGCTGGTAAATGTGAGCTGATTGTAAATATATAAATTTTTCTAAGAGATCAATAAAGTTTTATCCATAATAACACAGCATACTTTATTAGAATATGTTTTGTCTCATTAATCTGAATCTGCAAAGTAACTAAATCATCAGACAAACATATTGGAGTAAAAAGGACAATATTTCCCTCTGAACTGTATAAAGCAGCAGGGAACGGAGTACAAGTACTGCAGAATTGTACTGAAGTGCAGTACTGGAGTACAGTGATGTATTTAGTACCTTTCCAACACTGTTTAAGTGGTATTTTAAAATCAGTCTTTATTAATGCCGCCTCTGTATTTCCTGTACTGCGAATGATGGAGGCTGCAGAGGAGTTTTTTCACTGAGAGCATTTTGGGCACAAATTCAGGAGGCTCATCAAGCTCCTCATCACACAGAGACCCATTCAGAGAAGAAGAGCTCTCCAACCAATCAGAGGAGTCAAAACGGATACGAGAAACAGACGGATGATGTGTGAACACGTCCGACGGGGAATGTTTTGTTTCAGCGGGCTCACTGCGAACCTCTTTGGGATGCTAATTTGTTACCTTTCAGCTGTTTCAGGCATTCGGTCCAGTGGAGACACTTCAGCTGAAGGACTGAAGTCGCTTCTGCCTTTGATTGCAATGCTGGTATCAGGCTGCGGTCTCGACCTTTGTTTCAACACGTGCGGTTGCAGGATTCTCGTCAGGTCTTTACGTTTGTAGGCGAGCAGATGATCTTTTTCTCTTCCCGCTAACTTTGAAAAACCAGCGAGATCGAGGTGTTGATGAAAGCTGGGCGACATGTTTTCTCTTGTAACTTGTGAATGCTTTTGTCAGTGATTAATGTCGGAGCCCCCCTGAGCTCCAGGCGAGTTTTCTGCTGCTCGGAGCAGGTTTGGAGTCGTTAGTTTTGATTAGGATACAGAGAAGGAGGCCGAACCCATCTGGAACACAACCTGGGCCTTCAGATGGGGAAATACTGCAGAAAACACACACACACACACACACGCACACACACACAGATGGGCAGGTGTGTGTGTGTGTGTGTGTGTGTGTGAGAGAGAGAGAGAGAAACATGTTGAAGCCATCCAGGTGAAAACCGTTTCAGTGTGACTGTGCTGCTGGGACACTGGAGGAAGGCGACTGGTCAGACTGGAAGCACTGGGAGGCTTCCTGGTTAAAGGTGTGATGTATCGGATACTTCACTGGTACTCTGGAACCAGTACTGATGCACTCTGTTGCTGGAGCAGGATTCCTTCATGTCTTTTCCTGCGGATATTTCAGTGTGAGCTGTTTTTTGGCAGATTATTGATGTTTGTTTGATGTGAGTCTTAAAAAAGCTCAAACTCTCTGTTCGATATCAGTGTGTGAGACTCTCAGCTCTTCATATAATCGATTTCTCCTGCGAGTACTCAGATATTGTCCTGTAGTGCAGATGATTCCCTCGCAGTAACAGTATTGCAGAATGGGCTGAACCATGATGCAGACCAAATATCTGCATAAAGTGGTCTCCTGATCTGATTCCTCGCTCTGTTCCTGATCCTCCACAGCGTGGTCTCTCGGGCTGGAGCCCTCAGAGAGCTGCCAGTTGCTCTGTTCTGCATTTAAATCATTTTTCTCCCTGCAGACGGCCTTTTATGTTTTAAAGAGAAGCTTTTTAAAGCAGCGTCTGCTCCTCTGAGCTTCACTCTGACTCTGAGCTTCAGAGACAGGGACTCCGGGGAAGCTCTGAGTTCTGGTCTGAGGTGAAGGAAACAGGGCTGTGTGGGTGTGTTTTACACTTTATCGATGCTTAACTGCACCGATGTGGTGAGAAAAGCATCATTCCTCCGGTTTGTCTCCTCTCTGGCATCACTGTGAAGGCTTAAAGCTTCCACAGACTGCTTGATGTGTGTTAATTGATTAGACTGTTGTTAATTAGAGGAGCTGATTGGCTGCTGAGGTGTCTCTACAGTAGATAGCACGCTAACAGTCACTTATGCTGTGAAGAAGTGAACAAATGTCAAATGTTTTTGTCTTTATGTCAGGATGTTGTGTCGCGTCTCACATGCGTCATCGATCGACTTCTGTGCCACAGTGAGCTGATCAGACTGATCATTGATCCTGATCTGATCCTCGACCCTCACCTGCCCCTGATTGACTTTTTGATTTTGATCCCTTCAAATGGTCGATCATTTTCCTGCCAGTCGTCATGTGTCCATCCAAATGTTGCACAGATTTTAACAGAGTTTCCATCTAAAGAAAAGGTGAGGAAGGTCACCGTCTCCTCATCGCTCCACACGGATCTGACGCTTAGATCACATGTTTAATCTACATCAATATTTATTATTTAAAGGTCCAGTGTGTAGTATTACAGTGTGACATCTAGTGGTTAGTTTGCAAATTGCAACCACCTTCACCCTCCTTTTCCAAGCGCGAAGGAGAAGAGTCAGCTTCTGCAGAAACATGGCGGTGCAACATGGACCTGCTCCCTCTATAGATATAAAGAGCTCAATCTAAGGTAACTAACACACAAGTTCAGGTCTACACTGATGAAAGCTAACGTTTTAAAGATTAAAAATGGAAATCAAATAAAAGCTGAAGTAAGATGGAAATCTATGAATAAAAACAAAGTGACTGTGCAGCTTTTCGTCCTCTCATCACGTGTTTGTTTGAGTCAGTGTGAAGTGAAGCTGTGAAGCTGTTTGTCATCATGTTGGATGATCTGAGTCACAGAGTCCAGCAGCTGTTAGTTTAAAATGACATGATGTCTTCAGTCAGAGCTGCTGTCCTGCTGAGAGCACACACACACACACACACACACACACACACGCACATGCATGCATGCACATACACACACAGAGGCATTGTTGTGCAATTATGTAGCTCCTCTTCAGGGCTTCAGTAAATCACTCCAGTATGATCGATGGCTGCATCCTCACTGTGTTTGCTATGCAGACACACACACACACACACACACACACACACACAAACATGTTCATACTCCCATACTTGTGAGGACCCTCATAGTCCATTAAGATGATTTCTTAAACAGTAAATGAGGACCTTGGTTTCTGTAATCAGGCTCAGGGATCAAGGAAACCTGGTTCCTGCAGTTTATGGATGTCTGGGTTTCTTGAATCTGCTTTCTGTCTGTTTGCATGTGCAGGACCAAACACTGCAGGAAGGGAAAGACAGCTGAGTGATGAGTGACGGGAGAGATTTTCCTATTTAAAATGATTCCACACAAAGTATTTTAAACTGAAACTAACAAAAACATTAATAAAATCAGGGCCGATGCAGCGGCGTCTGTCACCGCTGTAGTTAGAATAAGACAGTTGTGCTTCAATCAGGTCAGGAGTTGAAGTCTGATCACTGGCCTGGGATCAGTGCATGTAGTCAAAAAATTGGTCCTCACAATGATAGCAGAACACCCCCCCCAACACACACACACACACACACACACACACACAGCTTGGCGGTCTGATCCTGGATGAGCGGTTTGTCTCGGAGATCTGAGGACGGCTGCCGTCCAGACGGCCGCTCAGCATCCAAACACACAACAACAACGAGTCACTGTGATGTCACAGAGCGACCTTTGACCTTTACATCTCAGATCGGCGGTTCAGAATGAACGCAAATAAAAAGCTCCGGGCCTGCAGACGCTCCGCAGGGCGAACTTAACCCACAGAATATGATTATCAGTGGTAAAACTACGACTGCTGACATCACACAGTCACCGCCACAAAGGTCACGAGACTTTAAGCTGTGACGTTTAATATTCCAGTGGGTTGCCATAGTGATAGACATAAGATAAGATAAGATAAGATAAGATAAGATAAGTAAAGGTAAGATAGACTTTATTAATCCCCGGCCGGGGAAATTTGGGTATTACAGCAGCAGGTAATGGCAGTTGGAAAAAATAGCAACAGAAATAGAGAAATACAAAATACAAAATAAAAGCTGACTATATATATGTACATTTATACAAAGGACTATATAAAAGAAAAATATATACATATATATATTGCCGCCAAGAACTATGAGAAGAATTACTATAAAAATATACTGACAAAAATACTATAGAATTCCATAGATTTTACACAAATTGCACAACTGTGGATCAGGTAACTACAACATTTATGATATTGCACAATAATGAATACATATTTGTCCCATTAGAATACCAGTATGTATTGATAGGTAGAGTACTCAATGAGAGTGAATAGAGAAAGTAATTATTGTAGGACAGTTTGTGTATGATAAATCACACATCAGTGCAAAAAACAGTCAGAATATGGACTCAGTGCTACATTAAGCACCGCTGGAGTTGAACTCTCTGACAGCTGTTGTTATGAAGGACCTGTGGTAGCGTTCCTTCTTACAGGGTGGATGCAGCAGTCTGTTATTGAAGGAGCTGCTGAGGGCCCCCACTGTGTCGTGCTGTGTCATCCTCCTCTCACCTACACCCTCAGTGGTGTCCAGAAGGCAGTCCAAGACAGAGCCTCTCCTGACCAGTTTATTGAGTCTCTTTCTGTCCCTCTCAGAGCTTCCACAGCCCCAGCAGACCACTGTGTAAAAGACTGCAGATGCAACCACAGAGTCATAAAAAGTTTCTAGTAATGTCCTACATACTCACAGACCTCAGTCTTCTCAGGAGATGGAGACGACTTTGGTCCTTCCTGAACAGGGCATCATGGTGGTGGACCAGTCTAGTTTATTGTTTAGGTGTACACCCAGGTATTTGTACTCCTCCACGATCTCGATGTCCAGACCCTGGATGCACACCGGTGTAGTCTGTGGTTCTCTCCTGCTGAAGTCTATCACCATCTCCTTGGTCTTGATGGCGTTCATGTGCAGGTGGTTTAGTCCACACCAGTCGACAAAGTTAGCGATGACTTTCCTGTATTCAAAAAAGGTTCCCCTGTGATACACATCCAACGATGGCTGTATCGTCGGAGAACTTCTGGAGGTGGCAGCTGGTTGTGTTGTGTTTGAAGTCCGATGTGTAGAGGGTGAAGAGGAAAGGAAAACATGACCCTCACTGTGTTCCCAGTGCTCTCCAGGTGGGAAGGGGAGAGATGGAGCAGGTAGATGATAGCGTCTTCAACACCAATGCCTGGTCGGTATGTGAACTGTTGGGGGTCCAGCTCGCTGCTCACCATGTGACGGAGGTGGTAAAGTATAATCCTCTCCAGAGTCTTCATCAGGTGGGAAGTTAAGGCTACCAGCCTGAAGTGGTTGGGCTCCCTGGGATGCACAGTCTTTGGCACTGGAACCACACATGAAGTTTTCCACAGAGCAGGAACTCTCTCCAGACTGAGGCCCATGTTGAAGATGTGCTGAACGACCCCACAGAGCTGATCTGCACAGTCCCTGATCAGTCTGGAGCTGATGCCATCCGGGCCAGTAGCCTTCGTCGCCTTTGTCCTCCTGAGCTCCTTCCAAATATGTTTGTTTCTCACTATCAAATAATACTTAGAAACATTTAACTCCTTCCTGTAAAGGGTCTCGAGAACACAGATGACTTCTGTTTGAGTGTGACTGAGGAGGGAAACCTTGTCGTAAAGGTTGGCTGATCACGGTTGTTGTTGCTTGGACTGATTAGCGACTGTTGTTCTTTTATAATTCCAGTAACCGTTTGTCAACGTGTTATTTTTGTGTTTCCTCTCTGTTGCTGAAGACGAGCGGCATCCCTGAAGCCTTCCCGCTCCGACACACACGGCATGCTGGGACGCTGGCCGGTTTCATTCCACTGAATCTGCCTGAACTGGCGTTTAATTAAGTGACGAGGAAGCTTCCCAGACCCCCGGCAGGTTTCAGTTCGTACAGTTTTCTGTGGCTTTGTTAGAGGTGGAGTCTCCGACTGCATAAACTGTGTTTTTAAAACCTTCCCATTAACTTCACATCAACTTAGCGAAGAGGCAGACGGACGAATCAAAGGAGAGACAGAGGACGAGAGAGAGCGAGATAAGCTGTTGATGGGAGAGAGAGAGAGAGAGAGAGAGAGAGAGAGCGCTCTGTGCAGAACACTGTAATTATGTCTTCTTGTCCCTCGATCGCCCGCTGAGAGGAGCGTTTAGTGGAAAGAGATGAATCAGCGTTTCCTTTGAGGAGAAAAATAACAGCTCGATAAGGAGACCGCACAAAAAAAACAAGAAAACAAAAACCATTTAACCCCCCCCCACACACACAGATATACACGCACACGCACACACACATACACAAACACACACACACGCACACAAACACACACACACAAACACACACAGACACACACACAGACACACACACACACACACAAACACACACACACACACACAAACACACAGATATACATACACACACACACAGACAAACACACACACACACTCACACACAGACACACAAACACACAGCTATACACACACACACAAACGCACACACACATACACAAACACACACACACAGACAAACACACACACACAGACAAAGTCACACAGACAAACACAGACACACAAACACACACGCATCCACAAACACACACACACACACTCACACACACAAGCACACACGCGCACACACACATGCACACACACACACACACATTGGGAAGATAAACAGCCACCTTTGAATTTAAACGCTGCCTTGATGGAGCTCTGATGGAGCTGTGATGGAGCTCTGATGGAGCTGTGATGGAGCTGTGATGGAGCTGTGATGGATTTCTGGTGGAGCTGTGATGGAGCTGCGATGGAGCTCTGATGGAGCTGTGATGGATTTCTGATGGAGCTGTGATGGAGCTGTGATGGAGCTCTGATGGAGCTGTGATGGATTTCTGGTGGAGCTGTGATGGAGCTGTGATGGAGCTCTGATGGAGCTGTGATGGAGCTGTGATGGATAACAATGCAGATAAAGGTTGAGCACCTTCTACAATACATGTTCTGTCTGTCTGCAGATATCTTCCATATATTTACATAGATGTAGATGTTCTAGAACGTTTTTCTCATCTTTCATCTCTTGTATGTTTTTATTCTGTTGAATTCTATTCTATTGAACTGAATGTCATTCATTTACATCTCTTTAATGCACAAGCCTGATTCCATAAAGCTGAGAGGCTGTGGAAAACATCAATAAAACAGAATGTGATGACACTCTAGGTGATAATATCATGACCGAGCCTCGAAAGGTTCAGTCGTTCACAAGCAAACGCAGTTCAATTGTCATTCTGGTTTTATTTAGGTTTTAAACGGCTATAATCTGGGTTGTATAATTGCTGAAGTACAATACAATACAATACAATACAACAATACAAACAAGACAGACGTGTAAAACAAAGAGACTCAGTCTGGATGCTGTCAAGGTGCTTATATTTAACCAGGAAAGTTCCACAAAGACATTAAAAATCTCTTCTAAAGTGTTTTTTCTCAACGCTGTGTCTCCATTTTAACAATTTCCTGTTACCTCTAACGATCACATAGATTTATGTTATAACTCTGAACTCTTCGTTCCTGAGAATCGTGTTCTGTCATTTTGACTGATGGCTCTAAATTCTACATTACCCATCGGCCTCAGCCTGCAGTTGCCACGGAGAAAAAGTGAATCAGAGGCTCCAATCAGAGCTGCAGCAAATTAAAAATGCCTCATTCATGACTTCATCCAAAACTGACTCCAATCAAAGTCAACTGATTAAAGCCGCAGAATATGAAACCTTTAGCTTCTTCACACACAATTTTAAATCAGCTGAAATGCACCTTGGGAGTCGTAGTTAATGTTTACATTGGAGTTTTTATGCCTGCAATGTCGTAACTTATGTATACAGATATTTTCTGACACAGTTGATTTTTTTTGTGTTTTGTACTCACAACTCGACCAATGGAACAGTCGTTAAAGTCTGAATCCCAAGTCCAACACATCTCTAGAAGTCAGCATGTGGTTCTCCTCCGACTCCTCTCGTCTCCTCTAAAGTGTTAATATGCTTGAAGTTCAGGGACTTGCCATGTGAACACCACTTTGCTGCAAGCGGCCATGTTTTCCCAAGTAGATGCACTGAATATCGGCTCAAGAGATATTTACTTCTGACTTCCAGCAGCATAATTACACTGAACAACGTGGCTGACGAGAGGCGTCCATGTTTGTTTGCATTTACAGACACTTCCTTTTTATCAAGCACCAAGTTTTCCAGCCGTAACTACAAACGAAACGACATTTACGAAGCAGTAACATTAATGTGACATCAGATATCCACGGTGTGAGCGGACCTCAGCGCTCACAGCGGCCTGAGGTCACCTCCTGACCCTCCTCATCCTTCGGTCCGAGCCGAGCGAGCTGAGGCGGCAGGAACACGGCTGAACGGGCCATTAACCGCCGTCTCACCACGCCACGCTACAGTATGCCGCCGCTGATTTATGACACTGCAGCGGGCTGGTGAGGGGGAGCGGTAAATCAGAATAAATGGATGTGGCGGTGGTGTGTGTGTGTGCGTGTGTGCGCGCGTGTGTGTGTGTGTGTGTGTGTGGGTGCTTGAGGAGGAGGCACACACTGCTGCGAGGACGACAAAACCAAACATCTCAGCGTGGTCTCACCTGCAGCCAGACACTCACCCAGGAAGACATGAATATGTATGAACACACACACACCAACACAGTGTGGTGTGTGTGTTGGGGGGGGCGGTACTGAGGCTGAATGCTATCATTAGTGTTGGAGGGGGTGAGCGTTAAGTAGCAGCTATATAAATGCAAATGCCTCATCGTTCCCTTGCCGTGTCTCTTCGCCGTGCTGCGTCTGGGTTCACTTCAGCCATGCTTCCTCCTCCTCCTCCTCCTCCTCACCTTCTTCTTCCACGGGATTCCTGCCGCTGACACGACTCTCCTGCTTTAAAAAAACAAAGCAGACTCCTGATATCACTGGCTGCAGAATAAAGGATCTTTGAACAGATCATTGATTCCTCCCTCTGCACTAGCGCGCTGTATGAATGTGTTTGTCCGTGGTGTTTACTGATGTTCTTTGCTGCTGTGTAATTATTCCCATCAGGAGAACAGCCTCTGAGTTCTCTAATAACACCATCAGGGTCTGCAGCAGTACAGCGCGGAGCAAATTAAAAGCCTAATTAACACCGGAAAGGCCTTCGTCTCTGTGATTCTGAGCAAAACACTGATGCAACTTCAAGTATGGATTTTTTTTTGGATTTCATGCAGCAGCAGTGGTGCAAAGGAACCCTGTACTTCACTCATGTACTGTGTTTTAGCAATAATTTTGATTTATTTTTACTTCTACTTTGTATTTGACAGCTTTCATCACTGGTTAGTTTGCAGGTTCAGATTTCACATGAAAGAACAAAAGACATAAAAATGTAATGTTTTGTTTAAGATTTAGTTTAAAGCGTCTTTCAGACTCGATGGCACTTTAACATGTTGACATAAAGGCTGCAGCAGCGGCACAACACAAAGAGAGAGGAAAGTGTGTCTGACATCACCGTAATAAATCTCCATCTTCATTTCTTATGCACAAAGAAAAAAAAAATCATTTGAGGACATTACGAAACACTTTGAAAGAGCCCAATTTAGATGTGTAAAGCAGCAAAATTCAGGGCTGAAAAATGAAATGCCAAAAACTGCAGCTCCTCAAATGGCCACGCTTCAAAAGTGAGTAAATCCCCATAGACCCCCATATTAAAATGTTTAACTTAACAGCAGATATAAACATGTTCAGAGCCTGGTACAAAAAAAACTGTTCTGGTCTCTGTAACTAAATTCTTTGTTCATGACAAATGACTCTTCAGAAAGGTGTGGCCATGTCACATGTCACATGTCACATGTTGCAAAGACTACAGCCATGTTTTATACAGTCTATGGGTGCAACCAGAGAAAAAAAGGTTACAAAAGAATCTGGAAAAACTCCAGTAATATTCAGTGGTGATGACGTATTTAGAACCAGAAGAAGTACCAGACTGTACAAGTACTCTGTTACAAGTGCTGCATTCAATGCTTTACTAAAGTAAAAGTATTAGCAACAGAAAGTCAGAAAAATATCAAAAATAAATGTAGCCATTAGGCAGAATGGCCCTTTTCACTGTGATGCTAATGTATCATACAGTATATTATTCTTTTATTATTACTATGATTTGAAGCATCCTGGTTATGTTTCGGCAGGGAGATGATCAGAAACCTGGACACTGTTAGCGTCATGTTTACATGGCGAGTATTTTGCTTTTGATACTTCAGATCATTGTACCGCTCACTCTTCTGTACTTACAGTTAACGTAGGAATAAGATGAGATGGAAAAGACGTCTGTGAAGATTCTCAGTCAGTCATCCAGGTCATTTTATCCAAGGAGGGTTGAATCTGGGTCAACTGGACTCGATTGTAGACACTTGGAAACGTTTCGCTTCTCATCCAAAGAGCTTGTTGAAGAAGAGGAGCTCCTTAAAGGCTTCTGTCAAAACGTTTTCAAGTATCGTCGAGTCCGGTTGGCCTAAATTCAACCCTCCTTCAAAGAAAAACGTTTTCTTCCTGGAAAAAAGAACCTTTTTTCCAGTGAACATTTATTTCTGGCATGAATAACCATAGTTGTGCTGTGAAATGATAATTTATTAACCGTCCTCTATTTAAGTTTTATTTCCTTCACAGGGACACATCAGGGTCTGAGAATAACAATGGCTCCAAGAGAAAGAGCTTCAATAGCTCATTTGAAATATTTTTTGATTTAAAAAAGATGAAAGGATAAAAAGACGGCAGATACTCACACTGTTACTGTGTTTTTTTACACGTCACATGTTCATTTGACTGCTGTGGCCTCCGGGCTTCCATAGACGATGTATCTGATTGAATCTGTGCGTGTAAAACTGTGATTTAGTGTTGTTATGTTGTTATCATTCACCCGTGCAAACCTTCACCAACACTGTTACTGACACTGAATACTTTTAATTCAATTTAAATTCAGCTCTTGACCCTGCAACCCCCCCCCCCCCCCCCCCCCCCCCCCCCCCAGGATCAGTACTGAATTCTGGATCTCCAAATCCTAATTAGCTCCTTGTGGCCTGAGGCTGATCTGTCCTCCAGATCGGAGTGAAAGCTGTTAAGTTTGGGAGAAATCATGCTGACAGACAGACAGCAGTTTAACCTCACAGAGGTGATGAAATTTCCCTGAAATGACCAAAATATCCTAAAAACCAGGAAAAATAGGCTTTTAATTTCTAATGCTGCAGTCTGATTGGATGGATTTTAATAATTGAATCAGGACCAGGCTCAGATGTGGTCTTACTTAAATAACCAATTATTTTGTCATCCATCTGAAGCAGAATTCAGATTTTGTTGAAAAGGCCTCTTAGATCTGCTGGTTCTGCCTTTAGCTGCTCCAGAGTCCAGGTTCAAGTCTGGAGTGATTGTGCTGTTCTGGTTCTGCAGCTCGAGAACTGTCTTCCAGTTAGTGTTTGGTCTGTTGACGCCGTCTCTGCTTTTAAAACAGGCCTTAAAACACACCTGTGACTCACCTTTTGTTGACATTTTTGGTTTTGAGTGAAATGTCTCAGCTGCTGACTGGATTGTCATGAAATGATCGTGTGCGCCTCAGGTTGAACTGCAAAAATCACCAGGACAGGAATTTGGTTTATGACCAAAAACCTGCAGAACTAATGACGTTCCCAACAGCCCTGCTGGACTTTGTCTTAAATGCTTATTAGCGAACGTTAGCATGCTAATGCGCTAAACTACAATGATGAAAATAATAAAAAAAATATTAAAAATTATATATATGCTAGCTCAGCCTTTGTGAACATGTTAGCATGCTGATGTTAGCATTTAGCTCAAAGTACCGTTCACATTGGCAGTAGACTGTTTTTTTTAATCTATTTTATGTTTTAAATCTAGTTCAGTAGTTTTCATGCACATGTATATATTTTCAAATTGTGTTTTTTCTAACCCACCTCAGCAACATTTTTCTCAGCTGACAGATACGTTAATTAATGTTTCCTCATTATGTTAATATAAAACTTCATCCAGACAGAGTTGATTAGTTTTATAAAAAGTTTTCTTTTATGCTGTTGTTTTTATGTGTGAAGGACTTTTTCTGCTATCTCTCAGCAATGAGAAGTGTTCTCCATTATTATTACTTTACTACTACTAATAATAATACTATTATTATTATTATGAATTTGTGTAGGAGAGGTTTACTGGGCTTCACAGTATATGTGTTAAGAGTATCTTTAACATTAAATCCACTTTAAGTGAGACCATTATATGTACGATCACTTTATTACACCGACAATTGAGCCTGATTCCATTTAGACCCTCCAAAAGTCTGTGGACCCCAGTGAATCAGGTTTTAGCCTCTAGCTGTCCAGAGAAATTTTTTTTTTTTAAAGTGCAATAACTTTTAATTTAGCCACTCAAACAAGACCACAGTTAAACAACATCTTCATTGAATTCCTATAACAGGAGGCCCTTTAAATGCTGCTGGAGCTGCTGTGTAATTAGTCAAGTGAATTGAGATCAATTGAATGGGAGAGGTGCTCCCGCAGCCTTTAACAGCGATGAGGAGAATAAAGACAGGGGTGGAAGGTGTGTTGAAGGCCCCTCAGTAGACCCAAGTCCAGACTGTTGCACATAAAATCCAAACGAGCCTGAAGGACGTTTTTTACAGGGATTAGCAGGACTTCAGAAGCCGGTTGTCTCAGGTGCTGCTGTGATATCTAATTACACAGATAAAGCAGCAGCGTGAGCCATAAAAGAGTGATCCAGTGTGATCCCAGCTCAGAGGAGCGGCATTGTCCTGCAGATCAATGGTCACGTTTAAAGCTTTGCTCTTACACAGCTCAATAAGAAACGCACGGCCGAGCCGAGGCCGCGGGTCAGCCCCCGGATCGATACCGCCGTTAAACGCTGATTAATATGCTGATTTGTCTTCACGGCTGAGGAAGATGAAGGACGGCAGCAGCAGGAGCGACGATAGGACCACTTACAAAAACACTGGAGGGATGTGAATGTGGCACCGAAGCAGCTGTTTCTTTTTTCTATCAGGCTGATCTGCCTCCTCTTCATTAGTCTGAGGCCTCAGCTACGCTTGTTGCTGCTGCTGCTGTGTGTGTGTGTGTGTGTGTGTGTGTGTGTTTGTGCGTATGTGTTGAATGGACATTGATTCCTCCTCGGAGGAGGATAAATAGTGCCACGCTTTGGAGTTCAGTCTCCATTATCCATCCAGCTGAGCAGAGGACTGTTTTTTCTTCTATCTTTGGAAGCTCTACTTCCTCCTCCTCCCTCTTGATATTGTCTGGTGAATCTGGACCTGCAGCCAGTCACAGTCCATGTGGTTATACTGTATGAAGTCTGTTTGTTGTACATGTTGAACTAGTTTGTCATGTTTGTCCACAGCTGCTGTCTGTGTCCTTGTTGTCAGAAAGGTCGTGTTTTGTCTGTCAGAATTCAGCAACTCAATCAATTATTTTAGTATTTAATCACTGGATGTCGATGACCCGTAGAGAAGAAGTCACTGTAACTTTCCTGTTTGGGTAGTTTATTCGACCGATAGTCGAACCTCGGATTCAGGAGGAACAATGTGGTTTTCGTCCTGGTCGTGGAACACTGGACCAGCTCTACATCCTCCGCGGGTGCTCGAGGGTTCGTGGGAGTTTGCCCAACCAGTCCACATGTGTTTTGAGGACTTGGAGAAGGCATTCGACCTTGTCCCTCGTGGCATTCTGTGGGAGGTGCTTCGGGAGTATGGAGACCGGGATCCTTTACTACGGGCCGCTGGTCTCTGTATGACCGTAGCAGAGCTTGGTTCGCATTGCCGGCTGTAAGTCGGACTTGTTCCCAGTGCATGTTGGACTCCGGCAGGGCTGCCCTTTGTCACCGGTTCTGTTCATTATTTTTATGGACAGAATTTCTAGGTGCAGTCAAGGGCCGGAGGGAGTCTGGTTTGGGGACCACAAGATCTCATCTCTGCTTTTTGCGGATGATGTTGTCCTGTTGGCTTCTTCGAACCAGGACCTCCAGCATGTGTTGGGGAGGTTTGCAGCCGAGTGCAAGGGGCTGGGATGAGAATCAGCACCTCCAAGTCCGAGGACATGGTTCTCGACCGGAAGAGGGTTGGTTGTCCCCTCTGGGTTGGAGGAGAGCTCCTGACTCAAGTGGAGGAGTTTAAGTATCTTGGGGTCTTGTTCACGAGTGAGGGAAGGATGGAGCGTGAGATTGACAGGTGGATCGGTGCGGCGGCTGCAGTAATGCGGTCGTTGTACCGGTCCATCGTGGTGAAGAAGGAGCTGAGCCGAAAGGCAAAGCTCTCGATTTACCAGTCAGTCTATGTTCCTGCCCTCACCTATGGTCATGAACTTTGGGTCATGACCGAAAGAGTTGGAGATAAGTGGGAGAAAATGGATGGATGGATAGTTTATTTAGTGAGTTGTGAGTCGGTTTGTTATTTTGGCCTAAACGCTCCCTGATGTAACATCCAAGAATCTAAATCTATTAATAAACAATTGAAATACTGAACAAATTGACTAGTGCATAAAAAAATATAGTACTTATTTATTCTCTGTAATTTTAGTTAAGATGTATCAGCAGTGAGGATAGTGAATATTTGGAAAAAGTAAAAAAATAAATTAAAATGAAGAACCAGCACATCACTAAATAAGAAAAGATGCAAATCATCCCTCTGTCTCCAGCTCACACATGCTAACGGTGCAGCTAACTAGCATTAGCCTGTGTGAAGCGAGGACCCGTCCCAGCTCTCTGTGGTTTTATTGACCCAGTAAAACTGTCTCGGGGTGCGCAGGGTTGCCAGTTTTAGTGCACACTCCGCCGCTGTGTGCTGCCTTGCCCACAGGCTCTTTGGCACTGTGGTAAGTGGGTCTGAAAGCCATCTGCTCTGTTCAGCTTCAGCCTGCAGAGCTGCTGCAGAGTGAGCTGCACAGAGGAAACGCTGCGTGATGATGGTGATTGTTTACTGGAATAATCCGTCCTCTCTGGTCTTGTTGTTCCTTCCACACTTTGCTCCACCCACCTCCACCTGCACCTCATCCCATCGTCAGTTTAGTTCGTTTTAGTCCAGCTTTCACTTCGGTCTCTCAGTTTCTGTTCATTTTTGTTTCTGACGCCGTCTCCTCCGCCCGATTCCACCTGCTCCACCCTGTTTGTGACAGAATGATGTGTAACATTTTCAAAGCCTGTTGTAGAAGCTGTTGGATTATTTTGTGCTTTTCTCTATTTTATTCAGTTTTTGCGAACACTGTAAGTCCTGTTTAAGACCCGTTTAAGATTTATAGGCAGAATATAAACTGTTATTAAATGTCTTTATTAACGTATTTCTCAACATCTATAACTCGGAGACGTACATTATGAAACACTTTGAACGTCCTTAAAGCTGCATTCAACCACATTATTGTGTGTTCATTCATTTATTTATCAAATGTTTGTTGTCTGAGGTCTGAATGCAGCTCAGAGGAGACAGGAAGTGTTTCAGAGCATCAGAAAACGAAACCTGACAGAGCGACACTGATGTTCTGTCTCATTCTAAAGTTGTTTTAATCATCATTTCATGTATAAATGAATTACAACAGATGTAATATCAACAGATTTCATGTGTCTCCTCTCTGCAGGTCTGACTATGAGGTGGAGTTCGATAGATACCCTGATGACCACTACAACAGGTACTGAACAGCTGTCGTCCTTTGTTCCATCTCCCATTTCATCTCTTAAAGTTCGGCTGCTAATGCCGGCTCCAGTGAGCACGAGTCTTAAGTCTTGGTCCTGATTGGTTCACACTGCGTGCTATAAGTTTCTGACAGTTGGGAGAGGTCATGTGACCTGACATCCACCACAGGTATCAGACTAAAAAGACGACCTTCGGCATTCGCTCGCAGCAGCTCCTCTGGAGTCTGATGCTTCAGTTATCACGATGATCAAGTGGCGTATTAAATAATGAATATTATTTACGTTCATCACAAATAATTAGTAAACCAGGCATCGCACTGATGGTCGTGTTACATCCCAACATCACAGAAAACTAAAAACTCCAGAAAACAGCGAGAAAGAGAAAAGTTGTGGAGTTTAAATGAGTGCAGAGCAATTTGTAACGGGAAATAAGAAATAACACAAAACTCTTTAAACTGAATTAAATTTGCTCTGATGCAGAAAATAAATAAGCAAATAAACCTTTTTTTAACTAAATTACTTTCAATTAAAATAACCCTGATGCAGAAAATGGGAATTGAGCTGTGTGTGTGTGTGTGTGTGTGTGTGTACTGCTCAATCAGTTTTTGATTTGTTTTATTTTATTTTATTAATATTTATTTGTTTTTATTTTTCAAAGCTTACAATGACCTGGATGAATGAGAATATTCACAGGTATTTTTCATTTAACTTTCTTCATTCTCTCGCTCTTGTTTTTACCACTCTAACATTCAGATGACGGCACTGATGGAGTGATTTAACAGATGAGAGAGAGGGAAAGAGAGAGAGAGAGCGAGGGCGCAAAGACAGGAGAATGAGAGGGAGATAAAAAAGAGGGATGGACTGTAGGAAAGAGGAGAAACATGAAGGTAAAGTGAGGTAGAATGAACAAGGAGGTGAAACGAAAGCAGAGTGACATGAAGTTTCCATCCAGGACTGTTGTGTAAATATGTGCAGTTCAGCTCCACGAACAGCAGGTGGCGCCGAGCCCAGCAAACAGGTTTCAGCCAGTGGATGGAGAGTGTGTGTGTTTGTCTGTGTGTGTGTGTGTCTGTGTGTGTGTGTATGTAGAAGTGTGTATGTGTGTCTACGTGTGTATGTCTGTGTGTATGTCTATAGGTGTGTGTGTTTGTGTGTGTGTGTGTCTACGTGTGTTTGTGTATCTGTGTGTGTGTATGTTTGTGTGTGTGTCTGTGTGTATGTGTCTGTCTTTCTGTATCTGCTTGTGTGTGTGTATCTGTGTGTGTGTGTGTGTGTCTGTCTGTCGTTGTGCGTCTGCGTGTGTGTCTGTGTATCTGCGTGTGTGTGTGTTTGTGTGTCTGCTTATGTATGTGTGTGTGTCTGTCTTTGTGTATCTGTGTCTGTGTGTTTGTCTGTGTGTGTGTGTCTGTGTTTGTGTGTCTGTGTTTGTGTGTCTGTGTGTGTGTATGATGGAGACACAGGGACAGTGTGTTGTCCTCCCCCCTCAGTGCTGCTGTCCATGAACCTTGACGTGTCCTTTCTGTAGCAGACCCACTGCAGCTTCTCCTGCTGCTCAGATAGATGATGTGGACTCTGCTGGACTCTGCTGGACTCTGCTGGACTGAAGGTTTCAGGGGCTGAAACATGTATTCACAGCAGCTGATGCTCTCTTTCAGTGGGTGTTACCTCAGAACAGCGTTGCATTATGGGTGGCTCGTAGCTTCAGAGCAGTTAGGTCAGCGAGCTGCTGGCCTGACGATGATGATGTTCGACGATGCAGCAGAAACATATCGTCTTCTTTTTTTACCCATAATGCAACTGAGAGGCAGTCTGAGTTTCAGGTGTGTAATGCTAGAAGCCACCAACAGACCTGTTTCACTTTCAGACTCATCGTCTTCAACCGACTCAAGTGACATCACCTGAGGACATTTATCAGACTCGGTGCAGCTCCCTCTGGAGACGAAAAGGCTTTTACTTGTTTCACACAACTTTTGAAGTGAGTTCAACTTTGAAGGAGGAGAAACTTTCTGCCACCGCCAGACCTGAACTTTAAAGACAAGCACATGGTCCTGAAATGATGCGTCTGGCTGAAGCAGACTCAGGTGTGGAAGTGTCAGTTTGGTTCTGCAGGTACCGGTTCAGGCATTTATTTATCAAAACGCCGCAGTTCCAGGTAATTCTTCTCAGCAGCAGCACATTCTGCTCACACAGGAGTGAGAAAATCGTCTGGAAACACAGTTTTACAGGAGTTCTGCTGCTTATTCGCAGCCTGTGAAACAGCCTGACAGCACCGAAGGTGACACGACTCAGGAGGACTCGGCAAATTCTCGACAAGGCAGAAACAACCACAAACACTCGGCCGTTTGTCGGGGGAAATGTGCCACCACGCCGGTTTAGTGCGAAAGAGCTGACAGTTCAGTGAAAGCAGGCGTCGAGCTGGTTGGAAATCATTTCCTCCGTCTCAGCCTGTAAATCCTCCTCCATCAGCTGCTCCGAGCTCACCTGAGCTGCTCGCTGCCTGCAGCTCAAACCGACTCCTCTTCCTCTGAGCAGACGAAGGCTCTCAGTCAGGCTTTTTGGATAAACCGTCAGCTGCTTTCCAGAAGTATTCCACATTTCTCTTTTTTAAATGAAGTGAAAGTGTTTGTCTCTACAGCAGGAAACGATTTTAATACTTGTTCCATTTTTCCTCAAGTTGAACCTCGAGACTCTTCTGCTCATCATCATCATCATCATCACCATCATCATCATCATCATCATCATCATGAACATGACGCCACAGCTTGGTGAGGTTCGTGGTTTGGTTAGAAGAAGTACGTTAGTCACATACGTGAATGTTGTGTATGCGATAGTCTGCGTTGACTGTTGGTTCCACGTGGGACACAACCGTCGTCTCCTGGGTGACCCCCTGTGTTTTACTCACCCCTCCCCCGCTGCGTCTCATCCGGATGCTTCATTGAGCTTCTTATGATGAAACGTTGGTATACGATGACCTGAGAATGAGGGTCTGGGAGACAAACGGCGAACTTCAGGTACCTGTGAGGTGTGAAATACAACGCCGGGAGTCCAGTTTGACTGAACAGACAGCGGTTTCCAACACTCTGAGACAGGATTTTATAACTTCATATCACCGCTGTGAAAGTGAAACAAGGCGATTCTGACGCACGCCGACCTTCCTTCCTCGCTTGACTTTCCCAGATAAAGGTTAAAAAGAATAAACGGCTGAGTAAAATGCAAAAAACTGGAAGCAGCATTGGACTGACAGCGCCTGGCCGCCCCGCCACGGGCCGCAAACACAGTTCACTGCAGGCAGCCAAGGACAGGTGGAGGAGGAGGAGGTGGAGGAGGAGGATAACTGTATGTTAGCTGTAGAATAAGAGACAAAGGATGAAAGGGAGGAGCAGAGGAGAGGGAGAACAGCAGACGAGTGGAGGGAGAAAGAGGCTGACAGCATGAAAAACGAGTGTGTTGGCAGGCGGCAGCCGCTCAGATAAACGCTCCACTCAGTTTCCATCCACGCTCCACCCTCTGTTCACTCGTCTGCATCATCCCTTTTGTCTTTTCAACACTCGTTTCCTCACACAAGCCCTCATTTCACACCCAACAGAGAGTCCCGCGTGATGCATTTGTCGAGTGCAGCTCTGATCCTGGTTCAGTTGCTGCAGGACAAGAGTCAGATTCTGGTCTATTGCCAAGCAGGTTTTCACACAGAAAACAAAAAAATGCTTCAAAAGTCAAGAGGCATACATCTAAAATAGAAATTTCCAACAAAAACATGAAAAAATATATAATAATATGTGAAATGTATCTGTTTTAAAATGAAAAGAGCTGCACTGTGTTTAAAATGGAGGCTGGAGTGTGCAAATGTTCACAGTGTGAAGAAAAACTAGTAATCCAAAGTCAGACGTGGCGACTTTAATGTGTTTAATGTACATTTTTCTGACTCTACAGCACCTTCGGTCAGAGCATGTGATCACGTAAAGAATGACTATCCTCTTCAGAAAAGGTCATCAAAGACGTTTCTTTACGTGAAAGCCCTCTAGTGGCCGCAGGAATTATGACTCCTGCACATGAGACATCGGATTCTGTTTCCTGTTTGGTAAAAACAGTCAACATTGATTTCTTTTAATCATAACCACAACCGATCCCTAACCTTAACCAAGTCAATCAATACAACAATGGTTCCTTAGACCTAACCGAGTAGATCTGGGCCTAAACTTAACCAACCTGCAACCATCTCTGCAAGCTTTATTTTGAAAGTCCAACTGGAAATTGACTATTTATTATCGCTGGATCGGTGGAATGAGAAGCTGTTCGTTTCATGTCTATTTGAGGCAAAACGTGGCGCTGACACGGTGGACCGGCGGGTCTGTCTATGACACGGGGTACCAAGTTGTAGTTCTAGTCTTTGTCAGCTGCTTTACGATGAATTCACGTGAAGTCATCATGAACTCATGAAAATAATAAAGTTGTAAACTGCTGTCGTGATGAATAATGAGCGTAAACCTGCAGCAGCCAATGAGAGCGAGCTGACCGGGATGTTGTTGTTACTCACCTCCACCTGTCGCTGCAACATGTGCAAACCACGCTGACTCCGCCCTCTCAGCCATGACTTCATCCACAGGTTCTTTCTCTCTCTTTTTTTTTGGTGCAAAACATCGCTACACAAGTGCAGCCAGTTTGTTTGTTTTCAGTGAGGCGGTGCAACATGCTGCACCCTTACAGGAGTAGATATAAAGAGTCTGTAGATGTAAAGAGGTGAGCTAATGAAAACCCAACAGTTCATGTTTTCACCTGATTATACACTCATGAAAACATGAAAATTACTGTCGATCCAGCTTCTACACACCTTTAAATCTGCAATCCCCCACATTTTAAAGTCAAATCCTCCCGTGTGCGTCCTCCAGGTCGTGGAGTCTGTGATGCTGCGGGAGCAGTGCACTGTGGGATTAGACCATGTCAGATGCTATTTGGTGCAAAACACCTCAACAGATGTAACAGAATGTTTGACCCCTCCAGCCAGCAGAGGGACGGTATCTCACGCAAACCGCCGGCTCTGAATGTGTGTGAGTGTAACTCCGCAGCCGAGCCGCCTCGCTCTTTGTGACGGATGTAAAGCTGCCGAGCCGGCCGTGTCAACACTGCCGTCCTGTAAATATTTATAGGTGTTTATCTGCTGGCCTGCGGATTATCAGCTTAGCAAGGTACAGTAGCCCCCGCCGCCAACACACACTCATTCACACACTCACCGGTTATCCTGATGTGTTGAGACTGCAGGGACAAACACAGCAGGAGGTCTGTGTGTGTGTGTGTGTGTGTGTGTGTGTGCTGATCATACCCCCCCCCCCCCCCCCCCCCCCCCCCCCACCACATGAAAAAGTTGCTGATCGTATGTTAATCCTCTGCTGTGCTGCTGTATTTCTGTGCCGCTGCAGTAAACACTTTGTGTCACACTGACAGAGCAGCACAGCTCAAAGTGTTTCACAGGAGGTCATAAAAATAAGAATAGTGAACTCTATACGACGGAGATAAAAATAAAGTCTCCGTAAGGAAAGTCAGATCTCTCAGGCGCCGTCAGACCTGCAGGCTGGAAGTTTGTCACTAATGAGAAAACCCTCCTGTTCTGTTTGTACGAGGAGTTTTCTGTATTTTTGGCTTGTTTTCTCCTCAGCCTTCCTTTTACCTTCTACTGAGCTTGAACACTTTTAAATTTTAATAATTTTCTTGTTTGACACGAAGTGCATGCTGACAGGAAGCGCCGTATCTCCGCATCGCTGATCAGAATCCCACGATGTCTTGTGGAGCGATTCGGTCACGTCTCAAAGTAAATGGATGGAAGTGAATGGCAGCTCTTCATCATAAGGTTTTCCATTTCTTCAGAGTTGTTCTGTTGACCTCAGCTGTATTAACTCAGCTCAACAGTGGTGGAAGAGGTATTCAGATCCTGTACCTCAGTAAAACTACAAATACCACACTGTGCAAAACTACTAAGTAGAAAAAGTACTTAAAGTAAAATGTTGCTGTCAGTGTTTCTCTATCATATCTGATGTTTGTGGATTAATATTCCTGCTGCATTAATGTAGATGCTGCATTTTACTGCTGTAGATGTTTCAGGTTGAGCTCATTTGAACTACTTTATTTACTGTTGGCTGGTTTAATCTACAGCGACGCATCATATTCCATACGGTCATCATATGTAGCCTGGCTGTGCTGTGAGAACCTTGTATCTCAGAAAAACAGCCTGTTTTCAGCTTTGTGACGATGCATTTTCAGCTGATCCAAGAGGCTTTTTAAACAGTTTATTTAGCTGAAGAAGAGAATTTTCTCAAGACATGAAGGAAAACTTCATCCTTCAGTGTAGCACAAACATTCAACACATTTGGAGATACAAGCTTTTCACTGGACAGGCAGGCAAAACCGTAATCTGAAAAGTAACTAAAGCTGTCAGACAAATGTAGTGAAGTAAAAAGTACATTTACCAGTAAGATGAGTAGAAGTATTAACACGCATAAATGGAAACACTCAAGTAAAATACTAGTACACTGAATTTGCACTAAATTCGAGATATTTGTACACATGTCAGCTACATTCAAAGTACAAATATGAGCTACGTAGCTGAGCCCACGTGTTCTGACTGGCAGTCCAGTTTTATTCGGTGACAACTGTGACTGAATCCAGATTCGATCAAGCTCGTCAAAGTGCCCACAGAGGAACCCGCGGCCTTTCATCCCCCGAGCATTGTTCCGCTTCCTCGGGCCTCTGACAGGAAATGTATTCTCCCGCGCCGCTAAAGCAGCTTTGAAATGAATTGAGTGGGTTGCGTGCAGGTGTGTGCTTGTGCATGTTTGTTTGTGTGTTTGTGTGAAAGCGATGGAGTGCGTTCATGTTTCTCCGTGCAGTCAACCCTCCTCCAGCTGTAGATGGCTGCTGTGATAGACGGCAGAGGTTGACAGGAAGAGGAAAGGCTGCTCGTCGTCCTCCCCGTCGCCTCCTCTATCGCTCTCTGCATCAAATTGGAGCTGTCAGTCAGCACTCTCTATCAGACCGCAACAACCGCCGGAGGAAACATGGCGCCGGCGAGCGACGACGCCTGTTAGGAAGAGGAGCGAACGTTGAAGGGAGGGAACGTGGGATTATTTGATGAAACGAAATCAGTTGCATGTTTTTATAAGATAAATTGCTCCGTCCTTCATAAGTTTCAGCTCACCTCGAGCCAGGGAACAGCTGTGCTGCAGGTTTAAGACCAAATTCACTTTCAGTTGACTTTCAGCCGCAGCTACATCATAATAGGAGAGCTTTCATTCTCAATTAATTTCCTTATAGATCATTTTAATAGTTTTCTAAGAATTAAGGGGTGTTTTTTTCTAGGTTAGCAGGTTAGTGGATGAAGCAGAGAGAACGTCCTTCAGGCAGAGGAGCTGCGTTTAAACGAGTCTTTAAAGGACGAGGCTGCATTATTTCTTTGTGTTTTGGACTGTGGGCGAACAAAACCAGCAGTCACCAGACATTAGACAAGTAATTAGACAAACTGATAATTATATTTGCTGCACTAATATCCATCATCACAGATAAGGCTGTGACTTGGCAGTGAGGTGAGAAATACAGTACATTTGTGGCATTTCCCATAATTAAAGGTTATATCTGGGTTTTGAAATGAGCTGAATGTCACGTGTCTTCGGGTCAAAAAGCAGGTTTGTGGGAAACGCAGGAAATCGTTGACAGAGAAGAAGTCCGAGGGGAAGCGGGTTTAATAAAAAGTCAATTACAACAGCTCATTACGAAACAGTTCTGCTGCTGGTGTGACTAAAGAGGAGCGAGTGGAGCTCTCACACTGCTGCTAATCAAACTAATGGAGGAGGAAGTTTAATACGCACGTGTGCAACCCTCACAGCAGCAACGTGGACGCGATCCAATTACATCAGACTAAAGGCTCGAATGTTAACGAGCAGCCAGAGTCTCTGAGTAAACAGACAGGTCATCCTTCACCTCCGGACCCTCGCATTCATCTTCCTACACGGCATCAGTGCTGCCACAAACACTCACTACAGCACCAGATGTGGATTCATCCGCCGCTGAAAATAGTCCCAACAAAAGCTCTGTTTCCTGCTGTTTGAGTAACTTTTGTTACAGCTGTAAAAAATTATTGATCCTTTTTTAAAAAAAAATGAAACTATATACCGTGTGTGTGAGGTGTTTTTAAAGATTTACATCTTCAGGAGGAACCAATGAGCTTGGAGCCACAGACAGGAAGTCAGACAGTGTTGAGAGACGGACCAACACATTGTTGGAATTTAATAAAAATATAGAAAAACACCAGAGAGTGAGTAATTCAGGTGACAGCATGTCTTGTGGTGGGTAAATTTTATAGCTTTAACATTTAAAAGTAAAGAAAATGTCAGTTTTCATGAATGTTTCAGCTCCGGGAGGCAAAAGCTTTCTTTGTATTTTCTCCTCAACTGGTTTATTTGTTTTATTATTCTCTAAATCACCTCACAGACTCGTCCCACAGACTCAGCTGCTCTTCAGTTTGTTACCAACATAAAGATTAAATCTGTTCGTGACATAAATTACCCTCCACTTCATTACTGCAATAATACAGTAATAAAACGGTCATGACAGCAGCGAGCAGCAGAACAGCGCGGCCTCAGGCAGTGGTGCTTCATGGGACTGTCTGTGCTCTGTGTGTGTGTGTTTTGCAGGGTGTTTGACTACCAGCGTGTCCCCTCGTCAGTCCCGGTGGATCCCAGCCCTGTCAAACGGCCCCGCCCTTCGTCTTCCTCCTCCTCTTCCTCTTCCGCAGCAGCTCTGAGGATGAAGAGCGGCAGAGCATCCAGCAGGAGCACGAACACACACGCCTCCTCCTCCTCCTCCTCCTCCGGCAGCAAACGTAAGCGAGATGCTGTGCTCACATATTTGTGTTACCCTGGTTACCCCCCAGCTAACGTGTCCCTGAACGTCTCTGGAGGACACGTTTCATCTGCTGGACCAGCAGCAGAGCTGAGGACGGTCGGCCGTCTGTCCACCGACGTTCGTAGGAAACATGAAGTCACTTGTAACAAGCAGCACTTTATATTTCAACTGAATGAAATGAAAAATGTTCACAGTGAAGTGGTGGAAGAAGTATTAATATCCTTAACTTGTGTAAAAGTGTGTAAAAATACGCCATCGGCCGGAAAAGCTCTGCATGAAAAATACTACTTCCAGAAGGTACAACTTAAGTAAAAGTACGGAGCAGCAAAATGTACTTAAAGCGTCACCTGCAGCAACACCTCACAGCCTCCGCAGTGATGGAGGTCAGTGAGGAAAAGCAGCTGAACCTTATAACGAACATCAACGACACAAAACGTACAGTTATTGAAGCCTCTTGACTACATTCATGATGCTCTTCGTCTCCTCTCAGAAGTAGTTTCCTGTCAGAAATCACATCCACCAGCGTGTGAATCGTGTGTTTTTATCTTCTAACGTGTGATGTTTGACACGTTTCATCTCCGCAGAGCCAGATTTCGAAGGACGGCCGTGATTTATTCAGATTTTTCTCTTGTGCGTTTTCTTTGTCCGAAGCGTTGTGTCATGACCCGAGCTGTGTTTTGTTGAAGATTCCCCTTGTGTGTCGTCTTTGTCTGTTTTTTGTCACGTCCTGTTTTATTTTGAAGGTTCATGTTATGTTTCTTGGTTTGCTTTGCTTCCTGTGTTTTCCCGCCCTTGTGATTGTCTGATGTGTTTTACCTGTGTGTCATCAGTGATCCTGCCTTGTGTCTATAAGTCAGTGTCTTCCCCCCAGTCTTCGTCAGGTCGTTGTCTGCGTCTCCTTGCTCTTTAGAAATCTTGCCCCATGCCACGTTGTTTGTCAGTGTGCTCCTTGTGTTGTCTTTGTTTGTGTCCGTGTCACCTTTCTTGTGAGTGTTTTTCTTGGTGTTGTCTTTGTTCTTGTCTTTGCTGCGTTCTTGTAAATGTTCATGTCCAGCGTCTTTAGTATTGTCTATGTTCCCTAGCCATGTCACAGTCCCTGTAAGTGTACTTCTAGTATCGTCTTTGTCAAGCCATGTTTCTTGTTAGTGTTTTTCTCGTGTCGTCTCAGTCCATTCCATGCTACGTTCGATGTGTTTGTTCAGTGTATCCTTGTGTTGTCCTGTCTTTAGCGCATTTATCCTAGAGAGTGTTTTTCTTTCATAGTTCCCTGAGTTTTGGTTTCTAGTTTCCTTTAGTTAAATAAATTTGTTAAATTGAACCACCACCCCCTTGTGTGTCTGCATCTGGGTTCAACCCATATCTCCCTTAAATCCCCACCTCCCTGTCATATTGAAGCGTGATTTGTGATCGCTGAACCAAAGCGCCACATCCGCGATCGCTGCGGTTACAACAACAGCAAGTACTCAGATATCTAGATGTTGCACCTCCTGCGACTGTGGCACAAACAGTTCAGACAGTCGTGTGGGTTTGAATATTAAAAAGCTTTTAACCGGCGAGGGCAGAGACTACGACACCCTGCTGATGGCAGAGGTCGACACGCAGGGGTGTTTAACGACGCAACCCTCTCCAATTAAAGGCTTTTAAATCTCAAACCCACTCAGGAGCCTCGACCTGGGTATTCACATCCGTGGCCCTGATATTTGGCTTTTTTTAAATCTTTAAATCTGACACGAGCTCCTGCGGAAACCTGGAGCGCTCGGAGGCTCGTCCCCGCTCGCGTTATCTCCCGCCTGTGTGATGGCTCGTCTCAGCGGTGGGGCCCCGGGGTGCTGGAGGGAGGCGAGGGGAGGGCGCGCCAGATGGTCTCTTCATTAAAGGCTTCTGTACCACAGGGCTCTCCTTCCTGCCATAACCCAGCTGAGCCTATCAGCACTCGCAATTAGACTGAGTTAATAGTGCGTGGCAAATAAGAATTGTTTATACTAGTTTATTACAAGCCTTAATAGTTTTTACTTCGCCCCATCACAAGAAAATGAGATTGCCTTTGCAAGCTTCCGAGGTCGAAAAGCTTTGAGGAGTGAAGTAGTTTTCAGGGTCGTTTGGCGAGCTGTCGGCGGCGCCGGCGGTCCATTACAGAGCACAGCGAGGGCGAAGGCTCGTGCAGAGGAAGGAGGTGGGAGTGCAGCCCTGAGAGTTATTGATGGTGCAGGGCTACAGACTTGATGACTGCAGGGGTCACTGGATGACATTTGCATCTGCATGGAGCTGTAAAGCCAGAGTCTGGGCCAAGCCGTCTTCGCCAGACTGCGACACCCGTTTCTGCATGGAGCTGCCTTTGTGTACTGTGGCGTCGCCATGTTGAAACAGGAAGTGGACAAACACAAACAGTCTATAATATATGGTCAAGTTTCCCTGCAGTGGAGCAGACAGGTGTCCACATACTTTTGGCAACGTAGTGTTTCACTCACTTATGTTCCGCTCATATTGTCCCCATTTGCCTCCGTCTGTCTGTCTGTCTGTCTGTCTGCAGTGAAGATGGCGGAGCTCCTTGCTATAAAGAGGGAGCTGACGGTGATCAAGGTTCAGATCGACGGCCTGTTGGACTGCGTGGACAAGATGGACGGACAGAGGAAGGACTGCTCAGGTAGGGACAACAAGCAGCCGGACAGCTTCCTGTCCGTCACGACCTTTAGCTGTCACCTGTGCTAAAGCCAGACCTGCAGCCTGCAGGGTCAGAAAGACCTGAGACACAGTTTGACTTATAAGATAAGATAAGATAAGATAAAACATTACAGCAGCATGTGTAGCAGCGGGATGACAAATAGCAGCAGAGATAGAGAACATTTGAAAAAAACAAGATAAAAAGTAGACTATGTACATATTATACAAGCAAAAAGAAATTTGACTATATAAAAGAAAAATAAGGTATGTAGAAAAAAATATATAAAAAATATGTAAAAAGTATTTATTGCCCCAATAGCTGTGGAAAACAAACAATCTAAGCTGTGTAGGAGCCGTATTGTGTCACTGGTGGATTATTTGTCTCTTGATTTGCTTGGGCTGGTTGCCACGGTGATGCACAGGGCTTGGGTCACGTGGGCACTGGGGATGATTGCCGTAGGTGATATAGGGAGCTGGTTTACCTGCACGGTGGAGGAGAGAGAGGAGTGTAGGTAGCCGCAATTTTTGTTGACCGCCTTTGTTCAGTTTATTGTTTTGTTACATGTTCGCCACCAGTGCACGTTTACCATCCGTCAGGCGTGTGTAACCTGAAAGCCGCTGAAGTAGCTGTGATGTTCTGATGTTTTGAAGTATTGAATGATTGAAAGTTTCCTGGACTCAGCGTGCTTATGAACCAGCAGCAGCGCGTCACACACAAACACACAGGACCTCGTCCTCTGAAACGACTTTAATGACAGGCAAGTCGTTACAAACTGCCTTCAGATTAAAAATAATAATAAATAGTGTTACTGCTATTGCACAGAAAATAAAAATATACAAAACAGTAAAAGATATGTAATATTGCACAAAATGTAAACGGAAAATGTAATATTGTACAAATAGTGTGGACATGACACATCAACACAGTCTTCTGTTAAGTGATGCTGGAGTTATGAAGACCTATCTCGGGTTCCCACAGTTCTCAGGACGAATCTGAATTCAAGCGTCCAGCGTTACAGAGCGAAGACCTGCGTTAGGTTCACTGCACAGTGTTTAGAGGATCTATTCATCCTTTGTTGGGAATTTATACATTTTATGTGCGATCCAGAACCACTCAGGACGGACAAAGAGGTAACTTCAGATCACTAACCTGGAAGTCTGCAAGGGTTTTGGTCTGAAAATCAGCAAATCAACATCGACCTGATAAAATAACAGTTTCAACTCTTGTCTGATACCACGCTGTCAAAAGGTCCTGCATTGAAGTGCAATCATCAAAAAGTACTTCAAGTATTACAGTATAAGTACTGAGTGCAGTAAAACCTCCCTGAGACTGTTTTGTTCTATCTGATCTCATCAGATTATTGTGACTCAGTCGTTCATGTCAAAGCAGGATTTTACTGTTGGAGCTGGTTGAGCTTCATTCCAACAAATTATTCTTTTTATTCTGGATCAATCTGCTGATTATTTCCACCATTAATCGATCAATCGTTGGGTTTGGAAACATCGTGAAAATAGTGAGAAATGTGGTGACCATGAGGCCAAAGTGACGCCTTCACAGTGTTTGTTTAGTCCGACCAACAGTCCAAAGCTCCACATTATTACAAACACATTCAGATCATTCAGAGGAAAAGCAGCAAATCAAACATCTGAAGCTGAAACATCAAAGGATTTTACAGCAAAAATCACTGAAACCATCATCAATAGATGATCATTAATTTTCTGTCAATCCACTGATTGATTAATGGTTTCAGTTGTTCTTGTATTAAATGTAAAGTAGCTCAATTTAAAACAGAACATCAGATTTTCTAAACTCTTCATCTGTTTTGTGTGTGACAGTAAAAGTGATGGCATGTCTGACTGACATGTAGTGGAGCAGAAGAGGTGTGAAAGTATGTCAAATATGTAGTTAAGTAGTTGAGTAAATGTGCTTAGTTACTTTCCAGCACAGTGAGGATGTGGGCTGACGATGATGTCGCGCAGCAGAAGCTTCCAGATGTCAGTTTTATTAAAAAGAACAATATCAGCTTTGATCCAGCAGAGACCGACTGGAGACCGAACTCTGAACTGGAGTTCATTACTGCGGCTCGCGTGCGAGGGACTGCTGAAGCGGAGCGAGCCGGTTTGTTTACCATCAGATGTGATCCGCTATCTGTGAGTAATGGTTCAATGACAAAACCGCCGCCAGCCGAGCGGGGATTATGACAGCGAGGTAAACAGCGATAAACGGCGGCCTCATAACCTTTCAGAAGCTCCCCTTCAGCGCTCAGCAGCTATCATGCTGTCCGCCAACTGTGTGTGTGGATATGTGTGTGTGTGTGTATGTGCGTGTGTGTGTGTGCGCGTGTGTGTGTGCGTGTGTGTGTGTGTGTGCTCTACTTTGGAAGAAGCAAAGATGAGGAAATGATCCAAAGTGACACGTTGACAGTCTTCACTTCTTCAGGTGATTTGAAATATAAAAACTTGGTGATGAAGACGAGGCAGTGAATGATGAAACCCTTCATGTACATTTACTCCAGGTCTGTACTTAAGTACAAATTTGAGGTACTTCTACATCATTTACAATTATTAGCTTTAGTTACTGATTACTTTACAAGATGAGATTATTAAACACAAAACACATGAAGGCTTCATGATGTTTTGTTATAAATTGAGTACAGCTGAAACAATCGATTAATCAATTAGTTGATTGGCAGCTATTTCGATAATGTAATCATATCATGTATTACAGTAGAACATTCTCAGGGGACATTTTACTGCACTCAGTACTTTTACTTTTAATACTTGAAGTACATTTTCCTGATTTTTTTTATGAATTACTTTTTTATTACTGAGTATTTTGACATTGTGGTTTTAGTACTTCAGACCTCCTCCGTGCCTGATCCAGGACACCATCAGATCTCTGTCTCATAAGAAAACATGGTTTTTCAGGGGACATCTTTGCCTTTATTGAGATGGAGACAGTGAAAGACCGACAGGAAGAGGACAACAAGCTACGATTATAAGGTCAATGTCTTAAACTGCTGCAGAGATCTGCAGACCTCTACGAGACGCAGTCCTGTTTAATACGGATAACATGAAGGAACATGTCCAGGTGAGACGTCAGGAGAGACCGAGACCGAGGAAAGACATGAGATAACACAGAGTCCTGCAGTCCTGTAGTCCTGTAGTCCTGCGGTCCTGTAGTCCTGTGGTCCTGCAGCCCTGCGGTCCTGTAGTCCTGTAGTCCTGCAGTCCTGCAGTCCTGTAGTCCTGCAGTCCTGTAGTCCTGTGGTCCTGCAGCCCTGCGGTCCTGCAGTCCTGTAGTCCTGCAGTCCTGTAGTCCTGTAGTCCTGCGGTCCTGCAGCCCTGCAGTCCTGAAGTCCTGTAGTCCTGTGGTCCTGCAGGCCTGTAGTCCTGTAGTCCTGTAGTCCTGCAGGCCTGTAGTCCTGTAGTCCTGTAGTCCTGCAATCAAAACCTGCAGGGTAAAATCCAACTTTCTGTGTGTGTGCGTGTGTGTGTGTGTGTTCGTGTGTGTCAGAGTGTCCTCAGAGCAGGGAGCCCAGTGTGTCTCCTCACCGAGGTTCAGTCAGCAGTCTGGAGAGAGAAAGTCCTGAACCAGGAGAGGCCAGCGAGGACGAACCGCTGCACTACCAGCACTACTACCCCCACAGCTACCCCCACAGGGTAAATATACACCACTACTACCCTCATGGGGTAAATATACACCACAACTACCCTCAAAGGGTAAATATACACCACTAATACCCTAATGGGGTAAATATACACCACAACTACCCTAACAGGGTAAATATACACCACTACTACCCCCACAGGGTAAATATACACCACTAATACCCCCACAGAGTAAATATACACCACTAATACCCCAACAACTACTCACAGGATACAGAGCCACCTCTTCTACCTTTCAAACATCCACACATACCCCACATGAGGCAAACGACAACCTCAACATCTGCCCCCCTGCTCTGAGCTCCACCACAGAGGATGATGTGATACTGCCCTCTTGTGGATAATCTATTATTAACAACAATATTTGGACTGATGAACAATCCAAACCTCAAACACGTGACACTGATAGAAAACCAGACTTGAATGAAGAACCAGTGAAACTGGAATAAATAACTTCAGTGATCAGAATAGTTCCAGATTGATTTCCTGTTGATCGACTAATCGATGAATTCATTGATTGACTGTTTTTTTTTAATGTTGTTTGTTTTACTGGTAGAAATAAGAAATGACTGAAACAGCTTTCTAAAAAGAGGAGGGACAAATTGATGTAACTGTCACTCTGTACCTGCCTCAGTCCACCCCCTCACCTGTCTGTGCAGCCACGTCCAACACCTCAGGCGACGGATTCAACCCCGCTCCACACCGCACAGTGGCCCAAACACAATTTGCATAATCTGTGGGGAGCGATGTGTTTCCCGTCGCCTCGCAGGTCTTTTTATTCAGCAGCTCATCGGTGTGAAGCAGATCAGCCTCTCGGAGAAACGAAACGCTTTCAGTGTTCCTGTTTCTTCACAGGGAAACATAATGATATAGAATTAGCCTGCAGGCTTCGTACCTGCCTGACGGAGCAAAGCCGCCTCATTAATCTGAGCGCAGGCAGAGAACAGACCGGCCCTTAATCTGCTGCATTGTTCCTCTGACAGGAAGTGTGTCTGTGAATAAGAGAGAGTGTGTTAGTCGTTACTGTGTGTGTGTGTGTGTGTGTGTGTGTGTGTGTGTTAGTAACAACAGGGTTTTTATTGTGGACTGTGGGTACAGATGACTTGTGCAGAAGTGTGTGTGCAGAAGTGTGTGTTACACTCAGTGAAGGGGAGGCTGCATCGATGATGATGATGATGATGAAGAAGAGAAGCTTGTGTTAATGAGGGCTAACTGCAGGGTGCTTTCACTGACCCACCGTCTCTGTGTGTCCAGATAAAGCAGCATCAGTCCGATCTGGATGACGATCTGTGACGCTGCAGCTCAGGTACGCACTCTCACCAACCACACAGATGAGTTCAGATGATTCAGCCCATTAAAGGATGATGTTATATGTGTTATATTCTATTTTTTTTTTTGTTTTGCTTATTGTCAACACTTTGAATCCTAAATCCACTGGTTCCTGCTGTGAATCTTGTGCTCTGAATTATAGCATCTCATGCTCTGTGGCTGGAGTGTTAGAGGGTTGGTCGGTTCCCCGCTTTGCTCCAGACTGAAATCCAAAACCGTCAACATCTAACACATGCCAAGAAACTGGGTGCAGACATTCATGGTCCTCAGAGGATGAATGATGACTCCTCTTCCTCAGAGAATGAATGTTTCTTCCTCCTCTTGACATTTTTGTTTGATGATGAAGAAGATAGCTCAACAACTGTTAGATGGATTGTCGTGAACTTCGTGACGTTCGTGTCCCCTCGGGATGAATACCTGCAAAAC
Source organism: Chelmon rostratus (assembly GCF_017976325.1). Lineage (NCBI taxonomy): Eukaryota > Metazoa > Chordata > Actinopteri > Chaetodontiformes > Chaetodontidae > Chelmon > Chelmon rostratus. The sequence goes on from NC_055663.1 coordinate 25,359,412, forward strand.
TGATGACATTCCCATCAGCCTCAGCTGTGCGTTGTGTTCAGTGCTAATTAGCATACGTTAGAATGCGAACATGCTAAGATCTGATGTTCAACATTACCTTCAAAACATCAGCATGTTAGCATTTTTATTTTGAGCGTGTTAGCATGCTGACTCAGAGTCTTGTTGGGGACTATTTTCAGCAGAGGATGAATCCACATCCACTGCTTGGAGTGTTTCAGACTGTGTTCAGTGACACGAATCAGGCTTTGGATACACACACACAAACACACACAAAACATTTATTTCATTGTTGGTTTTGGTGTTTTTATGGGATTTGTTGACAAAAAGAAAATTATAGTCTGACCCTCATAACTTCTAACAAAGGTTTGAACTGATTCCAGTTTTCCAGGCAGCTGTTGGTTTCAGTTCATTTCAGTGTGCCATGAAATCCTCTTGACAAGACTTGAACTTGTCTTGAAACTTTGTCATTTGATTATGCAGCTGAGAGCTGAGACCATTTTTAACTCTGTGGTGCATTTAAGGAAGCTTGGACATTTGACATTTTATTTTTTTCTTTTGCATATGTGGAATTAAAAGGTAGCTGTTCAGCAGCTGACTGAAATCTCAGGTGTGGAGGTGTCCTTACATGCAACAACAGCAGTATTTCACGACATTTGTCGCTCGCAGCTGGATCACAATGTGACAATAGCATAACTATGATAAAGATAAATAAATGCAACAGACCTCCTGCAGAATGGTTTAAGTTGCTCTTCACGGAGCCGTGAAATGAAGTGAGTCCAATAGCCGCCTGGAGGGAGAAGCTGATGGTATGCTTTGGAGAACAACAGTAATGTAAAGTGCTCTTTACACAGTCTGAAGTTAATTAGATCAGAGTGGCAGAATCTGATGTTACGATGAAGACGGCGACACTTTCCCGCTGAGCTCTTCCTCTTTAATTACCACCTAACAGACTCGTGAAAACATCGGAACTTTTTGGTTTAACTTATTTTGGGGTAAATTATTTGATTTGTAAGCAGAAATGTGGATGTTCCCTGATGTCTGGTGGTGTTTGCTTCAGTGATGCAGGTGGATTCTGTTGTTAAAATGTCGTTCATGTTAAACCTAAAAGGAACAGTTTGTATTGATGGAAAGACTCTGACGTGTTTCTGACTACCTGGAGGTCATTTCAGTCTCTTCTTCTTTTCCAGATCTTTCCAGAAACAGAAGCTCCGATAGGTATCAGCTGGGATGGAAGATGCTTCGTGGAGATGTTGGCAACGTGAGCTGCAGTGGACTGACTCTCCTCCGCTCCTGGATTTGCCTCTTAATGATCGCCACTGATTTTTAGCCTGTTTTGTTCTCTCCAGTTCTGGTTTCCAGTCCACGTTGACGTGTTCCTGGTTTATCGCTGACTCTGTTCGGCCATTCTAACACACTGACAGACGGGACAACGTGGCTAAACGTCTGTGTCTTCATTAAGCATAATTCTGGTGTTTTTATAGTTTTTAGATGATTTCCTAAACTTCAGGCAGCCATTGATTTCATTTACAGTCATTTCAGAATGACTTAAAGATTAACTCAGAAACTTTCTGCCAACAAATAAACCATCAGAGCGAGCAATTTATTTCATTTTGTTTTGGCCTCTCTGTAGTGAAACTTAAAATGAATCGTGTGATGATGTAATTTCGACCCCATTCATCACCCTGACCTTGCCTCCCGTGTCGGGCTCCTCTCTGACTGATGTTAATGACGTGCAGCAGCTGGCAGCTCCTCGTCACACACTTTATCTCCACCAGGTGTGTTGTCGTTATGTGCAGCCAGATGTGTACAGGACGGCATCATGCGTCTGTGTTAAAGGCTCGGAGAGCGCGGCTTTATGACTGCGGGTGAATTACAGTTTAATTCACGCAGGAAATCAGTTATGAGGTGATGCATAAACAATTTCCTGTAATGGCCGTTATAAATCTCACATAGTGGTTGTAAATGGGGACGATTACATTTTTCCACCAGTGAGTCAGTTCAGTGGTTCGGGTTAGCTAACGGATCAGTTAGCTAACGGAGCAGCTTACTAGCATGAACAGGTGGTTGCTGTTAGCTAGCGGATCGGGTTAGCATGCAGTTCTGGTCCAGGCTCAGTGGGTTCATGTAAAGGCAGCAAACGTGTCATTTCCTGAACCTGACAAAAACAAACTAGAAAAGCATCTGGAATCGTGTGTTTCTCGCCTCGCTTGTTGTCAGAATAGCAGTGAATTTATTTGCACGTTTGTACAATAGCACAAGTTTTGTATGGATGTGTCCTTCCACCACAACCGTCCACGGTCAAACCACTTCCTGTTTTCCGCCATGCCGCCTCCGCCATGTTTGATGACTTTGTGTTTGTTTCACCGCTTTTCGTTTGGCGGGTTTTACGGAGACGTGTTGTCGAGTCTAACACGTAGAAACTTCTCCTCCAGCATGATTACCCAGCAGGACAGTGTGGACGACCGTGACTGTAAATATGTTTCCAGCTCACATGTAAAATATTTGTCAGTTTGAAAAATGAACAAATATTAATGTGTACAGTCGTTGAAACTTTAAAAAAAAAGTGTTTTAATAAGTATCCTGATGCAGCAGGTAACAGAATCGTTTGGCTTTGCTCTAGTTTCTGCTGCTTCTGTGTTCGTCCTCAGTGCTAAATGTCATCTGTTTCAGTGACTGTAGTAAAAGTATTTTTCATAATAACACGATTCTGTCTTAATGTGTGCAGTGATTAAATCTCTCTCTAAAGGGAGACTGGAGGTCAAAGGTCAGGTTTGGTAGAAATTTAACATCTTGCTCAAGGCTGTTCTTTTTGTTTTTTTAACACTCAGGTATCTATTAACCTTTTTTAACTGATGTTTATCAGCCAGGTCCTGCCGAACAGTGGTGTGATGATGGTGTAGGAAAAACTCAGCTGATACAAGCTTGAGTTAAAGAAAACTTCATTAACAAGCAGTATCAGATCAGGCTATCTGCAAGCTATATCTACCTCTTTGAGAGGTTTACGTCCTAAAAGCCCCTCTATAAACTTTATCACCTCTGGTTTCCCTTTCCTGATCTGACCCTGTGTGGCCCTGCATGGCCTCACATACCACAACTAAAAGTGGTCAACATTTAAAAATCTCACATATATTTGATATTTGATTGATCTGATCATGTACCTCACAACATTTTCACTCTTCGTGCGAAGCTAAGCTAACTTGCTGTTGGCTGCACCCTTATGTTCAAAACTAAATCTAAAGATATCTAAAGCAAATGAACACATTTCCCAACATGTCAAACTATTTCAATTTAAATTCCTGAGTTTTCTTCCAGCTCGCTGTGTTGGAACTGGACTGTAAACTGTGTTAGAGGAAGTAAACTGAATTTAGAGGCGCTGCTGGTGCTGTAAGAAACACTGGAAGTGTCTGAAGTCAGTAATGCTGGTCCGGCTGTGAGACCGGTCTGATACCTCATGATCAGTTTCAGAACAGTTGGAAAACGCTAACCACATGAACTGTTTGTTGTATGCTGACACTTAAGTTTTTCTATGACGAGCGTGTGATGAGGCTTTATATGATGTTATACTGTCCGTGTTTTAATGAAATCAGTCGAACCTTATCGCGTGCAAACAGTTTAATGAACCACAATCAAACAGCGGGTCACATGTTGTTGACTGAGGGGAAGCTGCTCTCTGCTGGTTTTAATGATTCATCGGAGCCTGGGCGACCTTTGACACCAGGCCTGTTTGCAGTGCATGCTGGGTAAGTGGCTCTCAGCTGTGGGCGTGTGCAGCGGCGGTACAACTGGTTGGACGAGGTTCGGGAACTGAATGAAGCTGCTGCAGCGGAGAGGTGCGTTCACACACAGGTGAGATACGAGGTTTCTTCACACTGATCTGCTTTAGTCTGTGTTTAAAGTATCTGCAGACTCCAGAACGTGGATTTAAACAGTTCAGCATGTGTTTGATCCACATTTTGTTCAGCCAGGATCATTTTTTAATCTGTTTCTGATCTGCTGAAGCTCAGAATTCTTTGTCTTTTTAACTTTCTGTCCTCTTTAATCTGCATGTTGTCAATTACTCCTCACAGTTTTCCTTCCCTCACAGTTTCTCAGCCTTTAGGTTGAGGTCCTTCTTGTGGTCTCTTGATTTGCACAGCAGGTCATCCTGTATGTGTGTGTGTGTGTGTTTACATTTTTAATATAAGCTACCTGTGCTGCCTCCTCTTGAAGTCTTCCAAACTGCCAGATTCACCTGCACACGACAGCTCGACGGCTCTGATCGGTGTTGATCGTGAGATTTTGGTAAAAACTGGAGGAGTCAAGGGTCAAATGGCTGAAAGTCCTGGTTTGTTTAACCAACAAGCTCAGAGCTTCAATCTGCTGCTCCACTATTGATTTTTCTTCAGTCTTGAAATAGATTGAACAGCTTCCTGCGACATGTTCCCAATACCTGTAACAAACTAATCTGATCTAATCTCATTCTAGATTAAACAGTCGTTTGGATCACGTTCTGTTTAACGTTGAGGCTGTTTCTCAGTCTGAGTCTCTTTTTGACTCATATTTCCTCAAAGACATCACGTTTATAGAGTGAAGATGTAGAACTGTGGATGGTGTGTATGTGGATGGTGTACTGATCCAGATTTACAGCTGCTGTTTCATTTGATGATGATGATGGGATTAGATCAACGGGCATTGCAACATTATCACAGGTGTTGGGGAATAGTCTGCAGTCTGTGCACGAGATAAATGTTGTATAAAGACTTCAGTTTCTCCACTGTGGAGTCAGACCTCTGCAGCTGCTCCTCAGCTCTGCTGCAGGATGGCAGAATAACCGAAATTGACCCAACTGTTGGCCGTCAAGCATTGTGGGTAATGTAGGCAGTAGGTATTCTGGATAATGAAGTCCTCAAAACTTAAATAATTATGTTTTACTGCCAGCCTCACGAAGCCAGACCACATTTGTGGGCTCAGTTTGGCAGTAAATGTTCACGTAAATCCACAGAGAACTGTTTGAGCATGGCGAGATACGGACTGGACCAATCACAGAACTGAACAATAATCTCATAAGAACTGATTAAACCAGGTGATACAGGTAAAATAAGGCCTGGCCCATTGCATGACACAGACTCATCAGGTTTTATCCAATCATCTTGTGGTTCCCCTTAAAGGGATTTAATAGCCAAAGAAAAAAAAACATGCTTTGGTTTTATCCCACAAGAGATTTCTGTGCTTCTTTTTCTTCTCTGAGCTCTCCTCACTGGTCTGGAGAAAGGTGATGTCACAGGCCTCTCTCCACCAATCAGGATTTAGAAATATTTGAATCAAAATGACAAATGACAGTTGTTGGGTTGTCGATCACTGTCACTCAGGTCTGAACAAACCACACCCTCCGTCCTGTTCAACTCAGCTAACCTTCAGATTTAAAACCAGGTTTTCAGGGACTTTAAGGATCCTTAAAAACTTAATTTGGCTTTACATGAAAAAATTGAGTTAACATACTTTAATTTATCTGAAACTTCTCAACGAGCAGCCCTCACCTCACTCTCCTCTCGGTGAAAGTGACCCAGACAGATTAATACTGGAGGTGGAAATGACTTCATCGTCATTTATTGTTCCACACTGAGTTGCCATGAAGCCCATTGAGACTGTGGCTGTAGCTGAAGGCCCCACAGGTAAAGCTGACCCGTCCACACCTGTCCAGCAGATCATGGCGGTGGCAGAGTCCAGCCCTCTGACCACTCACGTGCTGAACACCGGAGACGGCGTGCCGGCGGCCAGGATGGCCCTCAGTCTGCACCGACTGGACTCCAAGCTGCTGATCTGGAGCATGCTGAGTGTCGGGTAGGTTTCAAACATCAGAATCTGTTATTTTATACATGAGCTTTACACCTGTCCCTTTACGTTCATGTTTTTATTATTAAAACTTTCTATTTCTGTGGGGGTTTTTTTGGGGGGGGGGTTCTGCATTCACTTCAATGCAGTTTTAGTTTGGGCCAGCAAGTAACAGATCCAAAGATAGATCCGCTGTGGTTAAAGGGGGTCCACAGGTCAAGGAAACGACTCGGACTCCAAATTTTGCCTTAAAAAACAGCACAAGGTGGCACATATTTGTGATCAGCCTGCATGAGAATCTTCAAAGGTCAAAGGTGACGAAGAGGATGAAGAAACCGAAGGAAAAAAGAAAAAGTTTTTGTTTGTTAATGAGAGAAAACTAGAAGTTAATCATTTTAAGCAGTCAGACTTGTTCTGAGCTTTGATGAAACTTCGCAACTCAGCAGTTTGATGATTTTTAGGACGACAAATCAAGATGGCCGCTGCCCAGGACTCATCAGCCCACAAGCCTTCACCCCCGGCATGTACAAGCTGCGCTTTGAGACGGGCTCGTACTGGGAGGCTCTGGGTCAGACGTCTTTTTACCCGTATGTAGAGGTGAGCTTCAGGGTTCAGGAGGCTGCGCTGATCCGCGTCAGGACATCATTTACATACACAATATGCCCTCAATCATTCAGCTGATGGTCCTTGTACCTGGACCTATGGCAAACTACTTAATGCTGGATTGTCTTCTGAATAAAACTGGTTTAACTGTTTTTAATAAATAAACGGAGGAATAGGTGCTTGTTTTTACAGTTTTATGTTGCTATTATAGTTATAGGTTAAAATGATTGCAAACAAATCCTATGGAAAGACTGTTAGTTCGTACTGCAGTTGAGTTTCACTCAAAGAAGGCCAAACACTCACTGAAACAGAGGTAACTGTAGCTTTCAGCAAACGTCAGCAGTGTCATCCTGTCAGGTGTCCTGCAGCCTCACAGCAGCTGCTTATGAAAAGACTTTTGATGTGACCAGTGATCACCACTAGGTGTCGCCAAAACAGACTCCTCAGAGTAACACACCAGCATGTTTTAGTTGGAGAATATATGTATATATATAATATGAAATATGTTTGTTGTCATCAGTTTGGACACCGTTCATCATTCTCACCAAAGTCAGAATAATTTGGTTTGAATTATACTTTGTACAGATCAGTTTGTATTTGAGTCGTTGACTTGGGGTATGTGTGTGTGTGTGTGTGTGTGTGTGTGTGTGTGTGTGTGTGTGTGTGTGTGTGTCCAGGTTGTGTTTACCATCAGTGACCCTGAGCAGAGGTTCCACCTCCCTCTGCTGATGAGTCGGTTCTCTTACAGCACCTACAGAGGAAGCTGAGACCTCTGAGGACGACCAGCTTTTACCAGTGATGGAGACAGGTGTTTCTGTCGTCATAGAGATTTTATGACTTGGATTCATCCTGTCATATCTTGTCTTTGACCTCGTTGCAAAGTTTCTGTTACATTCTCTGACTATTGAGTTTCAAATACTTTGTTAATGTGAAGATGTTTTCCCCTATTGAAAGTTGCGTATTAAATGCATGTTAACAAGTATATCTCTTTAACTGGTATTTCGTGTTATTTCTTAAAACACTGCAAACCAAACTGTTTTTTCAGAATAAAATTTTAATTTACATATTCATGCAAAACACTAATTTGTCTACCTATGTCTGAGACTGATATGATTTTGGACTGTTGAATATCAGAATAGGGTAGAAAAATTGGTCGTTTTCCACTACTTTCTGAGATTTAATGAACCAATGATTCATTGATTTATCGAGGAAAATCGTCGGATTAATCTGTAATAAAAATAATTTACTTTTGAAGCAACAGTCATAGTAATGTGATGTATTGTCCAGTGACTTTTTACATTTTCTATTCTCCATTTTAGTCTTTATAAACTTGTATTTACTTTTATTCCTTTTCACAAACTGTTATATCTGTTCAATATTTTTACACTTTGGTCAGTTGTTAAACCGTATTTTTACATGTAGTATTAGAAATGTCTGAGGGAAAACGCACCGTCATGCCATGTTTTGGTAACAGTTACATGAGCTTAAGGCAAGCACTCGAGAAAATGCCTTTGTGTCTTAGCCAATCAGAGAGAAGGTGCGCTGTAAGGACCCAGGATCGCCTTTTCTGATGCCTGAATGTAATAAAGTAATTTTAAAAGAAATTTAAATTGTTTATTGTTGCCAAATCTGTAACATGTCTTTTTTGCATTATATTGACCTTTTATGACCTAAATCTTTTTTTAGAATTAATAAATCATTTTCTCCTTACAGTAATTTTCGGCAGGTATTTGCAGAGAGATCTTTCGGGTCTTTACATCATCCTCATTACATCCTCTCGTTGACATTTCACACCGTGGCTGTTATTCAATAACACTTGTAGGAGGTAGATGATGAAGTTCAGAGGAGGAAATTAAACAAAAAGCGTTGTGCGTGTTTTGGACTGAAAGACCGGGCTCGCGGTGCGGGGAGGATGTCTCAGGTCCTGAGGCTTCTCTCGGCGGCCGCCCTGCCTCTCTGCCGGGCTGGAGGAGCCCGGGTTCGGCTCTCCACGGTGACAGCAGGTCGGCTCTTCACAGCCGGTTACCGAAGCTCCGCTGCCCAGGTTAGTGAAGGTTTTCTGTTGTCTATAAAGTGCACGAGTCCTTCAATGACTTAAGACCCAGATTTCCTCTTCTCTTTGGGCTGGAAGTTAGATTTTAACGCAAATGTTTTTGTGTAGTGTAACAGATATCTCGCTAGCCTGAATACGTGCCAAATCCCTTCGAAAAACCATTCAGTTAGAATGTCGTCTGCTTAGTAACGAAACAGCATACCCCCGAAAACTCCATGTGAGACTTCATCTGCCTGATTAGAATCTACTTTTTAATTCGGGATAGATCCGATTTAGTCAATAACATCTGGTCAAGCATCCATATACTTTTTACTGTTTGGAGACAGTGCTCGCCAGTTAGCAGGCAGACTTTGGGAATTACACGGTTCAGATTTAAGATTAGAGCGAATTTTTCTGCTTCCGGTAAATGTATTCGGATCATTTTAAAATGTGCCCTTAATGTAGTCGAACTGTTTGCTAAAGTTTTTCTTGAGGTTCCTCTCAGAAAACAAGCTGACGACATTCTTCGTTTATGCTAGTTTGCTAACGTTAACCGCAGTTGAAGCTGTGGCTCGTTAAAGTAATAATATAGTTTGTGTACTTTACATAGTGGTGAGTGACTTAGCCTGAAAACTTAATTTGTAGCGATATCAATATCTCACTTTGCTTACGACATCAAGACAGTTTTTGTCTATATCAACTTAGAGTAGTCGATCATTACGCTCTTAAAGACCACAATGCAGTATGCAGTATTACTGTCTCTATAACACACATTTTTTATCATCATATTTATTCAAGCCTGTCTTAATACAATGGTCACCTGCCCATGTGACCATTCATATCACATGACCGTGAACGTCTCATCGGCAGCTGTAATTGTTCGTCTTGTCCATACAGGCCACATGTTTCCAGAATACACAGCTCATCCACTCAACAAAAAACAGCTGAAGTTCATGTGATGCTTCATGAGTTGAATTATTACATTTCTTCTTTCCACTTTACTGCAGCTCAGCTACACGATTTTTGGAAGATACACACTTTGGTTTGTGTAACTCAGACTGCTGAAGCCTCATATTAACTCCAGCTGAACTGAAGACTGGACTTAGTCCCCCGTGAATTTCACTGAATTTGCTTTAGGAACAGATCTTTTCATGGCCTGTGTGGACAGGAGGAATGAGCAAATAACTCTTTTAAAGCACATATGAGCATGTGACTATTGTGTAAAGATCAAATTGCAAAAAAAGTGACTCAGTCCTTGAATATCAGCACATTTATCACAGCATGAGATATCAGGTATTCAGATATGTTTTTGAAATACTGAATAGTTAAAACCATAAAAAACGTTGGCTCATACGTAGAACTGATTTTTAATTTTTTTTTACAATGTGTTTTTTTTTTCAACACCTTAGTAATCATTGTGATGTACACCACATGGACAGATGCATGTATGGCTGTGCACATGCTGCAGCATGTGATGACTGAACCTGTAAGTCCAAAATCACGGACATTAATCTGCTGTTAGATCAGCCTCCACTCCTCTGGGACAACTGTCCAGACTGTCAGATGGGGTTGAGGTCAGGACTCTGCAGAACAAACTTCCTGTATCGAGCTGCTGTTATCGGGGGTATTATCATGTTGAAACTGTAAAGGGTCAAACATAAACTGAAGAACAGACGTAGAACATGAACCAAGTTGTCCACATACTTTTGGCCATGTATTATATCAGCATCATGATCACTCTGAGCTTGTTTGGCCGTATTCATCCTCATCTTAATAATCCACCGCTCACAGAGTCTAACGTAGATCAGAACTGACAGGTCAGGAGTTTTAGATAAATGTGACCTTCAGCGTCAGAGTCGTGAGCTGGTTCTCAGCAGACCCTTCAGGTTGTTGGCGGCGGTGTGTATTCAGCCGTTCTGTGGTCTTTTCCAGAACGTCAGCCGGACTCCAGCGAACTTCCTGTCCTGTCGCAGATTCCAGGCAGCACAGCGACGGCTGTACTCCACTGAACCCAAAGGTGAGAGCTGCTGTGGCCGGGTCACAACCGGAAATAATATCCTGATAAATTCAGAATTTTGATTCTGGGATGGAAACCAGAGAGGAGACGCTGCTTCGTCTGACTGATGACATCATCTGTGAGTTTCAGATGGAAAAGGAGGAAAAGGAGGAGCAGGAGGAGGCAAAAGAGGAGGAGGAGGAGGAGGAAAAGACTGGTGGAGCCGAATGCAGAAGGTTTGTCAAAGTGTTCTGAACAACTACTTCCTGTTAACCTTTTCCTCTGTTCACATCCACCCTCACTGTTCTGCCTCTCAGTCTCTCTCTCTCTCACACACACACACACACACACACACACACACGTTCGTCTTCGTCATCGTCATCGTCATCATGTGGCTGTTTATTACAAGAAGCAGACGAGCTTTGTTTGTGTTTGCTGGAAAAACTGAAGAGTTGGGCTCAGCTCCACTCCGGTCTGTGGAGTCGATGGAGGAGGAGCAATCAGGTGGATGTGAGTTTTTCTCGGTGGAGGTTTGTGTGGATCCACGTTGTCGTTCTTTTTGTGGTTGTGAGCTGGTTTGGACTGAAGTGTTTTGGGGTTGTGGGGAAACAAGACTCTCACACACACACACACACACTTTCCAGTCTCTTCCAGTTTTCAGCTCAGTTACTTCACTTTTTGCTGTGTGACTTGTGGTTTAAATGGTTGTGTTGTTGTATTTTGTAGTTTTACAAAGCTTGAAATGACTTTTTGAATTAGTTGATTAATATTTAATGAGTGATGCTGCTGTTTGTCAAACATTATCGGCGTTAGTGAGTAAAAATAAAAATTTACGGAGCGAAAGCGTGCGTTAGAGAGGCTGTTTTGTACGGATATGAACACACATGTGCTTTGAGCTCAAACATTTTGAAGACTCCTCAGCTTTTGACAATGATACGTGAGCTCCAGTGTGTCACCTGACCGTCTGATCACCTGTAAATGTCCACCCGTGTCTCCGTTGGCCTTCAGGGCGACTTCCCCTGGGACGAGAAGGAGTTCCGTTACCTGGCGGTGATGGCGGCCGGCGTCGGCTCAGCTCTGCTCTACTTCTACTTCAGAGACAACGGCAGAGAGATCAGCTGGAAGGACCTCGTCCACCGTTACGTGGGCAGAGGACTGGTGAGCGCTGAGATCTGTACCATCGTGTGTCCTGTAGACCTGCTGCTGAGTTTTTTGGTAAAAAAGAAAGTAAATTTGAAAATGCATTTTTAAGCACTGACCGTCTCTCCTGTCCAGGTGGATCGGTTAGAGGTCGTCAACAAACAGTACGTCAGAGTCATCCTGGTGCCGGGAGCCGACGTTGATGCGGTGAGAGAACAGAAATGTCTCTAGAGATTCAGAGTTTGTTGATGCTCGGCTTACTTTTTAAATCGTCAGATCAGATAATGCAAAGGCACAGAACACAATCTGACGTAGCACAGAGCTTCTTCACAGGCTGACAAGGTGGAGGATGATGCTGCATCTCTTCATAACGCTCGTGTGAAACGTCGTGTTTGAGGTTAAAGCGTCGTGACCTCTCGTGTGACCCGCAGAGCTACGTTTGGTTCAACATCGGCAGCGTCGACACCTTCGAGAGGAACCTGGAGGCGGCGCACGTGGAGCTCGGCCTGGAGCCGTCGCACCGACCTGCCGTCGTCTACACCACCGAGAGCGACGGGTGGGTCGAATGCGCCCGCTTCTCTCATGTATCTACGACCAGACACCACCCGCTCCGCCCGTGATAACCTCCTCCTCTGTCCCCCCAGCTCTTTTCTGCTCAGCATGGTGCCCACCCTGCTGCTCTTCGGCTTCGTGCTCTTCACCCTGCGGCGGGGACCGATGGGAGGAGGCCCCGGCGGCGGGAGGGGCGGGCCCTTCAGCATGAGCGAGTCGACGGCGAAGATGATGAAGGACAATATTGAGGTGAAGTTCAAGGACGTCGCCGGCTGCGAGGAGGCCAAGCTGGAGATCCTCGAGTTCGTCAACTTCCTGAAGAACCCGCAACAGTACCAGGACCTCGGAGCCAAGATCCCCAAGGTCAGCACAGACACACACACACACACACACACGCGCACACATACACACTCTCACCTTAAAGCTGCTGCAGGTGAATTCAGGAGGAAAAAATCAGCCCGAAACAAAGAATAAAGCTCAAAAAGTCCATTCTCAAATGTTCATCAGATGCATCTATTTTAATTATTCTGGAGGAAATTTTATTTCATTAAAATAATTCTGTCTGAATTCTGGAGTTTTATACAAAAAAGACGTATTAACATGTTTTACGTTTTACAGTAAACAGAATTTAGATATCATCCTCTAAGTCTTCATCAGGTCTCTTGATTATTAGCTTCAAACTAGAACATCAATCAATTGATGTTCTAGTTTGAACACACACACTAGTTAATTAACACACACACACATTTAGTGGATATAAGTAAGACGAAAGACGAGGACTGAATGTTTGAAGAGAGAGTTTTTTTATTGCACAGTAAACCTGCTCAGTTCGTTTGTTGGTCCCACTTCTTCAAAACCAAATCAGAAATTAGATGTTATATTTAATTTAGAGATGCACGATAATTATCGGCCCGATTTATGACGTCATTCCGATAAGTCCGATATCATGATGAACAGCCCCGATAACATATGTGTTTTTGTCAGCACGGCAGTGCCTCGCTCCCACTATGAGACCCGAATGGCCTGCAGTGAATGCTGCGTTCAAGTGACGTTAGCATAATCAGACAAACTCTTTCTCACTGGGAAAAATCAAGAATACCCCCTCATGCCAGAAAACAACTTGTTAACTCGCTAGTTGCTGACTTGAATTAACATTCGCAGTATTTCTTCACGTTACACACAAAAAATAGAAACATGAACTTAAATAGGCCGAAAGAACGTCTGGCAAACGAGGGAACGGGGGGATGTACGTTACACCTTGAATGCAGCATGCGGTACAGCGTGCTTATGAAAACAGAGTTCAGACTTCTTCAAAGTTTCCAAAGGAGACAGTTCGCTGGTTATTCGTAACAAATGTTCCAAGCGAGTTCCACTAGGAGTGAGAAATGGCACATGTTGGAAAAGAAGCACTTCATTTGTTACTTTGATTACTTGGAGGCAGAGTTACAGAAACAGAAACTGAGCTGTTAGATCAAATGTAAAGAAGTTACAACCACTTCCTGTCAGTTTTCACTTCTGATAAACTGGAAATATTTCATGTTAAACCCTGTTACCGTGGTTACTCAGTGTGATCTGTGATGTCACAGTGTTGTCTGTGATGTCAGTGTGTGATGTCACAGTGTGATGTCACAGTGTGATGTCACAGTGTGATTTCACAGTGTGATTTCACAGTATGATGTCAGTGTGTGATGTCAGTGTGTGATGTCACCGTGTGATGTCACAGTGTGATGTCACCGTGTGATGTCACAGTGTGATGTCACCGTGTGATGTCACTTTGTGATGTCACAGTGTGATGTCACTTTGTGATGTCACAGTGTGATGTCACTTTGTGATGTCACTGTGTGATACTGATTAAAACATATTTTATTGATTTAAAATGAGCCTACTCTCGCCTGTCACCGCTCTCACTGCGCAGCGGCTCTGAAAGTAAACAGGTACGTTGCCTAGCAACCGCCTCTCACTGTGCGCAGGCCGGCAGGCAGGAAAACTTATTTCTTTACAGCTATTCAGCGAAATCATGTCAAATATCCCAGACCCGAGAGAGACGTAGCTGGAGACAGAGTTTGGTTTACCGCTGTTTTTTTGGACTGATGGATAAAAGTCCTGCATCAGCTGATTTCTGCTTTCAGCGTCAGACATTAAAAAAATCTGTCTCCAGTTTTGTCTCCACTCAGCAGTCTTTTAGCAGACCGATCGTCCATGCTGTGCTTCTCTTGGTGTTTTTTTCATGTCTGTCGGCTTCAATCTGGTCAATCTCTGCGTCCTCAAGTCTTTTGTGTCTTAATATCGCTCCTCTTGTCGGTCCAGCGTTGTTCTTTACTTTTCTCATCTTTTTTGCTGGGGACATCATTCTCCAGCTAAGTGTTTGGTCCTCTCCAAACAAATTAAAAATAATGTACGGAAAATGTTCCATATTTTGCCTCTCAAATCAGTTGGCGATGTGTTATTGAGCTTGGTACATTAAGGGATTGCCCCTTTAGTCTGACTGTTAGGAACACCGCTGAATTTTCGCGATTGACCAATCAGAATTGAGTATTTAAGAGTGCTGTCTTCTAACTTCTGTCAGTACGATATGCACTGTGCACTATTTTTGTTGTCATTGAGGAATTAGCTAATGGATAGTGGATAGGAGCCTTTAGGAGCTGAAAGTTATCGGTTATCGGTATCGGTTTTAAAAAACAGTTATCGTGCATCCCCAATTTAATTGTTTAATCGATCGTTGCATGTTGATGTTGAGAATAAAGGGACAAACTGATCAGATTTTGGTCAAAGTTCACTGTGACCTCACAAAACACATTTGAGGCCATAAATAAAGAATTTCTTCACTAATTATGACATTTTCACTCAAATGTCTCACACATAAAATGATGGAGTTTAAAGGTCAAAGGTCAGCTTCACTGTGACATCATCATGTTGTCCATTATTCTTCATAACTCAGGACCAGAAGGCAGATTGTCACCATATTTCACATTTGGTCTGATAATCTTGGGCATCCACCTTGAAACTGAGCTGATTGTATCTTCAATGTGTGTGAAGTTTCACAGTTTGTAGCTTCAGCGTCCATATTTGAAGCATCGTAGTCACCACGAGCTGATTGGTTGTGCTGATATTGATTTTCAGGTGATTGTTGTTGATCCATGTGATGAAGCTGTCTATCAGTCCTCTGTCCTCCTCTGGACGAACAGTCTCTTAGTGAAGACAGCATGTTTCTCTCTGGAACATGTTCATATAGTGAGCCACCATGAATAAAAACCAGATCCAGATCCAGAACGCAGACTTCAGAAGTCCAGAATCAAAGAATATCAGTTCACTGAACTTACAGAAGTTCTAATAATGCAAAATTCATAATCATGAAAAAACAAACTAATGAAACTGTTGAACTGCTTGTGTCTGGATTATACATGATGCTCATGGTCTCGTCGGTGTCTCAGGGTGCCGTCCTGTCCGGACCTCCTGGGACCGGGAAGACTCTGCTGGCTAAAGCCACAGCTGGAGAGGCCAACGTGCCCTTCATCACCGTCAACGGCTCTGAGTTCCTCGAGATGTTCGTGGGCGTCGGCCCCGCCAGGGTGAGCAAAGCTAAGCCAATCGGACGCCCGCCCGAGCCTCGACTCCGCCGAGGAGGATCAGACCGTTGACCGAGTTCTCTCCTCTGTAGGTCCGGGACATGTTCTCCATGGCGAGGAAGAACGCCCCGTGCATCCTCTTCATCGATGAGATCGACGCTGTGGGGAGGAAGAGGGGCGGAGGGAACTTTGGCGGTCAGAGCGAACAGGAGAACACCCTGAACCAGCTGCTGGTGGAGATGGACGGTGAGCTGCAGAGACGCTGAAGGCGTTTCATCTCTGAGGCTTCAGGTTTTCACCGCCGGGTTTTTCTCCTGCAGGTTTCAACACGGCCACGAACGTGGTGGTCCTGGCTGGAACCAACAGACCCGACATCCTGGACCCTGCACTGATGAGGCCGGGACGCTTCGACAGGCAGATCTACATAGGTAGAGTTCAATCATCGCTAATGATTTTATTAATTATCTGTTAATCTGATCATTTCTAGATTCCTCAGTTCTTTAAAACATCAGAAAATAGAGAAAGATATCGATCATATTTGTCTGGTCAGTTATCCAAAAAAACTCAAAGATATTTTATTAATTATAAACAATCAAATGTCAAAAATGATTTAAACGATTAACTGATTATCAGAAAAGCCTGCTGGTGATCATTTAATCCACCAGTTGTTGCTCTACGTCTTTACACTTTTTCTTGAACAGAATATTTATTTATACTTTGAATTGCATCATCATTGGTTCAGGGTTAATCCAACATAATTTCCTTTGAACAACTGTGACATTTCCGGGATGATCAGGATACCAAAATCTGACCAATTAAATGAAGCTTCTTTATCCAGTTGAGACGGCCATTTATCCACTAGCCGCTAATGCTAACTGTAGGTAATAATGTGGACGGGGGCGCCGCTGTCTGACGTCTGCTGCTCTGATCAATTATATTTCATATAGAAATCAATAGGTTTGTTTTCTTCTGCGTGTCATCAGAGACGAGTGATCGTCTTTCATTCTTCAGATCCAATAATTAAATGATCATTGATTGATTGATTGATTCTGTGTCTGAGCTCAAATCAGTGAACGTCACACTGTTTCACTCCTCTCAGGGCCTCCGGACATCAAAGGCAGGGCGTCCATCTTTAAAGTCCACCTGCGGCCAATCAAGCTGGACCCTGAAATGGACAAAGACATCCTCGCCAGGAAGATGGCCGCCGCCACGCCGGGATTCACCGGTAAGTTACAGCCGTCGGTTTGATTTGAGCGACAGCAGAGAAACTAACAAACATCTGTGGAGCAAACTGAGAACAGCTGAGCGACTTCTGTCCGTCAGAAAGTGAAAACGTGTTTTTCTCTGAATGATTCAGGAGCCGACATCGCGAACGTCTGTAACGAGGCGGCGCTGATCGCTGCCAGACACCTGAACGCATCCGTCAACGCCAAACACTTCGAACAGGCCATCGACCGGGTGATCGGAGGTCAGCGATCATCCACATGTCACCACGTTGACGTTAAAAGTTTTTCTGCTTCACGGTTTCTCGTTAAAGCCTTTAAAACTTTAAAACAATGAGAAACAGGAAAAACCACTTCGCTGACTCTCAGTCCTGATGTGTGTTCAGGTCTGGAGAAGAAGACTCAGGTCCTGCAGCCCACAGAGAAGAAGACTGTAGCGTATCACGAGGCCGGGCACGCCATCGTGGGCTGGTTCCTGCAGCACGCCGACCCCCTGCTGAAGGTATGCCTTCGCCTGTAGCTGCTGACACACACACACGAACTCTGTCTGTAACTGCTAACACACACACTCTGTAGCTGCTAACACACACACACAGACACTCTGTCTGTAGCTGCTAACACACACACTCTGTAGCTGCTAACACACACACACAGACACTCTGTCTGTAGCTGCTAACACACACACTCTGTAACTGCTAACACACACACACACTCTGTCTGTAGCTGCTAACACACTGTGTGTGTGTTCAGGTCTGAATTATTGACGGTTTCAAACTTGATGTCAGAGTGAACATTTGATTATCAGGACAAAATGAGTCTGTATTGAAAACAAAGATTTAATTCATCGTCATGGAAACGCTCAAAATACATTCAAACTGCAATTAAAACTATTTTAATTGGAGCTTTAAAATACTGATAATAAATGATGAAAAGTCTAAAAAAGAACAACTGCAGTAACAGAAATATGGAATAATTAACATGATGATAAATATACTAATAATAACTTTTCCAGCATAAAACTCATCATTTTCAAACAAAATGAAAATAAACTTAATAAACATTTGATAAAAACATTACCAACAAAACCAGCAAGAGTAAAAGCCTCTGTGTGTCTGTGTCCAGGTGTCCATCATCCCGCGGGGGAAGGGTCTGGGCTATGCTCAGTACCTGCCCAGAGAGCAGTACCTGTACAGCAGAGAGCAGCTGTTCGACAGGATGTGCATGATGCTGGGGGGCCGCGTGGCCGAGCAGGTCTTCTTCAGCAGGATCACCACCGGCGCTCAGGACGACCTGAAGAAGGTGACGCAGTCCGCCTACGCTCAGGTACGACCACGCACCTGTTGGGGCTGCCGGTCCTGTTTGATTCTCGACGGCTTCTTGTGTCGTGACTCCTGCTTTCCCGGCGCCTCCCTCAGGTGGTGCAGTTTGGGATGAGTGAGAAGGTGGGGCAGGTGTCGTTCGACCTGCCCCGGCAGGGTGAGATGGTGATGGAGAAGCCGTACAGCGAGGCCACGGCCGAGCTCATCGACGAGGAGGTCCGAGAGCTGGTGGAGCGAGCGTACGAGAGAACCATGCGGCTGATCGAGGAAAAGAAGGAGCTGGTGGAGATGGTGAGACTCTCTGATGGTTCTGGTTCTGGTTCAGGTCTACTGGTCCTTTATTGGCCGTCAAAAGTCAAAGCGTTCCAGAAACTGTGAAGGAAAAAACAATATATTATAAAAATATACAAAAACTCTCAAACGTGAGTTTTACCTCCACAAAATTCCTGGATGTCAGACGTGTTTTTCAGGACAAGAGTCAGAAAATTCTTTTTTTTTTTTGTCCTCAGGTAGGGAAGCGTCTCCTGGAGAAGGAGGTCCTGGACAAGGCTGACATGCTGGAGCTGCTGGGCCCGCGGCCGTTCGAGGAGAAGTCGACGTACGAGGAGTTCGTGGAGGGAACGGGGAGCTTCGAGGAGGACACGAGCCTGCCGGAGGGCCTCCGAGACTGGAACCAGGAGAGAGGAGGGGAGGCCGAGGAGGCGGGCCCGACTCAGGACAAACAGCAGGCGGTGTAGAGACGCTTCCCGTCACCGCTGACGCTGACCACAGAGTCCGGCAGCTGTCAGAGGACGCTTTGATCAGTTAGTTCCACTTTCCAGATCACTTCAGCTCAGGTTCATAATTCAAACGCTCAAACCATCAGGTGTCATCCAGCTCGTCTCCTCGTGGATTTCATTTAGAGACGTGTGGACATTCAGCTTCTGTCTGTCTCAGATGGATCAACACAAGAAGGTGGAAACAAGAAGGAATCATTAAGGAGTTTGAGTCATTTCAGATCATAAAAGTCATTTGAGGGAAGTTCGGTTCCTGCTGAGAACCAGGATCTCGGGCTACATGTAGAATTTTATCACTTTGAGTTTGTCAGTGTTCGGACAGGAAGTCGCTCCAGCCTTAAACAGGAGACCAACAAACAGCAAACTGTTCTAATGTTCCTGACTGAGTGTGAACTTTCTATTTATTTCATAAAGAAGGCGTTTTACTCCCTGACTGAGGTCCGGCTTCCTGACGAAGTCGATGCAGTCTGAAGAACTTTAGAAGCTTAAAACATTTTTACAGGTTGAAATATTTTGAGAATTGATGTGAAGTTACTTTTGTTTCCTGTCGCTGTTTTTGCATCATTTCAACGTCCCTGCAGGCGTTTGAACACCACGGTGACTCTGATGACACTGATGCTGTAGTAAGATGATTGTACACATTTTGTAAGATACTGACTGACAAGAAACTGCTACGTCACCACTGACCGACAAGAAACTGCTGCGTCACCACTGACCGACAGGAAACTGCTGCGTCACCACTGACCGACAGGAAACTGCTGCGTCACCACTGACCGACAGGAAACTGCTGCTGTAAAGGAAAAATCCTCCACAAACATTCAAAGTTGTGATGTCAGGCTGCGTCTTCAGTCCCTGAAAAACCTTCTTCTGGGTTAAAATGCGGATCACAAACCAAACTCAGGTTATTTAATGTTCATTTAAAACAGAGAAAATTAGGAAAATGTGAGGATTGAAAGTTTTCGCTCATTCGACTGTTTCCAGATCAAAATTAAAGATTAAAACCTCAAAGTAAGACTCGCTGCCCCCACATGAAGGCTTCATTCATCAGTAATAATTCAACAACAGTAACTGAAGATGACTAAACGAGAACACATGGACGAGAATAAAAAGTACAAACATTAAGATTTTTGTGTAAAGCCGAAAAGAAAAATTTAAAATTCTTTCAAAGTTTCTTATTGTCAAACTGGTATGACATTGGAGTTAAATTGAACACATATAATTTACATACATTTAGTCACTTTAGACTCTTCAGGGCACATTTAATAATAAAATCAAAGGTTTGTACTATTAATTACTTTCCATCTTAAACTGTGACAAAATTTATCAATAATAATATCTGCAGTGGGAATTTTTTCTGTTCACATTATTACAGTTATCCAGCAGGTGGCGTCCTCACTGCACTGCTGTGAATCTGAACCTGCAGTGTGTTGAACGCTTCGACTGACTAATGAACAGACTTAATGTTAAAAAGCTGCTAAATCTGAATGGATTTAAGGTTTTCCTGCTGAAGCCCCGCCCTCCTGTGACCTCACACCTTATGACAGAAATTATAATAATTATTATAGAAATATTTACCTTTAATCTTGCTAAAGTGAAACAAATCTCATAATAAAGGAATCGTGAACATTAAATGTTCCAGAACAGCCTCCTTTGTTGAAGAAATTTGGGAAACAAACCAAACAAACAAATGTTTAATTTACTCTGGAAGTTTAAAAAGCTAATCCAGAAGCTAATTTTCTTTTTTTAATTTCTGTATTTACTTTTTGAATTTGTTTATCTGGAGGCTTGATTACCTCAGTTTGTTGTTTTCACTGGAGTCGTGCTTCCTGACTTTCTACAACGTTAGGAGGACACACAAGCAGGAGCAATGATTAAAAACAGCAGAATTTCCCTTTAATTAATAAACTCCACTGGTTTATCTTCTCACTTGGCAGCAGTGATGCACAGGTGTACTCCAGGACACTGTGACATCACTGTTGGGCGTGGTTACAGGTGCAACAGAGCAAATAATGACAACATAAACATAAAATAATCTCACTAAATGTAGGATTAAGCAAAAAAATAGCTCAAATTTACTTGTAATCTGACTCTGACATGGGAGGAGGAGGTGGTTGTCGGGGCAACCGGTGGAAGATAAGAGACTGAGACTCACCTGAGGTCACGGTGTCCCCAGCAGCACATCGAACTCTTTGAAACGACCACACCTGTCCTCGTGTACGAGCCTCCGTCTCTGCTGCATCAAGGTGTTCCGTTGAGAAGTTTTCGGCCTGTAAATTTGATTTGCTGGCAGAAATTTTCAGCAACTGTTTGAAATGACAAAGTGAATAAAAAAAAACAAACGTACCAACATGCAGAAGTGAAAAAAAGTCACATTTATTGACGTTTTTGGGCAGTTTTCACACCTTTTTAACCCACTGAAATCAGACTTCAGGTGGCATCTTAACAACATGTCACACAAAAACCACATGCACACCTTTTTCCATATTAACTGTGTTTATAAAGGGAGACTGTAAACGCCTCACACAGACCTCAGACCAGCTCAGACGGCTTTCCAGAGACTCTGTAGCTGCAGGTGAAATGAAGGTGATGATGTGACCTGAGAGGAAAACAATGGTTTGTTTGCCAGTGTCACTGATTGTGTTGTTATTTGTCAGTCGTTCTGTAAATGTCACTCAGAGGCGACTTTATAAACTTGAATTTAAATTATTGGTGAGCGATGAATTTGTTTGGTTTTTTTTTTGGCTCCATCAGCCAATAGAAATGTGTTTGGGAGTGAAAGTGTTGCTACATGACAGGACAGCAGCTCTGCCTTTAGCTGCAGTTTAACCATCTGAAACAAATCTTGTTTTACTGACTTACAGCTCAAAACATGTTGAAAACTGGGCTGAATTTAAAACATAACAATCATATAATTATTGATCCAGTTCAAGTTCAGCCTTTTCATCTTTTGACCTGGAAATGACCAAAACAATTCTCACTGGACATTTTCCTGATGACTTCCTGTGTAACATGTGACTCCTTCTTACCTGCCGTTAGCGCTCTGTTTGTATCACAGGTGTCAGCGTCACCTGCTGCACAGGTTCGCCTGAAACCTCTGTAAACCACTGCAAGTCTAAATCTTCTGAATCTGAGATAAACCTGATGTGTTTTTACCAAACAATCAAGACCAAAAACGAAGAGTAATCAGGTGTTTTTGAAACCTGGGCCCTGTTTTTACACATTTTGTTGCAAGAAGTTCTGGAATTAGCTCAGTGGATCATCAGGTACGACCAGTAAAAGCGCTTGTTTTGCCGCTGACGGCTCAGGTTGTCACTGTGTTTAATAGACGGACCTTTTTGTTAAACAACCGTTACAACGTCTGTTCAAAGCCACCAGACTCCATTAACAAAAACAGTAATTTTACCACACGGGAGTTTCTGTTCTATCGCTCGGATCGGGTAGTAAAAATGTGAAAACAGGCTCAGGTTCCACTTTATCTGCATGTAAATATTCGTGACACCACGTGATGAACATCTGGTCCATTTATATTTGGCCACTGTATTTCCTGTTGACCTTTGACCTCTCAAACAGCTGAGAACGCCAGTGTTTAAAGCTGAAATCAACCCTATTTTTTCATTTGAATGTAAAACTCTACTTGTATACAACGTTTCTGTATCAAAAAGCTACAAAGATGCTACATTCTTCGAGTGCAATGGCAACATTTCTCCACAAGCTGCGCTGTTCGCATCTGTCCGGCAGACTCGCTCCTCCTGCGGCGACGTCAGAGTTTTCATCGCCGTTGTCGTGATTTCAGGAGGAGGAATTAGATTCAGTCTTTAAAAAAATTAAATAGCCCTTTAATCTCCTCTGCAGGCCGAGCCGAAGCTCGTCTGAACGACGGGAAAGAAAATCTGAGATGTCCCGTTGTCTCTCGTGGAAAGTAAAAAAAAAAACAACAAAAAAACAACATCCTTTGGCTACCTGTTCGTCATATGTTCGAATCCTCGCCGCCGCCTCCTCAGAGCCTCCTGATTGGTGGCTTTTTTACGTCCAGCGGTGGAGCAGCGACGACGTGAGCAGAGAGGCCGAGAAGAGAGAGAGCGACAGGGAGATGGCCGCCGCCCCCCCGCAGTCCTTCGCATCTTCCTGTTGGAGAATTCCAACACTTTTAGTAAACGTGTTTCTTTATTGATTATTAATGTGCAGCAGATCTTTAATTAAAGTGTTAATTCATGATTGATCAGATTTAACGTGTCCGTGCAGGATATTGTTGCAGCAGCCCTTCTTCAGTCCGTCACTAATTAATTCATTAATTATGAATTAGTTGCACCATTAAAACTTAAACATCTCAGCTAACAAAGACTGAAGTCAGTAAATGTGTCAACAGGATGTTTAGCATCATGATGCTAAAGAGACCTTCGTTCATGTCGGTAAACTAGCTCCCTAACAGTTACACCTGTTACTGACGGTGGAGGAAAGTAACTAAAGTACATTTACTTAGAGCTGAAGTTACTTTTTAAAATCAGATTTTATAAACGAACCGTGATGAGTTTCTGATTCGTTGTTACAGAATAAACTAGTAAAAGTTTGACTTTAAAATACTGTTCATGTAATAATATGAGAGTAATAAAGTATAGACAGTATCCAATCTCATAATGAGTACTTTTACTTTGCATACTTTAAGTACATTTTGTTGCAGATACTTCTGTAGCACTGCGTTGAGTGGAATCCTGCTGGTTACCGTGTGGAGATATTGCTGCTGTGCAGGAATCGGTTTTAATTCATTGATGAATCCCACAGAAATCTGCTCTGGGATCAGTTTGAACAGGTGTAACTGCCTGCTGGTATCACAGCCTCAGCACTCACCTTTGGGTGGTAGGCGTGGCAGGACTCCGGACGCCGCCGCACCTTCTGGGATTTCATCCTGTTGCACTTCACTGTGGCGTTATGTTCACTGTCGTTAAGGAAAACACACCACTTAGCTTAGCATCGTCTGGTTCTGATACTAAAATGAGCCTTTTTCATGACCTGACTTTGAGGAATTTAAGCAGCTTCTGCTCAAAAACTCATCAAAAGTTAGAACTCAGCAAGAGCAGAAAATGACAGTTTCCATCAGGAACTATTTGATCAAGTCCAGACGACATCTGAGCAGACGTGACAGAAAGTTTTGAGGTTTGACTCCTGATGATAAGAGACAGAAGCATCAGAAACTCTCAGCTGCAGCCGCTCGAGATGAAGCAGCGTCTGCACTGCAGCTACTGTGGCCAGCAGGGGGCGCCGCTGCTGCTCTCATGAAGGATATATTTGATCTCTTTGGGCTCCAGCAGGATGGGTCCATACTGACGAGAACAGTCACAGTCGGCCTGAGTCACAACCAGAACCAGGTTACTGTCGGGAATCTGCTGCACCACAAACATCCTGAAACACAACGCAAACAAGTTCCAGCTTATCAATCAATCAATCAATCAATCAGTATACAACCACTCCCTCAGTACTAACCGTGTTACCTCTGACATATCATCATTAACAACGAAGGAGCCAATTTACAGGTAATTAACAATCAATCAGCTCGTCGTTTAATCATCTCTGGTTTTTAACTTTGGGAGAAATTCCACCCAAAAACTGAATCTCTTGTTAATGTTGTCGAGCTCAGTTTTAATGTGTAAGTCTCACCTTCACGTCAACTTTTTAATTAAAGAACAGATTTTCACTTTTTTACAAGTACTCAGATCTTGTACTAGTACATGAAGTTGTACTACAGAGTAGAAATACTCGAGTAAAAGTCCTGCATTCAGAATTTTACTTCAGTAAAAACACAAAAGTATTAGCATCAAATATACTGAAGGAAAAGTACTGATAGTGCCAAATTTCACAATAACATATATTAAATGACTGTATTATAACGAATGATGCTTGAATATGTTCTTCAGTTTCGTGGTGCAGCTGGTAAAGGTGGAGGTTTTTAGTAGTATCTGCTGGGAAGCTTGTGTATTTTTAAAGGTTACTGGTTAGATTTCAGATAAAACAGAACATTAGTTTAGAAATATAATTCACTGTGACTGAAAAACTAGTTATTAAAATAAGCATGTTATTGCACCACTAATAATACTCCTGTAATATGTGAATGATACACAGAACACTCTGAATAATACTCTTACATTAGTACATTTTGCTGGCAATACTACAATAAAAACTTGAATGCATTACTTTTACTTGTAGTGGAGTATTTATAATGTGGTATTTGTACTTAAGTAAGACTTCCTCCACCACTGGGTGGTGTGTGTGTGTGTGTGTGTGTGTGTCGTACTTCTGGCAGCGTCCACACTTGATGAGGCTGTTTGCTTCTCTGACAGACGAGTCGTACATGAAGCCGGGATACGCCGTGTCGCAGGGCTGCAGAGCCTCCACCTTCTTCTGCTTATGACCTGACACGCACACGCAGAGACAGACAGACAGACACACAGACACACACACACACATTATTACACTCCTAATTTTCCAAACTCACACTGATCCAGTGAATAAAGACGACCATCAAGATGTCCTCAGTGTGGACAGATCTTTCTGTCTCTGTGAGGACATTTCCTCTTTACACACACACACACACACACACACACACACACACACACACACACACTGTACTCACTTGTATGATAACCAGCCTTGGCTGAATGGATGAAGATGGATGATGATGAAGACACAGAGAGCACCCAGATGATGGGGACGATGATGATGAGGATGGAGATGATGATGAAGATGTGGCCGCCGTTTTGAAACAGAAAATGAGATACATGAGTGATGAAGAAGACGGGAAGACCACCTGTGTGTCAGCACCGTCAGACCTGACTCTGTGTTTTTTATTTCACTGATTCTGTTTATTGATCTTCATCCTGATCTGCTGCTGTTTCATTGGATGTTTCAGTGTCTCGGCCTGTTTGCCACCTGTCAGGTGTGTTCAGGCTCCGGAGGACTGAACCCTCAGTCACATGTCTGATGAAATGCATCACTGCTGAGATGATTCATCACATAATAACAACACAATAAACAAAAAGCAAGACGACTGATGAAGAATAAAATCCCTGAGTGTTTACTCTCCAGTCAACGATGCATTCAAAGACACCTGGGAGTTTACAGCACTCAGGCACAGAGCTAAATGCTAACATGTTAACAGTGACATGCTTACATGCTGATGTGTAGCAGGTATAATAAACACCATGTCCACAAGCTCTGTTTAGCATGCTAGCATGCTAACATTTGCTAATAAGCAATGAAAGCAGTCCAGCAGAGGCTGCTGGGAACGTCATTAGTTTTAGATTTGACCATAAATTAAAGCGTTGGACAATGAAAAGTCAGAGGATCATTATTACAATTCAGCCTGAGGTGAACATGAACGTCTGGATGAATAAAATATTTAATAAAAACACATTTCATAATGACTCAGTGACCGACAGGCTCGTTTGACCTTCGCGTCGTTCTGCGGTGACTTCAGTCTGATGAGCATCAGAATTTCTTACCGTCCACAAAATAATCAGAGTGCCAGAGACCGCAGAGATTAAAGTCCAGCAGGAACCTGAGGAGACACAAACACCTCGTTAAAGACAAAAAGCACATTTAACAAACGACCCAAAGTCCACAGAAGCACTGAGCTGGACTTCATGACCCCAGTTACACCTGGATTTAAAATGTGATGTGCATCAACAAACACATGTTAATGTGACGTTTAAATGCAATCTGTACAACATGCTGGGATCCACACACAACATAACTGACACAGATTTTATATTATTAGTTGCTGTTCAAATTTAAAGAGCGAGCAGTCAAGAATGCTGAAAGGGAGACAGATTATACAACCCTGATCCCAAAGAAGTCTGTAAAACATCAATAAAACCAGAATCAGTCATTTCTAATCAAACTGTGTTTCCTGACAGCAGTTTCCTGAAGTGTTCCTGAGTCCAGGTATTAATCTCTTTATCCAATCATGTGTTCACAAAGTGTTGAACCTCGCTCCATCCTCGCTGTGAACCACTGAGCCTTTCAATCATGATACTATCACCTGTTACGAATCAACCTGTTTACCTGTGGAATGATCCAAACAGGTGTTTTTGGAGTGTTCCACATCTTTCCCAGACTTTAGTTGCTCCTGTTTCAACTTGTTTGAAACGTGTTGCTGCATCAGATTCAGAATAAACAGATATTTACAAAAATCAATGAAGCTGATGAGCTCAAACATTAAATTTCTTGACTTTGTGCTGTTTCCAGGTGAGTTTATGTCAGAAATGATCAGCAGGTGATCACATCCTGTTTGTTTTCCACAGCGTTCAGACCTTTTGGATTCAGGTTTGTATAAAACTGTTCACGTGCTGCAGCTCAAACGTCTCAGCAGCTCTGTGCTGTGAACAGTCAGCCAAGAACTGATCTCTAATCTGTTTCATTTCTTTAAACCAGGTGGTGAATTTCATTTCACTTTCAGACTCTTTGTTTGATTTATGCTTATTAAAAAACGTTGAATTCAGCACTTTGGCTCATTAATATCAAATATATTCACAGAATATATTTCACATCCATTTAAGGTTTGAAACAGGCAAAGATCCAGAAGTCTCACTGCTCTGAAACACGACCTGCAGCTTCCTGCACACGTTCAGTTCACTGACACTGACTGAATCTGAATAACGACCACGTGAGCGTCACAAACAGATCGACTCCAGAACTGAACGAGCACTGGTCAATTTCACTCGTATTTATACCTCATCTCACCTTAAAAAAAGCTGCTTTTTCTTTGCATCTCACCTTCAGCTGTGCTCACTGGTGTTTAAAAAGTTGTTAAATTTCCATCTTAAAATGAAATGCATGAGAACAGCAGCCGACACTTACATGAGCGCGTTGGAGAAGAACCATCTCATCAACGCTGCGATGCTGTAAAACGGCTGCAGGAGAAAAACGAAGAAGTTAATGCGAGAAACACCGAAGCAGAACGAGTTCAAACACAGTTAGACAAACTGAGCTTCTCTGGTTCTTAACAATGTTCAGATGGAAGAACTATTCAGATCCTTCACTGCAGTAAAAGTACTAATACCGCTCTATGAGAATACTTCACTACAAGTAAAAGGCCTGCATTCATAATTTGACTAAAGTTTCAAGTATCATCAGTTAAATGTACTTCAAGTACTTCGAGTCAAAGTGTTGGTGTATCAGTAAAATGTTGCTGTCAGTGTTTCTCTATCATATCTGATGTTTGTGGATTAATATTCCTGCTGCATTAATGCTGCATTTTACTGATGTAGATGTTTCAGCTTGAGCTCATTTGAACTACTTTATATCCTGTTGGCTGGTTTAATCTACAGCGACGCATCATATTCTATAAGATCATCATATGTTTGTCCTGTGAGAACCTCGTATCTCAGAAAAACAGCCTGTTTTCAGCTCTGTGACGATGCATTTTCAGCTGATCCAAGAGGCTTTTTAAACAGTTTATTTAGCTGAAGAAGGAGAATTTTCTCAAGACATGAAGGAAAACTTCATCCTTCTGTTCATCGCAAACATTCAACATCAACACATCTGGAGATACAAGCTTTTCACTCGACAAGCAGGCAAAACTGTAATCTGAAAAGTAACTAAAGCTGTCAGATAAATGTAGTGGAGTAAAAAGTGCAGTATTTCCCTCTGAGATGTGGTGGGCTAGAAGTATAAAGAGGCATAATGAAGTACAGTTCAGCTGCGTCTCCTCTTCAGGCCACTAACAGGAACTAAAGGCAGAGCAGTAACTGACAGCAGTACTCACACTGAGCAGAGGGCGGGCGCTGCTGGCGTGATGGTGGCTGTTCTTACACATCGCCTGGTAGTCAAACAGCGACACTCTGCACACAAACATTCAGAGACTTCAGTAACATCAGCTGACAGAAAAAGCAACAGAATCATCAGAGTAACTTCCTGATGGTTGTACTGAACGCGTTTCAAAACACCTTCCCGACATCTTAATTAAAAATGTAAAGAACTTTTATGTTTGTTGGTCGTACTTTTTGTACATTCCCATCTTGATCAGCGACGCCATGACGGACCCGTCCACCTCGCCGAAGAAACGACCCACCTGGAAAAGACCACATGGATGAAGTGTGACTGTTCTTCCAGTTCAGCAACATAAACAGACAGACCGCTGGACAGACAGACAGACGGACGGACGGACAGACAGACGGCTGGCTGGACGGACGGACAGACAGACAGGCAGGCAGGCAGACAGACAGACAGTGAGTCAGACAGACAGGCAGGCAGACAGACAGACGGACAGACAGACAGACAGGCAGGCAGGCAGGCAGGCAGGCAGGCAGGCAGACAGACAGACAGACAGGCAGGCAGGCAGGCAGGCAGGCAGACAGACAGACAGACAGGCAGACGGACAGACAGACAGACAGGCAGACAGACGTCATAAACAACACTGGTTAGAACAAATAATCTGCGTTGTGTTGTTGTTAATTTAAACACAGTGTTGTTTCATCTCTGCTGCTCCAGTCGGTCAATCAAAACAAAAACAAAGATGTAGTTTGATGATGTCGTGAAGCAGCGTGGGATCATGGGAGTTGTAGTCTTCACTGATATAATAATCTCGTCAACATGTGCAATAATTCAATGGTGCAATACTCTGTTTATTATTCATACTGCAATATTCTACTACTACTACTACAATTATTACTACTATATATATTATGACATTATTACTATTGTTATTGTTATAGTAATGATTAGCATTTCATATTGTTTATTATTTATGGTTGATCTTTATTGTAACATATTTTTACATATTTCACCTGACCCAGTTTCCCCTCTGAGACGAACAAAGTTTTCTGATTCTGACTGAACAAACTGCTGATGAAGCTCTTATGCGACTCAGGCAGAAATCATGTTCGTATTTTCATTCACGTTATTCATGTTTAATCACCGTTGTCAACGAATCATGCGATGTTTCCCGTATCGCCACCAATGGGAAGTGAACCGTTACGTTGAATAAAAATATTTCTCTGGGTCTGAACATTGTTGGAAACTTTCCTACCAACAGCAAAGACTAAAAACCAAACAGATGGATGCAGAGAAAAAACAAGGAGGAAACACCGGGAGGTTCCAGCAGGCGTGAAGCAGATGGTGTGAAGTGTTAAACAGTGATTTAAAGTCGTTTCCGTGTTGCAGCGTGTCAGCAGCAGAGTCTCTGAATTATTCAGAGCGTTTTTGTCTCAGCGGCTCAGTTCACGTTTACAAGCTGCCCCCCGCCCACTCCTCATCTCCGTCTGGACGGGATTCAGCCAGCAGCCTCAGAGGACTCGCAGGTTGCTGAGCGTTAGCAGTCAGATGCTGCTCACGCTGAAACTTGAGCCCCGTTTACCTGACAGCAGCAGTAAACCTGCTGGAGCAAACAAAAAACTACAAACGGCAGCGAAACACAGGTTCTGCTTTCAGTCTGTAGGAAGCTTACAATGTCAGCAAGGTACCATGTTAGCATGGTAGATATCTGAATGTTGCACAAATGCTAAGCATTAGCATCTTGCTATGCTAACATGATAATATACTAAATATTATATTCTCAACTTTATTAGTCGAGCCTCGAGGCCGAGCTCAGACTGATGAAATTTTAACTCGGGCTTTAACATGCATGCTATCATGCTAACTGCACGAACCTTTGCTATAATGTCTGTGTGTAGATGATCTATGTAAATTTCTATTTTAAAGCATATGTTAAATTATTTTGATGGTGTACATGTTTGTTAAAATCTGGCGATCCAGTTACAAGCAGCGGGTTGGTGGTTTCATGTTAGATTTAAACTGGGGTGCCGTTAATTTCACACATAGTCGATTTAAAATGTGTTAACAACTAAGAAAAGTTGAGAAGCCTAGAGCGGATCCTGACAACACAGGCTAGCATGCTGTAAGCATGTTAGCATGCAATGCTAGCATCCAGCCAAGAGCACAGCTGAGCTGAAGTACAGTTGAGTCTGAGATGTCCTGAATGGCCATCGTACAGAGGACACAACCTTTTATATACTCACTAGTAACAGCAATATCAACAGTAACACTCTTATTAAAGACTGTAAGAAGGCTGAAGTTGTCTTTCCTCTTTTTGTCCCTCCGGTCATTTAGTTTCCTGCTGTGACTGACATTAATTTCAGGACCTTATTGGACATAAGAGGTGGTGTTTATCAGTCTGAGCCCTGAGGATGAACAGTGGAGTCCTGCAGCAGCGTCTCAGACGGGATCATTGATCAAACAGACATTTCCTCTGCATGCAGCCAACGCCACCAATAACCAGCCCCGCGTTCTGCACCGTCACCCTGCTCACCACACTTCCTCACTCTGACCTATTTCTTTTAGTCAGCACTGACTTAATTTCTCCACTGATTAAATATTTACGGTGCCCTGCAACGCACTACGATCTGCACCTTCACACCACAGCAGCTTTTACACTGGGGAGGTTTCTGGGTGTTTCCACAAACTTCCTGTAAAGTCCAGAGCTCAGCAAAACAGCGAGGAGGCACTTTATCATAATATCTGCTTAGTAAGGCCACTGGGAACGCAGGAGACATGCAAATAATGAAAAATGAGCTCCTACAGTAAATGATTCTTGCTTTAAGGTTGCTTTATACCCGAGCATTTTGCTGCTGTCTGTAGAGGCTCGATTTCATGACAAATCTCACCACTAACATTTGCTGGTGTTAAAAGTTACAGTCATTTACAAAGAAAAGGAAATTAAATAAAGACTTTCAGGTGATTAAGCGCTCCCCTCTGGCGGCCATATTGGATTTGGCTAGTTGGTTCCTCAATGTTATTGCTCAGATATGATAAATTTCCAGGAACTAATCATTTGCTAATCGCCTTAAGAACTGGTCTTTGTTGCAACTTTGCATTTGCTTTTGCTTAAAGTTTAACTGAGTTGCCAGTTTATTAGGTACACCAAGCTGAAACTAATGCAGCCCTGGAATAACTCCTCACGTCATGAAGGTGTTAAAGTTCTGTTGTTCTTCACACTGTTTTAGAGACGTGTTGATTGAACATAACGGTCACTTTGGAACCTGTAGTTTGTGTTTCTGTTAGTCGTCCCTCAGTGATTTAAAGGACCAGTGTGAAGGATTTAGTGCCATCTAGTGGTGAAGTTGGAAACTTCATCCCTCCCTCTCCGTGTAGGAGAATCCACGGTGGCTGTGAAACTGGTGTGAAATGCAAAAGTCTCTCTCTAGAGTCAGCGTTTGGTTTGTCCACTTTGGATTACTGTAAAAACATGGCAGACTGTGAAAGAGGACCTGCTCAATCTGAGGTAACTACAACACAATTCTTATTTTCAGGTGATTCTACATTCATGAAAACATACAAACAACAAAG
Organism: Chelmon rostratus; assembly: GCF_017976325.1. Lineage (NCBI taxonomy): Eukaryota > Metazoa > Chordata > Actinopteri > Chaetodontiformes > Chaetodontidae > Chelmon > Chelmon rostratus. The sequence goes on from NC_055663.1 coordinate 25,391,765, forward strand.
CGAAACATCAGATTCATTCTCTATTATCAGAGTTTCCCTGCTCACCATCTGTCACACTGTGTGGTTTTGCATTATATTTAAGAGATGAGCTGTTTGGTGTTTCTTGCAGAGTAGAGTTACATCTTCAGATCAAAGACATTCAGATATTAAAGATAAAATCATTTCAGAACAAGAAGAAAACACCTGACATATTATCACCTTATAAAGTTCTAAGTTGTGAACTTTGGCGTTCAGCAGACACGAGCAACGTCATCCTACAGGGCTTGTGTTTGTCCTCCTGATGAAATCCAATATTCAGCCTTCTTTTAGCTCTGATTTCAGTCTCTAACGACTCCTGAGAAAAATATCTGCGTCTTTAGCTAATCTGCGTCTGACTGCTGCTTGAAGCCGAGCAGGCCGAGCTCGGTGGGTTCCTCAGAGCCTCACTGGTTTCACCGCCAGCTAACACATTTACAGAAATGTTGATTAATGTGTGTTGTTATAAATGACCTAAACTGACTCTCGTCTAGTTCAGAGTAGAAACTAAAGCTAAAGACAAGACGTCATATAGACTCTCACTAGCATCAAACGTCTACCTGATCAGCCTGTTGGACACAACCTGCTTCAGCTCTGTCTGGTCACACTCACACATTATTATATAACAGATAATTCTACAGTGCTCCTCTGTCACCAGCCCTGCATTAGCAAGAGACCGTGGACTTCACATATACATTCATCCAGCTGCACTCAGGCTGAGGTCCATTTGACCCTGACAGCCTCACAGATGTCACGGGATGACAGCTAAAGCTCATCTGGCCTGAGCACAGCCGGCTGCTGCTGCACAGCTGGCAGCCTTACGGACGCTGAGAGCATCCTGCAACACAAACACCACAGGTAACGAGTCCTGAACCAAACAACAGCAGCTGAAGCTGCAGAGAGATTAAACAACTGACACAGAAGTAAACATGTCGGCCGAAGAGAGGATGTGGGGCATGGACAGGGTGTGGCTGCTCATCTGAATGTGTGTGTGTGTGTGTGTGTGTGTGTGTGTTTATGGCTGCATGGTGGGCTCTGGATTAATCCTCTGTAATATGGCTCTTAACAGGCTGAGTTAATCCGGAGCTAACGAGCAGCTGTCAGATGGACAGCAGGCTCACAGTCTGCACACATGAAAACACTTCAAAGTCCTTCAACACATATCTGCAATGTAAGGAAATGAAATCACACGAAAAGGAAACCAAATATTCTTGCATTCATGTGAAATAAGTAGAAACTTTGAGACACTAAGTCAGTGAATAATGTCCAGAGAGAAACATGCTGTCTCCACTTTGTCCAGAGGACTGATGGAGAGCTTCATCACATGGTGCAACAACAATCACCTGAAGATCAACATCAGCACAACCAATCAGCTGCTTCAAATACGGCCGCTGCTGCAGAGAGGCTACAGACTGTAAAACGTGGAGGCTTCACACACATGTTGAACCTGCAGCTCAGAAAATCTTTACAAGCAGCTCAGTTTCAAGATCAGAGTCACAAATTCAGCATCTGACCAAATGTGAAATATGGTCACAACCTGCCTTCTGCTCCTCAGTTATGCTGCTCATTAATGGACCGAAAAGAGTTTCTGCACAACATTATGACGTCACAGTGAAGCTGACCTTTGACCTTCTGGATATAAAATGTCATCACGTCAACATTTTATCCTCTGAGACATTTGTGTGAACTTTTGTTGTAATTAGCATCTGAATTCTGGTCCCAGTGACCACTGACCACCAAAATCTAATCAGTTCTTCCTCGAGTCCACATGAACGTTGGAAGAATTCCCTCGAGGTGTTTTTGAGATATCGGGTTGAGGATGAAACGGATGTAATGTAATGCCTCTGGCTGCAGCTGTTTCCGGCGTGGAGGCATAAAAACACATCGATGATGAAAACAGTCGATAGCTGCAGCTATAACTGGCTTAACCAAAGTATTTTTAGCTTTATCGTAACAATGAATCAATGATTTCTTAATTATATACCATGAAAATGGTCCATGGCTACATCACTGACAGTAACACCATACATAAATAAGAGCAGCTGACATTCGAAGAAACACAAATCATTGCTGAAATCCACAGACTGCACTCAGTTGCTGAACGAGGGGGGAACGAGAGCAATAACATGCATCGACTCGACGTTTATTCACCTTCACTTCGAGACTGGCACATCATGGCTACCGTACCGCCAGTACTTGATCGTCTCTCTGCTGCTTTGGCCGTTAGCAAATGAGAAATGGTGCAAAGCAGCCGACAAGTGTTGCACTCAAGACTTATAATCAAATCCTTCATGTCATTCAAAGGAGATCAAACTAAAGGATGTATTCAGTCATCAATGAACAACCGACATTTTCAAATGCTGCTTGGAACTCAAAACAGTCTCATCGTAAAGTCAAACTAACTCTTTGAAGACTTTGAACTACCGGAGGGACCGGGCAGCTCGCGGCGGCCTGGCTAAGCTTCACCCACGTCAGATGATCACAGATTAAGACCAAAAAACTGTCCCCTCAAATCCTGTGAGCCATCCAGATGTTGTTTATGAGCACATCTAAAAAGTCACCTCCAGACTCTCGCTGCACGTCCACGACACGAAGCTCATCCCAACCGCTAAAGATTTAACTTCCTGACCCCAAGCAGGTCGAACCAAGCAGGCCAGACAAGACTTAAAGCGTCTGATCAGCAGACTTTCTCATGTTTTCAAATCTTTTCCCCTTCAGACAGATCAGAGCCAGCTCAGGTCAAGGATCTTACCTCGCTCCTCTCTTTGGACAGCAGGATGAAGCCGTTGTTGTCGACCAGGAAACAGTTCAGATCCTGAACAGGAAGCAGGAAGAAGAAGTGTGTGTTTAGGGTTTTTCAACACGGAGGACTGCTGTGTGGCGATGAGCAGACAGAGCAGGCGGGATACTTACAACACTCTCACAGCTGAGAGGACACACGCCTTCGATGTTTGAACACTGCGGGAGACAGAGAAGAGGCAGGGTCAAAGGTCATCAGAAGGAGCTGCTGCACTGTCCAGAGTTTGACAGATAAACCATGAGCTGTCATGTTCACATTTAACAAGTGTTAAAAGGCAGCGAAAAACAGGTTCAACTCTGCTTTCAGTCTGTAGGAAGCTTACAATGTCAGCAAGGTACAATGTTAGCACGGTAGATATCTAAATGTTGCACAAATGCTAAACATTAGCATCTTGCTATGCTAACATGATAATATACTAAATATTATATTCTTAACTTTATCAGTCGAGCCTACGTAAAGAGAACCTGTCCGAAGCTTAAAGGATAACTTTTGGTTTTTACAACCTGGACCTTATTTGTAGCATTAAATACGACCATTTACTCACCCAGACAGCTTTGGTGGCTATTCCCCTCTGAGTCGGCGGTGGCATGTTATCAACATCCGGCGTCTCTAAACAACTACCTCTGACGTGGATGATGTCATTACCGAACGCCGGACGCTGCGAGCAGCCAGCCACAACACGGCTGACTCTGAATAACCAACCATAGCTGTGCCAAACTACAGCTAAACTAGCCGACCACCAGCTCAGAGGGGAATAGCACCAGCATATCATAACAAAATATTGGAATATGAACGAGTTTCGCCTCAGATTATGCGTTATATAGAGGCTGCGCATGGATGCCCCGAGTACTTGCATTATACGGATATATGCGCCGCTCCACTTCTTCAAAACGACTCCAAATGCCACCAAAGTTGTCTGGGTGAGTAAATGGTCGTATTTAATGCTGCAAATAAGGTCCAGGTTGTAAAAAACAAAAGTTATCCTTTAAGTAACCTGATGTTAATAAAACACAAAAGATTTAAATCAATGATCAATAATCAGGGTTTACTTACGTCTGTGTCGCTGGGCTGGAAGCAGCAGGGTGGAGAAAAAACACAGTGAATATGAATCAAACAAATATTTCAACATCATAACAATGTTTTCAAAATGACTTCCTGTTTGGTGCAGTTAACTTTTCACTGTCAACAAAAACAGCAAAAATCAAACCCAATGTTTGAAAGGAGGATTCTGTTTTGTGCTGTTGGTCAAAATCGAGTCTTTCACCATTTTCAGTTTGGTTCTATTTTACAGTCAAGACACAAAACTGGGTTTAAAGATTTAACTCAAACAGCCACAGAGACGCTGAGCTTCTATAAAATGTGTTTGTTTTTCATGGTAGATCTGTAATAAATGATGGCCAACAGCTTTGGTTTCTTCGGGCAGGGAAACAGATGCAACAGGCCACAGAGACAGACGATAAATACACTGAAGTCCTGTTTCAGGATGAACCTCCAGCGAACAGATAAAATCCTCCAAAACACAAAGCCTTACATAAAGCCCGGACACCGTCAGTCAGATGAGCAGCTGATGTCGGCGGTGGACACGTTACAGCAGCTCGTCACAGCTGTCAGATGAGATCTCATTAATAACGTTATCTGCACCATCAACCTCTGCAGGACATCTGCACACGTTGAGCTGCTGCTCTGCTTCACTGAGCTGCAGGAGACGCTCGCAAGGTCAAAGACCTGCAGAGAGCGACCGAACGCTGGCCGCCGTCTGTCATATCAGGGGACACGTTTTATAACAGGATTAAAAGTCTGCAGCCAAACTCGGATCCCGGAGGCTGCAATACTCGCTGCACGCCACGAAACAAAACTGCTGGTGGATACAAATGGAGAGTCTTCTGTTATCGGATCCCGACCACCAGCAGCGTGTAAGTCAAGTTTATCTCAAGGAGGACGTCAAAGCTCAAGTTGGTGCCTGAATCTAAAGTGTTTATGGTCATTTTATGACATTTCAGACTCAGCTTAACTTCCATCAGTCTGAGGAGAATCAATCAGGCGAACGAGCAGTAAATCTACTCTGAGCTTTCATGTTAAAGTTCAGTTCTGATGACCTGAATATTTGTGTTCTTGACCTGCAGCAAACCATCCTGACAGCGCTGATCTGTGACGGAAGGAAGAGCCTCAGAGTCCAAAACGGAGGACAAACAAGAGGTCCACAGTTCATCCTCAGACAGGACCAAGCCAGTTAGCCTGGTGGGCTATTGTGACTGGCCTACGCTAGCATGTTAGCAGTTAGCATGTCAGCACCACAGTAGCTCTCCTGCTGCATGCTGCATCCGTAGTCAACATAACTGATGCAGATTTTTGTTTTTAGCAATCATAAAATACAGGATTGTTAAAATGTAAAGAGCAAACAGGCAAGAAGGCTGAAAGAGAAACAGGCCACTAATTACTGATTAGAAAACCCAGATTCCAAACAAGTCTGGACTCTGTAAAACATAATCCAGAATCAATCATTTTCAATCAAACTGCTCCCTGAGAAGTTTCCTGAACTGTTCCTGAGTCCAGGTATTAGTCTCCTTTATCAATCATGTGTTGAACCTCGCTCCATCCTCGCTGTGAACCACTGAGCCTTTCCAAGCTAACATTTAGCATGTACATGTAACATGTTTGAGCATGTTAGCATTACTTAAGGTGCCATGGTATTTTGTTGAGCATTAGATGCCTTTAAATATATAAATTTAATTCTCAGTTTCTCAGATATAAAATAATGAAAAGTCTTCTTTGCGTGAGAATAACTGAAGCACGTAAGAAACGTTCGTCTTTACTTTGGTCTCTGAAGGGTCTCGTCCAGTTGCTTTACATCTTAATGGAACCTTATTCTGTGCACATTCCACTTTCATCTTAATATGAAAAGTCCAGGAGACTTAATGAACACAATTAATGGGCTCTGGTCCCTACTGAAGGAAATGGTAAATTGAAAAAATGACCTCTGAATCCAGAGGATTATTATTGGACGGTCAGAGCGAAATTCATTTGTTCGTCCTTGGAAACTTGGTGCAGCTTTAAACTTGGTGACACACTTCATATTTTCATGCTCGGTCGCTAACGAGTTAGCTCCTGTCCGACTGCAGATCATGCTGAAACTCTGCGTGGAGCAGTTAATACACAACACACACACAACAGGAAGCAACACAGCTAATGTGATAATGTGCTTCCTTCATTTTGGCCTCTCCGGCTCTCTGTAGCCTAAAGCTCAGCTCACAGTCAGGCCTTTCAAACCAAAACCTGCAACAGCTAATAGTTTAACGAGGCACTGAGCAGCGTGAAGAGCAGCAGCTAACGAGGACGCTCGTAACTCTGGGAATTAAGAGATATAATTAAATTGTCCTCCAGATCCTAACTCAATGTCACTGCTGAATTTGTGCTATTAGTGGTTTACAGTTGGTCAAGGACTCGACTTTGCACGTTAAAGTTAACTAAAGTTAAACTGTATACGAAAGCGCCACATAAATTGATCTCGCCCGCCCAATCACCCGCTCTCAAGCAAATCCATCAATCTCTGCAACAACACTGAAATGAAGCCGATTCAGTCCAACATTACGCTGCTCTGTAAAACTCTGGTGTGACCGAGCACTTAAACGCAACAACCTCAAAGTTTATGTCCCCAGCTGATTTTCACAGCAGGTAAACCGTGGAGTCTTTGACCTACAGGTGGCAGCAGAGCGCACCAAGAGATGCGCTGAATGTAAACAGAAACGTTGTTTACAAGAAAACGCAGTTAAAACCTTTTATTTTCTGTTTTCCACATCAATTCCTCTGGATTCTGAGTTTAATCCCGTGGTGGATGAACAAAATTTCAACAAATTCAATAAGAAAATACTCAAAATTGATCTGAAACAAATCTTCGACAGTCGGGTCAGTGTGTCAGATGGAGGCCACTCCCACGTTTCCTCGTTCCTCCTCGTTTACAACACTTCTCCAGAAACTACCGACAGAATATCTGAGTCTGCACATAAAAGTCCTCAACCAACTCACGTCTGTACCTGTGGTATAACATGTTTATGTCACAGTGGTCGGGTTGACGGTAAAGAGTTTGTTATCAGTCAGTTACAGTGAAGGTTAGTATCAGAGAAGGTTAGTGTCAGAGAGATAAACACAAGTCAATGAAAAGTCCCCATAAACGACATCAGGCAACATGTGTGAGAGTGAGTCCGGTCACCTGCTTGGCGATGGCCCAGAACTTCTTTTCCAGCCAATCCAAGGAGAACTGCACCCCGATAGCTAAAAATAGAAAACACACAGACACACACACACACACATACACACATTAAAGACAGATGCAGGACAAGATGGAGTCTGCAGAGGCGAAGCTGCACAGTTTGCTGTGTTTGTGGAGGAAAGGAGGACAGGAAATCAATTCGACCCTGCGTTCACCTCTGCGGTGTCCTGACGCTAATGAAGGGATGTAAACACTGATGAGCCGGATGGTGTGCGTGCTCCCTGCAGACTTCGTAATGACGCCCTCAGTCCCTCAGTGATGCACCGAAGCAGCTTTATTACTCTGATGTCCACACGTACACGAGCATTTCTTAAAAACCCCTACCAAACATGTCCGCTGTTTTTTTCCCATGAAATCTACGATTTAAAAGAAACTTGACCCCTCCCCTGAGCGACAACTGTCCAATCAGAGCTCAGCAACTCTGTATCAATAAAGTGTCTTTTTCACCTTTTTAAAACCAAACATAAAAGAGCCTCGATGTAAAGAAACAGAATAAACAGAGCATTTATCTGCTTTAATACAAGCTGCTAATGTTAGTATGTCTGGGTGACTAACCTACCTGCAGCACTAACCTTAGTGCTTCTTCCAGAGTTAGCATATCATTAGCAATCTATATTATTATTATAATTAAAAAACTTCTGGACTGGCTGCTGCTTTAGCAGAGTTTAAGCTAACATTAACATCTGTCTTTCTCTTATTGGATTTGGGAAAGTGAAGAATATGGTTTGAAAATATGAACAATAAAGCTTAAATTGAGCCTTTGTTTTTCTACAGTTAGCATCTTTATTGACAAGCTTCCAGCTTACAACTCGGTCACAGTGTTAAATTTAAGTGCGCCGTATCAAGAACATTTTGTGTCAACGATGAATATTGGCAGATATATCGTTATTGGATTTTTAGCTCTCAAACAGCCTCAAACCTCCAAAGTCCCTTTACGATCAGGCTGCAATTTAGACTTTTCTTGCTAATGCTACCTGATTAGCACATTTTAGGTACATTAGAGAGAAAATGACACAGTCCGCCTGCTGAAACCCAAAGATCCAGTTTGATCCAGTGAGCGTCCACAGCTGCCCGTCAGGAGCCACCACAGCGTTACAGGACCAGGGAGGCTCGTTTCCACTCACAACAACATAATAACTACAACTGTTTTTGTCACTTTGATAATGAAAACTCTTCTTCACACAGACAGCTGGTCTGCAGCCACACACACACACACACACACACAGATGAGTGATTCGAGGCGACATGTCGAGCCTCTTGTGTACTGGTGTTATTGGAAAAGCAGAGCAGCTGTAAAACCTTTATTTCAGGTCATTTCTGGCTATTGAGCTTCTAGTTATTGAACTTTTCCTCCGACGATGCATCACAGGAAACAACGGCTGTCTGTTCAGAGCATGTAGGAATTTAGCTGTGACCAAGTCAACGAGATTAACTTCCTGATGTCATTGTAAGAGTCCTCTCATCCTTAAGTCTGAAATATTACATTTGCTTTATTGGCAAATTAAATGTTCTCTTTATTCTTCTAAGATCAGTCTGAACTGGAAGTTATTATTGATGGATGACAGCATGTTTGCAGAGGAGAGTCGATCAGCTTCTACATTGTGCAGCAGCATCATCAATAATCACATAGTTTATTATTGATTACTGTTCAATTCCACGCTCTGAAGACAGTCTGTCTCCTCGGGGATGTTTGTGTGTGTGAGCAGGGGAGTTTTGTGTTTCTCTGTGTCAAGGGTTCAGCACTTGCTTGATGCTGAGGGTAGTGAGAATCCCTGTTTGCAGGCTGAGGAGCTGAACCATGTTCTGAACTGGGTCCGCGTGCTCAGTGTGAAGCCGCAGGGTTGTAGCAGAGGGGAGAAATGTGACGCTGCATTTCACAGAGTTGTGACCTTTGTGTCCTTTAAACCTCTTAAAGCGTCACACGCCTCCACTCTTTAAAATAGCGTCCCTGCAGACTCAGTGGTCTGCGGCTTTGCCTCGCTGTTTGATTTGGCTTCTCTGTTTTTTTTTTCCTCTTTTCCTGTCAGCGGCGTCCTTATCGCCGCCCTTCAGCGCTGCAGCTGCACTGTTCCTGCTGCACACTGCAGTCTCAACAAGGACGAGTCCACGACGGGACAAAGCTGTTCAGCATCAATAACTCACAGATATTTAACAGTGACAGAGTCTTTCTGGATGGTTCGTGGGGAGAAAATGAGAGAATCTGCAGCAGCTGCATTATAACGTTTATCTTATTTAACTATCGACACAACTTCTCTCGTGCAACTGCAAACATGAGTGAAACGTGTGAGCACCTCAAACGTTCTGGTACGACTTTCCTCTCGCACTGTTTATACGTTTTGGGTGGTTTTTTAAATCATATTTCCTCTCTCTGCCTTCACAGGTCTGTTGCTGATTAACATGCTGTTTGATTCTTCATACTTCTCATTGTCTCGGTTGTTACCTGCAGTTGTTCTTTCTGGCTCCTGCCGCAATTTTGCTGCAACCAGCCAACTTCACCACAGTGATTAATGCTTTTAAATCCAGTTTTATCTCATCTGAAACACCACAGTGATGCAACACACACAGACTGAGCTTGACTTCCTCCTGGCTGATGCTGCTGCAGCTTGGACTCCGATGATACACACATCTGTTTTTCCCGATGATTAAGCAACACTCATCATTTCTGGTTTTTAGTGAGAAATACTCAGATCGGCTAAAATGCAGCAGATACGTTGGAACTTATTTTATGAATTTTATGTCTTAATGCATCCAAAACTTATTAAAGGTCCTGCTGTGAGAACATTCTGCTGGCCAGAGTCTATGAGTTCATTATTCGGGTGTTAAAATTGAACAAAAAGGAAAAACACAGGATGGGTTTAGCTATAAGACGAAGTGTTCATGTTGTCTTCAGAGCTGTACAACTTGAATACAGTTCAGTTTGGATGAAGTCTGAAGATTATCAGAAGAGTGTTTGGTGCCGTTAAAGGAAGAGTTGAACATTTTGTGAAATACGTTCATTTGCTTTCTTTCCAAAACTGAGATGAGAAGATGGATGTCAATCTGTGTGTGAAGTACAGAGCTCTGGTAAGGGTGTGGCTAGCCTAGCTTAGCATGAAGACTGGAAGCAGGGGGAAACCGCTAGCCTGGCTCTGCCCAAGTTCAATATTTCACCTATCAGCACCTCTGCAGCTCACTAATTAACAGATTTAAGTCGACCTGTAAAAGTGTAAAAACAACAACTTGTGAAAGCAAAACGTTTAATTTAAAGAACTTAAAGAACTGCATCCTTTAAAAAAAGCCCTCCACAGATTCATTACTGCACTCCTGCAACACTGTCGGATTCACGATGGACAGCTTTTTAAAAATATATTAAAATCGAGACAGCGGAATGAGAGACATTGAACCCACATTACCCACAATGCAACTCCACCACCAACAGCCCAGTGGGAGATTTGGGGTGATGCTAATAGCAGCTAATGTAGCCTGCAGCGTCGAGCCTGCAGCAGAGATGATGGCGAGCTCACGTCAAACTGATTCATTTCAGCTCCGACTTGAATTTGGCACAAAATATCTCACAAGTGTGATCAACACTCTAACAGGAGCTGAGATTCTGCTACAGAAATGTTGTTTGCTAATGAAAGCCAATAAAAAAGTCATCCAGCTGAACGATGTCTCCGTCTCTCAGTTAGTCAATTTAATCTAATTCACTTCTGGAGACTTCACTGGAATAAACACTGTGAAGACGATATTTCCAAAGTATCTAAAAAATAAACTCAATACAGTTCTCACCGACAGAGGAAATGTTTACATAACCGATAAATTTAAGGAGAAACATTTAGAAATCTCATGAAATCTCCAGATAAACAGTTAAAGTCAGAGCAGTCTGAAAAGTAAACGCTAATCAATTCTAATGATGGCTGCGGAGGATTAAATCATGCTGAGGGTTATTTAGGGATGTTTGTGCATCAGCACAGCAACACATTGTGCTTCTATTTATGCTGCAACTAGAATCTGGTTTCTACTTTCATCCAGTGTTTTTGGAGTCAGAAATAAAAAAAAAAAAATAAAGCTGGTGACATTTTACATTTGTGTTAATGTCTGTGAATCTTATGAAAAGACAAACCCACGTTGAATCAGTTGGGAGCCACAGAGCTCCACTACAGACACTCAACCATCAGTGAGCCTCGCTGTCGCTGCTCTGGTCACCATGAACACACACACTGTAGTTTATTCTGACTCAGTCCCACACACACACACTCACTACAGCACCAAATGTGGATTCATCCGCCGCTGACAGTAGTCCCAGAAGAGTGCACTGTTTCCTCCCGCTTCGCTGATTAAAAACTACAGTGAGCACGAGCCTTTTTGAAAATAAAACTCTGTATTTTAAAAAAACTGCACAGCAGGAAGAAAGTTCAGCTGCATCGACCTCTTGAACCTCTGACCAACATCACAGCTGACTTAGTTACTAGCTATTGAGTCATCGTCCACCACCTCAGAGTCGGAAAAATATTCACCCATTTTGTAAAAAATAACAGTCGCAAACTATAGCTATACTAGCCGACCGCCGCAGAGTTAGCCGTGTTGTGGCTGGCTGCTCGCAGCGCGTGGCGTTCGGAAATGACATCATCCACGTCAGAGGTAGTTGCCTATAGACGCTGGATGGTGATAACATGCCACCACAGGCTGAGAGGGGAATAGCACCAGCATATCATAACAAAATATTGGAATATGAACGAGTTTTGCCGCAGATTATGAGTTATATAGAGGCTGCGCATGGGTGCCCCGAGTACTCGCATTATATGGATATAAGCGCCTCTCCTCTGGGGGTAATTTCTTCAAAACGACTCCAAATGCCACCAAAGTTGCTTGGGTGAGTAAATGGTCGTATTTTATGCTACAAATAAGGTCCAGGTTGTAAAAAACGAAAGTTATCCTTTAAATCACCTTCCTTCGCCATTCTGATGCTCGGTTTGAACTGCAGCAGATGGTCTTAACCATGTCTACATGCCTAAATGCATTGAGTTGCTGCCATGTGATTGGCTGATTATTACTTAACTAGCAGTTGGACAGGTGTACCTGAAGTGATCTGTATGTGAAATAGTTACAATTAGCTCCACCATTAATACTTAACACTCATATAAGACCGAGTTTAGATTTTGTCAAAAAACAAAAAGCAAAAGCACATTCACACCTTTGGAAGCTGTAGTGGAACAGTCACACCACAGGGTGGCAGCAAACATGGTGAGGCTACGCATGTTCCACTGGGGGTGGAGTCACACAGGTAGCTCCACCCTGACTTCCAGCCTGCAGTGTGAGGTGCTCCACTTTATCCTCTGATAAATTAACTGTCTTAGTCTCTCACAGGCATCTCTGTGTGTGCAGTACTGCACAGAAATACTACACATTACTACAGTCGCTCTCTCTCTCTCTCCCCATTCATTCAAAGCTCAGCCTGCAGCAGCAACACACTCTGCTGTTACTATTTCTGTCAAACTCTGCTTTAATGCACATCACACACACAGACATACACACACACACACACACACACACACACACACCATTAGTGGCAGCTCAGCAGTAGCATCTCTCTCTCTCTCTCTCTCTCTCTCTCTCTCTCTCTCTCTCTCTAAAACACACACAGAGGCTCGCTCGTCCTCAGTCGGCGGGCTGTGTGTGTGTTGGACAGAGCTCTGAGATGATCGGAGCTGAGACAGCAGCGATGTGGATGAAGAAGAGGAGGATGACGACGAGCGCCGTTTGATCTGGAATAAAAACTCCAGTCCAGCTTCTGTTTCTGGTTTGAAGACGGTCTCATATTCTGGTTCTAACAGGGAATCAAGCTGCTGGCGTATTAAGAAGAGACCAGTTTCTGTCCTTGAAGACAAGTCCGGTTTCTGGGCTCAGATCTGAAACACAAATCCAGATTCAGCTTTTAAGAAAGAAGAGCTTCGGCCCATGTTTGGTTGAGATTTTCAGCTTCCTTTCTGGTCGCTGCAGATCAAGGAAAAGAAGAGCACTTTCTTCTTCTTCCTCTGTTTGGAGGCTGAAGCAGCAGAGCAGATGGTGAGCGGCCGATGTGTGTGTGTGTGTGTGTGTGTGTGTGCGTGCGTGCGTGCGTGTGTGCATACTGAATGTACAGTAAAGTGCATGTGCCTTTGAAAGTGAGAAAGAGTGTGTGTCCTGTATGTGTGTGCATGCACTCTATGGCCAGAAATAAGTGGACACTCCTGTGCACATAGTTGAGTGTACTTCTGGTCGGTTTTCCTCAGGGAAATCTTCACGCTACAGTATTTGGCTAATGATTACTCTCCTTTTTCACATTTAATTTGTTAATGATTTAATCTACAAAATGTCATTTTCAAACAGCTCAAGATGATGATGCTCAAATGTCTTTCTTTGTCTGACCACAGTTGCTTAAAAAATAACTTAAGTTAAACCTGCAGTGCAGAACTTTTTTCTCCCCCTTCAGGCAGAGAGAGTAATTACACAAACACTGGTGGCATGCTTATGACGACATCGTCTCTGATGTATTGCTTGGTGCTAAAGCCTCCATCGCTATGTTGTGATGTGCACATTTAAAAACTCCAGCATTCTGCTTTTCATGGCGGTGGCTGAATCTTAGAAGGGTCTGAATGTAACAGGCGATCAGTCAGTTCAAAAGTCTCGCACTGCAGGTTTAACCAATTATCAAAGTAAGTTCCCAGATAGTTTTCTGTCAATCAACTAATTTCAACGACTACTACAATGTTTTGGACAGGACAGTCTGTCAGCAGTTGGTGTTTTTCTCTTTTCTCTTTCAACATGATAATGCTCCCACGCACAAAGTTACATAAAGAAATGGTTCTCCAGTTTGGTGTGGAAGAACTAGAGCGGCCTGCACAGAGCCCTGACCTCCACCCCACCCAACACCTTCGGCCTGAACTGGTACACCCACTGTGAGACAGAACTGACCACCAACATCAGTGCTGGACATCACTGATGTTCTGGTGTGTTGTGCGAGCAGCACATTAATACCTACAGTTGTAGAATAACATGTATGGGTGGATTCTTCTGCTGTCCACATACTTTTGGCCATGTAATGTACATGTGCTTATCTTTGCTTTTAATAGAGAGAGAGTCTAAAAGCATGTGGGAGTGAGCTTGTGTGTGTGCTCCGGCGTGCAGTGTTTTGTTTGTGTGTGTGTGTGTGTGTGTGTTGCTCGTTGTTTACTTGCTTTCTCGCTCGTCCTGCCTCAGTGTTGATGCGGCAGTGTGTTTGTGCTCTCGGCCTTTTGGACCGAATGCTCAGCCGCCTCGTTCTCAGGCTGTTCGGAGGAAAAGTGCAGCCACAGGGGGGGTGGGTGGGGGGAGGGCTGCCTGTCAGAGGCCATTAAGCAGCCAGTGGGACGCCACGTTAGAGGCCAGAAAACTGGAGCGATGCACTGCAGATGAAGCAGGGAACATCGCATCGGCAGGACTTCAATGACAAAATCCAAACAGCAGAGTTTTAAATCAGGATAATAATCCACCACTTCTCCACACGTGCAGTTGGCTGTTCTGCTGCTTTTTAGTGACACAGTGGAACTAAGAGGGCTGCTGGTTTGAATCCCTGGACCGTCAACCATGAAAAGTGTTATAAAATACTTTCCAGATCTCTCTGAAGGGACGTTCGGTCAAAAAGGGGTGGAGCTGAGGTGACGGAGGCAAACATCCACCACCACTAAGAGTAATATAAGATATCAGACACGCGACAACATGAGAATGAGCCCCACAGTCTACAAACCAAAGAGCCACAGCTATACAAACTCAAGTGGCTGCAAAACAAAATGGGTCGCAGTCCCACTAACGCTGTTTGGTTTCAGGTGGCTAACGTAGCATTGAGCTCACCTGAACACCTCCTCCTGGTTTTGCTGTCTGTCAGCTAGCTTACGTACAGCAACGTATGCTAATGTTTACATAATAATGGTGCATGAGGAAAAGCAGATGTGGTAACAATGATGGATAGCTAAGGCAGTGAATGAGCACACAATCAATCAGATTGATTGGAGATGAAATGATCAGTTCAGAGTAAAAAAAAAAGAGACCAGAAATCTTCTGTTAAATTCAGCAGCAGCTGTTCACGGCCACAGCTGGACCAACAATGGCTGCCGGCGAGTGCCATGCTATCATCGTCATCTCGAGTAGCTTCGCTGGTTATGAGCTGATCAGCGAACATGTGAAGCACGTATTGTGTATTTACTGCAGGTCTTGTGGGGGTGCTTTAAATGAAAGTGGCAGCAGCAGATGTGTGATGATGACACAACAGTAAAAACAGAAAACAGAGAGCGAGGACGGTAGCGGCGGCGGCAGCGGGGGGGGGGGGGGGGGGGGTTCTATTGGACCAGTTGTTCTGACACCATCTGGACTCCTGAACAGGCCCGCTCGGGGGTTTTAATCTGCTGCGTGGGTGGTGTTTAATCTGGTTGATGGTGCTTTTGACAAGCTGTTTCAATGGCTGTTGAGGGGGGGGGGGTCTTTGATCAGCAGAGCATGAAAAATGTTTGGTTGTACTGTAATAAATGAACACGTGCTTCTTCGGACTGCACGTAAACAAACGTGCACTTTTCAGTTTCAAACGGGCCTCCTGCCAGAAAATCTAATGAGCCAGTGAGGTTGACTTTGTATGGCAGTTCTTTGTTAAGACAAGTTGCTTAATTTGTTTTATTTAGTTTAATAAATTAAGATAAAGAGTCAACAGTCATGCTAGCGACTGTGCGGCAGTCCTTTGAGCTAATGCTAACATCAGCATTCTAACATGCTCAGAATGACAACGTTGATATGCTCATGTTTAAGTTTTACCATGTTCGGAATCTTAGTTTAGCATGTCAGCATGCTAACATTTGCTAATTAGCACTAAACACTAGCTGCTAAGACTGATGGTCATCAGTTTTGCAGGTCATAAACCAAACCGTTGGCACTAGATGAAAACTCATGAATATCTTAGCAATTTTGTAGATGCTGAGATATTTCACTGGGAAAGTAAAATTTAAACCTGCTGGTGGCGCTACAGGAAAAGACAGGAGATCAGCAAAGTCACCAAGATCCTCTGGAGCAACAAATTTAACAGCAATCAGGGTTCGTATCAGCACCAATCAAAAGCTTTAAACCAGACGTAGCCCTCATGAGTAGGCTGCTAATCCTCCACCATCTTTAAATTCTATTTATTTTTCTAAAACATAAAATGTAAACTCCTGAAAAAGTTCACTTTATAAGTTACTGTAGGACAAATGCACGACGCAGCACAATATATACAAAAGACACGAGTCTATGATTTTCCCCGGCCTACAAAGGTTGGTAGACTGTACGTCACAGATAAACCTGCCGGGTGGAGTTTGAGTTTAGGTGAATCTGACGTCCTCGATCTACACGCAGCAGCGTCTACGCTCTCTGTGAAGTCCTTTAAAGTCACAAGTCCAAAGAACGAGACGCCGAGTAGTGCAGAGAGGAGGCGACACTCAGGCAAACGGTGAGATGGTGAAGAGCAGAAAAGCAGCAACCTGAGCTCTTGATAAACACAAGATGACATACCAACCCCTATGTTTGCTTTTGTTCTGGTGCTCGGCTCGCAGCTGCATGCTTCGTGTTCGAGCGCGAGCGTGCAGCGGTGGGTGCGCCGAGTGTTTTCAGGTCTTTAGACGAAGACATCGCAGTGGGCTTTGTGTTTTTATCGTTCGGCTCCATCTGTAGGATTTATATAAGGCGAGATCAAGTTTTTCTGTAAATCCTTCTCCCCGTTTTCAGAATGTGCAACATGATTCAACGTCCATCTGTTGTTACAGCCATCAGACGGCGAAAAGGGTCAGAGGTCACCTTCTCCATAAGATATTCTAGGGTCTGATAAAGGCCCCGCTCATCCTCTTACAGGCTTCTGTAGTAGACCTAATGTGACTGGCAGCTGTCATCCGACGTCTGATCGGAGTTACTGTGGTTTCTTTCATTGCATGTTGGTATATTAACCTACATAATATAACCGAGGCTGGACCTGATTATGTAACCAGCCAACACGTCCTCATACGTTAAACACAAGAAAGTTTGGCCTGAAACAGCATCTGAAACTGTCTGAAACAGTTTTGCTGTGATTGTACGTGTTTGCAGCTCTGACTGATCTTCTTCTTTATGTCTCTATGCTTTGGGACAGTTTGTCTCTGAAACTTTGCAATCAAGTAAAACCATTTTCAGCTCTTCTGCTTTCCACTCATCTCATCTTCACTGCTGATGTTCAGGTTGCAAAATTTGCTTTGATTCAGTCCGGGCAGACTCCCGGTAAAGATTCTAAGAAGATTGCCTCTGTGGTTAAAAGAGAAAGTTGTAGGCACTGATTAGAAAATGGCTATACAGTGAGGATGAACCTGGGCTAAACTTGGTTGGAAAGTGAAAGCTACTTTAGCTGTCTACATTATACTGAATATAACTTAATTTAATACGACACACAACCAACCTATCCAATCACACACTCGCACATAGACACAAATAGCATCTTTAAAAGGGTCCAAAATTAAAATATTTCTGTGAAGAGACACATAAATGGTGTGCAGATCTGCACAGAGAAAGGTGTTGTGGGTAACTACTGTAGTTAGCAGAGGCTCGAGGAGAAGCCTGACACTCGTACCAACCGAGTCTCAACAACACTGGTCCAGCACATCAAACGAGCTGATTTGTTGATCCTTGGAAATGGATGTATTAGAATTATATGTGAACTCCACAGGTCCAAAAGAAAACAGCCACACAAACCTCCCTGAGCGACGCCAGCGCATGTTTAAGCCGTTATTTGGCAACGATGATGAGGAGGTTTGCAGGCAGGAGATTGATGCAAACTGCCTTTCACATCCGTGGTCCACATTTGCATGACCACTCATCATCCTGCACATTTGCATGACTGCAAGAGGTCACGTCAGGAAATATAAATGTAGGTCGTTAAAAGCTTTTAAACATCCGTTGCTGTCATTTCTCTGGTGATAAAAGTCTAGACCTGCAGACAACCTGAGCATCAGCACTTAGTCCACATCATCCTACATCCATCATGCATTTGTAGACGATCTGCTTGTGACTGGGAGGGAACTAAGGCTCCAGTTCTGTTTGGTCTCTTGATATGAAGTGACGTCAAATATTCCATGTCACATTTGTGTCACGTTTGCCTCCTCGCGTGTCTCCTCCCATTATTGCTCGTCTACCTGCACTGTAATTCCTCCTGTTTTGTAATGTCAGTAGTGGCTTGAAGGCACCTTCCTGCGTCACGCAGACCCCAGCAGAGTGACTCGTATCTTTGTGCCAACGTAACAAAAGAGGGACCTGCAACAAAAGAAAGACCTTGAGGCAGCGTTTCTCTGGCTCATCATAGCAGCTACAGATGGATGATGGAGTGACAGCACTTTTCTTTTCCTCTACAGCTTTATCTCTCTCGCACACTTCCTCCCCTGCATATCCGAGTTCCCGAAATTGGCCCCGATATCAGGAGGAAAATGAGTGAATTAAAAGCGAACAAATCATCAAAAAAAATCCAAGCATTTTTCTTGATTGTATGTGTGAAACAATGCTGACGCTGTACTGTTTCTGCAGCGTACAGGAATTGTTAGTGGGCGTTGAGAAGACAGAAGTTGGCATTGACTTTTCCTCCGGTGTTGGTGTTGCTGGATGAAAACACAGAGGATTATTTCACTTCATCATGAAGCTCCTTGTGTGTTCACTGAGCGAGCGAGAGGCAGAGAATGAAAAGGATTGAGGACAAGCGACATGCTGTGAATTACAGCACAACTCCGGCCTGCAATGCCAATATACTGTGAATCGGCTCTACCAGAGACTAAGCTGTTGATGTTTTTTAATCAGTGCACATGAAATATTCCACTTAATCTTGTATATTGAGTTACACTCTTCATGGTGGCTGAGAGGTTTGAGAAACAGGTTCACGTGAAGAAAATCCTCAGTTTAAATCCTCGGACCAGATGTGAAGTGCGAAGCGTGAAGGAGTAGATTTTTTCCTTCGCTAACAACGAGATGAATGAAAATCAAGGCTGAAAGAGAGCAAAGTAAATCTAAACAAAGCTCACAAAGGATTATCCTTCACAGTACAGTAGCGAAGGAAGGAAGCAAAGCTTTATTTAAAACACATGGTTACAAAGTGCTTCACACACAGGACTAGATAAAAATGAATTAACATTTAAAGTATGAATACAATTTTAATGTAAAACAGAGCACGAGGACAGACAGACCAGGCAAAAGTGGAAGGAGTCATTTCAGCCGTCCAGGTTCATTTTCTCATTTCAGTGTTCGGGGCTGGCAGTTGAGCACTTCAGGGCTCGGACCAACGTGAAACTCTCCTGGTTTTAATAACCAGTGCAAACACAACTGTGTTAGAAAATAAAAAATATATTTGTTTTTCATAAGAAGTCAAATGTACAAGCCTGTGGAATCTCAGATCTTAAAATTCGGCAGCGTCTTTCCTCTGGCGAGCTGAAGCTGAAGATCACATTTTTTAGAAACTGGTAAAATGTTCGGGAGTTTAAATCAGTCCACTGTCAGATTCTGCACCTCTGACTCGTGTTTTTACTAAAGCTAAACGATAAATGAACGAGGCTGATATATTGGCCAGTGGTACCTTTTGCAGATATATCAGCGCTGATTAGTTGAAATGGATGAAATAAGCCAATACATATATCTAGCTGATTCTTTAAACTCTAAAATACTGAAATTGGCATCAGGTCTCAAAGATCTGCTTGGTTATAGTCTTCTGTGTTTATGTTCAGGAACACTGAGGATATAATTTAGAGGGAGGGAAATACCAGATGCGTTTTCACATCATAGCTCCACGTCTCCTGAAGTAATGTCTCCATTCTTTGTTTTCCAGGACGTTCTCCTCAGCTGAATGTTGGTATGAACCAGCAAAGAGCGAAGACAGCTGGGTGAGAGCTTAAATCTGCAGCAGAGTCCATGTGACAGACATGAAGAACCTGGACCAGTATGGACGAAGTCACCTGGAGAGTCTGGGTGAGTCTGGACAAATTCTTCACCTTGTAGAAAATTCACTGATGCGTCTGGTTGAGAGGTGGAACATATGGTGACACCCCACAGGTGTTGAGGTGTTGAAGTAGACCTTTTTCTGAAGGTTTAGCTCTGCTTTCCTTTATTTTCAGTTTAGTTGTTGGTGGTGCAGTGTCGTTGTGACTAATCTCTCAATAGAGTTTGTAGAAAAATCTCAGTGATCAAGATTTTTTGGGGAGATGTGAACTGTTGAAAATAGATATTCTAAGACAGAACACTCAAATTCCAGTTTTGTATCTTGTAACTTTTGTGTTTGAGTTCTGCCAAAGAATCAGAGGTTTGGTCACAAGAGACAAAAATCTACCAACTTCAAGGAAAAGCCACAGTCAGGCAAACAGAAGGGAGCTCAGGTTGATGGACCAGTGGCAGACGAACATTGGTCAGTGGTCAGGTGTCAGTGCCGGATGACGGTTGAATAAAAATGTGTACAGTGTTGAGTTCTGGCAGTAAATGATGTTGTCCTGTTTGTTTCTCACGTCTTGCAGTCCGTGCAGCCCTGTCCAGTCTGGTGTTGGTCCTACTGGAACTGCTGGGCTCGGTCCAAGGCTGTCCAGGTGTCTGCAGCTGCTACGGTAACACCACTGACTGCTCCGCTGTTGGCCTTCTCTCTCTGACACCCATCCTCGCACTTCTGGACCAGGACGCTCTCATCCTCCGCTTACCCCAGAATAACCTCTCCTCTTTGGGCACGACTGAGCTGTCCAACCTCAGCAGCCTAGAGCTCCTGGACCTTTCCCAGAACCACTTTT
Organism: Chelmon rostratus; assembly: GCF_017976325.1. Lineage (NCBI taxonomy): Eukaryota > Metazoa > Chordata > Actinopteri > Chaetodontiformes > Chaetodontidae > Chelmon > Chelmon rostratus. The sequence continues at coordinate 25,412,631 of NC_055663.1, forward strand.
CCACCCTGCAGCCTGGAGCTTTCTCAGGTCTGGGCGGCCTGCATTGGCTCAACCTCTCTACTAACTACCTCGGGGTGCGTCTGGCAACCTCTGACCCCAACAACAGCACAGAGGTCCTCCAGGGCTTGAATGGAAGTCAAGGGGGCACTGGCCTTAGCAAGGATGTTTTCAAGGGGCTGTGGCGACTGCGAGGCCTTGACCTGTCCTCCAACGGCCTTCTGTGGCTGCCCAGGGGCTTGCTGGATGCGCTTCCGAGACTCGCTTGGCTTTCCCTGGCCAGCAACCGGCTGGTGGCTCTGGACAGAGTCACCTTTGAGCCCCTGGTGGGGCTACAGCAGCTCCAGCTGGCGGGGAATCCCTGGGAGTGTGACTGCAAGCTGAGGGACTTCAAGAACTGGATGGAGTGGTTGATTTACAGGGGTGAGCAGAGCTGTTAGCAGGACTCTCCAAATCTCAAACACTGGGAAGTTGATAGTTTTGGCAGTCGGCTTGCAGTGCTTTAAGACCTTTTTTAATCACTTTGTATTTTCAGTCTGTACTTCAAAAGCTGTCTAATCGAAGCAATTAATCTCCGCTCTGCAGGATGGATGTACGCTGAGCAAAGACATCTAAGAATATAATGACCTCCATCTCTCTCAATCCTCCCGTCTCTCCCTGTTTCTGTCCTCCCGCTTCCCTCTACCTCATCTTTCTCTCCCTGTTCTCCCCCCTCTTTTTTGTTTCCCCTCTGTCTGTTTTATAGATGGGCAGGTAGACGCGATGCAGTGCAGTCTCCCGGGGGATTTGAAGGGCAGGGACATCCGCAGCGTGCCAGCAGAGATGTTCAGCTACTGCCTGCAGAGTCCGACCAAGGAGGGTGCGTCAGGTTACGCCACCCGGCCTCCCTGCCCGCCCGGCCGGGTCAGCAGCACAGAGGAATGTGTTCGCCAGCGCTACAGACCCGTCAGTGTCCGCCGAGCACACGGCACGCAGATAGTTGCGGGCGTGATTTGTGGCACAGTGTGTGTCATGATGGTGGTTGCGGCGACTTACGGCTGCGTCTACGCCTCACTGATGGCGCGGTACCAGAGGGAGATGAAGAACCGCGGCCAGCCTCTGATGGCCGAGTCCGGAGCCGAGACAGACCAGGAGGACGGACAAATGTCATCTCCCACCTCGCCTGAAGAGACGCCGCCCAAAGAGACCTGCGGCATTGTGCACGGGTATCGAATCAGCAGCTTCTGACCCACTGATCATTACTGATTTTAGAGCCTTTCAGGACGCTCTGGCTGCTTCTGCTCCTCGGCTCTCATCATTGATGAGACAGCGTCTGGAGAGAGAAACCCTGCAGCTCTGTGATTGTGCTAAAAAATCTCTGGGCGGGGACTGATTGTGCAGCTAATGGACCGGACTAGATTCAGTGAAACTGGAATGCTGCAGCACTTCTTTTAATGTATGGATGCTCTGTGAATTGTTATTCCCTGCGCTGCATCTCTCAGCCAGCTTTTAAACTCCTCTGAAGCTGCTGTTTGGCACATCTGCACCTTGACTTCCCTTCATCTGTGTTTTGTTTCTTTTGAAGAAATATGAACCCCCCCCCTTTTTGTTCAAGCTCTCTGTCTTTGTATCTGAGCCCAACAAGCACAAGCTCCAAAAGTACAAATGTCTGTGAATCTGTGAAAAGTGACATTTTTCCTGTTGTTTTCTGCACAAACTCTCGTCTGTTTCTTGATCAGTTGTGTATATTTTATCTTTAAACACCCCCACTTTGAGAAGTAGTTCTTTGTACCTCTGTTAGGTGAATGCCTTGTTGAATTCCCTCCAAATAACAGACACTTTAAACCATGTCAGAGTCCTGCTGCTGTCAGGGAAATGCTGCTTTAAGCGTCATCACTGAGGTAAACTGCATTCAAACAATACTAGAGCTGTACTGCCACCTAGAGGGCAAGCTTTGAGCTACAACGGCTTTCAATCCAGCACAAACAAACTCTCAAGCTCTGTGACAAACATGCATTTACTCCCAGCATAGTAAAGTATGAGATATTGGCAGAAAATGTGTGAGGCTGTTAGCCCACATATACTGTAACCTCCATGTGTTTCCATTTATTTGTCCATATTGTCTGTGATAAGCACATGAAACATGAAATACAACTCAAGGACTGTTAATCATGCTGAAGATAATAAACTCTATATTTATCTAAAGTGGATTTTTTCTTCTACCTCAAAAACACCACAGAATGAGACAGCACAGTTCATGTGACGACAGATTTGGTCCTTGCCACAAATCCCAAACCAGATGATCCAACAGCAGCCACGAAACCACGTTCATGAAACCATAAAAAACAGGCAGACTCACAACAACATGATGAACGTCAGCAGCTCTCTGGACTTCCAGACATTCCAATCTATTGATCAGGTACGGGATATTTTTCAGAACAAACCAGATAAAACTGACAATGCCATCCATTCCTTTCCGTTCCTGTTTCAGGCCTTTTTTCATTCTATTCTTCTTATATCCTCAAACATCTTGACTGATTTGCCATCACAGTATCAACACACTGTACCTCTGAGGTTTCATGAGCAAACAAGATCATCATAGTTATTTGATAAACGCAGCATCTGCTGTGTGTAGGTAATCACTAACTGAGAGTCCTTCACCTCTGACACTACGATTGCCATTTAATGAACGTTTGTGAAAGGAAACATCTGCTGTAGCTTCTACTGACAGGCTGTTGAAGTGAAGCATTACAAAACACAAAATGTAACCTGGTCACAGATTCACACCTGAACTTTCTTCTACTGTTCGTCAGACTCAGGCTGCAGCTGATATTCCGGCTCTCCTGGAGCTGTACTCTGATTTGACGAATGTTTTGATGCTCATGTTGTTTAGATTGGCTTGTTTTTGACACCTTCTTTTAAATTGTATTTTTTGCTCAACAAAGATCACACAGTAGGGACGAATGGATTATCTAAATAAAACTGATGATGAGTTCATTTAAGTTTTTACTAAAATGCTCACTTGTCCATCCTGAGCTGATAAGTTTCCTGCTACAGGAGCTGCTGTAGCGACAGCGTTAGCTGCAGGTCTGCTGGTTCCTACTGAATCAGCCTCCTGCAGCGCAGTCCACTGTCACAACAATCACTTCTCAGGCCTTGTTATCTTCTATGTGTCTCCCAACAGTTTTACATAGAAGAAAACAGCAAATCAATAATAGAAGTTGCTAATAAACAGCCACAAGTTATCCGAGACGTCATCAGAGAAACTCCACTGCCCACTTTGAAAGATGTCACAGCTTGAATGAGTGTATTAAATGAGAGCTGCAGCAGAGGGACTCACCTCCAGCCATGGCCGTCTTTCCTCCAGACGACACCGTCGCTGCTGTCGTCGCTACGACGAACTTCACTCCTGTGGACAGAAGAGTTCACTCAGAATCAGCTGATTCCAGTTAAATAAAAGAAATCAACATTAAGGGCTGAAGATAGACCTTTGTCATTGACGGGGAAGTAGTAGAAGCTTCCAGGAGTGTTTTCCACGGCCAGGCGGTACCACAGAGGGAAGTGATCGATGGTGAACAGGTTGTCTTTATCAGCCGGAGTCAGAAACTTTCTGTCGGGCGGAAATTCAACTTTTACTTTGAAACCTTGTGCAGAAATTAGCTTGTGAATGAATTAATCCAGCCTGGAAAACTGCAGTACTTGATTAGTTGATTGGTGCACTATGATCAGTTCACGAAGCTCAGGTGAACACACCTGCTGTGAACTGTTTGTATTGATCAGCTGGACTGAATGAATGAACGGCAGGGACGCTCATGTTCGGCAGACGTGCTGCTTTTTGTCTTTGATGTTTCTGTTTCTTTTTGCTTCTTTTCTCTGTAAACTGTGATCACCGCCTGGTCTGAGTCTTACTTTGCCACTCTGGTCTCCACTCCTGCATATCTCATGATCCTCATCAGGCCGGCACGAGTACCGAGGAAGACCGTCTCAACCCCTGGCTCCACCCTGCATGCACACGCACACACACACACAAACACACATCATTTAATGATTTGACTGTATTTGTAATAATGTGGAGCTTTGGACTGTTGGTCGGACTAAACAAACACTGTGAAGGCGTCACTTTGGCCTCATCGTCACCACATTTCTCACTATTTTCACAATGTTTCCAAACCAAACGATTGATCGATTATTGGAGGAAATAATCAGCAGATTGATCCAGAATGAAAAGAATCATTAGTTGCAGTCTGATACAAAATAGAGTCAAATGAAGCTCAACCAGCTCCAACAGTAAAATCCTGCTTTGACATGAACGACTGAGTCACAATAATCTGATGAGACCAGATAGAACAGCAGAACAGTCAGAGGGACGTTTCACTGCACTCAGTACTTTGACTTTAATACCTGAAGTACATTTTCCTGATTATACTTAAATACCTTTGCTTCAGTAACTTTTTCAATGCAGGACTTTCACTCAAAACAGAGTATTCTTACAGTTTGGTATTAGTACTTTTATTTAAATAAAGAATCTGAATACTTCTTCAACCACTGGTCAGAAATAAAAATCTGCAGAATGATGCCTCAGAACTGTTTCTTGTATCTTTGATATAAAACTGATGTTTCGTGTCTTTTTGGGTGAACTGGCCCTTTAATGTTTCACATAATCATATGATAAAATGTAAATGTCACAAATATCTCAGGTCTCACCTGTCGTTCAGCATCAGGGCGTTCCAGTAGGCCTCTAGCGGAGCCGTTACCACGGCGTCAAACAGCGTCTGCTGCAGCAACACCTCGTCACCTAGGCAACAGAGAACTTCTTAAATAACGTGGTGTCCAAGACAGATTCTGATTTTGTCTTTTTCCAGAAACTGTTTCATCAACATATTATCAGCCATTAAAAAGGAGTTAACACAGACAGATGGAGGAGAAACTTTGTAGTTCATTATTTTAGTGTAACAGTCCTACACTCAAGGTCGGGCTCCTTCCCCAGCAGGTAGCGGATGGCAGCCTGAAGCTGAGAGTATTTTCGGTGGCCGGGGTCGATGTCCGTCTCACAGTAAGTCCTGAGGACGACAGGTTGATTAAAGCAGGATAAACAGCTACAGAAACCTGCCGACATGCTGCTGGGAGCTCAGCGTCTTCAGCTGATTCTAGATCTGACATACGAGAAGGTTTATGGAGAGAGAAAGACATTAATCATATAAATCCTGACTTTTACCTTATACATGAGGCTCTAATCCTCTTTCATTCCCTCACTTTGACTCTGATAACACATAAATGACTGATAGATCTGCTCTCGTTACGGACCAATCCCCACTCACCTTGTAATCTACGGTACAATAACAGCACATTATTTGTCATTTTCTGATCTACTGCACTCATTCTCTGTGCCGTCTCTGCACATATAAACTGATTAAAGGTCAAACTGCTGTATGGTGATGAAATCTACTGTCTGAATATAAAATGAATAATATAGAATATATAAGTTCATGTTTCCATACCACTCTGTGGCGATGCTGAGGTCTGGAGAGGTGAGATCATGCAGGCCTGCAGAGGGAGTACAAACACTTTAGGGAGTATTTCACCGCTGCATAAAGGAGGTCTTTTCATAAAACTGGACAGTCTATTTTAGAAATGGGTGCTACATGATGAGAGAAAACAGAAAAAAAGGGGCTTCAGTGTTCCCTTTTGTTCCAAAGGTAGAAAACCTACGACAGCCAGAATGCAGTTGGGTGGTGTTTGGTTTTGACCAGATCCAAACAATAATGGCCTGATGAGAAACGTTCTTATGTTACAGCTAAACAGCTAAACTGGAAACACGTCAGGTGAGAACAAAGCAGTGCAGCAACAGAATCTTTTATTCATCTTCAAACATGAGGGTATTCCTGGGAATCCCATATCCCAGATCTAAACCTGAGTCTGTGCTGCAGGGGATTGTGGGAAAACGTACCTTCCTCTACAGACACATTTCCCATGAACATCAGCCTTCCGTGACCCCTCGTCAGCACCATGCCGAAGCTGCAGAGACCCAGAGAAGAGACATGAGAGAGTGAAACATCTGACTGGACTACTTCTTTATACAGCATGCAGTGCAACATGCTGCCCTCTAGTGGTTAAACCACACAGATACAACTGGACAGAGAGATTGGTCAAATGCACTGTGGAGGGACGACGGTAGAGACCAGCGGATACTGTATTTTTGAGGCTGATGACACATATATATATATATATATATATATACACACACACACACACACACACACACACCATATATATCTTTTTAAACAAGATGTTAGCTGAGGGGAACATTTATACCACTTGTTACTAAACAAACCAAGCTGCATGTGATTTTACTGACACAAAAAATGATATAAAATACTTTACAGGTTGTTTTGCTGTTTGAATGCATCATGCTAATCTGCATCTTCAATTCTGCTTCACTTCAAAAGATGAGCGGCTCATATTTTACTGTCTACGAGAGACATATTCTTTTATCTTAGAATATGGACAGAAAACCTCAGAGTTACAGTTCTATGTTCTAGATTTGTACAAACCAAGAAACAAACCATCTGTGAGAAAATACAAAAACTCAGAAAGTAGTCAACTATGGATCTTTTTTGTGTCTATATTCTCTTTAGTCAGATGCTTAAAAGGACAGTTTGACAAAAATTGACTCAGTTCACTGAAACGAGGCACAGATGGAATACAAACATCCGTTTAGCTCCTTCAAAAGCACCTTTAAAGAATGTTTAAAAGGCTTGAAACAGCAGATTTACCTGAAAGGTGTCTCATCAATATTTGTGTAGAAGTAGTCATTGATGAGGTACAGAGGTCGTTTCTGTTGGAGAAGGAACCACGTTACAATCAGTCGGTCACTGTAGAACATTTTAATGGTTCGGTCACAAATCGTAGTTAATCAGACATCCAGGAAACAGCTGAAGCTGCTTTTTGTGTTTGTGTTCATTCAGTCTGATCAGGTGGATTTGATCTAACGTTACTGTGACTCATACAAGTTTGATCTTTAGATCTGGTGTCTACCAAAAAGCCTGCCTCACCTGTTAGCCTGAACTGGTAGCTCGCTGGCTAGCCGGCAGTTTAACCTAACAAGTGCTGATGGTAAAGATGATATGCAAATGCTAGCCTCTGGTAGCTACTTTAACTAGTGTGCAACATGTGACAGTGACAGCTAAACAGTTAGCTAACAGAGATCAGTGCTCATAACGTGTTCAGACAAACTGACATTTTAAAGGCTCAACTGACTGGTCACACAAACTGTTACCAATCAAATGAAGACCAATCAGGTATCAGGTTCTTCTTATTCCCAGAAATAAACAGCTGGCAATCAGCATTTACAAAGCATCACTGCCATCTACAAGACTGGAGGGAAACTACAGATCTGTCCTATTCCACACCGTACACTAAAAAGCAGGGGTCACCAACCCGGTGCCCGTGGGCACCAGGTCGCCCGCAGCATCCACATCAGTCGCCCGTAAGTCAGTTCTAAAAATAGCGCTAATCACAAATTAGCTCTGTCTAAAATTTTATTTAATTGTGTGAAACGAATACATAAAAACGTAAAAAAAATGTATATCATAAAAAAAGTTTAATATACGAACTCTGACGTAGTGGGGTGGGAGGTCAGTCTAGTGCGCATGACAAACCAGCTTTGCTGAGATGAGCTCGTGAGCGCTGCAAAGATGAGGAGACGAACGCGTTTTCTCCCCACAAAAACATGGCAGAAAAAAGGAAGAAAACTGATCATTTTCACAGTGAATGGGAGGAAGAGTTCTTTTTTACTAACGTGAAAGAAGTGTATTATCAAAGTGGTAGCCCTTTTCATTACTCAGTGCCCTTGAAGTAGCTCTTAGTTTCAAAAAGGTTGGTGACCCCTACTATAAAGTCTACATTATGAGCTCTTGTGCATTGGTGGACAGTAACAAAGTACTTTTACTCATGTTCTGTACTTGGAACAAACCAGGAACTTTAATGACATCACTTCCTGTGCGGTACAGGCGGAACGATGCAGATGCCTAACAGATACATGTGACTGGTGATGAAAACTCCAACGTTTATTTACAGTTATTCTTCTTTTTTAAACTCCAGGATTGTTACCATACCAACGTTATGTGAAAACCAAAACTGTGTGAGATAGATGGACTGATGGAGCGACTCACCCCTTTATCCACTGATGCTCTGATGTTCAGACTGATGCTGCCAGTCTCTCCCTTCACCATGGCTGTTCTCAGCTAGAGGATGTGACGAAATGAACAACTTTAATACAGAAGCGATAGTGGCTCTTAGAAGAATTATAAGAAAGGACTGCGACCTGTCCTCTGTTTGACTATTCCACCTCACAGCACAGACAACATCATTACTCTTTCGCTTCACCCTGTTAACAGGGTCAACGTCAGCCAGCATCAGCTCAGACCAGACAAAACAATTCTGACACGCTCGTCTTTCGATGTCTTTAAAAGTAGATTACAATATGTGGAAGGTTTCATTCCAACACTGTTCATTCACTTCTCCACATGCTAGTCGAGATTCATCTGCTGATACATGAAAAATCATTTATAAATCAAACCTCAGATAATGTGTGTGTGTGTGTGTGTGTGTGTGTGTGTGTTTACCTTCTCCTCTGTATCCTCCCACTCCACCTCAGACAGATCCACACTGTTGTAGTTTGGCTTCGGCTTCAGTTTCTTTCCATCTTTATACTGCAGGACAGAGGACACACTGTTACTGCGTGTGTGTGTGTGTGAGAGTAGTGAAATACTGTATAACTGTCCTTATAAATACTTAATACCGCTTCCCCTCAGTGTACCCTTCAGGACATCTGCACTGTAATAGTGCTTCTTTAAATAGAGAATTGGAAAATCAGAGCTGCTGCAGCTCTTGAGCTAAATATGTTTTCTGCAGCGATGAAACAGAACTCACCAGAGGTCGAAGGTCAGGGTGAGCCAGGATGTAACCGTTGTTGGTGATGAGGAAGGCGTAGCCGTGAGCTCCCAGCTGCGAGGAAGGAGCGCATGGAACATTTCAAGCTTTTACTGTGAAATCTGTCGTCTCACCTTTGGTTTGGTTTCCTACAGGCCTGAGCTCACCATGTATCTGGGCGCCAACTTCATCACCTCCATCAGCGGGATGTCGGAGCCAACCACACCCAGCAGGATCCCATGGGACAGCTGGAGAGACAGACATCAGAGTACTGCTTTACTACAGACAGCTCAGTGTAATTATTGTGATGTGAAGCCCAATTTAAAAGGTAAACTTCTACAGCTTTCTGCTCCTGTATGAATACAAAATGCTCTGTGTTTTTTGTTCTCTGCTTCTTTTTTTCAGAAATGACATTTTTTCCACAGCTGAGACATCAAAGAATAAAATGAGAGCAAAACATGAGACCAGAGACAAAAAGGAACGTGTCTGAAGCGTTTTTCATGTATGACTGTTGAAGATCGTTCAGAAACTGCAGCTCCAGAGAGAAATCCTCTCTGACTGCGTCACAGTTTACACAGCTTGTTAGCATGCTAACATGCATGTAAGCAGTCTGTATTATAGCATGCTAACTGTTAGTAAATCAGAGTGTTTGCTCTCTCAATTGGGTTCATGTGGCAGATTGTACACAGTGTACAAGTACACACTGTACTTCATTCGTAGAAGAACGAGCTTTTGAGCGGACACTGACCGTTTCCTTCTTCTTGCTGAAGACCGGCATGGCCACTGAGGTCATCAGCAGCAGACTCTGAGCTTTGGTGGTGAAGAGCTGAGACACAGTGAAACATCAGCACACTGTTGTTATTTTCATTAACACACTCCGTCAAACATAAGCGATGGATCACGGAAACGTTTTTTAAAGGTTGACGGACATTTGAAATGACGGCCAACAACATTACTCTCGACCAGGAGAACTGACCACATGTGCAAACATCACTCGGATTAAACAGAGCTAAGTGGGCAAAATAACGGGCCCAATTTACAACCTCATCCAGTCCAAAAACCAGGATCCTACAGTGGCCTTGTGAGGCTTCGAGGCAGATTTTGTCCTGGTGTTCTCGTTATTTTGATTATATTCCTTTAAATGTTCAATATAAAGCTTATTCTTTGTCTGTTCACATATTCTACTGTATATATAATGCACATCACATTATACATAATGCATATCTTTCTTATGTATAGAGATGAAATCTTATATTTATTGTGACACTATGTGCAGCCTGCCAGTTCTGAGGTTGAACTCCAGGTGGCACTGTAGTGCTGCTGCAGTACCCTGATGGTAAAAGTACAACAATCACTTCAGTCTAAACTGGTGGTTCTCAACGTGAGGCCCAGGACACTCATAGAGGTCCTGAAATAATTTGGAGTGAGTCAATAATATGTGTTAATTTGTGTCTGATAAAGTAAATGAAATGTGAAGAGAGAGTCGTTTGTACTGCCTCCATCATTCTTTATGATGTCTCCTTTTTAACTCTCAAATGAATGAAAGTAAAACCATGAGCAGAAACATTCATTTCAGTAATAAAAGCACGTATTTGAGGACTGTGAGGGAGTCTGAAGCCAAACGGGTTGAAAACCATCCTGTTCTACATGTTAACTCCTGCAGGAACTCTGTGAGTCCACACACGAAGAACAGACTGTTTAACTTCTTCTTCTTCTTTACCTCTTTGGTGTTGGGAAGCTGCCAGAGCAATGGAGGGAAAGGCCCAGAGGATCATGGGGGAATGAGCAAAAACACATGGAAGAAGCAGACAGACAGATGAAGGTGAAGTGAAGATGATGATGATGATGACCACTGTTTGTATGTGGACTTAAAGGAGAAGTTCAAAGGGTTTCATGACATCTGATACTTAATAATATAATATATAATTATAATAAATAATGAACTGCTCCTTTAGGCTCTCTGATTGGTCAGCTCGGCTCACCACAGTGTCCATGTAGGCCTCTGTCCAGATGATGTCATGATCGTGGTTGATGACCATTGGTCGGCTGAGCACGTGCAGGTACTCCATGACGTTCTCCTGCACATCGGCCAGTGTGGAGATGTGTGTGTAGTAACCTGAAAAAACACACAGAAACACACAGTATGTAACCCTAACCCTAACCCAGGTGAACACACACACACGCACACGCACGCACACACACACACACACACACACACACACACACGCACACGCCTGACCTTTGTTGTTGCAGGCGATCCACTTGGTGTTCTGGGCGAAGGTCATCTCTCTGCCGATCAGGTAGGTGAAGACTCGCACCTGAACAGAGAAACACACCTGTTGACACCTGTCTGTGTGTGCTGTGGTACGATTTGGCGATCTGCTATGGTTGAATGTTTTCTCCTGGCTTTAAATTGTTTTCCATATATTTTTTTTTGGGGGGGGGGCAAACAGGAAACTATGATTTCTTTCTTTCATAACTGCAGTTTGATTGAAAACTGACGATAACTGATCAGAAAATTGTGCATATTCTTGTCTTTGTTGCTTGACATCCTCCCTCAGGTGGATGTCAAGCAACTTTACAAACATCTAAATCCGCTCCTCTACCACTACAAGGTATTGTCATACTCTTTGCCATATTTTTATTATATTACTGCTGAGCAAAACACTTTTTCTATTTTCTCTTAAACTTACTGTACATAGGATACCTTATTATTAACTTTTTTTTTAATCTAAATTCTATTTGTTGTTGCCTATTTGCACAGTTACATTGTTCTTACTTGCACCTTCAAATGCAGCCCCCCCCTCCATTGTGTGTTCTGAAGAGCTTCTGTAACAGTAAATTTCTCCATTGTGAAATTAATGAAGTCTTATCTAGCTATCTAAATTACTGTTAGTTTTGTATCTTAGTGGCGAGCTGCCATTTTTGTGACACTCCTTCTTCTCTGTTTATGTTAGCATGGAGTAACTGCAGGTTTATTATTATTTCATGTTGTGAGTCAGTTTGTTATTATGGCCTGAACTCTCCCTTATGTTACATCTAAGCTTTTATATAACTGTTGTCTTTCGCTAAAGCCACTAATTATGACATCTTTATGTAATTTTGGTCTCTTTTTTTAAACTGCAACCAGATATACTCTGTTATTATTAAAGCTTTTTACAAGATGCAGCAACAAGGAAACCCTGTGCTCCCGACTTCCCTCCAGTCTCACTGACCTGTTTTACCTGTTCGACCTTCGATGGTCTTTTTGTTGCTGTGCTGACAGCTGTTACTGTTTGCAGTGTCATCAGAGAAGAATCTGTCACATGTAGCCATGTTGGCGAGGGATTCATCCACACTGAGCTGTAAGCTGCCGTTTAACCATGAAATTAACTGGGTATGTAATAACTGCACTTCATGCAAACACAAACACACAGCCAGGCTCATACTAAAGATTAATTCACTGGAGAAAGGAAGCAGATTTTTCAGAGAGATCCTGGTGGACGCGAGGGGGGTCAGGTCTTGGTGTCTGGGCCTCAGGCCTGGTCCTCACCCTGCGCTCAGGCCAGTTGAACTCCTCAAACACTGACTCAAAGTCCTCCATGGCTCCGTCTGTGATCAGCATGATGGCCTGGTTACACATGCTGCCCTGACCGTTCGCCCTCGCCTACAGATGCACACACACACACACACACACACACACACACACACGCACACACACACGCACACACACACGCACACACACATGCACACACACACACACACAGAGTTTATACAGAGCAGCAGCTTCTCATGACTTCAGTCCACTTGAGTTCGAACACAGTGTGAACCAGCTGTGAGAGAGCACAGTGACTGTTAAGCTCTCTCTGCATCACACTCAGTTCAGCATTTTAGTCCTGCAAGCCTGAATTTTTAGAATTTATTCTTAGAGTTGGTGTTCAGGACTGGATTACCGAGGAGGCAAAGCAGGGCCAGGCATAGGGCCCCAGAACTCCAGGGGCCCGAAAACCTCTCAAGCTAAACACTTTGTTACCTCCTGCAGGAGGTAACAAATTGTGTAAAAACTTTACAAAAGTAATCACACAGAGCTTTGAAGTTTACTTCTATTAATAATCGCATTCTAAAGACGACAGCATTTAGCCACCCACGCATTTATTATTTCACTGAACACTTCTCAGCCTTCGATCATTGAAGGACACAAACCTCATTAAGGATTTTGAAGGATTCCTTCATCGCGTTTTTGATCTTCGCTTCTCCTTTAACATGGAGGTTCTCCACCAGCTGCTTAAAGTGCTGAAAGAGACAGACAGAGAGACAACAGACAGAGAGAGAGACAACAGACAGAGAGAGACAACAGACAGAGAGAGAGAGAGAGACAGAGAGAGACAGACAGACAGAGAGAGACAACAGACAGAGAGAGAGAGAGAGACAGAGAGAGACAGACAGACAGAGAGACAGACAGAGAGACAACAGACAGAGATAGACAACAGAGAGAGACAGACAGAGAGAGACAACAGACAGAGAGAGACAACAGAGAGAGACACAGAGAGAGACAGACAGAGAGAGACAACAGACAGAGAGAGAGACAACAGACAGAGACAACAGACAGAGACAACAGACAGAGAGAGAGAGAGACAGAGAGAGACAGACAGACAGAGAGACAGACAGAGAGACAACAGACAGAGAGAGACAGACAGACAGAGAGAGACAGACAGACAGAGAGAGAAAGAGACAACAGACAAACAGACAGAGAGACAGACAGACAGAGAGAGAGACAGACAGACAGACAGACAGAGAGACAACAGACAGACAGACAGACAGACAGACAACAGACAGACAGAGACACAGACAGACAGAGAGACAACAGACAGAGAGACAGACAAAGAGACAGACAACACACAGAGAGACAGACAGAGAGAGAGACAGGCAGAGAGAGAGACAACAGACAGAGAGAGAAAGACACACAGACAGACGGATTGACAGACAGATAGAGAGACAGACAGACAGAGACAGAGACACAGAGAGACAGAGAGACACTGTTATTGTCAACAGATTGTATTGTAATGTCATGAAGATGTTTTATTTGTCCAGGTTTTAATATATTTGTCTTCCACACAGAGTCCGAGGAGGTGGATGGAATTTCAGAAAGTTCAGATAAATATCATTTCTGAAATTCAGCTGCAGTGTGTCTGTCCAGAAATGTCCTGGCTGCTCTGGACAATCACAGAGCTCATTGTGACAGTCATTATTGGGACTGTTGACACCATCGTTTAACCCACTCAAAATTCCCTTAAGACCCTAAAACAAACACTGAACCCTCACATAAACATTTAAAGACAAAATGTCCTCACGGTCCAGAGATGTCTTCACTGTAAAGGTCTAAAACTCACACTGGTCCTCACAACGATAAGAGATCTGCATAGAAACACACACACAGAGCTCCAGGTGGACTCGATCTGGTTTCTGATGCCACTCAGGGAAGAAGGCCAAGAGCTTGATCTGATGATGACGTTGAGGGTATTCCTGAGTGTGTGTGTGTGTGTGTGTGTGTGTGTGTGTGTGTGTGTGTGTGTGTGTGTGTGTGTGTGTGTGTTGGCTGCTAAGATGCCTCGTCAGCTCTTTAAGCCTCCATGAAGCAGATAATGGTCTTACCTCTCTGTTGTCCAAGTCAGCCTGGACCAGAGTTCCTTTAAAGCACGGCTCCACGTAGCGAACATAGTCCGTGTACTGCACACAGAAGGAGACAGAGTCAGACCCAGACCAGCAACAGACCAGAACCAGGACAGAACCTCCCAGTGCATGTGGTGCAGTGGTGGAGTCAAGAGCTGCAACTAATCGTTATTTTCACTGTCGATAATTTTCTCAGTTAATCGATCAGTGATTTGGTCTGTAAAGACCAAGATGACGTCCTCAAACGTCTCGTTTTGTCAGCTCCATGTCCTGCTTTGACATGAACGACTGAGTCACAATAATCTGATGAGATCAGACAGAACAGCAGAACAGTCACAGGGTACTTTTACTTTACTTGAAGTACATTTTCCTGATTATTGTTGGATATTTTTACTGAACTAATGCATTGCTTTTACAGTGTGGTATTAGTACTTTTACTAAAGTAAAGATCTGAATACTAACAATTGTTTAGCTCGTTGAAGTGTGTGTGTGTGTGTGTTATCTCACAGCGATGACGTTGACGAAGTCGTTCTCTCCCAGCGTGTCCAGGATGGTGTTAATGGTGTGTTTGGCGATGGTCATCTTCAGTCCCTTCATGCTGCCGCTGATATCCACCATGATGATGATGTCTTTGGGAGACGTGGCTGCCTGGATGTACCTGAACGCAGCATAACAGACGCTCGCTGATCATTTCTTCATAAAACTGGACAGGATTTATTCATGGTTCACTTTTTACTGCAGTTTTCAAACAGAGCAGACACTGACAGACCTCACTCACATTACAAATACCGTCAGATATTTAAATTAACTAGGAGACTAAGACACAATTCAGGAAGCTAGAAAATGTGTAAAAGTTATTGGATAAAAAGCCTCCAATAAAAGGCTGCCGGCCTCTCAGGTCAGCAGCTGTCAGCAGAACTTGATTTGAAATGAATAATGATATAATAAAATAAAGATGACCTCCAATGAAACTATGAATAATATATATTTTTTAAAGGCTCATATCTATCCTATGCATTTACTCATACTGTTATTAATCACATTTCTGATATAAACGAGTAAAAACGTGTCACTGTGCGTTGCAGTTTCTCCCAGCAGATGCATCTCCCAGCTCAGCTGCAGTAATGCGTCACGACGAGGCGTTCAGGGACATATGCAGCGCTCTGGTATTATTTAGAAATGCATGAACAGTCACATATGGTGCCATGTGGGCTGCAGTGACCCGGCTAAGGAGCAGCTTATCGTCTTTTCCAGAGGATCAGGACTCTGGCTGGCCGCTGCTCAGCCGACACACAGCCAGCAGCACGGCTGAATCTCAGCCTTGCGCAGGGATTTCCTACCTTTCTGTATTGTACTCATTTCTCCTCTTATATGGCAAACAGACACGTTATGTCACAGAATCCCAACATTAATTCTAACTGCTGTATTTTACTATCAGACTGAATTTGATGTCTTTTTTTTTTACTTCATGCCCATAATGTCTAAACTGAAGCTTCTTCGGTGGTGTTGGGAGCTCTGGAATCAGGCTCATGGCACTAAAATATAAACAGACCAATTCACAGTATCATCCAGTTGCTCACAGCCTCTTTTGTTCTTGGACTTAATGTTCCTGTTTCCGGTTCTGTTGGCCGGTTAACACCTTTATCAACAGACTAAACTTAGCAACCCATCGGTCTCCGTGTTTACGGCAGCGGAGATAAGTACTGAAGATCATTTCTATCTGTAAACTAACAGAGTTTAATAGATTCCTTCAAAGTTATCAGGATTCGTCCTCTGCACACCAACAATATCTACGTGAAATTTCAAAACCATCCATCCAATACATGTTGAGACATTTCCGTCTTTACCAACGTGACGGACTGACTGACCGCGTCGCTGTGTTATCGTTTACAGGTGAGAGTGTTGGCCCGAACTGACCAGTTTCTGTTCCTGCAGTCAAAAGCTGCCACACCGTTAGAGTCCGGAGTCCATTTAATACCTGCAGAGACACATGGAGTCATGTCACTCATGGTTGGACTCATATCAAAAATAAATATCAACAGTTTGACAAAACACAACCAAATTTAGAATAAAACTCAAACGTTCTTTAAAGTCCGACTGAAACTGAAGCTGTTCAACTTATCGTTAACATCATCGAAGTAAACACTTTCATATGTCGTCAGAATTTCTTTTCAACATCATTTTGGGTCAAAACTGACAACTCAAATGTTCACATCTATAAAATGCAGTGCATTGCATTGTGGGATTGTTAGCGTAAACCACTTTTTCGCTCCCTTGTGAAATTTTTGATGGAAATATAAAGAGGATAAATTAGTGCACTCAGTATTCAGACACTCAAAACAAAATAGCAGACAATGAACGTTGCGTCCACTGTCCGCTGCGTTCACTGTCCGCCGCGGAAAGTAAAGACGGACAGATTTTGGACACAGCTCATATCTGGAGATGAGGAGGAGACGTCAGCAGTAGCTTCCTGCCTCAGTGAGACCGTCTGTCGGTCTGTCATCACCGCTGAATGCAAATCAAACACTTTGATTGGCTCTCCATCCACATACACTGACAACAAACAGTACTCTCATTGGCTAATGCAAAGACACCATCATGAAACAAAACAAGTTTGCTTTAGATTCTAATTTTTTCTCAAAGGAGAACAGAGGGATCAGCAGGACTTTAAATTTGTATTTGCGAACAAAAATCAGCTCTTCTCGTGAAAGAATTAGGAATAACTATTTCAGATGCCGATTGGTTGAATATTTGGAAAACTCAACAATCTACTACATCCCCACGTGCTTGGAGAGAACATTGTTGGAAGAATGTCATTAGATTTTTTATTACACCCACTGTTAGGAGTAAGCATTTGTCTACACAACAACCATGTTGGAGACAATGTGGAGTAGTGAATGCAAATCATTCATATATATTTTGGTTTTGTATTGGAATTTCGCAATTTTGGGGAGATGTTCACATGACTATTGTCAAGATTTTGGGCTGTGATATATCTAAATCGTGCACAATGTTGTATTTTGGTTGTTTTACAGCTAATACTATATTGAGGGAAGATAAATACTTGTTAAAAATTATGTTGGCAGCCTGTAAAAAGGCCGTTACGAGGAAATGGCTTAAAACTGAACCACCAACACAAGAGGAATGGCTGGAAATTGTGGCGGAAAATACAACATGGAACAATTAACCTACAGAATAAGAACTCAAGAGGAAAAATGTCGAGAGAAATGGGAGAAATGGACATTGTTTACATATCAATGACAAGCCGAGAGGACGAACTGATGAACTTATTAAAGAAATTGACTGATTTTGTGGAGACAGAGCAATCCAGACCCTTTTATATGTTTTTGGTTTTATGTGTTTGTAAGTTTACACCTGAAAATTAATAAAAAAAAAAAAAAAAGAAAAGAAAAAAATAAAAATAAAAAATGAGCTCTTCTCCCAAAGATGAATCTTGACCTCACCGGGGTAGATTCTGAAGAAACCGGTGGAGCTCCCAAAGTACTGCCAGGTGAGCGTCGGATCCTTCTGGAAGTTGCTGATGAAGACGTCGTTTAACGCCTCAGAGTTGTAGATGGCATTGAGGATGTTGGGATCTGCACACAGAAACACTCAGAGTCAAACCAGAAGGCAAAGCTGAACCTCACAGGAGCTGACGTGCACTGAGGAAACAGTGCGAGTGGACGCTGCTAACAAACACACGGTGCCGTCGACCTCTGACCTTTGTTGTAGACGTTGGTGGGAACCTGGATGTCGCTCTGCTGCGTGTTCACCAGCAGGTTGTTGAAGTGTTCGTTCTCCTCCAGGGGAAACTCTCCGCCCAGCTCCACGCTGTTGCCGTCCTCGTCCGCCGTGTTGATCAGCATGGAGTTGTAGTAATCAAACTGACAGGAGACAGGAAGACGACATCCTTTTAGAATAAGATGCTGACTTTTAGAGCCAGAATAACCAGTCAGGTTGAAGTTTCCATCTACGTCTGTCCACACTCAAAATATCTGCAGTGAAGACTTTGAAGGAGTTTAATTAAAGGTTTTCAGTGTATGTTGGTGAAATGGACGTTCTCACTCTATTAACATGTATGTTTCCAGTGAATAATGTCCAGAGAGAAACATGCTGTCTACCCTTAGAGACTATTTGTCCAGAGGACTGACAGAGAGCTTCACCACATGGTGCAACGACAATCACCTGAAGATCAATATCAGCAAAACCAATCAGCTTGTGGTGACTACGATGCTTTAAATATGGACGCCTGAGTCATGGTGAAGAATAATGGACAGAAAAGAGCTTCTGCACAACACAATGATGTCACAGTGAAGCTGACCTTTGACCTTTTGGATAGAAAACAGCATAACTTCATCATTTTATCCTCTGAGACATTTGTGTGAACTTTTGTCATAATCAGAGTGTGAATTCTTGAGTTATGGCCAAAAATGTGTTGTGTCACAGTGACCTTTGACCTTTGACTACCAGAATCTAATCTGTTCATCCTCAAGTCAGTTTTAAAACTCAGTTTGATGTATTTTGTGTGATGCAAAATAACAACATACACTAAATTCTTGACATTTCATAGGTTATTACATAATAATCATTTAATAATCATAACCACAATTTGAAATAAAGGTGAAAAAGGAAAATCAGCTGCTTCAGGACACAGTTTGCTTGAATGCAGGCAGCTTGCTGTTAATAAGCTCCAACTACTATTTGATTGTTGATTTCTAGAAACAGCTCAGAAAATCTGTGTTTGTGTCACAAAGATGAGCTGAGAGCAGCATCACACAGATTCTACAGTAACACATGAACAAACTTCCTGTGCTCCAGCGTGCTACGCTCATGCTTTTATTTCCTGTGTGTCGTTTCTGTGCTGCAGTGTCGACCCAGTTTCCTCACAGGATCAGTGAAGTTTGACCTGATCTCAATTCAGGTGTGAGCCGAAGCTTTAAAGCTTCAGCCTGCTGCAGCGTCCACTGCTGACTGGCCGGCAGTTACCTCTGAGCTACACGCAGCTAGCATGCTAACGTTAGCATTCCACTGAGCCAAAGCACACCTGAGGCTGATAAATCACATCTTTGACCAATTAAACTGTTGATGGATTATCAGACGTTTACAAGTTTAATTTCTCTGCATGTTTTTCAGGTTTCAGTGTGAACTAAAAGGAATAAAAACAGCTGCCTGAACTATAACTCAAACACATCTGCACCAACCTCTAAAGAAGCGTTGAATTCGTGGTACAGATCAGCGTCCTCTGCAGACTCTGCTAACCTCTGGGACAAGAAACAGACGAGAAGAAAGAGAGAACACAAAAATCTGGATGAGTCACACTGAGTGAAATGGAGAATAAACACAAAGCGTACCACGTGAAGGATAATCTGTCCGAGTGGACTGTTAACATCCTTTAATACAGCGGTTCCCAACCTGTTTTAGGATTGTGAACCCGTAAAATGAAGTAATGTCTGATTCATCATCATCTCAGGTTATGTAAGAGCAAGAGCTGTGAGCAGCCAGAGCAGCTAAACCCTGAAAACCTTCACAGACTGTTGCATCTGAATGTTCAGTACTTTAAAGCAGAGTGAGTATAACAGCTGAATGTTGTGTTCTGTGGCGCTGGAGGAGAAAACAAGCCTGAAGATGAGTTTGAAAGATGTGGGTGTTTGGGACAAAGGAGCTAAAATGACACCACTGAGTTGCATTATGGGAAATGCAGGCTCCAGTGTGTAGGAAACTGCTGCTTCAGTGTTGATCATCTCTGTCTGTCACTCCACAGAAGTGTAACACTTTACTGGATTTAATATAAGCGGCTGTTTTATAGACGGGTCTGAGCAACACGTTTAGGTTGAAGAAGCCTTGGTGTGCTCACCTTCACAGACTTCATCTTGCTTCCCAACATTCGCTCGATTTCATCAGAGTAATCTTTCACCAGGTCGCCTCCGTCCAGCTCCACAATCTTAATGATGGGCTCCACATCCTTCAGTTTCTGAGAGGACACAAAACAGATTTTAAACGCCTTCAAGGAAACTAGACGTTTCCATGAAGAGGAGCCGAGTTCAACTTCTCCCCCAGAGGACCAAATGTCATTCATCTTCCATTATCAACATTATGACAAATGTCAATATTTGTTTTCTATATTTCTCATGAGCTGTGAATGATCCAAACAGGTGGAGCGTTCCACATCTTTCCCACTTTTTAGTTGCTCCTGTCACAACTTGTTTGAAACGTGTTGCTGCATCAAACTCAGAATAAGCAGAAATTACAAAAAAAGCTGATGAGCTCGAACAGTAAATATATTGACTTTGTGCTGTTTTCACTTTAAATCAAACAGGATCCGTACGTGATCACATTCTGTTGTATTTGTCGGCGTCTTTGTGGAAACAGGGTTATAGACTTTCAGTCACTGAATGGATGTCACGTTGTTATGTTTTTGATATTGTTAAGCTTTTGCCGTTTTAGAGCCATTTTAATTGTTTTTCTGTTTGTTGCTGTTTATCTGCAACGGTTTTGCTTCAGTTTGCATTGTAGGTTACATCTGTCTATTATTTCATACGTGGAGTCATTTCAGTCATTTAGTTTATTGATTTTAAACTGTTGTTCGTTTTTATTGTCAGAAGACTAAAGACCACTGTGTGGATCCAAATAAAGATTAAAGATCTTTAATAAATACAGAAAACTCACTGTCATTAAATTGGGTGATGTGATTTGTTAGATCACTTGTCTTGTTTGTGGCATGGATCCAGGCAGTGATCCTGATCTGATTTGCTTTATTTTGGATGTTTCCAAATAGTGACTGAAGCAGGTGAAGCAGCGACACTGATCCCATGCTGCTGGCAGATCACGTTGTTTTGAACAGACTGAATCAGCTGCTGGATGCGGGGAAGCATGTTGGTTCGTACAGCTCGACTCTCTGAGGTAATCGGGTCACTTTCTCTGGATCAAGAAGCTGGAGGTGGATCAGCCAGCTGAGCGAGGAGGCACAGCCCAGCCTGCTTATTTACACTCTGAATCACTCGATTAAGTCATTCGCTAATTCCAATTAGTCCAAGCAACCCACTCACTGAGGTGAATACATGAGCAACAAAAGCCAAACATTTAGTGAAACCTCAGTGGGCGTCTCCTGTCTTTGATCTGCATCCATTCACCCAGAAAACAGGCTGACGAAGCTGGACCGTAGCTGCTGACTGCTGGTTTATAGAAATACAAATTTCAAAATAAAAGACTCTGCAGAAACAGACTGTAACATGGCTGCTGTACATGTTGGGCCACACGTGTTTCTGATGGGATGCTTTGAAGCCTCAAGAAATTGGACTTGACTGTAAAGAATCACTGCTGCGTCCGTCTTCAGGGGGAGTTTAAACATGCAGACGTGGCCTCAAACAGAAGAAACAGCTGCTCAGTTCTGTTACAACACACAGACGCTTCCACTCAGTGAAATTTCACTCAGTTTGGGAAGAGAGCATGTTTGTCTAGTTGACATTCAAGGGCCTGAAAACCTATTTTCTTAATCAATTTCTTACTGTGATTGTCTCTCGACGTTAGAAGAGTTTAGGGACGTTCTGAATTGCTTAACAGTCTGATTCGTATATTTAACTCAAAGCTGATTAATGTCTGACATGCTGAAACATCAGCTGCTAATACTAAATTTGACACACCTTATTTTTTAATGAGCTACTTGATCAATTTTTTTACGTCTTGCATCACGATGACAAAAGAGAAGTCGTCTCACTCTGCTTCCAGCTGCAGAGAGAAGTTCAACCCTGTCTTCATGTTACTCACTGAATCAACATTAATCGGTGATAGCTGGTATGAACCGCTGCTGAAGTGATGCCAGCGTTGGATAAAAGGAGAAGCTGCCACCTGGATGTTTTGTACTTTATTTGCCTCATTTTAGCCGATAAAATTATTAAAAATATGTTAGTGTTCTTCTCACAAACGCTCTCATCCACAACAAGAGGAAACATGAAAACAAAAGCGTTGAACCAGAGTCAGAAGATACCGCGATGAGTTATAATAGGGTGGATTTCCTTTCCTCGCTAACGTCTGGCTGGTTTGCTCTAACTACAGGAGGTGGTTGTGTTTTTGAAAGCAGACAAACTGCAGACTGCCTGTGATAAATCTAAATCTGACAGATAAATGGATGAATGTCTAAAATCAGAACAGGCCACAAATCCTGACGGCGGTAAAGAGGGCTCGGTCCTCAATCTGGGCATTACCATGATCCCTGTGTGCGTGTGTGTGTGTGTGTGTGTGTGTGTCTGCTGCCTGACAAACACAAATACACTGACGCACACAAACGCTATCACACACACATACTGCTCTCGGGAAAGTTTCCCCACCAAAAAGTTTTAACACCGGAAAAGGCAGCTATTTTTCGTATTACTATTTTTTGCATAACTGCATGAAGTCCTAAAAGCCGCTGGAGCATGTGTAGGCAAGCTGAGGGGGGCTGCCATCCCCCTTTTCAGCAAAATGACCAAAATGCCTCCCCTTGTTAAGATGCCACCCCCCCATCTCCATGCCGTTGCAGCACAGAGTTCAGGAGCAGAGGGCTTCGTTCCTGACCATGAATCTGAAATATCAGCAGTCTACCTGTTTCAAATTGAATTCTGGGAAATGTAGGAAACCACTACCTGAAAACAGAATTATACTTTCTGTGTCTACACAGCTGTGAAGCATGTGGACCACTCGCAGGAAGCTGTGAACACTTGTGGCTTCACTCAGAGAACAACATGCTCTGTATATATTTGCACTCTTCCCTCCTTTGTACTGCATCTGCTGCAAAAACCTGTTTCACTGATTCTGACTTCATTTACCTTCTGCAGCAGTAGAGAGCCGGAGTATTTGACGGTGGAGTCTCGAAGCTGAACGGAGAACACGGACGCCCACTGCTGCACCCTGAAACACAGACAGCACAATATGAATGTACAGGGTACAAGAAATATATGAATAATTAAAATTTAATTAGCATCTGTGCACCACCCAAAAAAAAGGACGGCAAAGGTGTGAAGAACAAGCAGAAACATAGAGACTATAAAGTCGTTTTAGCGTTTGTTTGAACGTGATTGGATGAAATGCTTCAAGGTTAAATTGTAAAGCTATATGCTCTTATCGTATTTATAAAAGTAGTGATGGTGGTAGTAGGGATGTTAACTTTGACTCACAATTTAATAACAGTATATTTGCATACAGGTAGCAGCACTAGCATCAAACTAACAAACATAAACGTGTGTAAACGGTCTGTATGTTAGTTGGGTTACTTTACTTTTACTTTTACTTTACTTTTGGCTGCCTGTTGCCGTGGTGACGCCGTGCATCAGTGGTGGGTTATGGCAGAAAAAGGCTGTTAAATATGACAGTGATGAAAGAGATTTAGATAATCTGTTCTTCATGTGGGTCACAGCAGAGAGCTGCAGGTGTCTGCTCAGCACACACTCACAACAACACAGAACAGAAACACAACAGACACACACACATATACACGGGCACACGCAAGCATGGACAAACACACACACATGCATGCACACACTCACACACACGCACGCACGCACGCAAACACACACACACACACGCAAGCATGCACAAACACACACACATGCATGCACACACACACACGCACGCACACACACACACTCACAGCAACACAGAACAGAAACACAACAGACACACACACACACACACACACAGACACACACACACACGCACGCACACACACACACACACGCAAACACACACACACACACACACTCACAGCAACACAGACCAGAAACACAACACACACACACACACACACACACACACACACACACACACACACACACACACGGCTGCAGGTGTCTGCTCAGCACACACTCACAAAGAGAACAGAAACACAACAGTCCTCGGTGTGAGGCCCTTTTAGTTGCCTGTTCAGAATCTTGGTTCCTCATGTTTAAAGTATTGTGTGTATTGTGTGTGGTTAATAAAGTTGTACTGAATTGACCTGAACTGAGTGAAACACCTGCACACTGTCTCACTTGCAGCACTGCAGCATATTAATTTAGTCGTTAACAATGTATTTCTATCTTACCAGACGGGGACATGAAGTCGACACAGTGAGACGAATGTGATTTTGATGGGAGCTGCACATCGAGCTTAAACATAGCTTTGTATACAGCGTGAATACTGTACATACAAAAAAACCCCACATATTTAAATGTACCAGCTTACCATAATGGTACGATTATAAGCCCATGATTAAGATATCAGTATTAGACTAAACACAGAGCGCTGTGGAGAGCTCTGATTGGACGATGGGGCGGAAACAAAGGAGCGCCTCCTCCATCTGCAGGTTTGGGTTCAGGTTTGTCACATTTGAGCTTTTTGGGTGTGACACGAGGACAAAAGCAAAGCATAGACTGTCCCCATCAGGACTCAGCCCGGTTACATAAAAGCTTCATAAAATGGACTGAAGGTAAAATGTTTTCACAACCAGAAATATGATGTTGCATTTAAGATCATTTTCCATTTTTGCTAACAAAGATCAAAATGTTCAGAATATTTGGGTCCAGGTGGTGAAAAATTACACATACAGGACGAAGACAGTGTGAAGTCTCTCTCTCTCTCACACACACACACACACACATACACATATACACTGCCAATTTACAGCACTGAAGCAGGACAGCGTGTGCATGTTTGTGCTTACTCAGCAGATAAACAGCGGCAGAGTTTATTGATCCATCTGTTCTGGACATTAATCCTTTCAGTGCGCGCGCACACACACACGCACACAAACACATGCACACACACACGTCTAAAAATACATTGTAGGTTTTTCCAGGTTTAATTATATTCACATAGGAAACTCTGTTTGGTCTATTCATAACTGTGCCAGTAAACATCAGCTCTCTAATTATATTCACATAGGAAACTCTGTTTGGTCTATTCATAACTGTGCCAGTAAACATCAGCTCTCAGTCAAAAGCAGAACTTTCACTTACAAAATTAATTTCTTAGTTGTACAAAAACACAAAAACCTGTTCAGAAACAACAAAAACTTCCTTTTTTCTTTTCTCCATTTCTCCCATTAATGTTCCCCAAAAACGAGCTGTGATTTGTGACTCAGAGCTGCTGTTTTAGCTGCAGCACAGGATTTACATAATAACAGGAATTACTTGCTTTAGGACGTGGCAGGGTTATAGTTTTTGTATTGTTCTAAATACCTGGAGGATAATTACAACAGTCTCTCATTGGCCATGTCGGTGCTTGATGCAAAACTAATGATTCATAGAGAGAGTGAAGTCTGGCTTCATCTGCAGGTCACATTTACACGTTTTATCTGTTGCTCCATTAAACTGTAAGACATTCAATCGAAGGCTGATAAACTCAGAATCAAACCTCTTGTCACAGTTCCAGATCTCCAACCGTCTGTCACCAATTTTAACTGCAAATGTCTAAAAAATTCAATCGTCCATCGAGATCACCTCCAAAACCTAATCAGCTGATCCTGATCCATCTGAGGCTGATCTGCCAGATCTGACTGGACACACACAGACGGACAGAACACAGCCATCATCTAATTTTGTAAGTTACAACCAACAGAAAGAAGGTCAAACAGTCAGTAGTGCAGACGGCGACCTGCAGTGACATAATGAAAAAACAAATAACCACCTGAATCTACAAATGTGTGTCAGACAGAAGGTTAGAGAGGCAGCGTCGAAGGTGAAAGCCACAAAAACAACTCAAATATCTTCTCTTCTTTTTACAGTGCAACTGGTTTCTGCTTGGAACACATTTAACCTGCTTTTTAGCCCCAGCTGACCAGGAACGAGTCTGAATTGTGGATTTGATGGTCGCTGCACTCACAAGACAACTCAATGCTGTTATCGGTCTGAACGCAGTGCAAAAATAAAAAGCAGGCTCAAAGCGACCCACATGTGCCAACCCATGTGGTTCAGATTGGGTCCGCTTGGTCAAGGTCACCACTGGCTGCAGTCAAGGTTAAAAAAGACAGGAACAAACAGCAGTCTCCTTTGTTAAGGTTACTTGATTTGGTGACCCGAACATCCAACAAATGTCCTCCTGTTGCTGTAGTTTAATGACGTAACTCCTGACAAACACATTATATCATATTCACAAAACTACCGGAGGTCCTGCGTTTAAATTCCACTTCCACAGAAACTAAAACCAGTCATTTGCTCTTTGTACGATTTCTGTGCGAACCAGGTGACAAGGTGGCGGTCTCTGTCCGGGCCTGCAGTGGTCAGTCGGGTGGTGAATGTGGGTCAGGGTAGAAGGTGACCGGGCTGACAGGGGGGGGGGGGGTGGCCACACAGATGGTGCATGAGGGCGTGTGTGCTGCAGGGAGCTGCTGCTGCTGCTTTACTCTAACGCTGCCTGACAGGGTCATGCTAATCAACGTATTAGTATGAGCGACTACAACAGGAAGGAGACAACAATACTAACCGGACAGTCTGACAGGTGAATTCTGGGAAGTGAAGTTTAAAATGTGGATGAAAGAACTGGGATGGATTTTTTTTAAAGAATATAATTTGATTGAGATTCTGGTGATATTTCTCACACAAAGTTGCTTTAATGAAACGTTGATTAGCTCGGAGTCTCTATCAATGTCTTAATTAACTCTAAACTTCTTCTTCTTCTCACAAATGTATTGCACATTTTTCTGGTTCTTTTGACTTTTTAAATGTGTTTTTTTAATTTTTTTTTAGGTTTAAAGATAGTGATGTTTGAAGTTCAGTTCCTCTGGGTTAATGAGTTTACTTTGTGTTTACAGTCTGACTAAAAACAGCTGTTTCAGTGTAATATTCCCTTTCCCTCTGAATAAAGTGTGTGGATATTTTATTGTGTCTCACTCTGTGACAGGTTTTTTTCTTTCTGGAAAGTGAGGACGTTTGATTTCTGTCTGAGGGTGAAGACTTGGTGTTTGGAATACAGTTTAACTTGAAGTTAGGGCTGAAGATGCAGCTGCCTTCATTAATGTTAAATTTTAACATTGAGCAGATATGAGCTGATTTAAAGCAGCTGTAACCCCAGCAGGAATAATTTCTCAGTGTGTTTTCATGAACATCCAGAGGGAATAAGTTTGTCAGCTGACTGCAGTTTTCCCTCAGGATTTGCATGGAAACACAGTGCACTCTGGGAGTTTGTTGTGTGAGGCTTAATTTATCTTAATCAGGACGGCTTTCTACGAGCTTTACATCCACACACACTGACGGTCACACTAGGAGGTGCCCAGTACAATGCTTTGCTCAAAGGCACATCAACAGCAGAAGCTCTACCTGGCTCACATTAATGGGACTGTTAACAACAACCTTTGTTTTTTTCCATATGAGGCTGCATTATGGACCAACTGCTGCATAAAGGAACAAGATCTCAAAACTGTCCACATGAGCTGTTGGAGGTTTAGCTGTCAACAATTCATTGGATCAATTTAAAGTCAAACCTAAATCACTTTTAGTTGTTGCTTTTTCATTCATTCTCATGATTAAACCAGAAGAAAAAGGTCTGAATATAATATCAGAAATACTCCTTTACTGCCTCAGCTGCTGTGTTTCATTGACTTCATCTGGCAGGCTGAGCACCGGCAGGGCAACGACAGACTCGTGCTGTAGCATTAGCTTACAGGCCATGGGCAGACAGTGTGTTTTTAGTGGTGGTGAAGGTAACCACACCAGCATCAAAATGGACAAAAAGTGACTTTTGTGGTATGTTTACATCCTGTTTAATGTGCTGCATCTGAGCAGCTAGCTTAACTGGCTCTCTCTGCCATAAACGGACGTTAGCAGTGCACTTTTCAACAGCGAATGTTAGCTCGGTGGCTCGTTAATCAAGCTAAGGTGATGTGTTTATCTCTAGATGGAGGAAAATGAAATATCTATATTAGCACACAATTAATTCCCATATTCAGCTGTCAAGATTTACCACAAAAACAACAATAAAAATTTGCGGTGAATTGATTCCACTTCCAGACTTTAAAGTTTAGAGTTTAAAACTTTAAACCTTAGTGACCTGCACGTCATTACAAACTCATGTCGTGCAGCCAAGCGCTGTTCAAACCAACAGAAATTTATTATAAATTCTTGAGGTGATCACAATGTTTCTTAAGATACCAGATGTGTGTCTAATGTTGAGATGTATCTAAACTGATGCATGTTGACATGTAGAATATAATGTACATGACCGATGAAAAGATGCGGTCTTAAAAAATACCCTTTGAGCTTCAGCATACTTAAGGGTGAAACATGAGCACATTAAGGGGTTAAATCAATTTAATCACTAAAAGTTAAAAGTTCAGCTTTTTGAAAAAAAAAACCCTGAGCATCCGTGTGCGATTGTACATGTGATATTTTTTCTCCTGCAGGAGATGGAAGCTGAGAGCTCATCCAGCAGAAAAAGTGAAGGATACTTACGTCTCCGGTGGGATCTTCATCTGCCCCTGAGCTGTAATCCACAGGCAGAAAAATCCCAGAATCCCCAGGAGCCTCCTCATTCCCGGTGTCCTGCCCTCCATCCTGCTTTCAACTCCCAACATCAGGCTCCTCGCAGCTCGGACTTTAAAATACTGGAGGCAGTTTCACAAAGTGGGATCAGCTCTGAGCGTTCAAGAGGATCGTTAAGAGTTTGTAGGAAACGGCTTCCTCATGTTGGCTAAAGCAAGCAGAAGACAGCGACCACAGCGGTGGGCTTTGGACCCTCAATGATTTCCGTCATGCCTGGATAAACCGGCGCTGCTGAAGGCATCTTCTCACCGCTTCCTGTTGTAGCTTCTCATCCTCTTTAAAGACACTTCCAGAAGATCTTTGGCGACTTTAACTGAGGTAAAATCTAGTTTTGGTACAAGAAGAAGAAACTCTTGGTCCTTCTCACAGACGCCATTGGAATAACCTGACAGAAAGAAGTTTCCTCTGCACCTGATTCAGGCTCTACAAGGTTTTTCCAGGTGCTTCTAGGTTGTTCCTCATGAAACCAGGACTAAAAAATTCTCTGCTTTGTACATATTTAGGCAGACATATCAGCCGGCAGTCTGCAGCAGATTTTGCAGCCGTTCGCCTCCACCGTCACCCAATTTGCAACGTAATCCACTTGGATTAAAACTCCTCTTCCCCATGGAGCGAGCGAGAGAGCGAGAGAGAGAGAGGGGAGGGGGAGTGAGGGGAGGGATTGGAGCAGGGGATTGGACAAGAGCTCTGTTTTATCTAAGAGGATTAGAGCGATTTCTGGAGACAGACTCACCTACGACCAATCAGAGAAGCCGGGGCAAAAGAAACCCTGAGGTTCAGTTTGGCTGAAAGAGAGAGAGGGCGAGCCGCCAAGAGTGACATGATGCCCCGACACACACACACACACGCACATGCACACGCACACACACAGAGCTGCAGGTGTCTGCTCAGCACAAACTCACAATAACACAGAACAGAAACACAACACACACACACGCACATATGCGCGCGCACACACACAGAGCTGCAGGTGTCTGCTCAGCACACACTCACAATAGCAGAGAACAGAAACACAACACACACACACACACACACACACACACACACACACACACACACACACACACACAGATGAATCATCTGCGTACATGTTAATTAAACCTCACTGAGACCTGTGGGGGGATTCGACCTCTGTGTCGGACTCGTCTGAACCTCAGAGGACCGGCAGCTCTGGGGTCAGTGCCTGGCTCAAGGGCAGCGGTGTGTTAGTTTGTGAGGAAACAAAATAACAAATAGAAAACCCCAGCGTCATATGAAGCCATGAGGCTGAAACACACACACATACTGAACACACACACACATTTCCAGATTTCAGTGTATACTCTGGATCGGATCGGCCGGGACTTTATTCTAATCTGATAAAAACTAATTAGAGTCAAAGCTGTTGCCCAGTACAGCTCACCATCATCTCTGCTCCTCATCCTCATCATAATCAGCAGCAGAGAAACGGATCTGACCGGCGACAGCGTCCTCTGCAGAAACACCACAGCAATGATCATTCATTCAGCTGCAGCAATGTGACTTCATTTACATGTGGTAATGATGTCTGTAGTCTCTCAGGGAAAAGACAGAATTACTTCAGGTCTTCCACCAACAGTCAATGCTGGTTCCTCTTAACCAAGACCTTTCACTCGCCTAAACTCGTGTGAAAGACGAGACTGGCAGACATCGGTATGAATATTTTAACAATAAAATAAATAATACCAGAAACCTAACACACTGTACAGAAATAAACTAAATCTCCCCTCCAGAGGTCCAATCGCCCGTGATCAAGCAGCCACTCAGTACAGTCTGATTGGCCACTTCCCGTATTCACCAGCTCTGGTTTAGAGAAACATCTGCTCAGGCCTGACGAGACGTCCCTCCAGCAGCAAACAGCAACTACAGCACTGCCAAAAACACGGTCAATAATTAAATACACAACTATTTAGCCTTTAAACTATAAAGAAACCTAAGATGAGCCCAGAAAGGCTTGGCACAGGCAATGCTTCAGTTACCAATTAATCAATTAATCGATGGACAAATAATTAACCTGCAACTATTTCGATCACTGATTAATCATTTAAGTCCTTTTTCTAAGATTTGAAGGTTTCAGCCTCTCATCTGGGAGAACTCGTCCGACGCTATAATGCACTGAACAGACGTTTTTTCAGACGTTTAATGGAGAAAATTATTGATAGATTAATTGAGAAAAGAAGATGCAGATTAATCAATAGTGAAATCATTAGCAGAGATCAGAGAAGACAAAGATGATGATGAAGATGACGCTTTAGTGAAACTTGATTGATCAGACTCTGGAAACTGTTTGTCTATGTGGTGAAAAAACACAAAGGTCATAAGCACACAGATCAGATGAGGGCTGTACTGCAGGTCCACACAGTCCAGTTAGTTGTTTTCTGGACCTTTAAGTAGAAACTTGACTGACTACAAAGTCTCTTTCTGGAGCTGGACTCACCCTGGAAACCGTCTTTCACCATCATTGAAGTGGAAGTAGAAACTCGTGAAGTATGTTGGAGGACGTTCACGCTTTTAGCTTGTAACAACATTAAACTACTATCTCTTATTTTGAAGTTTAATATTTGGTTGGTTCTAAAAAAGAAAATGTTATCATGACTCAACCTGAGGCCTTGAAAGTAGAAAAGTAAAGCAATGTGTTCAGTAAAGTGTGGAGTACTTACAGGCAGTGAGAGGCGTCACAAAGTGAAAATGATCATGTTTGGTCCCTTTATATTGATTTTGAATCAAATACAAGATTAATTCAGAAGTCATAAATAATTTGACCTTCTGATTTACAGGAAATGTGAAATTTAAAGCCTCTTACAGTCAGTTTGAGTGCAGCTCCTCAAACGCTGTCTGCCTCCCTTGATTTGTAAAGTTATAAGAAGTCGTAGACCCTACAAGTTATTGATAACCTGAAGTCCAGATCCATCTCATTACAGCACCTGTCAGAACTCCAGGTGCTCCTCATACTTCACATTCATTCACTCACTCTTCACTGGAAGTCATCAGGTGCTCAGGTGTTAAACTCTCACTGAACTCAAAGTGCAGGTCGGCTGGCAGCAGTTTGGTGGTTTCACAGTTCATTAATTATTGATCAGAGTCACAAGAATAACCACAGAGTGATCAATAGATCAGAGAGTCAGGGAAGAGCTGATCCTTCACGGCTGCAACAGACATCACATCCACACTGCTTATGATAATCATGTTTCCATGCAGCCCCTCACAAAGCACTTCATTCTAGATACTAAAACTGATCGATCAGTTCCAAACCTAAATCAAACCCAATGTGACAATCTTTGTGTTTGTTTTCTTGAATAAAACTCTACAAAATAAATCATCTTAATAGAAGGGATGACAGTAATTAGTGGATTATTACAACTCTCAACACTCTCACAGCCCTATTGTTCAAACTCTGAGCCTGCAGAGAAAACCTCGCACAACTAATGATTCAACAGCTCCCTCTAGTGTTTACAGACACAACATACAACTGTTATCTGCAGTTACACACACATGCAGCTGCTTGACGACTCCAACTTAAACCTGAAAACAAACTCTGAACCCTCAAACAAAAGATGTCAGGACCAAACAAAATGTTTTCACTTTGCAAATGTTCTCAGTTTCAAAATCAACATCAGAAAGACGGGCGCACACACACTAACACACACACACAAACAGTCCAGTACATCATCATCATCATCACTTCTCTGTATCAACACAAACTGAGTGTGTAAGCTGGTCAGACTGCATTAGGTGTTCTCTGACAGATGATGGATTTGGTTCCTGGTATAACTGAAGAATCTCACTTGTCATTATATAAATATATATTTAAATGACTGCAGGGTTTTTGAAGAAGAACAGAATAAGAATGAAGTTGTCAGCGCTCTCTGGTGGACAAACTGTGTCATTTAACATGTTTGAAATTTCTCTTATTACCTGTTTTTGTAACTTATTGGCTGATACATGTGATATCTGTGTCGAGTGACATAAATATACATATTCTATTGAAATGTATAGAAAACAGCGAATCAAAAGCAGTTCTCTGTATTAAATTTTTAATTTCATTAAGTCACTTGCTTCTGCCAGCTGCTGTTCAAACATCGAGAATAAACTTTAAACCACAACTTTTATGCCAACATGGACGAGAAGTTCTTTAAGTGTCCAAAGTAAAATAAGAACTGAAAACCTAAAATTCTGCGACCACATGAAGCTTGATCGAAGGCTTCAGAACAGCTTCTTATTGGACCTTGTTTCTATCCAAAACACTTCAATCAACAGGGAACTGAGGATAACGTTTCTTATTCTTTCAGTTCTTGATTAGTATGAATGAGAATCTCAGTGTAAAAGATGTTTTTTATTCACATTATTTACATTGTGGATTCTCACTGAAGGCATCAAAACTATGAATGAACACATGTGGAGTTATGTGCTTAACAAAAAAAGGTGAAATAACTGAAAACACGTTTTATATTTTAGTTTCTTCAAAATAGCCACCGTTTGCTCTGATTACTGCTTTGCACACTCTTGGCATTCTCTCGATACCTCTCCAACATGTAGTCACCTGAAATGGCTTTCCAACAGCCTTGAAGGAGTTCCCAGAGGTGTTTAGCACTTGTTGGCCCCTTTGCCTTCACTTTGTGGTCCAGCTCACCCCAAACCATCTCGATTGGGTTCAGGTCCGGTGACTGTGAAGGCCAGGTCATCTGCCGCAGCACGCCATCACTCTCCTTCTTGGTCAGATAGCCCTCACACAGCCTGGAGGTGTGTTTGGGGTCATTGTCCTGTTCAAAAATAAATGATCGTCCAACTAAAAGCAAACCGAATGGGATGGGATGGCATGTCGCTGCAGGATGCTGTGGTGGCCATGCTGGTTCAGTGTGCCTTCAATTTGTAATAAATCCTTAAGAGTGTTACCAGCAAAACACCATCACACCTCCTCCACGCTTCACAGTAAGAAACAGGCATGTGGAATCTTTTCTGTGTCTCAAAAAGACACAGCGGTTGGAACCAAAGATCTCAAATTTGGACTCATCAGACAAAAGCACAGATTTCCACTGGTCTAATGTCCATTCCTTGTGTTTCTGGGCCCAAACAAATCTCTTCTGCTTGTTGCCTCTCCTTAGCAGTGGTTTCCTAGCAGCTATTTGACCATGAAGGCCTGATTCATGCAGTCTCCTCTTAACAGTTGTTCTAGAGATGGGTCTGCTGCTAGAACTCTGTGTGGCATTCTTCTGGTCTGGTCTCTGATCTGAGCTGCTGTTAACTTGTGATTTCTGAGGCTGGTGACTCGGATGAACTTATCCTCAGAAGCAGAGGTGACTCTTGGTCTTTCTTTCCTGGGTCGGTCGTCATGTGTGCCAGTCTCGTTGTAGCGCTTGATGGTTTTTGCGACTCCACTTGGGGGCACATTTAAAATTTTTGCAATTTTCTGGACTGACTGATGGCCACTGATGGCCACTCGTTTTTCTTTAGCTGATTGGTTCTTGCCATAATAGGAATTTTAACAGTCGTCCAATAGGGCTGTCGGCTGTGTATTAACCTGACTTCTGCACAACACAACTAATGGTCCCAACCCCATTGATAAAGCAAGAAATTCCTCTAATTAACCCTGATAAGGCACACCCGTGAAGTGAAAGCCATTTCAGGTGACTACCTCTTGAAGCTCATCGAGAGAATGCCAAGAGTGGGCAAAGCAGTAATCAGAGCAAACATTGAACACAGATATTGAATTGTGGGAATTGGCATACAAGGAATAACAACTGTTAAATCTGCCTGTTTCTTTACCCTGAAGAAACTGGAATATAAAACATGTTTTCAGTTATTTCACGTTTTTTTGTTAAGCACATAACTCGGCATGTGTTAATTCATAGTTTTGATGCCTTCTGTTAGAATCTACAATGTAAATAGTCATGAAAATAAAGAAAACGCATTGAATGAGAAGGTTTGTCCAAACCTTTGGCCTGTACTGTATATCACATGTGAAAACATCTTATTGACATGTGCTACTGGCATGAATGTCAGGAATATGCTGCGTATATGCAACCAGAAGTCCCAGGCTGGATGTTATTGTGCATGTTGTGATGTAAGAAGCTGCATATATATATACTGCAAATACCGAAGAAGAACTACTTTAAATGTGTACGTAACATGTATATATTGCATTCTTTCTTCAGAGGTTTTCCTCCTGATCAGAACAGAAGTTATGAAACAGAAATAAAAAAAGATAAGTGCAGCGAAGTGACGGATCAGGTTTTAAGACCCAAACTGCTTTCATCATTTTATGATCCTGGTCATGAAGTTCAGTCGTCCTTCACCCACAGACTGAATCTTCACACCAGCACATTCTTCACTTAGACTTCCCAGAACTGTGTGTGTGTGTGTGTGTGTGTGTGTGTGTGTGTGTGTGTGTTGTAACGTGCTGATGAGGTGGGTTCCAGGTACACGGGGTGTCATGGAGGATCTGGTGACAGTGTGGTCTCAGTGTCAGAGCTGTGAGTAAATCACACACTTAGAGTGCTTCTCTGACACACCCGCTCACACACACACAGACACGCACACATGTGCACACACACACACATTGAACACAGATATTGAATTGTGGGAATTGGCATACAAGGAATAACAACTGTTAAATCTGCCTGTTTCTTTACCCTGATTGGTTGAAAACTCCTCCCTCTGATTCTCTTCTGACTTTCAAACTGGAGAAACATGGCAGCTGAAACTTTACTCTGAGCTCACTCTCAGGTTGTGTGTTTGTATCTTCTGCACATGCTCAGTACAGCCCTCTCTTCCTCCCCCCAGCAGCAGTTGTACATAACAGTGACACCAGAGTTGTGTGACATGTAGTGTGACATGCCGGTCACCGAACCGGAGCGTCATCGGGGATCCTCTTGACACCTACCACGGGGTCAGAGGTCAGGTGGTGTCCATAGCAGCATTCCAGTTACATAACCTCCCGGCGCTGACGCTTGATTTTTTCAGAAAGTCAGGCGAAAGAAATGCTGAATGAGAGAACTACAGGAGCCAGTGGACCAGAGGCTGGACAGGAAGTGATCTCTTAAAACCGCAGGTGAAGAAGGGAGGAGAACCCGCCTATAGAACTTGTTCCTCGGGACCTGAGTCTGCAAGCCAGAGGTAAGAGTGGTGGGCTGTCAGGGGGGAGGTCTGTCAAGTCCTTTGCTGCCCCCAAAAGGACAAAACAAGTTGCAATTACTTTAACTTAAAGGCAACAGTTTGTTTTCCAAGTTGACAGTAGAGAGAGGCTCTCATTTCTGAACAATCAGCTGATCAGCTGGGGGTGATCAAGTAAATGGGGAAATCTTCCCACAGCTTATTAGCTGTGGCACCACCCAGTGTCATTGACCTCCTCTGAAGAGGAACGGTTAGCAGACTGTTAAACAAAAAAGTTCATGCGTGATGTAAAATAAGTCTGCAGCAGGAGCAGCACATGCAGAGCCGTCAGTGAGACCCTCTGAGCTTCAGTGTTGATGCGGTTTCTTCTTCTCTGCTGCACTTTGGGTGTTTTAAACAGCGGATTTTCATTCCTACATCTCTACACAGCAAACAGCTGCTGAGCTATCAAAGACCAGTCCATCATCTTCAGCCTCGTGTTAACACACCACCACACTCATGACCACTGCTCTGTGTGTGTGTGTCTGTGTGTGTGTGTGTGTGTGTGTGTGTGTGTGTGTGTGTGTTTCATCCCTCTGATATGGAGGGCTTAGCCGGCCCGGAGCACAACAATGGTCGTATTGAGGAGGACGTTGCCCCGCGTGGCCTGGCGTGGATGGAGGGTTATGGAGGGGTTTTGGGGGGTTGATGGGGATGTTTTTGGGGGTGTTGTTATGTGGAGAGACCCTGAGCCCTGCAGCTGTCGCCTGGCACGCTCCAGCCTCGGGGAGAACCAACAGCTCACGTCATTGCCAAGTGTCCTGCTGTGGCCGATGGCGGGGGCCTCTGTCATCGTGGGGCATCTGGAGGGGTAAGGTGGGAGTGTGTGTGTGGGGGGGGGACCACCACCACAACACCAGTCGACCTCCTCGCAGCCGCCCTGTTTCCTCCCTCCCTCCTGGGCTGCATGTCACCCAGCTGCTTCACTCTCTGATGCCCCGTTAAGATGGAACGTGTCACAGTTTGAGCGTCAAGCCGTTTACATCGCTCACACACGATCTGTCGTCCAATCAGAGCATCAAAACCAGCAGCTGCCAATCACTTTCACCAACTCCTCAAACAGCTAGTTTACAGGAAATACTTTGCATTCTCTGTAACTACAGTCAAACGAGCTACTTTCTCCACCTTTAAACAGCCTATAGGAACAATGTGAGATGTTTCTCCAGCTGAAGATTCTCTCGTCATACACAGAGTCAGCTTTGGAGGTAAAAGCACTTGATTTTGGAAGGTGTCACATAATAAAAACAAAACAAAACCATCAAGTGGTAAAAGGCATCCACGTCTGAGGTTTTGAATTTGGGAAGATGGAGAGGATGACTTACGTGAACGGAGACTGGGACCAGTTTATCTATTGATAATGTTGGAATGGATTTAAAATCTCATAATCATGATTAATAAATTATTAACCTATTTTCTCAAATAACAGTTCATGCTGAGGGGGTTTGACACAAACAGAAACTAGGTTGTATAGGTCGGTATCTACAGCAGTACTGCAGCTGCATTCAGTATTAATCCATCTTAAGGGTCTACAGCCGTGTTAGTGACTCTCTGACGTTCTACTTCAACACATCAATGCAAATGAAAAACAAACTACAGCTCAGGAACCAACACATTGCACATATTTTGACCAGATGATGGCGCTAAAGAAAAGTCAGAGGATCATCAAAGCATCGAGGCTAGCAGGGCTAAAACCATTACTGCAGGTAGCACAGACATTAAAGAAAGAATGAGAAAATAGAGAACAGCCTTATCTGTGGATTCAAATATAAATGCTTAAATATGAACGAGAAGTGAATGTGATAAAAGAACACGAGTAAAGTGAAGATACGTTAGAGTAAACATGCAGGATGAGTAAAACATGAGCTGTGCTCCACTGTAGACTTCATCCTGTCCAGACTGGTTCCTGACTAGATTTACCCTGCACACACACACTCACACACACACACACAGACACACACAGACACACACTCACACTCACACACACACACACACACACAGCAGTGGTCATGAGCATGGTGCTGTGCAACACACACAGCTTTACTGGGGTTTTGGATAAAAATAACTGGGGAGTCAAGTTGGTGCAAATTTATTTATAGGACAAATTTCACACAGTGACTCAACACAGTGAGTTGAGCCAGCCTCAATAAACAGACGATCAATAAGTATAAGAAATACAAGAAATACTTTCATAATGTTTGGCTAATATATAACAAAACAGGAGAACTGTATGAAACCATGACTTGACTTCGTCTTTTTGAAACATTACTTATGAATGTGAACGGATCTCCCATCTTCTCTCACAGAAGATTATAACAATTAAAGCAGTGTTGGAACACACTCTTATCAAAGTTGTCAAGTATCAAACATTTTGTTTGATCACACCTTCAACGACATTCAAAGATTGTTTAAGATCCAACCAAAGGAGGAGGGACGGGTGTTTTTAATTTCATCTGTATTACCATATCAAAAGAACATCCTCAATTTTACTTAATGTGGAAACACAAGACTCTTCAGGAATATGCAACATTCATATAGGTCTGTGCTATGACAACCAGTTTGAATTATTGCTGTTTTCTTTCTCAGAAACCATGTTTTGTTTGTCGTTTTGGCATGGCAGACAGATATAAATACTACACTACCAATGAGCCCATGTCGCTACGGAGAAGAAGTCATTCAGGGGTACAAATTAGCAATCTGAAAAGTAGATGCTGCTGATCTTAATGTCAGTTTTCTCAACACTGTCGCTTTGACCCATTGTTAAAGGCGCACATCACAGAACATCAAGCTCAGTAATTGGATGTTTCTTGTTGAACGGTACCTTGGGAGTCGTGGTTAACTCATACCCCAAAGTTCTCATGTACCCCTTTGACTTTTTTCAGAAAGAAGCAGATATTTTCTAGTGCAGCTGTTCATCTTTTGTGCTGGTGATTCAATCTGAAGAGTTTCATGCTGACCCAGCCAACTGTGAGTCAAAACGGTCTGAGAAAAATAAAGTGGGACTTTGAGTTCTGGAACCAGGCGATCCAAAGCAGCTCCTCACACCTGGACACTCAAGAGGCGCCTCTTATCCAGAGCATTGTGATCGTTCATTGTTTCCTCAATCATCATAAAAGCAGCACAAAAAGTCAAATCAATAAAAACTAAACACAACATGCATTACAGAGCAAAGTCACTGATGAAGAAGAAAATATCTCCCTCCATAAAAGGCTTCTGCAGTAGTGCTGCTTCGCTGGGGTCTTTTGCACATGCTCCTCGGCTTACTGGCTGATCCCTCCACATATTACGTCACTCCAATCCATATCGTGTTGCTCAAAAGTTGAAGTATTCATGGTGACATCTGTTTAATTAAAAATCCAGGCCTGATCGATCTCTGCCAAACCACAAGTGCAGAGGTTTAAAGTGCTGCCCTCCTCCTCCCTCTGCTTCACTTCTTGTCCTCTGTTCTTCCTGAGGAGCAGCGCTCAGCTCACAGTTGGTTTATTATTTATCTGCCGGCGTTGGGCCAACAGTTGCTGTTCTGCCTCTTTTCCTATCTAAAGCCCTGTGCCGCCACCTGGGGCTGTCACTTCACCCCACCGCCGCCGCCGCCGCTGCTGCCTCAGAGCTCAGAAAACCATTTCGCCCTGAAAACAGGCTGGATCTGGTTCAAATGGGCAGCAGGTTTCAGGAGGAAGTCAAAACATTCAAACTGTAGTTTTGTCTCATTCAGGTCTGACATCAAGTTTCCTTTGTAGGTTCCTTGATTTAGGCATGAAATAAGTCTCATAGTTAAACTGGACATCCCAAAAAGCCTGACCTCACCTCAGTTCATACTGGATATCCATACTGGACCGTGTGGTGCTTTCACACCAGAAATTAAGAACATCATGATATCTAGATCATCAGTTCTTACTGTGTCGTTTAATCATAAAGGTGATTTCTCCTCATCTCTGATCGAGCCATTGAGAAAAAAATATTGTCAGATGGTCCATTTAGACGCTCTTCTGGAACTTTCAATCATGTCACA
The DNA here is from genome assembly GCF_017976325.1 of Chelmon rostratus. Lineage (NCBI taxonomy): Eukaryota > Metazoa > Chordata > Actinopteri > Chaetodontiformes > Chaetodontidae > Chelmon > Chelmon rostratus. Next base: position 25,452,846 of record NC_055663.1, read on the forward strand.
TGATCTTCCTCAGCAGGAAAAGTTTGGCAAGTTGTCACAGATTTGTGGATGTTAAAATTCTCATTTTTTGAGCACTTTAAGGACTTCTCGTCCATAATGGCCTAAAAACTAAGATACACGTACAAGTTTAGGTGGCTGAACTCATGAAGGTCCCTTTGCTAGAAGTCCTGGTGAAGGTGGGTGTGTTGGAAAAGCCACCATAAAATAAACAACAAGGAAAAGATCAGAAACTTTGAATGTCAGATTCAATCACACAACGACAAGAATCAGGGGAAGGTTTGCGAGCCTCGGGCAGCATGCTGGATCTTTCCATCACTGGTTGCTCAAACTTAAGCAGAACATAAAATCAGAGTTGGCAGAACCTCTGTTCTGCTGGTCTGGATATGAGGACTTGTTGGGACAGAAAAGGTCGTTCCAGCTCTGACGATCTGATGAGTTTCAACATCCATAACTGCAGCAGTTGTTCGTCTGTTAAACCTCAAGCATCATCACAGAGACGCCAACACCTCTTCACTCAGTCTACCTGATCCTCATATCCACCTCTTCTCTCAGTAAAGCCCTCAAACAGACTCGCAGTAAAGATCGGGGCCCTCCATCAAACCGAGGCCGCTCGCCCACCTCCTCCCTGTGTGGTCACTCATAAACGCAACCCGCAACGCTGCCACTTGCCTTGTGTGTAAAAACACCTCATTAAAGAGCCTGTTACCTTCGGATGGCGTGGCGCTCCGAGAAAACAACGCCTCAGAAACACACACACGTACACACACAGATGGTTTTCCACTTCTGAGGTGAGTTCTCGATAAACAAATCCACACAAAAACGAAGAGCGTTCACTGCTGATCGACCCCCTGATGCAGTTTCATTCACCTGTTAAAGGAGGGGAGGGCTCGTGTTGTGTTACCGTCAGGTCACAAACTGTCTTCTTCTTCACTGAAGACGGTGAAAATGTTTTCATTTTAATGGAGGCCATACGAGTGTGGAGCTTTAAAAGATACCAGATCACTCCATCATGTTGTGCACGTCAACCGACACAAATCAGCTAATGTCCTGTGGCTTTGAACATTAAATGGCTGAAGTTTCTAACCACATGCTGCTCCTCTTCCTCTGTGTTTTTACAGCAGGTAGAACACAGACTCATCCAAACTGAATCACAGGTCAGCTACTCGTGGCAGCGTTCACAGGTGATGAGTCATTTTCACTGTTAAAATGTTTCTTGTGTTCGTCAGACCGCCTGAATGTTAAAACCAGATACTGAATGACTCTTCAGCAATGTTGAATGTTTGGCACGCAGATGTCTGCAGCAGAAAGGTCTGTGAACTCAGTCACACTTGTGTCTTATGAATAGTTAACAGGAATCAGTCTTGTATTCACAGTCCTGTCTACACATTTATAATAGTCAAGATGATCAGTTTTTGACACCAAAATACCAAATCTGACCAAACTGAATCATATCTGCCATCACTGTGAAGGAATCAACTCTTAATTAAATATAAGGTTTTATAGGTTAAGTGAGGAAGTTGATGTACATAAATTGTGATCTTAAGAACCTACCAAATTAACCAATTTGCTGTACTGTAAATGAGGCCTACGCCTCCATGTATTTCTGAATTAAAATGAAGGTTGAATGAATGAATTCATGAATGTGGGTCTTCTCTCGACAGAATTGGCTTGATTTGTTCAAACGGCCAAAAACTAGACATCTCGATCCAGAAACCATGATCCAGTTAATCCAGACAATCCACAGACCTTGTTGTGAACAGTTTGATGTAGGAACTATTTTCCAAACTACACCTGCCAGCTGTATCACCAGTACAGCTGACATGTAGCGGTGTAGCTGCCCACTGGCTGACATTTAGACAATCAGCAATAAACGCACAACCTCCTTGAGAAAAACACACAGAATAAATATCACATAGAATTAATCTGTAGCTCTTTAACACCCCATTAAAATCAGTAAATGTAAATAAAAACAAATCCTCGATATCTATTCCTTCTTGTGATACAGTTAATGACTGAATGCTCAATGATGAAATCATCAGAGATTTGCCATGCTTTCAACACACACTTTGCTGCAGCTGGGCATCACTTTGACAGGGTGTACCCTGGATTTGCTCTTAACAGTCAGCCGTCGGCCCTCCTTAAACCACACCTCTCAGTTCACCCGACAGGCCTTTGCTTCCTCTGCTGTTGGGGAGGCACGTCAAGCTATTGATTGCAGGAGAGCAACTGGCGAGGATAAACTAGAGCCTTAATTTTTAAAGCTCTGTGCCCTATTCATTGATGAACAAACTACATGTCTATTTAATCTCTCCATTTCCACTGGAATTATCCCTCAGATCTGGAACTAAGCACATGCAGTCCAACTGCATAATGGTGCTGACAAAAACAATTGTAATAAAATGTTAAATCCACACCAGTCTGGTTTCAGAGCTGATCACAGAACCGTCACTGCCGTTTATTTGGTAATAAATGATACTGTATCTGCTGTTGACAAAGGGAATAACTGTGCTAGCCTCTTTGCAGATTCAACATCAGCATCTGATGCTGTTGATCATGCTATGCTCCAACAGAGGTTATGTGATGTTGGTTTTGATTCTAAGTCCTCTAAATGGTTTCAGGACAACCTGTCTCATAGATAGCGAAGTCTGATTTGGGGAAATGATCATTCTGTACTTTTACCACTGTCTAAGTCCACACGGTTCAATACTGGGTCCTGTCGTCACAGTTTATTTCAATCACATGAATTACATTCTCTATAACAAACTGCAACATCGAGCTTTAAACAGATGATAGAGTTTGTATTGCTTTGATATTACTGAGCAGTCAGCCACTGAAACAAGCCTTTGGCAAACTGAAAGATGCATTTTTTTTAATCTAATCTAATCTGTTCGTATTATTCTGTTTTAACTGCACTCTAGCTCATTAGAAATGAGAGCATGCCACTGATGATTCTTCAAGGTGTAAATAAAGGTTGGATGAATGACAAAAGGGGAAATGAACCACTAACCCTGACGCTGACGGAAGAAAGTCTGACTCAACGTTGACCTTTTCCCTGAAAAGGTCAGAGGTCAATGCCAGCAGAACAAACCGAGCTCCAGACCAGCTTTAAACCTCTGGCACGGCCGAGGCCTCCCGCTATGCCCCTTCAAACTATCAATAAAAGGATTCCAACTTGGCACGGCGCTCAGATTCTGCAGATTGAGCTGACGATTAACACACAAGAGGCTCTCAGAGCGGCAGAAATCCCTGCTCTGCCGTGCGGTGTCCTGTTACTCAGCACGATTTTCAGGGGTTTTAGCGTCTTCCTGTGGAAATCAATATATTCTCTGTGGTAAAAATGATTCAGGGTGAAGGTCTGACCAAAGCGAATCCTGAGCTCTGCGAGCGCCCGCTGCTGCTGCTGCTGAAAGGCCATACTTCAAAGTGCTCATCCACAGACCTTCAGATTAACCCCCGAACCCCTCAGCCAGCAGGCAGCCAGGGTACTTTACCATTACAGTTCAGATCCGATATTATGAGTGATTTGTCAGAAGGTGTAAAATTAATCCTGCAGAGGAAGCAAAGTCAATGCAGCCACTAAAAAAGATGAAAAGATAAAGATAAAATTGACAGAGGATGATAGGGATTTCCTTTATGCTTCCCTCACTTCAGAGATGACTGTTTAGGTCAAGACTGCCATCCAGAAACTGACCGTTTAAAGTTCTGTACTGTGTTGTGACAATATTTTCTCGCATATTTTTAATGTTTCAAGGATAAACAGGATTAGAAAATCATCTCACACTTTGTCATGTAAAGAGAGACAGAGTTTTAACTGGGACGTCCTAATGTTCCAGCAGTCTGAGGTTCATGCATCGTAACTATAAAGTCTCCAAGGTGAAGACCGTTTTGGACAACAGCTGCAACGATTAATCAATTAATCGATTTGTCGCCAGCTATCAAATCAATCGTCAACTACTTTGATTATCGATAAATTGGTTTGAGTCATTTTTGAAGAAAGAAAATCTACCTCTATGACGGTAAACTGATTATCTTTGGCTTGTGGACAAAACAAGACCATTGGGGACAACATCTTGAGCTTTGGGAATGACCGACGGATGTTTTTCACCATTTCTGACATTTTATAGACCAAACAATCAATCAGTGAATCAAGAAATGGTAAGATTAATTCAATTCAATCATGCAAATCTGTACCGTTTTTTTATGTCTTCTCCTAATGTGAGACATCCAATAAAGACAATACAGAATGGTGACTGGATGAAAGACGCAGCTCTGGTGTCTTTGGGTTTCGATCGACAGCAATGTGGCTGCACATCAAACTTCAGTGGTTTGAATCATTACTGTTCAGTTGGATCTCATTTTATTAGTTGAATCACTTTTTTTAACTGCGCACAGAGAAAACAGACCTTTAAAAACCAGGTCGTGTCTCAAATGAACTCACTACAAAACCAACTGTACTGAAAACAGAGAGGTGGGATGGAAACAGACCGCAGCGTGACTTGTTTCTGTTGGCTGGCCTGACGGAATTAGCTCCGGGGCTAAATGTTAGCAAAGTCGCCTTAACTAGCCAGACCCTGGTAAAAGCTGTTCGGCTGACGACGCTGATACCAGCCGGGCTGAAGAGACATTCTGTGCTGTTATAACTGAACCAGGACGACCACTTTTTACTTCCCACTGTTCAGGAATCTGATGTTTTTACATCGTCACAGACGATGTAAAAACATCGTAGTATATCGTGGAAATGTAGTGTAACTGCAGAGTAATACACCTCTACTAAATGCAGTTAAGGTGAATATATCAGTAATAATGTGACAATCAGAAAACAGACATGTTGTCTAATTATTCCATGACAGAAGGGATTTTATCTGGATCACAGAATAATGATGTAACATGAAACTCAAGCTGTTGGAAGTTAGATTAAAACAAAACGACATCCATGTTGTCACAGACCTTCATTAACAGCTTGAACCTGGTTTATTTGTCAGATCATCCTGATTAGACATGTTTTTTAACAGTAATCCTGTATGCACAATATGTCAGGACTGTAATCTAGACATGATTGAACTTATGTAGCCCAATTGTAAACGGCTGATGATTTCTGGTACAAAAAGAATTAACTATATATAGAAAATATGTTAATGTAGAGATCTTGAGAGAGTCCTCTCTGTCAGCTACCTGGACAAGTCCCGTCTAATCAGTTTGGTCAAAAGATGAAAGCGAAGTTCCAGAGAGACAGTAAAAGCCCTGATCCTGGTCCAGGACCTGGAGGACCTCTGACTGCACGGGGTTAACATGTCCCAGGAGAGACACACACATACAGACACACAGCACCGGCCTAATCCCCCCAAAGCAGCAGCTTTAGTGTAATTCACGCCGCAGCTGTCCACTGCTGGAAGAATCGAGAAATTGTCCTGCACATGTTCAGCTGCAGGAACAAATGTCACGGAGCACGGCAAATGAAAAAACAAGATGGACTCCTGAACCGCGCACACACACACACGCACACACACACACACATTTACACAGAGTATAAACATGCACATGCTAGTCATGGCATGATGTGTTGTCAGGGAGGAGGGCAGGTGGAGGCTGCCAGAGGTTTTATAACAGAGAGAGCAGTGTGTGTGTGTGTGTGTGTGTGTGTGTGTGTGTGTGTGTGTGTGTGTGTGTGTGTGTGTGTCAGTGTGTGCGCATGCGTGTGTGTGTGTGTGTGTGTGTGTGTGTGCTGATGAAAATAAGTTATTTCCAATCACATTACTGGATCTAAATTGATTGCACATATTTGAACAACTTAACCGTGTAGACTGTAACTGGGCAGTGAGGCGGCACAGTCTGCATCCTGGCACCGGTGCACCACATGTGAGGCACCTCTGGCTCATGTACAGCTGCTGGTTTGACTCACTCTTGGGATGACTTGGACTGAGAATCAGTTTCAGTTAGCAGTATAGTTGGGTGACATAGCACAGATCACAATAGAAACATTTCCTCAATAAGAAGCACCATCATTCAATAAAACACACGGTCTCAAACACCAGCAACCAGACTCATCAGCTGGAGCAAGCAGCGAGACTCTCAGACGAACACCAGTGCAAGAACCTTTTCCATGTCTGTCTGCTTTCTGCAGCACTGAAACACATCACACACGCTGTTACAGAAAATGAAGGATTCAAACTGATAAACATAACTGACCTAAGATGTGCCAAACGTTTCACACTGCAAGAATGATGGATTCATATCAACTAGACTCAATATTTTTGTTGGTATATATGTGATAATATGTTTTGTAGTATACTTTTATTTCAACAGATTAGCAGTTTGTAGCTCATAAAATTCTTCCTCCTTTCTATTTTACTTTAAATGCTAATGTCAGCATGCTAACCTGTTCGCAATGTCAATGCTTACATGCTGATGTTTAGCGGCTGTAAAGTTTCCCGTTTTCACCATCTTAGATTAGCATGTCAGTATGCTCGTTAACATTTGCTCGTTAACAGTAAACACAAAGTAGGCTGATGGGAGAAACCACAAATGTCAACCTCATGGTGGCACTAGAGGAAAAGTCAGAGGATCCTTACAGTCAGAATCATTTGGCAAAAATTAATGCACAAAAAGTTATGGTAATACATCAAGTAGCTGAGATGTTTCAGTCTGGATCTCAGCGGTGGACCAATTAAAAATGACCATCATCTGAATCTTGCTAGCAGAACGTTAGCTTTCTGGCTCATAGCTGAGAGGACTAGAAATATCTCCCATCGCCAAGTCGTATCAAAGGTTAGTCCCATCTACTGTAGTAGTAGTGAACAACATTGTCATGAGAACCTTATGGGGAGGCAATGATTGTATTAGTCAATTGTTACCATGGAAACAGAGTTATGGCTAGTGAAAAACTCTAGATTTTGACAGCAAAACATTAAAATCTAAATTAATAGTCCTTTTTTTTTGTTCTTTGGTAAGTGACCATGGTATAAGCTGGATAATGGCGTTCCTGACAACACCTTGTCGCACCTTGTCGGTTGCATCAGTGTTTTACTATTACTTGTATATATGATGATTTTGGATTTATGTTACTGCTGCATAAATGTGCATGTTGCATGTTTAACATTGAGCTCATTTTAATTACTTGACATACTGTAGTACGTAGTTAACTGTACACTCATCATGTGTTTGTAGTGTTGTTGTCGTGTTGGAACCACATACAGTGTCCAAAATTAACTTTCTGACTCACCGTCAGAGGGAAATCATTTCAATATATTGATCAAAGGTTAAACCATCCAAGTCTGAATACAAATCAAGAAGTCTTGATCTCAAAATTCAACTCAAGTATTTGCTATTAAATGTACTTAAGGATCAAAAATAAAAGTAAATTTGAAGGTTTTGTAAACCTTTTGGGTGTTTAAAAATTTTAATCAACTTATTATCAGACTCCTCAATCTCTATCACAGGCAGCAGATCAGAGGCAAGCGACAGCTCAGTGGAGAAGCTGATGACAGTTACCAGTGCTGCACGAAGCAGGAGCGCTCAAGATGTTCCATTTCACAGCACATACAAACATATGTCTGTCAGTGTGTGTGTGTGTGTGTGTGTGTGTGTGTGTGTGTGTGAGTGTGTGTGTGTGTCAAACTCCAACCCAGACAGCAGAGGACAGAAGCAGCACGCCACTAAATGAGACCAAAACACGGTGGAGGCTCTCAGCATAGTTTTTATTACGTGACTATTTTGGTACCAACATTTACCCGCCAGCGTGCCGGATAGTCTTTCGAGATTTACTGGCCAAACGGAAAATCCACCTGCTTAATTTGAGACCCTGACCACGAATCTCTAAACAGTCAACATTTCATGAGCTCAGAAAAACAGCCTGTTTTCAGCTTTGTGACGATGCATTTCCCAGCTGATCCAAGAGGCTTTTAAAACAGTTTAATTAGCTGAAGAAGGACGAGAATTTTCTCAAGACATGAAGGAAAACTTCATCCTTCAGTTTATCAAAAACACTCACATTCAAAATCGAGACATTTGGAGAGAAAAACAGTTTTCACTGGAGAAAAAACACGAAAACTGCAAGCTGAAAAGTAGCTAAAGCTGTTGGAAGTACCTTGAATTGAAGTACACTATCTGAGTAAATGTACTTCATTACATTCCATCACTGTCCAGAGGTCAGAGGTTGGAACACTCTGAAAACACAAATCTTTCCATCAGCTTCAATTTATGATAGACAAACAAAATCTCAGGTAGGAAGTCGGGCTGTGTTGATAACTGCACAGCTGCAACACTGCAGTCATGTGACCACACAACAGGGTTGAGCTCACTTCTTCATGGCCGGTCAGGAACGCAGCCTCTGATTGGTTGGACAGCAGGGATATGTTGCTTTTTCCTCGCGGTAAGGAAAAGTCCATTCCCTCACAGCCCTACTAAGAAGGTTTTATACTCGGTTACTTCACGCCTCTGAATGACGCCGCAGGTGCTGAAAGCAGAATGAGCGAATTAAAAAAACATCCCAGCTGGCCGCAGCGCTTCAGCTCCGGTCACGTCTCGTCATATTTTTGGCTCAGGAGCGACTCTGTGGACGTCCGTGTTAAAAGAGATCGTACGGACTGTTAAGATGAAAAGGAGATTCGATGAGAGCCTCTAAATTATGAATCATGACCATGATGGAGGTAAAAAGTTACTGTTGGCTGTAAGTCAGATCCCAGCAGCCAGAGAACAAAGTACCTGAGAAATGAGATTCTCACGGTGCCCTCAAACTTTTTCAATTCAACTCAAACTAAGTTAAAAAAACTGCACTTAGAGTAAGAGCAGTCATCAAGGAAACATTCACTTTGTACAGCTGGGGAAGAATTCATCCTTTAGAGATTCACTTCAGCCTCTAATGGTTGATGGTGGTACACAGAATGTCTGACTAGCAAATAAAAGTACAGCTGACTGCAGATCAGACCCCAGAGGAACAGTGATGAGACGTTCAGGTGTCTCCGCTGAGACAGGATTCTTTAAATTTAGACGGAACATTTTCTCCTCGTGGCTCAGACTGATAAACCCAGAGTGAAGCCTGCAGTGTGTGTGTGTGTGTGTGTGTGTGTGTGTGTGTGAGTGTGTATCATACATTCCCAGCATGTCCCTGGTCTTACTGAGCATTAGTGAACACATTTACCAACATGCCAGAAGACTCAGGAACCAGAGCTGCAGTGTTCACCTCCTCCTCAGGGGGGAAACACTCCGCTGACAGAGTCTCTGTGGATTTAAAGTGTGATGATACTGAAGTCTAAAGACTAAATAAAGATTCTTGTGAACATTTAGAAATGTTTCTCTTGTGTCCTAATCAAGCTTTTAGATGGGAGACAAACATCCTCTCCGTGACCAGTACTGACAGGACAGTTGTGTATCTCGTACATCGGGATTGGAACCGCCAACCTCCGGGCCTGGAGGACCATTTGATCAAAGACAAAACTGCAACTGCTTTTCTTCTGTGATAAAGAAATGCAGAGGTTAGTGCCATGTATGTGTTGAATAATTTAGCATGGCCACAGACGCCGCCAAGGGGGTCAAATGCTAACCTTTAACATTCCTTTTTTATGTTCCGCTATGTTCATTAAGTTCCTTTTTACAGTTATTTATTGATTTACATTGTCCAGTACTGGACACATGTTCCACCAGCCTCTTCATTTTAATCCAGTTATCCAGGTTATGTGAGCAGCAGCTTCCTCCTTTGAAGTGAGTAATTGCAACATAATGTTTTAATGTAATTTTCTTTTTGTTAAATGGATTTTATAAAAGTTGCGTAAAAAGAAGTACTGTTAAGGAACCAGTATCAAAGTCAAAGTCCTGGCAGCGGGACCAGTACTGAAGATTTCTGAACCATTTGTTTTGATTATCAGTGTTTTCTGTTTTGTGTATTTAGAGTCAAATTTAGACTCAGTTTCATAAAATGAAAGCACCATAAATCTGTTTAGTTAAAAGCGGTGGCAAAAGGAGCAGTTTTAAAAATGGCCACAGCTGGAATTTACCTCAGCTCCAACAGAAACTGAGCAGTGAGCAGCATCATGGCTAAAAGCTGTTTCACCATGTTTGGTTTGACCTCTGATCATCTCTAGGTGATCAGTCCCTGGAGCTCTGAGAGATCTACCTCAGCTAACATATCTGCACTATGACACTGAGTGACTTTTAGTGGCTCTCCTCTTAGTGTTTGTTAGTTTTCTAGCAGCGTTTTGAATGACTTGCAGCTGTCTGATGGTCTTACTGGGGGGGGGTTACTAAGAAGTGTATTCCAGTTCACAGCAGACAAAAGTGTTGATCTTTTCTGAATGTCATCTGGACACAAAGCTTGTCATTTCAGATTTGTTTTAAGATGACAGAATGATGATTTGTCACCGGTTTGATGTGAGCACTGAAATTGAAATCCTCATCAAGATTTTTAACGTTGGTTTTATTTTTTAGTGCTTTAAAATCAAAGTGGGCACGAAGCTCCAGCCTTCCTTTTTTAATGGCAAAATGGATTATTTCAGTCATTAACTGAAGGAAATTGTGTTGCATCCAGTTGTTTATATTCTCAAGGCACAGACACATAGAGTCTATAGGGCCACAGTCATTTGGTGGAAGCACTAAACTGATCTGGGCATTGTCTGCATAGCTATCATAAGCAACCTTGTAGTCATGGAGAATTTTGCAGAGAGGAAGCAAGTAAACGTTGAGTAGGAGGACCAAGAACCGACTGCAGTGGGGGATATAGCGGCAAATAAAAAAAAAGTAGGAGTATTACTACTATGTCCATTAGTAATGCTAAATAAATGGGACTGCCTACTCCTGCATAACTCAGAGCTGTACAGTAAAGATGGAGTTTCTCTTTGTAGATGTTCTCCATCTGCATTCCGCCTTCCTTCTCTCCTCTGACATGCTACTGCACTGCCATTTCTCTATGGAGCTTCCTGTTTGCTGTCTGCTGCTGTTTTAGTCTTAACAGGTGCATCTGCATCAAAAACTCTGAGTATTCTGGAATTAAAATGATTCAGTTAATCGCCTGCAGACACTGCTTTAATAATCTGATTTCTTCTTCCTGGTGTTAATCAGCTGTCTCAGGTGTCTCGGGCTGTATCTCCTGTATTTCTGCAGTTTAAAAGTAAAAAAGTAACTCCCACTCTGACAAAACAAACTGGGACAGGTTAAATATCAACACTTTTACCAACTGGACAAACTATTTGGGGTTTTTTTTGGAGACTGAAGTCTCTCAGTGCAACAACAAACAACACAAACTCAGCAGCATCCAGTTGAACAAGCAGCACATGAACGTCTCTGAGAAAGATGAGCTATGACGCTGTTAGTTGGCTCTGAGACGATCAGTCTGATACGATGCTCTCTCATTTTACACTTCAGGCATTTCGCTGACTCTCTTTACCCCAAAATGACTCGGCCCAGGAGGGCAGCAGCAGAATTATCAAAACACATGTCATGATGGATGAACGGTGGCGGATTTTATCCGACAGATATCTTACAGTATCTGGAGCAGATACAGTTTTAGCATCATTGCCTGCATCCTACAGTCCTCTGGCGGCCATGTTGGAAAACAACATGCCTATAATCTGACTTCATACCATCGACTTTTCAAATGTGACCAGCTGAAAGAATAACACAGCGAGAATGAGCGAGCTCTATGGAAGTTCACTAATGACAAAATCATTAAGGTAATAATTAAAGTACCTGCAAGAACCTGTGAGCAGTGGTTGTTTTTTTTCTGTGTGGTGCTGAACTTGAGGCCAAACAGTCCTTATTTCAGGTCACTTATTCACTCAGACAGCAGCTACTGCTAAAGCTTTAAAGCATGCAAACATAATGACCCTGTGTTTTAGATTAAGGGATGTTTACAGCCCAAGTGCTGGTATACAAATCATGTGAACACCTAATGGTTATATGGGAAATAAATTGCCCATCTTAAAAAATCATGGAGCCAAAAACAGAACACCACATTGATATTGTGCATGTACGAAAACTGTTTGTCCCAACTTAAGTTTGTCATGACGTTAATTGAGGGAAAACAAGTTTGGAGAATATAAATGTAAATCTCTACCAAAGTAGGGTTTTAAAACTGTATTGTTTTGGTAACAAATATTGAATCTATGCCAGCAATAATCAGCACCTTCTCCCGAATTTACCAAATACGATAAATTATATAATCTACAGTATTTCTTGGTTTTCGTCATTATTGTTCGTAAAGGTCTCTTATTTGCTGCCATCTTACTCTTCAGTATTTCTTCTTCTTTGTTTTTAATGTCTCTACTTCATGCATTGTTTTCAATGTGTACTTTTCATTTCTTGTACATCTTCTTGAATGGAAAGCTTTTATATGACAAAGTTTTTAGCATTAATCTCCCTCTCAAATGATTAGAAACAGAACGCAACAAACCAAGGGCTCAAACAGTTTTGATGTAAATCTGACGAGCCAATTGATTGTTGTTCAATTTGCTTTTGTGCAAACAAAAGTTTTGACATTATTAAACCTTTATAATGTCAAAAGAGAAAAAAAATCTCACTACATATTTCACACTAAAAATATAATTAAAACACAATCTTTCAGCCCAAAAAACTCAACGTACACCATTTGTGATTCTGAGCACTACAGTCTGAAATCAATAAATATTTTTGCCTCTCTGATTGTGCAGGATGGAGAAGTGTTGAAATAAAGACCTGTGGAATAAAGGTTGTAAATATTTTAGTGTTTCTCCGGCTACAGTTTTTTGATGACGCGGCTCTGGAACAGTGAAATGTTCTGTACACCCCTTCCTCTGTAGAGCTCTGCATACTCAACATGATCTTGTGGATTTATTAAACTAGTCCTGACGTCTTTTCAGACATACCCACAGAAAGGTCTCATACTCTGGGCACGGGCAGTCTGGACCTCAGTGACGCTCCAGACTAAAATAGTGTCATAAAGTCATCCATCAAACAAGTGGGCCAAGGGTCAGTAATAGCCGGCAGCCAAGGGAAACCAGAGAGATAAAACCGAGCACAGCGGGAACATCCCAGAATACTCCTGAATTCACACTCTACAATATTTAGACAGTAAAGTACTTTTCATTCTTTCCTTCCACACTTTCTATTTTCAGTTAATTTCTATAAAGGTCAACCTGCAGAGACTTCAAACTGGCAGCAGAAGATAATAAAACATTTACTCTTTGTCTATGTTACGTGCAACAGCAGCACTGTGTTTTTTGTGTCTCTTCTCCCCCTTCCCTGTGTTCTTTCCAGGTGATTACAGTACTAATACACACACCTGCGTGGGCTGGCCCTGCTTGCGATTGGTTCCTGCTGGCCTATCACAGAGGGGAAGACCTTTTAAAATGGAGGACGTTGCTGGCCCTTCTCGCTCTCTCGCCATTCTTGTGCTGATGTTGCATTTGTTTAGTTGTGTGGTGGTTTTTGGCTGTGGTGGGAGGTTACTTTTCTATTTGGGACTAGGTAAGTGGGTGCCCGATACATTTTTACACACACACAGGTGATTCCACTGTCTAAACTCACTAGGTATATTGGTTGTGCCACCCCTGTATTATTTTTGAGATGTTCCTTTGTTAGACAAGTCAGGTAGGCATTTTGTTTGTGTCTTAGTTTCGTTAGACAGTTCAGTCAGGCCTACTTTTGTTATATTTATTTCATTTGTTTCGGCACAATCACTTTGTCCCATCCTCCCCCACCTGAGTGTTTTTTTTGTTACAATAAACCACACTTTTTTTCACTTCCACTGTGACTTGTTCATTTCTTGATTGTCGTGTTGTCGTCTGCCTGGGCTGACCAGGTGGCCGTAAAACAATTGGGGGCTCGTCCGGGATACTTTTTTCCTGAGCTATGACAATCAGAATTGTTGAGTCAAAGTGGTTGTGTGATTGAGAGCAAGCATGAGCTTTAGTTTGCAGGACTTTATTGATGATCCTAGTTTTGAAAAACTTGATTCATGCCGCAAGGATGATTTGTTATGTATTGCAGCACACTTTAATATTCCTGTACAGAAGTATAGTGTTAAAAAGGAGATCAAAAATAAAGTTTTAGAGAAGCTAGTGGAGTTACAGGTCCTTACAGACCCTCTTGCTTCTGTTCAGGCAGAGGCTGAGGCTCCTCCAGAGGAAGTTTCTGTGGCCAGACCAAGTGCTTCCTCTGTGCCAGATGATGATGGGGGACAGCAGGTTGCACGGACCACACCTCATGTGGATAAGACTGTCCATGAGGGTCCTCCTGCAACCTTGCCTCGTTTTGAGCCTTTCTCCCCAGAAAGTCATGGGTTTAGTGGCGATGCCAAGTTAAAGGTTCGTTTAGCTCGCCTTCAACTAGAGGCACAGGAAAAGGAGAGCAGGCGGAAAGCAGATTATGACCTCCAACTGCAGGTTCGCAGGTTAGAAATAGAGGCTGATAAGGAAGTCAAGTTGCGGCAGCTTGAGGTAGAGGCCATGAGAATTTCCTCGTTGCAGGTGATGGCACACACATCTGAGAATTTGGCACCTTCACAAACAGTTTTCCACAAACAAAGTTTCGATGTTAGTAAGAATATTGCTCTGGTCCCAACATTTCGAGAAGCAGAGGTTGACTCTTATTTCAGTGCATTTGAAAGAATTGCAACTGCACTAGAGTGGCCAAAGGACATGTGGCCTGTCCTTCTTCAATGCAAGCTGGTCGGTAAAGCACAAGAGGTTGTGGCGTCTCTTTCCTTGGAGAATAGTTTAAAATATGATGTGCTGAAGGAGTCAATTTTGCGTGCCTATGAGCTTGTGCCAGAGGCTTACAGGCAGAAATTCAGAAATCACAAAAAGTCATGTGGTCAAACCTTTGTTGAATTTGCACGAGAAAAGGGGGTTCTTTTTGACAAGTGGTGCAGTGCTAATGATGTCAAGAACAGTTTTGAATCTCTTCGTGAGCTGATGTTATTAGAAGACTTTAAGAATGCTTTGCCTGAGAGGATGGTGGTTTTCTTAAACGAACAAAAAGTGACTACACTGTCTAGAGCAGCTGTCTTGGCTGATGAGTTTGTTTTAACACATAAAAATGTGTTCATGTCTTCTTCCCGTCCTGACAGAGTCACAATGTCTCGCCCCATGAGACCCGAATCTGGCCACGCTCCTTTTGAAAAGTCTAAGGTACCACAATCAACCCCTCGAGACACTCGTGAGTGTTTCTATTGTCACAAGAAGGGTCATGTCATCGCTGATTGTCCTTCTTTAAAGCGTAAGCAACAGTTTCCCTCTAGCTCCTCACAACCAAAAGCCATGGGTCTGATTAAGACTGTTTCACTTCCAGACACCGAAATGTCACAAGATGACGTGGAGGATGATGAACCTGATCCCTGTTTCAAACCCTTCATCTCAGAGGGCTTTGTTTCACTTACTGGAGATCCAGAAGATCAACAGTCTGTAACTGTCCTTAGGGATTCAGGGAGTGCCCAATCCCTTATTCTAGAGGGCATCTTGCCTTTATCATCTGAATCATCATGTCACTCAAGTACAGTAGTTCGTGGTGTTGAAATGGGTTTTGTACTTGCTCCTCTACACAAAATTCATCTTCAGTCTTCCCTGGTCAGTGGGTTGTTCAAAGTGGCTGTCCTTCCTGCTTTGCCCATTAAAGGTGTTGATTTCATTCTTGGCAATGACATAGCTGGAGACAAGGTTGTGCCAGTCCCCGAGGTAGTAGACAGTCCCGATCTAAACCTCGAGTCCGACAACACAACCCAGAAATGTGAAATCTTTCCTGCATGTGTGGTAACCAGAGCCCAGTCCAAGAAATATGGTGTTGACTTGTCTGATTCTTTCCTGGTTGTTGAGCAGGATCCTGATGCTGTGATGGAAGAGTCTGAAAGTTGGGTAAAGCTACCAAACGCTATCAAACCTGCAGATGCTGCATCCTCCTCTTCCAGTCCGGAGGTTATGAAACTACCAGCTACCCGAGATGAATTCATTGCAGCACAACAAGGTGATACCACACTTTCAAAATGTCATTCTTCTGTTCTCAGCCCTGTGGAGACCAAGATGAAGAAAGTTGCCTACATTTATGATGATGGCCTGTTGATGCGTCGCTGGGTTAACACTGCTTCGGAGGAAGATGCAAATTGGAGTGCACCTTACCAGGTTGTTGTGCCTAAGGCTTATCGTTCGCAGGTGCTGTCCTTAGCTCATGACCATCCATGGTCAGGACACATGGGGGTGACGAAAACCTACAACAGAGTCCTTAAACATTTCTTTTGGCCAGGACTCAAATCTGATGTTGTCCATCATTGTCGTACTTGTCATATATGTCAAGTTACAGGGAAGCCCAACCAGGTTATCCCCCCTGCACCTCTTTGCCCCATTCCAGTAACGGGAGAGCCATTTGAAAAAGTTATTGTTGATTGTGTGGGACCATTGCCCAAGACTAAGGCTGGAAATCAATTTCTACTAACAGTGATGTGTGCTTCCACCAGGTTTCCAGAGGCCATACCACTCCGGAAAATAACAGCTCCAGTTGTCACCAAGGCTTTGGTAAAGTTTTTCACAGTGTTTGGTCTGCCGAGAGTGGTTCGATCAGACCAAGGGACCAATTTCAAGTCTAAGGTGTTTGCCCAGGTGCTTAAAACTTTAGGCATTGAACATAAGACATCCAGTCCTTACCATCCCGAAAGCCAAGGAGCACTTGAGAGGTTTCACCAGACCATGAAATCCATGTTGCGCAAGCACTGCCTTGAGTCTCAGAAGGACTGGGATGAAGGTGTCCCATTCATTTTGTTTGCCGCTCGAGAGGCTGTACAAGAATCACTAGGTTTCAGTCCCGCTGAGCTAGTGTTTGGACATGAGGTCCGGGGTCCTTTGAAGGTCCTTAAAGAGCAGTTGATCACACCAGAAAAAGGGGTCACACATATTCCAGAATATGTTGCTAAGCTCAAGGATCGCCTCCAGCTAGCCTGTTCTTTGGCTAGAGAGGCCCTGACTTCTTCCCAGGTGAAGATGAAAAAACACTACGATCAGAGAGCGACAGCCCACTCATTTCGGCCAGGTGACAAAGTCCTGATTCTCTTGCCTGTTTCTGGTACTGCCCTCTCAACAAAATTTTCTGGTCCTTATGTTATAGAGAAAAAACTCAGTGACACAAACTATATCATCAAAACCCCTGATCGCAGGCGGCGGACCAGAGTGTGTCATGTCAACATGATGAAACAATACTGCTCCAGAGAAACCCGGAATGAGTCATCTACAGATCACAATGTACAGACTGCTGTCTCACCTGTGGCTTCCATCTCAAAGGTGAGCTCTCTTGATGAAGATGGTGATGATGAGTTGGTGATGCACAGTGCTACACCACAGGGGGCAAGACTCAGTAATACTGAAGTATTGTCCGATTTGTCCCACTATTTGTCTCATCTCTCTGATGACCAGCGTTGTGATGTTCAGAAGCTCATCGGTGATTTCCCTGATTTGTTCAATGACATTCCCTCACAAACGTCTGTTATTGCTCATGACATTGTTCTGACAAACCCAGCACCGATAAAACAGCATGCATACCGGGTCAATCCCACTAAGAGAGAAATCATGAGAAAAGAGGTTGACTATCTCCTACAGAATGGCTTTGCAGTCCAAAGTTCCAGTCCATGGAGTTCTCCTTGCCTTCTTGATACGAAGTCTGATGGAAGTCCAAGATTTTGTACTGACTTCCGCAAGGTAAATGCTGTCACTGTTCCTGATGCACATCCGCTACCACTTATTGATGACTGCATTGATGAAATCGGTCCGGCACACTTTGTCAGTAAACTTGACATGTTAAAGGGATACTGGCAGGTTCCTTTAACTCCGTGTGCCTCTGAGATTTCGGCTTTTGTGACTCCTGACAGTTTCCTCCAGTACACTGTAATGCCCTTTGGTCTGTGCAATGCACCTGCTACTTTTCAGAGGCTAGTGAGTAAAGTACTGGGAGGTGTTTCGAACTGCAGAGCATATCTGGATGACGTTGTGGTGTATTCAGATGACTGGCTTAGTCACATGACTACACTGAGGGAAGTCTTCACCCGTCTCTCCAGTGCTTCTCTTACTCTGAACCTTGCCAAATGTGAATTTGGAAAAGGCACTGTGCTTTATCTTGGCCAACAGGTTGGACGAGGACAGGTGCGTCCTGTGGATGCGAAGATCTCTGCCATCACAACGTTCCCCACTCCTACCACCAGAAGAGAGTTGCGTCGTTTCCTGGGGATGGCTGGCTACTATCGCCGGTTCTGCAGGAACTTCTCCTCTGTGGCCGCTCCACTGACCGCCTTAACCAGTCCTTCAAAACCATTCAGTTGGTCCAGTGAGTGTCAGCAATCTTTTGAAAGTCTGAAAAGTCTTCTGTGTTGCACTCCTGTTTTGTCCGCACCCGACTTCTCTTTGCCCTTCAAGCTGGAGGTTGATGCCAGTGCAGTCGGAGCTGGGGCTGTCCTTCTGCAAGAAGACCACCAGGGCATCGCTCATCCTGTGAGTTACTTTTCACGAAAGTTCAACAAACATCAACTCAAGTATTCTACCATCGAAAAAGAAGCTCTTGCCCTACTGTTTGCACTGCAGCATTTTGAGGTGTATCTCGGGTCCAGTGTGAAGCCTATCCAGGTTTTCACAGATCATAATCCTCTCGTGTTTCTCTCCAGGATGCAAAATCACAACCAACGTCTGATGCGTTGGTCCCTAATTGTTCAGAATTTCAACCTCACAATCCGTCATAAAAAGGGATCTGAGAATGTCCTGGCTGATGCCTTGTCACGTGCATTGTAGTTGTGTATGTAAGTGGTGTTGAATGCACCCTTGATCTTGTCTGCTCTTGGAAGCTAAGCAAGGGTAGGACTGGGTAGTAGTAGGATGGGGGACTGCCTGGGAATAGGCTTAGGTGCTGTAAGCTTGGTTCCAAACATTAATGTTTGGACTTATATGGGTGGGGGTGTTACGTGCAACAGCAGCACTGTGTTTTTTGTGTCTCTTCTCCCCCTTCCCTGTGTTCTTTCCAGGTGATTACAGTACTAATACACACACCTGCGTGGGCTGGCCCTGCTTGCGATTGGTTCCTGCTGGCCTATCACAGAGGGGAAGACCTTTTAAAATGGAGGACGTTGCTGGCCCTTCTCGCTCTCTCGCCATTCTTGTGCTGATGTTGCATTTGTTTAGTTGTGTGGTGGTTTTTGGCTGTGGTGGGAGGTTACTTTTCTATTTGGGACTAGGTAAGTGGGTGCCCGATACATTTTTACACACACACAGGTGATTCCACTGTCTAAACTCACTAGGTATATTGGTTGTGCCACCCCTGTATTATTTTTGAGATGTTCCTTTGTTAGACAAGTCAGGTAGGCATTTTGTTTGTGTCTTAGTTTCGTTAGACAGTTCAGTCAGGCCTACTTTTGTTATATTTATTTCATTTGTTTCGGCACAATCACTTTGTCCCATCCTCCCCCACCTGAGTGTTTTTTTTGTTACAATAAACCACACTTTTTTTCACTTCCACTGTGACTTGTTCATTTCTTGATTGTCGTGTTGTCGTCTGCCTGGGCTGACCAGGTGGCCGTAACAGTCTACATTTGATAGCATTGTGTGGAAACATGGTCGTACACACAGAACTCTTCTTGGTGGTGCATTCAAAAACACTCTGATTTCTGATAAATAATCAGAATAATTAAGTCCACACGGCGAAACCTCCCAATGCAAAAGACTGCTATCCCCATGATGTCACTCGGTTTATTTCAGTGTGCTATAATAATCATCTTACAGAGATTTTAATGCAGTGGTGGACAAGTACTATTTCTGGAGGTGTGTTCAAGGACACTCTGTCATCAGATATTTCCGGCTCCTGCTGAACACCAACCTTTACAGTCACAAAAGCATTTTCATTCATTCATTTTATCTTGTGAATGGAATGCTGTTCGCTAAACATCTCATCAAATTCATGGGATTTCTGCATTCGTTAGATGGCTGGTGGTATAAATGACAGGAAACATGGGACAGGAGGAGATGTTTTGTCTACATTCGTCTCTGACCATGTTTGAATGCACCACCAACAACAGTTTTGGGACTGGTCCCTGCACCTGCATCAACATGTTTGCTTCCATTGATCAGCTACCGCATCTGCAGGTTCATGTCATACAAATGTTAATGTCTTCAAATTACACGTTGTTTGTCTTATTACTTTATTTACAAGGATGTACAGAGAGAAAAGCTGCAAATCCTCACACTGAAGGACCTGGATCCACAGAATGTTTAGCATTTAGAAAAGACAATCGGCCTCTACACCCCTCTGCTATAACCAGTATTATTATTTTTCTGTTAATCAACACTACAGTACCACAGCAGTGAGTCATGATCTAAAATATACAGTATGGTAGTTATATTAGTAAAATATGTAAGGAAGGCAAGAGGTGAATGTTTCAGCATCAGATGAATGTCGTGAGGCCTCAGAATCACGAACATCACCGCTGTCGCACTGATGGACACAAATCACATCAACTCTAAATGACAAATGGGGCTACTTCTAAACACAGAACTGTGACAGTCAGTCCACCTTCAAGCTTGAGACACACAGAGAGAAGGTACGACGCATCAGTCTGAGCCTAAAGTCCATCCAGTCTGAGAAAAGTCTCACAAAGAGTCTCACAAAGAGCAGACACGTCGCCGTCCGAAGCTCGTCTCCGGTTTCAGCCCAAAACAAAATGAAAACAAAACAAATCACAACCTTCTTCCCATGCTCCCTCCATTCATATTCATCCCATAAGAAAACAACAAACCTATTAGTGCTGATCATCAACCATAAATATCAAACAATCGCCAGGCCCAGATGGGGAGGATTATGTCGCCTTAAAGTCATTACCATCACATCCTCTCCTTAAGCTTCCAATTCCCCCTCTCAGCTGCATTGTAATACCCCGCCTCGGATCACTTTCCCATATTAAACTCACTGTTTGCCGATGAGCTTATTAATGCTTTTGTTTCGGTGCGGCAAAACAAATGCCCTTCATCCCAGCAGATAAAAGTCCAGAGCGTGATTAATCTGATTTAGGTTGAAATGGGTCCGAACGCTGTGGAAACAGGCAGAACATGGCTGTAGCGGGGGTCTTCCTAGGTGGCAGTGGGGCGTTTTTTTCTCCACGTCCGACTCCTTTGAAGTGAGGACAGTGCATGTTTCACGCCGAAAGTGGCTGTCAGAAGTCGGGCCGAGCTTATAACAGGCCGTAACCTGAGAGCACAGAGGGGCTTAGGCTTCCCCCGCCAGAGTTTTGATATCAATTAGATTTGTGGTCACCTGATACTGCGAGGGCCCGGCGGTGAACATCTGCACGGGATAATGAGAGGAGGAGGAGGAGGAGGAGGAGGGCATGTAACTGTGCTGTGGTACCTTGGCACTGCTGGAGCACACACATGAAACATCAGTCCACACTGGTGAAACCGATCCACAGACCAGGATGACAACTCTTATTCTCACAGAGCTGCAAATAAACCACCAGCAGACACTTCGACCAGCAACCAACCAGCAACATTATGAAACAGCCACGTTATCAAAGCGCCAACTAACTATTCATTTCATCATCAATCAACTTTTCAACTATTTTCTCAATTGAACATGTCAGAAAATTGTAAATTTAAGATAAAGACAAAGAGGCAAATCCTCACAGTTGAAAACCTGGAGCCGATGACATTTTTATACAGGAAAAATTACTGAAATGATTAATTATCAATACAGCCTAGTTGCAGATACATTTTCTGTTGATCGGCCATTGTTGACTGATCTGTAAATTTACTGTTTCGGCTCTAAGTTATGTTCAATTTATATTCTAAACATGTAGATGGTTAATAAAATAGTCACAATATAAGTTCGACATGCGTGAACAGTGTCAGTAACTGGCTGTCCAGTCCAGCAGTTCAACAGCAGGGTGAGAAATCAGCTTTTTACAATGTGAGCATCACTGACAGAGACTCAAATCTAACCTGTGACTTTCATTTCATTTCACCAGCATTTGGCTGGTAGCTGGCTCACTCTGCAAACTGGCACAAATAAAGCAACACACACACACCAGACACAAGCCAAAACAATGCAGACCAGTCTGGGACATTTTCTATGTTTGTATGAGCTAAAGGAAGCTTTAACCTCTCAGCTGCAGCTTACAAGTGTTTGCTGCTGAATGTAAGCTATGACCATATGACACCGATTTGATATAAACAAACAAAAGAAAACAACAAAACAATCCAATCATATTTAATTCAGACACATCAGCGAGTGTGGACGGCTGCGTCTCAGCTGTTGGACGTTTCAAAACAAACACCCTGAAAACAGCTGAGTGCATCCACAGTCTGCAGATGGCAGCGCGCAGAGTTTGATGCCTTGCTCAGAGGCTCTCCGCAGGTGTTGTTCTAACTGTGTGGTGAGTGGTGATGTGTGGCGGTGCGCCATCTGTTGACACTCGACTGCCGAACGTCTCACAGCTGGACGTTAACAAGATGCTTGGTTTTTTTTAATGCATACCAGAAGCAAAAAAACAGAAATGTCGACAAATGAACTTCTTCACCCCAAAGCATGGATCAAATCAACCGAGCTTATGAAACTGAACAGTTACCAAAACTATAATATGTGTTATGTATATCGTGTGTAACATACATGGGAACCTCACAAGACAAGTTAACCATCAAGAAGGATGAACTTAATTGCTTTAGTAGCCTTTTCCACTGCAGGAATTAAAAAGCAACCACCGGTAGCCAGAGCAGGGTGTAGAGGACTCAGAAGATGACAAGAGCTGGACCAGAACCTGCATCACCTGCAGGGTGAGGGAACAGACGCGTCCTCCTGATGCTGTGGAAAATTAGCCTCTAGGAGCATGTTGTCGCAGCGCTCACTGGACACCGCTGCAGAGCGAAGTCACCAGTTTGTTTCCACCCCAGCAGTGACTTATCAATCAGTGTTTTGTCTTCTGTTCATGTAAGACTGACAGAAAATAATAACATCATTGTTTTGTTTTTTGTCTTTCCCACAAAGACCTCAGTTACCAATGAAAAGACATACTAATATTTTGAGATTAGTACAAGTGCTGCCTCTTTGATGATGTGTATCCAAAATGTCCTTTTTTGTAAAAGAGAAAACCAATGAAGAACCAACAACCAGGTCTGTTCCTATCAGCTGATTGGAAGAAGTTCAACATTTCTATCTGCTTCACAGGTTGACGGTAACACAATAGCAAGTGCACACTTCTACTGATCAGTCGAGTCATTTGAAGACACATGTCCAGTGCAGCAGAGTTAGAGCCACTTTAAAGGTTCTCTGAGAACATTAAGAGCAGAGCGAAGGCCTGATGAAACAGGAAGTCCTGCTCTCTAGGGACGCCGGTTGAACCGTCCCATAATTAACGTCCTCCATGTTACTCTGCCAACCGCTGGCCAACAATCTGCAGCCATCTCACGTTTCAAAGTCAAGTCCTCAGCACCAGCTGTAGACCAGGGTGCATTTCTTCACTATCTAATGCTGAAAGGAGCAGAGAGAGGACGAAGACAGAGGAACGAGCATGTTTGATAAACTGCAGATGTGCTGCAGGATAAGCTCAAGCTGCTGACAGGCTCTCTGAGCATTAACAGCCTGCACAGCAGCGGCTCTACACACGGGATGTGATGTTCGAAAAGAGCAAACACAACTTCAACACAGTGACTCTCAATGAAGCTTATTACAAGAGCCGTTTGTCGAAAGTCGAAGTCGGTGGAAGACAGCCATGTTCAACTCTACATTTTAAATAACACTGCTTTATTCGCGTCCAGGAGGTTTCAAAGAGAGCTTGAGTGGCACAAGATGTTTATAATCGCAGTAAAAATAGAAGTTGCATTATGATTTAGACAACAAAATCTGGTGATCTTTCTTGTGTTGATGGTACAGCCTGATCATCGATATTCAAAACACAAGTCTGGAAATTTGAAGGCTCTTAACACATGTGCAAACACCACGAAGTGAAACACAATGTGTCCAGACATCTGAAAAACAACGAAGGGGCAGCACAACTCAAATCACTCCGTTATTGTCCTTTCCTTGATGGAAAATGTGGGAAACTGTGCTGGTAGTATTTTATTCATCACATTTATATGCAGCATAGGAATGATGCTGCTGAAATAAAACTCAAAAAAGACTGCCTGACACGTGGTGTGATGATTTTTGAAACGGTTCCTTTCTCATTCCCGCAGTCGTCTCCCACTAAAATTTAGAGTTTAGGGAGTTTCAGTTTAATTAAAACACATCAAAAAGTGTTTTTGGTCTTTTTGTGAGGCTTTTATGATCTCAGACTCAAATGCTAGTAGTTGCAGTGTTAAAACTTGTTCAGATTAATCTTGATCACCACAAGCCCATTTATACACTTAACACAACACAATTAGAAATTAATCAGACAGCATTTTGTGGATGAGACAAAGATTCAGGTTACAGTTTTAATACACTCAGTGCTGTTTTTTTCCCACATTGTTTTGCATTAATTATATTTAACTACCACTGGCCCGTGGTTTTGGCCTTGTAGCCCGACATTGTCACTAAAGCAGCACTGCCAATGAACAGCCAGTGTCAACTCCCAAACCAGTTTTACAATTAGGCAAGCTTCGAAGGTTAATCCATCCACCTGATAATTCAAAGTGATTCATGAAAACTCCTCAGCTCTGCATTCAGTGTGATCCACATGTGATCACTGCACTTTCCACCATTCAAAAACATTTTCACATGTGTGCTGTGTTTACTGCCTGCTCAGACTTTACCCTTGACTTTGGTATTTCTCTCTCAGTAACCTTAGCCTGGCTGACCCCTCCCCTTTTGTCCTCACTGACCCCTCACCGGAGCAGGGCTGAATTTACATTCTTCACCAATCCTTTAAGCTCAGCGACCAAGACGCTCTCATCCCCTGATCAAAACAGACCTGTTGACACGTCCAGCTGAGTCCCAGAACGCAGTTTGTCCTCCTCAGCTCCTCTAATTGGCTCACTGAGAGGAAAAAGATGTCGTATGGAGAGACGACGGCAGGAGGAAAAGAGGTATCCCGTTAAATCTCCTGGTTGATGTTGACTGTCAGCCATCGGGACAAGTACGGCTTCATTAGGAAGGGATAAGCAGAGGCAAGATGGTGGGTCAAAGGTCAGAGATGATGTGTGAAGAACAAAACACCTGCAGTGGGAAGCTGTAAAGATGAAGAATGACCAGGAACGTGCTCCTTCAAACTACGATCCAGGTAAAAACTCAGAAGCTACCTGTCGATTTGGTAGGATTGTGCTTTATTTTACTTGCAAGGAGACAAAAATGGCAATAAGTTAACAAGAAGTTACCGAATAAAGATTTTGGCCATAAAAGGCCAAATCTGTTGGTCTCGAAAGCCACTATCCATCGTGTACATGATCTTAATTATTGCATATTTTAATGAGCTTCTCTACCTTGCAGTGAATTATGATAGAGGATAAAGGTGTTTTAGCCAACACAGTCTATCTATGACACAGTCTGTCAGTAGCTATTAATATTTAAAACCACACCTGGTCTTGACTGATCAGAACATTGGTAATTAAGATAAAATGTATGATGTGGAAAAACATATTTCTTGATCATATATATAACTGCATAAGTTCCATTACATGGATTGTTACATGGCTGTTGAAAACTTGGTACTAAAGAATGAATGAGAATCTCCACAGACAGATTGTAAACTTGGTCAATGGCAAAAACGACAAAAGTGCTCCAGGACATTTTAAACTAATAAATTGCAGTGTCCGGCTGAGCCTCCATTTTCCTCATAGGACACAGGCCTGTCACCTTGACAACATGGCCTGTTTTAGTGTTTGTGTTTGAAACGCGTCTGAGAGATGGTTCTGTTATAATGAGCACACAACACACGGCCGGCAATTATGGAAAGCTCTGTACACACATTTGGCATCATGGCTGGTGTGATTCCATCAGAAGGCCTAATTTTTATTTGGTGCCAAAGTTAGCATGCTAAAACATTAGCATGTTAGCATTATGAGTATGTTAGCATGTGGACGTAGGCATTTATCTGAGGCACTGCTGTGTCTGCATACAGCCTCACAGAGGCATTAGCGTGGACGTAGACTCTTGTTTTGCAATACAGCTGTTGGCCACTAGGACAAACTGACAGAAAGACTCGTTCTGTCACATCGTATCCTGCTCCATTAATACATCCATGGCCATCTTTTTCGGTTCATCATTCAGGTGGTTGCCAGTGGATTGTGACCGTTGACCTCCCTGTGAAGTAGGGCGGGGATGATATGCTTATCTCCTGATAGGATCACAATACTTTGATGCTGATCTGATATGTATTATATTTCTTAACTATTGCAATTCAGTATTACAATTTATCATTCGTTGTTGCCCTTGCTTTATTCTTTGTCCGTGCAGTTCATCTAGTTTAGCATGTTTTGAGCTGTAATTACTTTTTCATCACTTTAAGTGCATCCAGAAACGAACTTAAAATGACACACTGGCTTGCCTTTTAGTTCAACAATAAAATTATGCTAAAATGTTAATTGTCACTCACATTCTGTGTTAGCACTCGAATCATGAATCAGAAATGATTCAAAACATATTTAAGTAAATCATTTCTTTCCCTTTCTTTCATTTCTTTAGTGAAAATGAATGCTGCTCCCTTACAGAGAGAAATAGAGAACAGTGAACTGAAATGAGATCTGTTTATGAATGATGGCACATAGTGAACCGATGACACTCTGAAGTGCCTGAACTCTGGTAATGCTGCCATGTTGTGACTCATCATGTTGATATCAAAGCTATGAGGAGTTCTCATTTCCCGGCGTCAATCCGGGGGGATAAAGTGGTAATCGTTTCTCCTCTCTCTCTTTGACCAACTAGGACGATGACGGCAGCAGCAAAGCCTCGAAACCTTCGGTACATGAAGAGCACTTAGTGACGCTCCTCCAAATCTCCAGTCTTTGGCCTGCGTTTGGTCTCCCAAGCAACCAACTTCTTCCACTGGAGCTGTGTATCATCCCCAGAACGTCAACCAATCCGATTCAGGCAGTTAAGTTTAGAGCAGAAATGGTTCATCGATTGAAAAGTTGATCAGCAAACTACTGTGATAATCATTTAATCATTTCATTTACATTTCAAGCAAAACTGCCAAAAATTCAATGGTTTCAGTTTCATTTGCGAAGATTTTACTTTTCTTTCCGCATGTGATAGTAACTGAATCTGAAGATGAGACCTTGAACCTTTCGGAAACTGTGCTGAAAAATTTTTACTTCTCTGGATTTAATATCGCAGAAAGTTAATGGCTTCATCAAGAAAATAATCAGCAGATAAACTGATCAAAACCTTTCCCCTAATCCTTTCCTACGCATTAATAAAATCTGCAAGCTCTTATTATGGCCCACACTTTATTTCACTTTCATTCTGCCTCATTTAGATTTCAGAATGAGTTCAAAGTGGATCAGAAGATTTTGGGGGGAAACATTTTGTTGGTATTGAGAGCTACCGTCCGATTGTCGGCCTTGGCTGCATGCCTGAGGCCTTACTGTCATAAAACTCACTCTAATCAATTAAAGCATACAGCTGCAGTGTGTTGAGCTGATCGTGTTTCCCGCTCGGAGCACCTGCTATCGGCCGTGATCACGGCTCACTGCGGCTGAAAACCCACTGACTCACACCAGCCTCACAGTTGGCCCGTCCACTGACAGGGCATCCACACACACTCGCACACACATATCGTTTTACACAGCGCTGTGCGTGCCAACAGCTAACACGCTCCTCCACGCACAGCCTCGCAAACTTTGTCATTTTATTTTCGTGCCCGTCACAATTTCACACGTCTTTTCCGGGCGTGGTTGGATAATCCCTCGCGGGGTGAGCGCCTGCGGGCCGGCGGGGCCGCGGCGTGCTGGGCCGAGATCGTCACGACCCCGAAAAAAACATGTGAGCCAAGGTGAAGAACACTTGGCATTCTGGGTGCTTTCTTGGTTCTGCGATGAAACTTCAGCCGACATTTCCAGGAGCTTTTCTCAGAGAGGACTGAATGACTCTCAGCACCATCAGTTAAAGCAGATCTCTGGACTGCAGTAAAGGCAGCCTTAACGTCAGAAAGACAGAAAACATTACGCAATTGTAACTATTTGTTCACGATTTATTGTTTTTTTTGTGGGTATTTTTATTTAGTTCTATTTCTAGCTATAAAACTGTACAAACGTGTGGGACAGTGGAGAGTTACTGAACCTTTTCTCCCAAATTTTAGGTCCAGCAATTAGAGCTTTCAAGTTGTCACATGATTTTATGCTTAGCATATTTTGGTATTTTGAGAGTATGAAGGAATTATCTGACAACATTACACAGAAAGATATCTGTCAAACAAGCAATCAAAGAAATCTGCTTGACCTTCTCTGCATATCAAGCGAGCCCACATGGGGGCCGGCCCCTGAGGCTGAGGAATTCTTGGATAGCTTCTTAGCTAATATTACTGGGCCACAATGAGTCTCATGAAGGATCAAAAAGCCTTCTGCTCTCTCCATACATTCTCTGTGCAGCAATTCAGAGCTGCAATGAGTAGTCAATTAGACTGAGAGAAAATAAAGTACATATTCTAAGAAAAACTTCTCTGACTACAGCTTCTCAAATGTGAGGCTTCGCTGATTCTCTGTGCTTCATTTTACCTCAAGCTGAAATCTTTGGGTGTGGACTGTTGGTGCAGCAAAAAGACATTTGAAGACATCATCTTAGATGCTGGGAACTCGCAATGGGCATATTTTACTATTTTCAGACATTTTATACACTAAATTATAAATTAATAAACAAGAAAATGTGCTTAAATCACCAAACACAGAAAAATTAAAACAGAAAACGCAGCATTCAGGGAATAAATAATACGTGTATGTATGCACTGTATATGTGAGCACATCCATCAGTCTCGGCACATGAATCACAGCGAAAGCCTCCCGGCTGTGGGACTCTGGAGGACAATCTGGTCCAGCAGTTTGTCTTTCCTCTGCAGTTACTACTCATCACTGTGAAATACCCTCATGCTTTGAGAGCAGAGTCAGCGCTGTTAAAAACAAGGATTACCTCACCAATTCTGCACGGTAAAGAGGCCGAACGCTCCGACAGAGACATTCTTTCCAGTTTACTGTCGGGACGGTAATGAGCCCGACGACGACTCGAAGCCAGAACACAGAGACGATCCCTTCTGAGCCCGACGTTAATGACGCTGTTGTCTTTGGGCTGCAACTCTGTTCACGCCTCCAGAGACTTGTTAATCTATGACAAAGAGCGCTGAAGCTGTTCTGGAGGTTTGTGGTGGAACTAGTGTTTATTTTGGCACTTGAGTTAATTTAGCCTTATTTGTTTTTTATGGAAAGAGCATTTTGTTAGTTTTAGTCAATAAAAGACATTTTAGTTCTTCTGATCACTTGATGTGAGTCTGCAGCTGTCGCAGTCTTTATCGTGGTCAAAGGTGTCGTTCTTGTCCATCATGAGGAGGATTTAAATAAAAATTTTAGACTTATTTAAAGAGATATATAACATATATAATGTAGAATAAAATATCCAACAGTATAGCAAGCAGTTAAAATAAGTTCAGTGCACATCTACAGGCTGGTGTGTCGGTCCTTCAGGGGCAGAGCTAAATGTGTGTTAGCACCATTCCTTAGCATTGCTTGCTTGTATCTTGCCTTTCCTTTCTCACTTGCGTCATTAAAGAGGGCAAACTGAGTGTCCCAACAACGATAATCATGTGATCTCTCATTTGACATCCGTTTCACATCATCACTGATGCAGCAGGCAAAGGTCAATTATAGCGTAGTTGTATTTGTCATTACAGGATAAATGAAGGCCTTACTGTACTGCAACAGTGTCTGTGGCTCCCCAGCGGTGTCAGCATGGGGGTGAGAGGTGGGTGCAGAGGTCAAGGGTCATGGGTGACTGGGAGGCTGTAAACAGCAGTGGTGGGCCACAGCGGGCAGGTACAGCCTCAGTTTTATTTATGAAGCTGCAGCCGCGGCCTAGGTCACGGTTGCCAGGGGCGACGAGGGGGGGGGGTCGTTACCGTACCCACGGGAATAGGAAGTTGGTCATGGGGTCAGGGGTTGAGGGGGTGGGGTAAGGGGTGTGTGTATGTGTGTGTGTTTGTGGGTATGGAGGGGGTCAGACCGACAGGTGGGACGCTGCTGCAGACCAGCCACACCTGCCCGGCCTGTCAATCAACGTCCAACCACGAGTGTGTGGTTACAGTGAGAGAGTGTGTGTTTTGTGAATGAGATGAGAGAGAGTGACAAATGAAGAGACGCAACCGATAAAGACTGTTTTCAAAAAATGTATTTCTTTCTTATGAAACAACCTTCTGAACACCAGGTTTTCGTTCCATTTCACTCTCTATTTACAGGCTTTTAGCAGAGTAACTGTATGTTTTAACAGCCATGTCACAGGATGGGAACACAGAAATGCCTGACAGTGGTGACTTCATTTCACAAATATCAGACTGCAATCATTCCTAAAGTGTCTGAGTTTCAGGCAACATGGAGGCACTGAAATCAGTTTCCAGGCGACAAAATAAAGAAGGTCAGAGGAGACGAGGTGAGGGAAGGAAGGAGGAAGTGGTGAGGAAGGAAAGGAACAAATGTATTAGCCAACACTGCCAGTTATCAGAGAAAAATTATCAGCTAGCTACCAGTCGGTTTCCCAGCATGCCCTGCAGTCGGTCAGTCAGACGCTCGGCTCCGTCTGTCGCTTATGTAGGCCTGTGTCAATGTGTGTGTGTGTGTGTGTGTGTGTGTGTGTGTGTGTGTGTGTGTGTGTGTGCTTTGACGTACATTTGCTGTGTCAGTAGCAGGTGCAGATTAGACGGGTCGTTGTCCTAACAGTTGCAGTCGACCCAAAACAACACATGCAACACACACACACAGCTCCTTCAGTGAGTCAGCACTGTGTCTGTGTGTGGAGTTCAATCGAGTAAAGCTTCATTAAATGACATTATTTAATATTATATGCCTTCTTATTTTAAATTAGGTTGTATTGTTTTTAATTTAATCATGTGCATTTCTATTTGAAAATTCAGTGTGATGTTGTACAAATGCTACCAAAACATAGCTTGATTAAAAATATGAATATTTATTATATTAAATAATGGACACGTGTGCCTGTAACAGGAAGGGAATGTCAGAAAGTTTCTAGAGTTACATACAGTTTATACTCGATGTGATGCATCATTTTCACACCAAGACAGAAAGTTAAATAGACTCGTCTATAAATGATCTCTGAGGAACATGAATATTACAGCTAATTGAATACAAGCTCAGTCAAATAGTTATTTTGAAGGAATGTTCTAACTTTATGAGGACCTACTGTGTTCTAGTGATGCGCAGGCTCTCAGACAGGGAGAAGAATGTGTGCCATATTGTTGATTCATAGAATTAAAAATAAAATCTCCTTTCCCACTTCAACATGCAAAGTTTACTCCAGAGGTTAAAGTTCACTTTTTTAATAAAAAATTAGCATGTGTGTCTTCCAGCCGTTTTTCTGAAGCCACAGAGACAGTTTCTCTTGTTTTTCTTCAGCTTCAAATTCAATAACTCCATTATAACAGTGAAAACAAAGGTCAGCAGAACATGTTTGTAATGATGGACTCACTGGTGGGTCCTGTACTGTGTGTGTGTGTGTGTGTGTGTGTGTTTGTGTGTGTGTGTGTGTAGTTTGGTGGTGACAGTAAGGCTCTTTGTGATGTGTAATTTCATGGTCCGTTTGTAGTTATTTTGCATGAAATTTGCTTCCATTATTTGACTGGGAAAGCTCACAGAGATTATTTTTCTTCCTTGTGAAACTCGTCCAAACATGACTTCAGTTATTGCACAATCAGTGTAAACCCCCCACCCACCCCCTGTGTAAGTCACTTCACAAACATGCCTTTTTGAATAAACACTCCCACCAATAGTATGATTGTTATTGTTCAGGCCTTCTCCCTCGGCTGAGGACAAACATGAAGGACGAACACAATGTTCTTTAGAGGAAAAAAACCCTGACGTCTCTAGAGGGCGCTAATCCTGCTATACTGCCAGTGCGTGCATGTGTGTGTGCGTGTGTGTGTGTGTGTTTTGAAGGCCATGAGGGACCCCATGGGACTCTCCAGTTGCAGGCCTGCAGACTGGCTGGCACCCTCAAAGTAGCTTCTTCATCCTGGAGACAGCTGTTGTCTCCGTGACGACACGATTGGCCAATGAGGGAGTGGGTGGGGAGGTGTTGGCCTGTGTGTGTGTGTGTGTATGCATGCATGGTGTGATTGTGTGTAAGGCTAACTCACTCATATCAAGTGGTGAGGATCAAGTGAAGTCAGTTTCACTTGTACATAAATACGAAAATAATGTAACCTGGGAAATCAAGATGCAGATTATTATATGAACTGTCTGAAGTACAGCTTGTGTTTGCGTGTGTGTGTGTGTGTGTGTCAGCCGTGCAGTCCAGTTGGCTCTCTGCAGTAAACACCATTCCTTTAGTCCCACTGTGGCAGAAGAAAAGACTCCATATAGATTCAACAACAAGGAAACATAATTCTGGGTCTGATCCTGCCGTTAGCAGCTGGACGTGTAAAGAGCCTGCTGGGACGAGAGGCAGGCTTCACTAGAGCAGTGTTAGCTTACATCCGGCACACACTGACCAGGACTGGACTGCCCTGTGTGTCCAAATGTGTACATACAAACAAAGCTGTGTCTGTGCAGCCGAATACCCTTAGAAATAACATTCTTATTGGTCAATTCTGCAATGCAGCATCTATGACCGATGCTAATATTCAGTGCCAATTCAGGAAGTAGTGGAATAGGACTCCGATTCTACTTTGTGGGTTTTCTTATGATGCACCTACACAAGAGCCAACTCAAACACACACAGACACACACACAGACACACACAATGGTGTCAAATCAGCCATGTAAAGCTCAAGTCCAGCCATCAGAAGCAATTGGGGTTAAGTGTCTTGCTCGAGAAGACACAATGAGCCGGGGATTGAACCACCAACCCTGCAAGTAATGGATGACCTGCTCCACCTCCCGAGTGACTAATTGCAAAAAACTGGCAGCCATGTTGGAAATCTTCAACTCTGAACAGCTGACTATAGCTGCATATTTGCACATTCTCACAAAATAACCGATGTGGCTACCATTAGAGGTGGCTAGTTTCACTACAGACGAAAAGAAAAGCTGTATCAGCATTGCTTTTAAATTGCTTCTAAATTTTAACATTTAGTATATAGCAACACTGAATTTGATATTCATCAATGTATTAATATGTGTACAGCTTGACTGGAAAACTGTGGATCTGTTGATCTGAACGGAGGCCAGACCACCACGATGTGCTAGCCAAGGGTCATGTGACTAACAGATTGCTGAAGCCATGAACAGGCTTTCCTGTTTAATCACTGTAAAATCTAAAGTGCACGAATTCAAACTTTCTTCCAAGTTTGGTGATTGTAAAACAAAGGACTTGAGACTGTGGGTGTGAACCCAGAGGAGACAGCTGGTGTTGAAGTGTCTGTGGTGACGAATCCTCCACCAACCTGAGCTGAGACTTCAGCAGACAGGTGGAGTTTAACAAACGTCACGGTCCTTTAACCAGGTGAGTGAATGAAGAGCAAAATGTAAAGTGATTGGCCAGATGAGTCAGTGCCGGGGCACGACATTTGCTCTTCAGGAAGTGACCCAACACCTCTGAACATGATGTCTGATGAAGTTGTAGCCTCGTGCAGGAAAAAGTGCTGATGTGGTCTGAAGGAGGCAGAGGGCAACGACTGATGTGTTCTCAAGACACTGCTTCAATACAGAGAGACAGGTGTGTGTGTGTGTGTGTGTGTGTGTGTGTGTGTGTGTGTGTGTGTGAAAATCAAAAATGAGGGTTTATTTGAAGATGGACTCACAGAATGTGATGAATCTCTCTCAGTCTGGTCCATTATCAGCTTGATGCCCTTGTCCCACTTACACAATGCTACTACCTATTTGATGTTCTCACACAATCTAAATTTGAAAAATATCATGGGTTTAAAGGCTTGTTTCGAGTTCTGCAGACTTGTCTGCATCTTACCAGCACCTAGTTGCTGTAAACCTTTTTTCTGCCACTGAAAACGCACTGAAACACTGCCTGACTGCACCATCACCTGTCGACTCAGTCTATAAGAGTATATTTTGACTAAAGCAGAGCTGGTGGTGATTGGTGGAACAGTGGAAATATGAACCAAGAAGGTTTGGGTGAGTTTTATTTTGTTTGTGTTCAGTTTGAAAGTGTGTTTTATAATTACAAAATTACTTTTTCCCTTATTTTTTTGTTCTTTGTAGACATAATATTTATGTTTTCTTAATAAAAAAAATCCAACAATGCAGACAACTCAAAAATCACCTCACATAATCTTAATAAGTTGTCACAGAATAAGAATATGTGATACAACCTTGATAAAATGTAACCTGCTGAACTTCTACTGGTCTCCTCCTCCTCCCCCACTTCATCATGGATGACCTTTGACCTTCTGACCTTAGAATTGAACAGTTCAGTTCAGTGTTCTGTAGTCCTGTGGTCAATAAATATTAGTAGTTAATCAGCAGAAACAAACAGCAAAATTAAATTTGTTTTAGAGTGTTAGCCCAACAAAACAAGACATTGGCCAATTTTTCACAGTTTACAGTTTTATGGAGTAAATATTGAAGTGATTGAGAAAATAATCTGCAGATTTATTGATATGAAATAGTTACCCTCAGCCATTTCTTTTCATTTCTTCCCAATCAACAAGAAACATCTTTTGCTAAATTATCTTTCTCTGTATAGACTTGATCTTCATCCTCCCCCGCTCTGGCCTCTCACTCTCTCCCTCATCTGAGAACATTAACGTTTTCTGAACACTTGATATTACATGAAATCACTCATTAGGTTGGACATTCTTTGCAGTGTGAGACACTCCATCTTGTTCTCCTCTGCTGTCCCAGCATCCTCTGCTTCCTTTGCAATAGCTGGACAGAGAAACCTGACACGAACAAGTCAGAGGGTGGAGGTCAGGCCAAGGTCAAGGCCACCGTCCAAATATCAGAAGCAGGTGATGATCAACGAGTTCAAAGTGTCGCAGGACAAGAAGTTGGACTCTAACAATCTAAACACTGAGTTACACAGTTCTGTCTGTTTAGTAATGGGAAAAAATTTGCCCAGATTACAAGAATATCTCATTACTTTTGTCTGCCACTACTTATGTAGGAACTGTCAAATTTGAGTTCCATAGCCAGGTTTCCATCCAGCTTTAGTGCAAATTTCAACACAATTTTCAGAAAATCAGCAAAAGACAATGCAGTACTGTGGTTATGGGTGGCTCTAATCCTCCCGTCAGGTTCCATTATACCATTGTAGAAGAAGACACAACAAGATGATATCATTAAAACAGCTCCAGTCAAAACTTCAATGGTGAAAAAAATTACTTTTTTTATGTCTTCTCTGAAGGCTTCAATGGACGTTTAAGTCACTTGCTTCATCTACAAAGTCTGTTTTAGCTGCAAGCGGAAAAAACTTTTTGCAATATTTTGAGGGTTGCTCTGTTGTTTTTTTTTAATTCTGTGTTTCCAGTCAGGTGCTTTCACACATACATTGAAAATGTACATATAAACAGGTAGATGGAAACGAACCATTTGTCCTTAAAATATCTGTCACCACACAACTCTAATTACAACTGCAATGTACTAATTCTAATGTAATAATTTCCATTTGACAAAATAATCCAAACTCTCTGTTGATCTGAAAGTGACTCCTGTAAAAAGTGATCAAGTGGACATTGATTTGGGACCGTTTAACCTTCTACTTTGTGCATGCTGGAGACTCACTGAGAATGTTTGCTTTTTGCTTGATTGACTTTTTAACAGTTTTGTAAAGTAGAATACTCTGTAAATAGAGTCTAAAACAATTCTGGGTTGATTCACTTCATTCAGTTTGGATGAAAACAGCAGCTCACCTCTGCACATCAACAGTACAGACTGAGCAGTGCCTCAGAAACACTAAGTGGGAACCACTGACTGATGCTGACACGTCTCCGGGATCTGAACCCCTAAAACTCTCCTAAAACTCATCAAACGCTTTTAGTCTGCATTTCAGATTGCTGAGCAAGCGTAGAAAAGCAGCAGAGAATAAAATGTTTAGACAGTAGCTGTCAAAATGTGCATTAAGAGAAGAATTTGGTTTTTTTTTAACAAGACAAAGAATGAATTCTGATACAGCACCGAGTTGTAATGATCGTTACAGAGTTTGTGATGTGAAAACACTCAAACACTAATCAACCAACCAACAGCCAGCTCAGGACCTACCTGCAGCTAAACGGAACAAATGTCCTGTAACACAAAAAGGTCGCAGTTAATGATAGAAGCACCAGCCATCTGCTATAACAACCTCCTCTATTCTAGTAAGGCTTTCTATATACTCTTCTTCTTCTTCTTCTTCTTCTTCTTCTTCCCATCTATCAATTATTCACTCCCCTGACCGTGGCTCTCACCTCCAAGAACATTGGTTCCTTCTGAAGACTAAAAAATAATTTGATTTTACTTACTAATTACTCAGACAGGCAGAAAAAGTGCATTTGTTGGGAATTATTTTCAGTGGCGGATTAATTCACATTCAGTGCCCTAGCGAATATTTGTGGCTGCAGAACGGCGTATGTGGGACTGAGTCAAAATAAACCTCAGTGTGTGTTTCTAAATGCTTCTGAAGTTAAGTGGACTTGCTTGTGGTTCTAGTGTTCGTGTTCATCGTAATGAAGGAACATGTCAGCCAGAGCAACAGTGAGGCTCACTGATGGGTTTAAATACTTTTTGGACAACAATGGCTCAGAAGAAGAGGATCTATCAGGCTTTGATACACACACAGTACTTGTTAGTAGATACTTTCATTGTATGTTTGGGTCAACATTTTTAATACTTGAGTTTTCTGGTGTCACACAGGAGCCACTTTATTGTTCACTTTGACCTCAACTGGGTAAAACTCTCAACCTGAAGAGACAAGCTTCTTCATTATCAGAGATGGACTGCTGAACTTCACCTTAGCAATGAAACTCCGATAATCTTTAGTCTCCTCCTCACAGATCGATTACCCATGACCCCCCTCTGTTTCTGGGACTTCCCGGTCAGAAAGTCATTTGTCAGTATTAAGGTGGATCATGTCAGGAGCCGCCATAGGTACCAAGGTTAGGACACAGCAGTTGAGTAAACATCAGCCAGGGTATCACTTTCAGTCCGGCTGCTGGCTTCACCTCAGGATAAACAGCGGCAGCGTCCACGCTCACCACTCAGGTATCCAACTGACCCACGATTTACGCTAAAGAACCGTCTCATTTCTGACAAACGGATTGAGAAAAACACGAGGAGGAGACGCTCAGCAAGCAGACAGATGATGAGCGTCTCGTGCTATCTGGTGTCCTGTCTGAGTGGAGGCTTTCACTGCAGGTCAGCCTGTGACCTGCTGGACCTGGACCGTACCCCCAAACACCAACACACACGCTGTCGCAATCTGTCGGTCTGATTAGAACATAAAAATATACCAATATGACTACATGGTATACATGGATGTTGGTGCCACTATCAATACCTTCCTTTGAGGAATACAAACATGTTTTTCTGCAAAGGATCAGTTACCATGTGACCCGCGACATTCGGTGCTAACTTTCTGTGCTACAGACACATTTCAGTCAATACCACAAAATACAGAAGCTCAATACTCAACCTTAGCTGCATCTGATTACAGGTCCTGTAGTTTCCTACTTCCTATCTGTGACAAAAAATAAAATTCCAAGTTCCTGGTTAAAAAGATCACTAGCACAAAATGGAGAACGCTAAGGAACCAAGCTGAGCAGATACCAAACAATCTGAAAAGTAAAGTGAGGAATATTTTTCTTTGAAATCATGGAGGGAAAAAGTGTCGATGTAACTGTCTTTACAACCAATTTCAGGTCAGTTTGAATGAATTATTCTCGTGACAACCGCAGCAGCTACAGACTTTTGTTGGAATATGTGTTTTGAACTCTGAATATTCACCATAAACTAAAAAAAATGCATAAATTCTGATTCAGGGTGTCATCATGGGTTTAAAACATTGTAATGTAATCATCACGTCCACTATTCAGGTGTGACAACAGGGACTTTTTGCTGCGTGCCATCTGCCTCTACTGCACTCTTAGCAAATAAAGACAGACAAAGCTCCCTAAAACTACTTAAAAAATCACAATCTGAATTCAGATCAGTGACACTGTTGATGTGGTCTGTTGAAAACCCTCCCTTCAGTATTGAAGTGGCTTTCCCTGCTCAGTGAGTGATCGGGTCAGACACTTGCTTGGTTTGTATGTGTGAATTCCCAGCGGACTCTGAAGTATCAACTCCATAAAGAGGAAAAACAGAGGAAATGGCCAGAGAGGTCGCGACCTTTCAGCCGTCAGGTTATTGTCCAATCAAAAGGTCACAGACGCCAAGGACAGATTTGGGGTTTCTGAGGCAATAAAGCAGTGTGTTGGTAGTTTACTCCAAACCTGTCAAACCATGGAAGCAAAACTGTCAGGGAAAAACCTTTTCACTTCAAACCCTTAACCTGTTTATTTTAATGTTTCCAAAGAATCAGCAGCTTTCTGTAAGTCAATTTGTGTGATTTTGGTTTATTCATAAAACCTTAAACTTAATAGACTCAAATATAGTGCTGTTCTTACCACAGAGCGATGTATCTAACAAAATATTCTGAATGAGCTCTTTTGATCCACAGATTGAGTGGATCCCCTTCTAAGGAGTCCGCTACTGGCTCTAGAGTGGGCCTTTGGCATTTTCCGTATCTTTAGCAGCCACCTTGGGGCGGGGGCGGCATCAGTTTGATGCAATCTGCAACCTCACTGCTAGATGCCACTAAATTCTACATACTGGGCCTTGAGAGAAGGAAAGATTCAAATCCCAAAATATTCCAGTTAAAACATCAAGATATCGAAGAGTCAGTGATTCAATGGTAAAATGAATATACAAAATGAAAGAAGAGATGCAAAAGTCCAATTTCACTTGACAACGTTGTGGTTGTTGTTCTGGTGGGAAATAAAAACAGTCATGCAGACAATCCTGCTATCGACTGCTTTCGCCTTCTTACTGTTGTTGCTAAAAAATGAGATTAAAAACAAAGCTGATGAATCTCTGTAGCTGCTGAATTGTTGGGTGAAATCAGGACTTCAAGCTCTTTCAAATCAGTTTCCAGAGCTGTTCTCCTCAGTCGGTATGAAGCTGCTGGTCTGGTTTGGCATTGAACTTGGCATCCTCCTGCACTCTGGTCCACTGTTTGACACTAAACTATCACATTCCCAAAACAGCGGCGACTCTCCGCACGTCCGATGAAATATTCAATGATGCTTGGGTTTCAGCTCTTCACCGGCCTGAATCCTGTGGCTCGTACTGCGACGTCCCCTGGGGACCCTGCCTGCCGGACCGGTGGCCCCCTCTGCACAGTTTGGACCTCGTTAGCAGGAAGCGGGCCCTTGGGAGCCATTTATAACCCGACCCCAAGCCGACGGGGCAGCACTCGTTCTCCTGCACTTCTCTGCCAAGTGTTAAAAGAGAGCTTCTTAAAAATGGTGCAGCCATATGTACCGCACCCCGGAGCTTTAAATGAGCTTTTCATCGAAGAGGGGGTCGAGTTTTCTCCTCTTACAGCCCAAAGCACTCAGAGCCGAGGCCAGCCGCCCGCTGACAGGTCGGCCATCCTGCAGGATTTTTCTGTGGCGGTGTGTGGCGTTCAGTCATTGGTCCACTGGATGTCCATCTTAACGTTGTTTACAAACAAGTTGAAAGTTCAGTTAACTAGTGAAACACACAGCTTCACACTATAAGCTGCTATACTGCCTTAACTTTGTAGTGTGGTAACATATTAATGGAAACAAAACTGCCAACAATTTCTATTATCATCATTATGAAAACTACCATCCTTCACAGAGGCACCGTGAACACAGCGCAGCTCTACTGCCCTGACAAACACTCTACCTTGCAATGAGGTGAGGAAATGCCCTCAGTCTGAAAAAACTGCATGTGACACAGACTATGAGTTAAAAACATGCAAGCATCATTCTTTCAACCAAAAAGAAAACCTGAGAGTTAGTGAAGCTTTAAACATATCTGAGGACTGAAAACCCCCATCAAAATCAGTTAGCTTTCCCTGTTTCAGCTGACATTTGTGTGGAAAAGCTGAAGAAGAAGAATTCAAGATGGCGCCGTTGTGTATGGCAAGCCGTCTACCTCTGCTCTGTGTTTTGCTGCTACTGCTCTATATTTCACTTTTTGTAAAAAATGTGTCACCGTTGCTGGTGTATGATCGCCAGACCCTCCTGGATATTCATGATTCATTGATAAAGTCTACTATCTATGACTGTAGTGGACAGTCAAAGACGCTCCCACCGTTCCTGGCGTCTGTGCCGCACTACCTGTGGCGTCTACCTGTTCCTCCGCCCCGCAAACGTCGCCACAGAAAGCGGGGGAAACGAAGCGGAGTCTTTGTTCGACTGAGAGTCTACCTGTCACAGTCCTCGGAGTACGATCATCGTCACCTGCTGCGGTTACCCCGGCAGTATGACGGCTTCATTGTGCGGTGTTCCTCGGAGGTCAGCTGGCTCTGATCAGCTGTTCCAGATGCCGGCTACACACATCCCAGCCGCCCGAGGCGGGTCAGCATCTACAGACGAGGCTCCGTGCAGGAAAATCTCCGTCCTGTTGCTCGTGGCTCCAAGCGAACCGACCACATACCACTGCGTGTCGCCCTCATTAATACGAGGTCTTTGACAAATAAAACTTTTATCCTGAACGATTTCTTCTCAACACACGTGCTGGATTTCCTCTTGTTGACGGAAACGTGGATTAAACCCGGTGACGACAGCGCGTTCACTGAGCTCCTCCCCCCTCGATGCTCTTTCCTCAGTACACCGCGAACGTCAGGTCGAGGGGGCGGAGTCGCCACAGTTTTTAAGGATAATTTCACTTGCAGACAGTTGCATTTAAATAATTATTCCTGTTTTGAGGTACAGCTGTTCACAGTGGAATTGGCTTGTCCAATCTTGTGTGCTGTGGTCTACCGTCCACCTAAATACAATAAGAACTTTATTCAGGAGTTCTCTGAGTTCTTAGCAGAGGTGGCTTCTACATATGAGCATCTTTTAATCTGTGGGGATTTTAACATTCACATTTGTTGTCCGTCCGATCACCTGGCCACTGATTTTAAACATCTATTGTCATCTTTTGACCTTATACAAACTGTGGATGGTCCTACACATAGTGCTGGGCATACATTGGACTTAATTATTTCTCATGGACTTATGGTATCACTTGTTGAAATATCTGAGACTCCCATCTCAGATCATTTCCCAGTGATTTTTGAAGTTCTTGCTCCTCCGCCTGTTGGAAAGCCTCCTGTCCCAGCATCTCGTCGTCGGACTATTACTCCCTTAACAGCTGCAGAGTTTGAGGCTGCTTTTATGAACTCCGAGTACTTCGCCTGTGATGGAATTAATCTGACTGGATGCCCAGACAGCATCCTGTCATCTTTCTACTCCGCTTGTTCTGAGATCCTGGACAGTATCGCCCCTCTTAGGTCCAGGTCCACCAAGCCCAGGCCCGATCCCTGGTTGAATGATTCAACCCGGACTCTCAGACAGCGCTGCAGACAGGCGGAGAGACGCTGGAAGAAAGACAGGCTACATGTATCGCTGGAGATACTGAGGGACAGTCTCGCTCAGTATCAGAGGACTGTGAAGGAGGCTAAATCACAATATCTGTCTGACATTATCTCGTCTAATAGACACTGCCCCCGTGTGTTGTTTAGTACCATTAATTCTGTTGTGAGCCCCCACTCTAGTCCTCTGCCTGACGCCACTGTTTCTACATGTGAGGACTTCTTACACTTTTTCGTTGACAAAGTGATGTCTGTGAGAGCACTAAGCAGCGGCAGCATCAGACCAGACCAGTCTGCTACAACCCCACACTCTTCAGTATTTGACCACTTTGAGCCCATCTCCCTCTCATCCCTTGCTGATGTAGTGAAACATGTGAAAACAACAAATTGCCCTTTGGATGTTTTCCCAACAAAACTGCTTAAAGAGGTGTTCTCTACTGTTGGGCCTGTCCTCTTGGATTTAATGAACACTTGCCTTAGCTCAGGATGTGTTCCGGCTTCTTTTAAACATGCTGTTGTGAGGCCACTTCTTAAAAAACCACATCTTGATGCTAATGTTTTATCTCATTTTAGACCTGTTTCTAACTTGCCTTTTATCTCAAAAGTCCTTGAGAAAATTGTTTTTATCCAGTTACAGGCATTTTTAGAAAATAATTTTATCCTGGAAAAATTCCAGTCTGGGTTCAGATCGCGGCATAGCACAGAGTCTGCGCTGCTTAAAGTTCACAATGACATAGCTGTGTCTGTTGATGCTAAACGTCCTGTTGTCCTTGTGCTGCTTGACTTAACGGCAGCATTTGATACAGTAGACCATTCCATTCTCTTGTCCCGCTTAAATAATTATGTTGGTATCCGTGGTACTGCACTCAAGTGGTTTGAGTCCTACCTAAACAACAGGACCTTTTCTGTAATGATTGGTGACCTGTCCTCCTCTGTTGCCTCTTTGTTTTGTGGAGTTCCCCAGGGCTCTATTTTGGGACCTTCACTTTTTTCACTGTATATGTTGCCGGTGGGGTCAATTATAGCGAGACATAATTTAGCATTTCACTGCTACGCTGATGACCTCCAGCTGTATTTACCAGTGTTCCCAACCAAAAGTGTTGCTCTTCAGTCCCTCACAGACTGCATCAGAGACATCAAGTCATGGCTGGAGAGCAATTTCCTTCATTTGAACGAGGACAAGACCGAGTTCATTCTATTTGGTGACAATGTTTTTGCAGATTCGGACTCTATGTTTTTGAAGCTAAAACCATTTGTAAAGAATCTTGGGGTTATTTTTGACAGTAGTTTCTCATTCGTCAAACAGATTGATAACGTGGTTAGAGCGAGTTTTTATCAATTACGTACTTTATCTAAAGTAAAGCCTTTTTTAAATCGCACCGACCTTGAAAGGACTATTCACGCTTTTATCAGCTCACGAATAGACTACTGTAATGCTCTCTATGTTGGTGTTTCCCAGTCTGCCCTGAGCCGCCTCCAGCTGGTGCAAAATGCAGCAGCTCGTTTCCTGATGAACACTTCAAGGCGTCAGCACATCACCCCAGTCCTCTTTTCCCTCCACTGGCTTCCAGTATCGTTTAGGATAGATTTTAAAATTTTACTTTTTGTTTTTAAAGCCCTCAATGGCCTAGCTCCTACTTATTTGACAGAACTTCTCTCTGTCCGAAACCCAAACAGGGCGCTAAGGTCCACAAATCAGTTATTACTGGAAGTCCCAAGGGCCAGGTATAAACACTGGGGGGATCGAGCCTTTTCCGTCGCTGGGCCCAGACTCTGGAACAAACTACCCCCTGACATGCGCACCATCACAGACTTTGGCCTCTTCAAAACTCGGCTCAAAACATATCTTTTTAGACTGGCTTTTAATACACAGTAATGTGGTGACATTTTATTTTATTTTATTTTATCATATCTTATTTTATTCTATCTTATTTTATTTGCATTTAATCTCTTTTTTTATTTCCCTGATATGTGTTCTATTGTTGCTATCTCTTAATCTGTTTTTCATTTCTAACTTCACTGTTTGCTTTTAACTGGAAAGCACTTTGGTCACCTTGAGTGTTGTAAAGTGCTGTATAAATAAATTAAATTGATTGATTTTGATTTGATTGAAGAAACAGGGCTATAAAAATGGTGAGTGAACTCTGTACGAGCCAGATGAACTGAAACCTGTC
Source organism: Chelmon rostratus (assembly GCF_017976325.1). Lineage (NCBI taxonomy): Eukaryota > Metazoa > Chordata > Actinopteri > Chaetodontiformes > Chaetodontidae > Chelmon > Chelmon rostratus. The sequence goes on from NC_055663.1 coordinate 25,496,636, forward strand.
TGCTGGCTCAGGAGTGAACTATTTTCAGTACTGAATGTCAACTGCAGCTGGTTGAGTCAGAGGAAGATGTTTGATGAAGGTGAAGACAGGAAGTTGCATTTCTCTCTTGAGCAACACACAAACACACACACACACACAGTATACAGTAGATGCTGAAACACATACTGTACATACAGTACATCTACAGACAGGTCTAATAACACACAAGCTACACATATCAACACACTGATAAATAAATATTGCCGTGGTCACATGGTGAACCTGTCTATTTACAGGCCCTGCACACCCACACAGGTGTTTTCAGTCAACATGATTGGACCTCTGATCAGGTTGAAGGTAGGTGCCGCTATATTGGATGTAAAGTCAATGTACTGACAAGAAGTGACAGAAGTGTCCTAGTATAGCTTTAGCATCTTTGTGGGCCCTCCTCATGAAAGGGCCCCTTTTCCCCCAGTCCTACACATTGAGCTCAATTCGCTCACAGATAAAAACAGTAGAGTAGAAATATCAAGCTTGTGAAATGACTCTCTGCTGCCACCATCATGCAGCAGCTTCCCACCCATTCAGATAGAAGAAAATGCCAGAATTTCCTGCTGCTTATCAAAGAAATGCCAACACCAAGCTACAGGGAACAACAGTTATTTTTACAATTTCCACTGTCTGCAAAATGTTTGTATGTATGGGTCAGAACTGACGGACACACTCTCCTATCAGGTTTGTCTTTACAGATCACAACTTTAGCGTGGGAAGTGGGGTATGTGGCATCTTAAAGGCCTTGTTTTGTGCATACGCAACGGTTAAAAATGAAGGGTCCTTACTCTATCAGCAGACAGACAATGACAAGTCAAAATCAACCATTTGTCAAGTTTCCATACAAACAGCGGAAACTATAACCACATTTCCAGAAAACGGGCAAAAAAGGATGAGACTATAGGAGTTGGTAAATCAGGCTTAAAACCTGGGGAAGCTGATTTTCCAGTCAGGTGCCACTCAAACGTCAAAGAGGAGGAGGACACAAAGAGCATTAAACAGTCAAAGCACCAGTCAACCTGCAAACGATGGAAAAATCTGTAATAATCACAATGGAAACTAGGTATTTGTGTTTGGACACACTTATGATAGCAAGACCCAAGTAGTAATAAACCAGAATTATCCTGCTATTATTCACAGCCTGTCCAGCACAAAGACTAATATTAACTAAAGTCACTAAATGACGTAACAACAGGAAGTGAAGAGACTTGCTTCACTGAAACAGAAGTCTCCACAGGAGAGCTGCAACGAGGAGTCGGGATAACCGTGTTCCCAAAATAAAACCTGAGGACTTGAGTGCCTCTGGTTGGGAATGTAAGCTATGGACGCCCTCTAAGCCCCGGGACCAGATTCCTCCTTAAAATAGCGTCCTGGGTGAAGAGAGATGTTCTGAGGCCACAGAGCTGCTTTCTGCAGGAATTTACACTTCGGTTAATTGGCGGTTTCTTCATAGCACCGGTGGACTGTATGCAGACCCAGGAATATTTGTAATATTTGTTTCAAAGGCAGTGAGGCTCTGACCTTTGACCTGATTTCTGTTGGTCCGTCATAATGTTGGGGATGGTTAGTGACTGTTTCTCTTTACATGCTGGAGCTTGATGGCTTAAAAGACTTAAAAATGTTTTAATTTGTGTCTTTTGTCCATAAAATGAAGATTTTGTCCATGCAGGGTGTTATGAGGTGCAAGTAGCTTGTAACGGACTAATGTAACTGTACTACAGTTCATCACTGTTTGATTCTGTGTGCATTCACAAGCATTTCAGCTCTCAAGTATGAATTTAACGAGTAATATTCATTACAAAAATATGAACATAGGATGGGGCAATATGAAAGATATAAACACTGATCGCAGAAGAAACATTTCCTGATATGAAACGTAGAAACTCTAACAATAAGTTACTTCATTTGAAAATGACCAATCACATCACAGAAACTACTTGTAAAAAACTAGGTATGTAGCAGTACTTCATGAACCGACAGCCCACTTCCCACGTTAGGCACAGCAGGTTTGGTCGGGTTACCTGAACACAACACATGCTACTGTTATGGTATCAAAATTCAGAAAGAAAGACGCAACAGATGAGTGCTCCCTTTGAGGAAATGTCAAGTAATAAACTGTTGCGGATACACAAGGTAACAAGACGTTGGCGGTATGGCAATACTTTGGCTGCATATGGACATACAGTGGATGAGATGAGCTGAGCTGGGCTACTTCAGGTCCTGGTGGTGTTTACTGAGCCTTAAACTTGTGTCAACAGAAACATGACATACCACACACTAAGCACATCACCTGAAGCATCACAATCCAATAAAGCCCTCACAGTGCAAATGATTACAGTCACAAACAACAGCAATTAGACCCATCCCATCCAATGCCACCATCGAGCAGTAAAGCTCTCAGAGAAAGACCCCAACAACGACGCAGCGGAAGAAGCTTGTCACCTTTTCAATAACATCTGATTTTTTTCCTAACAGTTCTGTATTCTTTTGTAGTTTAGGTGTCAAGAAAACACTGAATTTGATGGAATAACATGTGTAGAGGATGTGTTCAGAAGTGACTGAACGGGAGCACACTGAGCGGCCGGTCATCATTTCTTCGCTCTTAATAATCCAAACAAAATACCTAACTGTATTACTACACCAGACAAATAAGACGCACCTCTTTCACTGGATGTTTAGAGCGATTTCTATTTTATAGGAATATTTTTTATTGAAATTCTGCTCTTTTTTAAAAAAAAGTAGATTCCACATCATGTGACCCACCTGCTGGACCACTTATGTGTGGAGTGGAGAGCAATGGAAGTTCAATACTAGCACATCTGTGCTGACATACACACACGTTAACACAGTAACCTTACATTTACACTCTGACTGTTTGTTTAAATCCTTCTCAAACTGAAACACCTCTGCAGGTCCTGAAGCCTGAACCTGAAGCCCATGCCACTGTGATAATTGGGGGAATTACAGCTGTTACTCACAGAGAGCAGTCTGATCTGGAAGGCTGGGGGCCACAGGAAGCAACCTGTAACTTAAGGTCTTCTCTCCACCTGTTAGCCTGAGAGAGCAGAGACAAAACATCATCACTGCATGATTTATGAAGCTGAATGCGTCAGTGTGGAAATGACTCAGTGATGAAGATGAATGGGTTATGGTGAGACACGTCACTTTAACAGGGGAGGGATTTAACTGGAGGATCATTAGAGGAGCTCCACAAGCTTACATGAGAGAACTTTATACAAGGGCCGTACGAACAGTTCGAAGCTTCAAAGCTTCTTTCATAATGTTGATATTCAAATTCTAAATTCTGCGCAACTTTATTTTTTTAGGTCTAAAACCTGGTATTTCTGCACAGATGCAGATAAAGATAAGGCTACACATACATTATTAGTATTATAGTTTCTGTAGAATTTGATTCCAGTACAACTGGGACAATATGCTCATCTCTCACAGTATCTTTCCTGCAATTCTACAAGTATTGCAATTCAATATTACAATCCATTGCCTTTTTTTTTTACACTAGACCATGGGAAAATTTTTAATCATACACTTCCAGAGACTGTATATCATGTTATATCAGGGAGTCATGTTTCCAAAAACAATGCACATCACAAAACTGATCAATAAAATACTTTTTGAAGTAAACTTCCACATGTAGCCGTTCCTGTTTATCAAGATAGTACCATAAGAAAATAGTACATAAAATAAGAGAGAAAACTGTTTGCTCTTTGACTTGCCACACACAAAGAGAAGCACATACATGGCACTAGCTACAGCTGCATTCCAGTTACTTATTAAAGTAGATCACACAATAAACAAAATAATCTAACAGGAACTGGCAGACCTTTAATACAGGCAGAAAAACAGTCACACACTCCAGGCAGTCAACATGCTGTATTATTATAAAGTAAAATCTAGTAATATAATATATCATTCTGAAATGAGCAATTCTGCATAAATAAGTACTTCGGTGTATTTTGATGCCAACATTTTGAATCCACTTTTACTTGAGTAAGTAAAAGTGGGACTAAGTAACGTTATTTCTTCCGCCGCTGTCGATAACGTCATCCACGATACAACCAGTAAATACACGGAGCCGAGGCGGGACATTTAACCAGCAGTAAAGAGACAAACAGGGTTTGTACTCACGGTATGTGAAGGGCCGTTCTCCCGTCCTTCCTGGAGGTTTAATAATCCAAATCCACATCATAATACTCCACTGAACCTGCTGTTTTCTGGCGACTCCAGTTGCTGCTAGCTTAGCCTGACTTGCTAGCTAAAGCAACTACTAGGTAACTGACGTTAGCTAACGATCCCGGTTGATTTATTTGATTACTTTCTAGAGTTACTTGAAGTACAACTGACTCAGCCTCACGGTAGTTTTTTCAGACCGTCTGCAGTTTCACAACTACTTGACGGTGACCGTATCCGTTTTATTAATCAACAGGTGTTAACTTCACCTGCCCTCTTCTCCGAAGACTTGACGTGATTACCTCGACCGGTCGACTGCACTACCCTTTTCGACCGCTCATATTGACCCTCGTTTACCGGCCCTTACAACCAAGAGAGGCGCTGTTTCACTGATTTAAAAGAACTTGATGATAGCTGGGGAAGAGATGCTGACAATTTGACCAAGAACAATATTCTAAGATGTTTAACCAACAGCGGTGGAACAGGTACTGAGAGGTTTTACATTAGTAAAAGTAGCAATACAACCTTATACAAATACTCCAGTACAAGCAAAAGTCATGCATTGAAATTTGTATATTTAATTACACTGTAATTACACAGTGGTTTATCTATACCAATGCATCATATTCTTTAGATAAGATAAGATTAGATAAGATATTCTTTATTAATCCCCAGCTGGGGAAATTCGGGTGTTACAAGCAACAGTAATGGCAGTTGAAAAAAAAAAGCAACAGAAAAACAAAATACAAATTAAAAGCAGACTATATATATGTGTACATTTTATACAAAGGGCTATGTCAGAAAAAAATATGTATATGAAAATATTTAATGCTGCAAATAACTGTAAGAAAAAATACCATAAAAATACTGCCAATAATTGTATAGGTTTTCTTTAGTATAATTCTTTAGTTTAGTTTTACTATCACCGAATACTAAGAAAACCAGCAAATATTACACGAGAGAAGCTTGAACCAGAGAAATGTTGTTGCTTTTGCTTAGAAAACCTTTAAGTACACGCACGCTTAACTAAATGGTCAGCCATTTGCATTCAGTATATACATTTTAGTATATTTCAGCTGCTGTTGGCACATTTCACTGGTATATTTTATTGTTTGTTTATTGTGTAGTATATTTTATTGTCTTATGATATTTTCATTTCTGGTATATTTCTATTGCATTTAGGAATATTTTTACTGCATGTTGGTTTATTTTATTCTAGTTTTTTCTTATCTTTCTTATTATCTTGTTTCTAACATGGGGGTTGCAATGCAAATTTCATTGACATGTCATGCTCAATGACAATAAAGAAATCTTGAATCTTGAAATCAAAACTACAACATGCATCTATTGTCAAAGTTGTTGCAGATTTATTTTTGTCGATCATCTTAACATTCCAACACTATTTAATACAGTTAAATTAATCTTCATTGTTTTTTTTATAGAAAGTACACATAATGTTGCACAGTGCAATGTTCATTACAGCATTACAGCGTTTAGTAAGGAAGACATTTTTTCTTTGACTGTAATCCTCCTGTTACAAAAGTTACTTATACTGATATTTTCATAATATAAATGTGTTGTTTTCTGTAAAAATGATTGTGGTTATTATCTATCTATCTAGGATGAGCTGAGGTTGTAAACAGTGAAGAGTGTCTCTGAGCTCAGAGTGAATCAGAGCTGTTATGTCTTTTACAGATGGACAGACACCTGTTGTACTGAGACAATGACCCCCAGTTTGCAGGTCAAAGGTCACAGAGAAGCACAAACACTGGCCTATTTAAAAGTATAGATAGATAGATAGATAGATAGATAGATAGATCTTTATTCAGAACAAATACAATGAATTAACACTTAATTTTGATTCAATTTAACTTTGACTTTTTCCTCATCAACATAATGACAGAGGACATTAATGGCAATACGCACAAAGAAAAATATGAACTATACACATGAATTAATGGGAACAATTTGATATTGAAAATGAATCAAATAAACTAAAATGTCACCTTGGAACTTGTGACGGTAATTTTCAATTATTTTCTGACGATTTATTAAGTAAATGACTAATCAGTTAGACAAAAGCATAATAATCAACAGATTGATCAATAATGTAAACATGCAGGCGTAATATAAACATATGAAGCTGTCGATACTCTAACCCTTACAGGAAGTGAATATCAGGTTTTGGAGGTCCTGACAGCAACGACCTGATCCCTCTGGTTATTAAGTTAGATTGATGATCTGATGAAGACCATGGTCAGGAGTTTATGGAGATATTTCTTATTATTTTGGTTATTTACCGAGAAAAAAACACCAAATGAAGAATTCATTTGCAAAATCAGATAAAAGCCTTTCTTAAAATGAATAAACCAACATCAGTTTGATTGATTCTTCCTTGGTGTGTACAACAAAAAACACGACTTAGGAAAAGAGAGAAAAAGAGATATCTATCTCTGTAAATTAACCTTTCAAATATCCTCTGGTTCCAGCTTCTAAAATGTGAGGATTTGTTGTATATCTGCCATTTAATAGACTTAATAATTGATCATTTTGGGGGGTATTTGTGCTTTTATTAGATAGAAATACAAGAGATATTACAGAAACCAAGGAAAGGAGCAATGCACCATGATATGGAGACTTCCCAATGATTGACTGATTGAAAAAATATCAAGAGATTAATCAATAATGAAAGTAACTGCGAGGTGCAGCTGAGGTACAGTATGTCAGCTCTGAACCGACAATCAAACAATACCAGAGAATCTAAGAAGTCCAGATGAGAAAAGGCGACTGCAGAACGTCCTGAAGTCAAACCAACACAATAAACCGTAAATCGTGGACTTCAGCGCACACGTAGCTGCAGTGTCAGCAGTCCAAACACTGGTGGAGCATCTGGAAACTTCATCCACTTCCACCTCTGACACCACTTCCACTCTCCACCCCCTGCAGACTGCAGGGTGGAGGACCTGGAGGGGACAGCAGCCAGTCTGAGGACCTGAGGGAAGTGTCTGGGGGGGAAAATCCCACAGGGGACAAACGATCCTGCCATGTTACCGAACGGGACGCCGCGACCTGGAAGTCTTGTTTTCTACATCAGACTCAATGTGGTAGACCAATCTCTCCACAGCCGCCCTGGGAACCCAAAACACTGGCAAAGTACGAGGGAAAGTCTGGATGAAAACAACCGGAAATACTGAAGAACAACTCCAAGTCAACATCAAATTTAGATAAAAGTGAAGCAGTGTCAGAAAATGTACACTAAACTTAATACCTAAACTTAAAAATCTTCCAGAATGTGATATATTAGGAACACCACAAAAAGTCAAAAGAGATAATGATTATAAAGCGATGAAAGTAATGATGGAACAACTGATCCATCAAGACACTGGATGAACAATGGCTTTGTTCGTCCTCTATTAAAGAAACCTGAGCCTGATAGCAGTAAAACTTCACCTGCAGATAAAAAAGAGGGAAAAGAACGCCAAGATTTAACTTTCAGAAGAGTTTTGTGTAAATTGTATATTAATGGTTTTCTTTGTACATTTTTGTTTTAGAAAACCTGAATCAGTTTTTACAACATTGTCGAACTAAACTCAGATGAGTCTGTAGATGATGGCTTGATGATGGCTGCAGGTTCTGAATGTCCAGCTGATCCAGCAGTTCCAGATCCAGCTATGCATTCAGTCCTCCCTGTCGCCATGTAAATCCCCATCATGTAACATAGTACATTTACTCAGGTACTGTCCTAAAGAGCAAACTTGAGGTACTTTTATACATCTCAGATGGAAATATTGTACTTTTTACTCCACTACATTTATTTAACAGTTTTAGTTACTAACTTCTTTTCAGATTACAGTTTTCCTGCCTGTCCAGTGAAAAGCTTGAATCTCCAGATGTGTCGATGTTGAAAGTTTGGTATAAACTGAAGGATGAAGTTTTCCTTCATGTCTTGAGAAAAGTCTCCTCCTTCTTCAGCTAAATTAACAGTTTAAAAAGCCTCTTGGGTCACACAGCAGGCTGTTTGTCTGAGATACGAGGTTCTCACAGGACAGGCAGGCTGCAAACATATGATGATCTTATAGAATATGATGCATCGCTGTAGATTAAACCAGCCAACAGTATATAAAGTAGTTCAAATGAGCTCAAGATGAAACATCTACAGCAGTAAAATGCAGCATTAATGCAGCAGGAATATTAATCCACAAACATCAGATATGATAGAGAAACACTGACAGGAACATTTTACTGATACAGCAACACTTTTACTGTAAGTACGTTAAGTACATACAGCTGACAATACTTAGATACTGTTACTTCAGTAAGGTTTTGACTTTTAATTGTAGTGGAGTATTCTCATAGTGTGGTATTCGTACTTTCACTGAGGTAAAGGATCTGATCTTTCACAGCAGTGTTTTGATCATTTCCCAAAGCTGCAGGAGAAGGGTGGATCATCAAATCAGAAGCCCTCTCCTACAGACCCATCTGTGTCTTCGCCACAAGTCAAACTGCATTACAGCCGGTGGTTAAACTGTTGACGAGGGGCCACTTTTAAAAAGACAGAGAGTTTGACTGTGGCTTCCATCTCAGGTACATCTGAATTCATCTGTTGCACAAACGTGTTCAGTTCTTGACTGTGAAGACTTTTCAAACTAAAGCACATGGCTGACTGCTCAGGTTTTCTCCTCATTATCATACAATCACCTTTGCACGACTCTCATTCATATATAACTCGCATATTACACTGATATTGCACATATTGTACACACACACACACATTTATATACATGTATGTCTTCCTTGTAAATTTATTTTCAATTTCCTTTTTAATTCCTCCTTCAGTTCTACTTTTATGTATTATTTCATTGCCTATGTGTGTGCAGAGTGGAGAGAGCTGAAGCTTGAACAACAGCAACAAGGACATTTTACTGGCAAAATTCAGCAGAGTGAACCAATACAGCTCGGCTGTGGCCTCACAGCTGTTTATGTCCTACAGGTCACTGTCGTCTCCATCATTTCATTACTTGCTCCATAACATTGTTCACAAACCACAAATCACGAGCCGTGATTTCCTCTCTTGTGTTGTTTGGTGTCACTGGCAGGTGGTGGAAATTACTATTGTTTTCTGAGGCTATGAGATAAACTGTAGAGATCCCTCAGAAATACTCACAGTAAAAACCACTGGGTTAAGTATTAACCCTACGTGGACACACCTATGCAGTACTGGGTTAACTTTGCCCTGTTTTAATATTTTAATATGACTGCTGATTCCCTGGATCACAGCCCTTCTGTTCAGGAGGTTTTCTCCTGATTCCTTCTCTTTTATCCCAGTAATTTTAGAGAGGGACTAACATGTGAAGTTTGACAACAAAAGGACAAGAGTCAACCTTCCTGTCTGAAGGTAAAAATCTTCTCTCTGTCTTGCCACCAGCTGCCTGCACCGAGGAGGAAGATTTTCATGGAAATCAGGGGAAACCTGAATCATCACAGCTTTGCTCCCAGTCTAAACACACCTGAGCATGCAGCCTGATTCTCCATGCCCACTCAGGTTACCCCCTCCCCCACGAACCCCGCAGCCCTGCCCGGCCCCCCGAGCTACAGCCAACATGAGCTTCAGCGAGCTTGATATTAAACCTGATACCGGCTGGTGCTCGTTAACGTCCAGTGTTTATATAAAACTACCAGCAGAAACTAAGGCTGCGAAAGACATCAAGCTCTCAGCTCATCTGTTCACACCAGATCTCCCTCTGCCCGCCCCCAGTTTCTCTGCACATGAACAGGTTTGTTTGGAGGTCGATTTTCTGGAGGCTGGAGATACCAATGAATGTCAGATGAGCCAGTTCAAACAGAAAGTGAGGACAAAAGACACATAACGAGGAAAGATTTCCAAAAATTAAACAGACATTTATTAGTATTATTTATCTTTGATTTAAACCAGCTCAACCAGCTTCAAACAAAATTCAATTCAAATATTTTTATCAGCTATTTTCTTCCTCTCAGGGAACAAAAACCTCAAACCACGTGACTCTAAAACTGCTCTGAAACAGTCAGAAGGAAAACTGAAGTGGTCTTCTAGCTGTAATCTAGACTCAGCTGTTCACTTCAGTGCTTGTTTGCTCTGCTTTTCCTGGTTTGGATGAAGGAAAATCTTAATGCTGCTACAAGTACACGTCAAACAGTGTTCCTCTAACATTGTGTCAACAGCTGACAGTGTCCCCACGCACAAAACCAGCTCCATAAAGAACTGGTTTTCTAGTTTGGTGTTCCAGACCCTGACAGGTATACACAGAGCCACCACCACATCCAGCACCTGTGGATGAGCTGGAGCACCCACTGTGAGTCAGAGCTGATCACCTACATCCGCACTGCACCTAACGGATGCTCTGAACTCTGAATGGGATCAAATCTCTGCAGCGGGTTCAGCATCCGGTGAAAGCCTGAAACCAGCAGGATGGAGGCTGTTGGAGCAGCACGTTAGAGGCCATGTTCAGCTATCACATACGGGTGTAATGCTCAGCTGTCCACATACTTTTGGCTATGAGCTGTATATGATAAAATAGTAGCATGGAGCATTTGATCCACAATCTGTAAGTGGCATTTGGAAGATTCTGGGTCCAAATATTCCAAAAACATTCTTTCCTCCAGCAGTTCTCACACCTTCTTCTTCTCTTTCATCATGTGGACCCCACACTGCTCTCTCTCTAACACACACTTACACTCACTCTCAGATAGCCTGATGCGTCTGTTCCTGCTGTTCCTGGTTGGTTCGAGCCGGGGACCCCCCACCCTGCCCTGGCTGTGTGCCGGCTGCGGAGGGCAGGACGGCGCCTCCACTACTTAGAGGGAGAAATTCGGCGGGTTCACAGCTTCGTCTGTGAGTGGAAAATGGGATTATATCCTGCGGTTTGTCTAAATCCACTGACCCGGGGAAAAGAAAAGCTCTCACTGCTGTTTTCTGAGGCTGATGTCTGATTAAGAGCCCGAAACACCATTACAGAACATTTGAGGTATTCAGCTGCCAGAGAGCAGCGCGACGGGCACTGACTGCAGCAGGTGGAGCTTTATGAGGCTGAAACTCAAACATTTTAATGATATAAACAGTTCAATGTATCAGTGAACTGGAATAAGGCCTTGTTTTGATAAAGATTAAATTAAAAAAATAAAGGAAGAAATTATTTAACTTAATTAAGAATTGCTCAACATTTGCCCACAGTGTTTAGCATGTGAACAGTTAGCAATACTTAGCATGTCATTGTATCACACTAACACGTAGCATTTTAGCTTGCTGCTTGACAGCGGAGGAAAAAGTAGCTTGAAAGAACTTTTACATTAAATATATATATATATCAACACCACAGCGTAGAAATACTGTGCTACAAATAAAAGTGCTGCTTCCAAAATGTCACTTAACTGAAAGTACAAAAGTATTAGCATTCAAATATACTTACACTAAAGTATATAGTATAGTACTCATTATGAGGAGTGGCTCAGTTCAGAATCATATATTAATGGATTCTGAAGATTAATGCATGACTGTGTTCAACACTTTAATATTGCAGCTGGTAAAGGTGGAGTTTGATTTATACTGTAAAGTAAGTATAATTATCAAGTAATATCCTTTTATTTTGTATTTCTCTAAAATGTATAAATGTAGTAACAAAGTGCAATGTTTGCTCTGACTGAGGTTTCCTAACAGCAGCAACAGGAAGTGCGTGTTTGGATTTTAGTTAAATTTCTCCAAAACTATTGGATGGATTGCAGGAATTTTTCTACAGACATTGATGGTTCCCAAACGATGAATCCTACCGAATTTTTTATCCAGAGTTCTCATCTAGCGCCACCAACTGGTCAATTTTTCAATTGTCCGATACTTTATGACCAAATGCCTGAAAAACTGATGCGATTCCCATCAGCCTCAGTTGTGCTTTGTGTTTAGTGCTAATTAGCAAATGTTAGCGTGCTAAAATACTAAGATAGTGACATGGTGAACATTACCCTCAGCACATCAGCATGTTGGCATTTTTATTTTGAGCATGTTGGCAGGCTGGTGTTAGCATTTAGCTTGTGGCTAAGAATAGCCTGAAAGAGCTGCTAGCACGACTGTAGACCCCACAATGAAGGCAGTCTATTACATCTAATACACAGGAGTACTTGTGCTGTGTATTCCTCAACAGGATCGTTGCTCAGGAGGTCTTTAAAATGAGTTGGAACATCTCCCTGTAACACAAGATGTGCAGCTACAGTCCATATCGTCTGACGTTTCCTGCGTGCAGCACCCCCGCGGTAGGTTAAGTGCAGATATTTACAGTGTTTGCTGCCCCAGTGGGAATCAAACCGTCGACCTCGGCAGGCGGAGTGCCTTGCTCTGCCTGTCGGGCTGCACAGGACACTTGATCCCAGTCATATCGGAGGGTTTAAATGGGTTTAAATGAGGGCTCAGGGGAGTGGTGAGGGGGTGTGGAGGGGTGTGGTGGGGGTGAGAGAGGTGATGAATGGCTGCCATTGGGAACTGCAGAGGGGCATTCTGGGAACTGGTCACGCTGAGGCCTTCCTTATGGCTCTCTATGAGAAATGGAGAGAGTGTGACAGGAGCCAAATGGAGCTGAGGGCCAACTGGTTTGACTTCCTCTGCCATGCACACACACACACACACACACACACACACACACACACACACACACACAAGCACACACGCACATACACACATATATACACACTCACACACACTCACACACACAAACACACACACACACTCACACACACCCATCCACACGCACAAACAAGCGCATACACACACACTCACACACACTCACACACACACTCACACACACTCACACACACACACTCACACACACCCATCCACACACACACACAAACGCATACACACACTCGCACACACACACTTACACACACTTACACACACACACTCACACACACTCACACACACTCACACATACAGACTCACACTCTCACTCACATACACACACACAACTCAAACTCAAACACACACTCACAAACACTCACACAATCACGCTCACACAATCACACACACACACTCTCTCTCACACACACACGCACACTCACACTCAAACACACACACAAACACACACACACACAAACGCATACACACACTCACACACACGCACACACACACACACACACACTCACACACACACACACTCACACACACCCACATAAACACACACACACTCAAACTCAAACACACACTCACAAACACTCACACAATCACACTCACACACACACACACACACACACTCTCTCTCTCACACACACACGCACACTCACATTCAAACACACACACACACTCAGGAGGGCCTCATCGCATCAAATCTCTCTCACTTCCATTCTCTGTTTTTTTTCTCTTCCATAATTTTGTTTTGGAAAAACACAAGCTCGTGTTTCGTCTCTCTGAGAGCCACCAGCGCTCTCCAACTTTCATGTGTCCGTCCTTCCTCGACCCGCCGCTACTTAAAGACCTTTGTTTGGCCGAGGGCAGATTTTGGCAGGCGGGCAGGTGCTGATAGGGACAAACTCCATAACGCAGAGCGAACTGTGTGCCAAGAGGCTAATGGCAGCAGAAAAAAAGAAGAACAGAGTGTGTTTGAGCGTCGCTTCTGGTGAGTCTGCCAGTGGAAAATATCATCTGGACGCTGCTGCTCAGAAGAGTGATGAGCTCATCTGTGAGGGAGGTTTCCTCTCTGGACTGCAGTCACAGGTTAAAACCAGAATAATGAAGCATTACAGTCCCAGAGGGCTGTTATTACTGTGTGTTAACTCTGAGCGCTGTGTCATATCAGCTTTCATTGCACCGAACATCATCAGAGAACTTGGGTTATATATTAGTTATGAAGACGTATATATCTGGGACATTTAAGTTGTAAATCAAACGTGTTGTTCACTTCTAAAAATGAAGAAGCTATTTTATCATCCCTCAAAAGCAAACTGTGACCTGTGTTAATCTGCTGAACAGCGCCCACGGTGGCCACAAGTGGTCACTGCAGCATAATGCTGCACTGACTCTCCACAGTTACATAGAGACATACACAGGACGATGTAGAGTGGAGTTCTTCAGTGGCTGGTCCAGATGAGTTTGAGTAGATAAGTAGATAAATAAAATACAGGTGTATATAGCAGGAACATAAAATAATCTAGCACAGAGATAAAATAAAAAGAAATGAAACAGAACAATATAAAATAGAATAAACGATGAAGTAGTGATTTTTAATGTTGAGAAAGAATATACATAACATACATCAATGAGTTTACAAAAAATAAACAATATAGTTATATATATTTTGTTCATTACTTGAAAGTAGTTCTTGTTCTTTTTTGCATGCCCTTGTATGTCCACCTTTTGAGCTGCTGAAACTGCAAATTTCTCTTCGGAGATGAATAAAGTATCTATCTATCTATCTATCTATCTATCTATCTATCTATCTATCTATCTATCTATCTATCTATCTATCTATCTATCTATATAATCAGTGTAAAATATGTGCAATATAAGCGTGACAGTGATGTGTATGGCAGGTGGATGAGTTATAAGTCATATATGTGTCTAAAATCACCGGTTCAGGACCCGCATGGCCTGGAGGAAGAAACTGCTCCTCATCCTCTCTGCTTTGACGCCTCCCTGCCTGCAGCAAGTCTTTATTGATCCTCTCAGCTCTCGTTCTCGTTCGTTCTGCTGTCAATGTCTCGTGTTATGCACAGAAAATAGATTCTGTCTGAATCTGAATTCTGAATAATTCTGAATAATTCTGTCTTCGAGACCAAAAATCAATGTGCAGCATCACTTTGTGCTCCATGTTGTACAAGTCTCGCTGTGCTGTGGCTAAATTTACATCCTCCGTCCTGTCAATCTCCATCTCTTCTGCTGCGTAACATTAGGAAGAGGTTGATATATGTACAACTGTGGGCCGCCATGTTGGCCATCAGAAATAAGACATTTATTCTCTTACACATAAAAAGCAGACTTCATAATTAACAAAAAGTCCCCATGGTCAAGTCCATGCTCTCTGGTTTTTCGGCTGCAGCCTCATTTGGCCTGATGCGACCAGCAGTGCTGCCTAATGTTAACGAACTTTAAACAAATATAAATAGATAAAACTTTATTAATCTCCTTCATTCCTTCTGCTGCTGCTTTATTTGCAGCTAACTGCGGTTTGTGTTTCCGCTGGTGAACCTCGGGATGCAGGATTCTTCATGGTGCACATGCTGAAACCTGATCGCTGCTCGTTCCTGGGGGCCTCCCTCGGCCTCCCCGCTCAGCGTTTATGGCCGTCGCGCTACAGTTACAGCGCCGAGGCCGAGGCTAGACGGCTCTTTACTGCAGAATTCCTCTGCTTTCGTCACAGCCGAACTCCACGCTGCTGCTGCTGCTGCACGCTGACGGAGGAAACAGAAGAAGAAGAAGAAGGCAGGAAGCCGGAGGATGTCAGGAGCTGGATCGCACTCGGGTTCGGTTTCCATGACTGAGGACATTCTTGTTGAAGATTATAAACAGCTCTGCTGACTGGCAGTTCGAGCTCGGTGTGAGCGATGAGAGGAACAACTCGACCTGCAGACGGTCACGTTTTCATCATCAGCATGTTGTGCAGCCAGGCAATATTTAAACTAACACAACTTTATTTCATCTTCCAGAGGAGATCAATAAATTCCAAAGACACCAAATATGTCAGACTGACTGTTTGGGAAATGATGCACAAAGTTGTTAACGTGTCTGTTTGATTAATATGAGCTACAGAAGCTCAGATGCAGGATAGATGCAGTCAGAGCGAGGAAGAAGACTCTAGTTACAGTCAGAGTGATGCTGAGGAAGATTTTAGCCAGTGTGCTTTGACAGTTACAAGTGGTCATGCATTTAACTAATCTGGCCTTCAAAGCAATCTATGAATGTAATTTTTTAAATGCCTCCAGTTTTATTTTCAGCCTTGAACAGGGGCTGCTTTTATTCTTAAAATTATTGTAGCTTTTGCTATACTTGTCGATTCTTGTTCAAGTAAAGAGGCTTTCAAAACCAAACCATTATATTTTTTTCACGTAACACATTTTCACATGGATCTATCCTGCATCTGTGTGCTGTGTAGAGAACAAACAGTGCTGAAGTGTTGGCATTGCATAATGTCCATTATGTTCGATGTTTTCTGCTTGTCATAATGCGCAGTTCTTCCCTGTGAGGAGGTGAGCAGCAGCCAGTGTATCTGTAGGATATATTTTCAACTCCTTAACCAAAAACGTCTAAACAAAATTACTTTCCTATCTTAACTTTCCTCAGGCTGGTTTGAGGTTTGAGTCACGTAATGAGATTACATGAGAATCGGCGAGGAATATGTCTGACGTCGTCTCCTGCGCGATGCTGTCGGCAAGCAGCAGCTCACACAGTCGCAGGGAAGAGGCGTGAAATACGGTGGCCACCGATGTGACATCAACGTGTCAAACAGGAAAGCAGCCTGGGAGGTTTGGAGGTGTGAAGCGTTCTAACTGCAGCAATTCAGAGGCAGTTTGACTCCTGTCAGACACTCAGCAGGGAAACACTCTTCCTCGCTTCTGCCTCATTGATTATTGATTGGTCGGTCGATTGATAAACTAAAGGAAAGACTGGAGAAGAATGATGAATGCAGGTGTTTCCATACAGGACAGAACGCTCACTCAATCAAATGCTACAGCCTTCACAGTTAGCAGATCTCAACCCAACGTCACACGTTTGATTATGGAGCGTCGTGTTAGACGGTGCTCTTCACCATCATCATCATCATCTTCCACACACACACACACAGAGCTGCTGATGGAGCTGAAGCATCAGCACTGCAGTTTAACTGACTTTGAGCTCGAACCTGAAACTGTTGGCTTGTGGTTGAGGTCTGCATGATTTCTACTGGACGCCTGCCGGCCAATCAGATAGATAGATAGATAGATACTTTATTTATCTCCAAGGAGATATTTGCAATCAATCAGAAACACAGTTACAGTAAAGCAGAACATCCTACATCCACCTGTTCAGTTATAAAAACAATTTGATAACTGCCCTTCATGTCCTCACAGATTCACTGAAACATTTACTTGCAATGTTGTTATTCATGAAACAGTATAAACTGGATTTTCCACTCTGAAGAGTTTGTTGTCATCTGTACAAAAAGGCACACGAATAATTCACAGTTTATCAATCATTTCGCATGTCAAATCTGATATTTCACATATGATCAAACACTAAATTACATGTATTACCACACATGAAATGTGTGAAAAATCAGGTGATGAATGTGATAAATTCATCTGCTTAACCGGCACAGAGGATTTTACCATTTATCACACGTTTATGAAATCATGTGTCAATTATTAATCGATCAATAAACTTGATTTTCTTCAGCTTTAATACAGAAAAAATAACTGATCATTTTACAGTTTTATATTAACATGAAGAATTGTACACTTTTTAATCTCTGATGATAGAAGTTTGAATATTTTGGACTCATTTCAGCATACTTACTACAAAACAAACCCGTCTTCTGATTGTTTTAGTGCGATATTCAGTTTTCAAGTCTTATTTTTGATAAATCAGGAAATAATGCTGCTGGTTGGACTGAAATAATTCCACTTCTTTCCAGTGAAGTTTTCCTTTTTTCTTTAGTTTTCTAGAAATCAGAAGACAGCACTTGACTCTAGTGTTCGAGAAGAAAATCATGTTTGGCTTGAATAAACTGTGTCTGTTCCAGTTTTTCAGCCAGCACCTTCACTCCCAAACATCTCTGCTGAAGTTTGGTGGACGAAAAGTTTTTCTAAGCACTTCAGGAATGTTTCGTCCAACTGTCGACGCTCCGCTCATCAAATGGTCCTGCGGAGGCGTTGATGCTCCACAGAGACTTCACCATTTGTACAGAACAAGAATGTAACAAAGTGTGTGGACCACCAGGACGGAGGGGACAGGACACCTCTGAGCCGTCGTTAGCTCTGACGTCCAGAGGCCGGTCCATCCTGGGCCTGCTGCAGGACTGAATGTCTGCGTCGGGGTTGTTCTCAGCTGCCGGTCCTGTCTCGCCGTGCGTCGCCCCCGAGAGCTCGGCTGGGAGCCCAAGAGGACGCAGGGGATCAAACGGCCGGAGATCGAGGTAAACACCGAGCCGCTGTGATCTAAGCTGAGGTCTGCTGACGTCCTGCAGGGACGAGCAGGAGGGGGGACCAGACCAGACCAGACCGGACGCCACAACAGCCCAGTCTGCTGGAAGTTAGGTTTGTATATTACTGAGCTGTGCTGACAAACAGTGAAAATCATTGGCTGCATGATGTTCACAGTGAATAAAGTCAGTTTTATATTACAGCCTTTAAATTGAAGCATTCCACATCTTTCCCAGTCTGCTGTTGTTCCTCTCATAACTTCTTGGAAACGTGTTGCTGCCTCAGATTGAGAATGAGCAGATATTTACAAAAATCAATGCAGCTGACGAGCTCGAACATTAAACATATTGTCTCTGTACTGTTTGCTCACCGTCTTGGATTCAGGTTGTGTTTGTTCAGTGTTTGAGCATCATTTGTGGAGACATAGTCGCTGCAGTCAGTCAGTCATAACGTCACATATCTTCTACAGTCTCGGTCAGGATCATCAGAGGCTGAGCTGCTTTGTGCTGCTGAGATCTTCTGCTCTTGCACTGGTTGTTTGGTTTGTACCTTGTGGTGGAAAGCAGCTCAGTTCATTTACTCAAATAATGTACAATCTTGAGGTCCTTCCTACTTCCACTCCAGTTCAGAGAAAAATGTTTTTCCCGACTCTGCATTTATTTTACATCTTAAGTCACATTATTAGTTACTTTGCAGATTGAGATTAATATAAAATATAATTGAAAAATAAATTCTGATGTATTATTATTATAATTAAATAATATCAATATTATAGGTAACTATAGTCATTAAAATGAACTTTTACTTGTAACAGAGTATTTGTACTGTGTGGTTTGCCACTTCTTCTCCAGTACTTCTTCCACCTCTGCTGACAGCTGATTGGACGGTGATCACAAACACTGTGTTGACTCTCTAAGAACCGGCGCTCAGCCACAGCGAGCTAAAAGGTAGAACGTCCACGTTTAACGTGTGAAGAGCAGCAGCAGCAGCAGCGTGTTGACTCAGACTGTGGAGGCTCCTCAGGCCTGCAGGTTAAAGGGCTACAGACCACACAGAGAGGCCACACACACACACACACACACACACACACACACACACACACACACACACACACACACTGACAAAGACTCACAAACATCCAGTGTAATCTGAGTCTCATTAGTCTGTGAGGGATCACTGTGATCTGCTCTCTGCTCATCACAACATTAACTGCTGTGTAACACACAACCAGCAGTGTGTGTTTTCTACACACAGCGACACACACGTCAGATTTACAGAATTCATCCTCAGGCCTCCTTTAAACAACTGGATCCACGCCAGTTTATGACTTTCTTGTTTTTTTGTGTGTTGCTTTGTGAAACTACAACATCAGATAGAAGCAAACGATTAAACAATCAGTTAATTGATCACTTCAGCTGCTTTTAACTTAATTCTTTGGGTTTTTTCACAGCTGGTCAGATAAAAGTTTGAAGATGTCACCTCAGACTTTCTGCCAGAAACTGCACATTTCTCAGGATAACTAAACATTTAAGTAGCTACCTGAAAAAAATCACAGTACAGTTAATCAATCAAAATAATCGAAACAAACTTGATTCTTGCAAACAGTACGCCAAAAAACTTTTTAGTAAAAAAGAAAATATTGGCACAGTTTGAATATTATCAGTGTGAGGGTGGGCTCAGTTTTTAAAGAGCTCGTCTTCAAAGGAGGTTTACAGGGGGGACGACAGGAGACGGAGAGGGGTCCCTGCAACACACACACACACACAAATACACACACATACACACACACACATACACACACACATACACACACAATTACACACACACACACGCAGACACACACGCAGACACACACACAAAAAATAACACACACACACACATACACGGACACACACACACACACACACACACCATGCCCACTTGTCTTTAAAGCAGCTTTTGTTTCACTCTGTGATCTCACAGTTACACTCCAGCCTTTAAATGGACCAAACACACACTGAGCAATCCCACAATCCCCTGCTGTCACTGCTCAGACCCTCGAATCTGAGCACAGCAACGAGCTCATCCCAAGTTTATCACATGTACGTTTGTAGCAGGCGGCTGCACGTCTGAACGGCTTGTTTGTGTTTACATGTTAGCTTGTTGTTAGCAGCTAGCGCCAGGCAGACGTGCAGGACTGATCAACTGAGTTTGCAACAAAGGTAACAGAAAACAATGACCGACAGTGGGGCCCCTCCCCAAATTCGCTGCTGTTCATTCATTTCATTTGTGGGCCCCTGTATCCTCAGTCCCCCTTTCCCCCCCAGTTTCACGCCCTTGACTCTGACTACAGACTACAGGACATGTGTGTGTGAGCTAATAAAACATTTTTGTACGATGAATCACAACAAACATCAGATCGGCAGAGACGTGACTGGATCACACAGATCCGGAGTTTTCTGTGACGAACATCAAACTGGCTCCGTCCCACCTCCCTGACTGAATCCATGACATTTCTAAAGGAACGTTTGGCTCCTCTCAGCCACCACGGCTGAGTTTCCTGATGCGTTTAGATTAGCGAAACAGAGACGAGCTGATGTATCATCTGTTCTGAGCAGAGAGAGGCGTGAGTGACGATGTTCGGTCGGTGTGATCGTCTCCACACATGATATCTGGGTCAACGTCGCTATTCCCACGATGTGGAGAAACAGGAGACGTTAATGCTGAGGATTAACATGACCTGTCGAAAACAACCTGCTCACTGCAGGAAAATAAACAACCTCATCACTGTTTTCACTCATTCACTTTGACACTTTTCAGTCTGAACCTATTTGAAATGCAATAAAAACAAATCTCTTAATAGCATTACAATATGACTATTTATAGACGTGTTTCTGAGCAGCGTCCTCAGTGAGCCACGTTCACACCAACAAACACAACAAAACGACTGAGAACCTCTGAGCAGATCAGCTCGACTGCAGGAGTCACAGAGGTGTGAAACGTGCTTTATCTGATGTAGGAAATCTCCCGGATAGCTAAGGCTGCAGAGTTAGCCGTTAGCTCGATTTGAATAGTGCAATGCCCTGGAAGGTGGTGGATGTTGTAGCTCCAAACCTGATGAGGAGGAAGGTCTGTTTTCAGCTCACACCTCGGCTTTATGGATATTCAATGATTGTGCCAGTGTTCCTCTGTGATCTGCTGGAGATTAACACGCATTTACAGTTTCATTGTGTGACTTCATTCAGGTGTCCTGTTAGTAGGTGTGCAGGTGTGTATGTTTGCGGCTGCTAAATAATCTTATTAAATGTATTTTAGTAATATCACACTGCTTTCCAATAGTAAAGTAAAAATCACTGAGGTTTGCAAACAGCAGACAATAGATGTAAAGTATTAAATAAACAAAGAATAATAATGCAAGCCAAACAATATATACATACAAGAATTTAAAAAATGAGTAAAAGTCAATAGCTGATGGAAGAAAAGGCCACATTCATCTGTTTGTGTCTGAAATGGATCAATGTGGATAATGAGTACTTTTTGTTGTATATTTTATATTTTTAAGTATACTTTGATACTAATACTGATGTACTTTCACTTTTAAATGCAGGACATTTACTTGTAACTTGTGACATTACTACTTGAGTTTAATCTTACTTAAACTTTGGTTACTTCGTCCACAACAGTATAAGTAGGTGTAGCAGCAGTGGATGCTGTACTACAAGTATCAGTGATAATGTCAGTAGTGTTAGTAACACGCTGGTGATCCTCAGTGTTAAAATGAGTTTGGTTTACAGGATCTCTCTCCTGCAGGAGTAACAGACCTGAAGTCGGACTTTCCTCCATCATAACGCTCTTATTACCCACAGACACCAAATGCCTCACATGTGTAATGGATGTGTTTCTGCGTCGCTGGAAATAGTCCTGTTTTTAACCTCCCCCTCCTCTGAGCATCATCATTCATCATTGTTTAATTTCTGCCACATAACACTGTGGCATCCGTTTACCCTGCGTCCCTCTCCGGACCACACCGAGCTATATTTGTCTCTTTAATGAGGAAGGGGGCATTCCAGAGGCTCTCTGGGTAATCACAGCCTCTGGCACAAAAGGCGTCCAGGGGGTCTCACTGGGCCTCAGCGCCAGCCTCGGATTTACTTTCCTCCCATTTCAGAGGGCAACAACGTGCTTCAAAAGGCCCGAGTTTGTTCGTCCGATGCAGTTTACAACAAAAAGTGACCCAACGCTCATGAAAGCAGGAGCAGCGCTGTGTCGGGGTTATGGTGCCCGTAACGAGGCAGACTCTGGTGTCGGGTACCGGCAGTGAAACGGGGCACCGCCGCAGGCTCGGGTGTCCCGTGCTCTGATCAGTAATTGTATTTACCTTGTCTCTGTCTTCCCTCCATTAAGGGCGGTAATGAGGCGAGTTGTGAGCTGAGGAGTTCGCCGCTGATGACGACCCGGAGGATTCTTAACAGACAGCTGCTGGCTCGGTGTAAAGAGGAGTCCTGCTGATCTGTTTGACAGCTGTGACCCAACGCCGGCCCCGCTCGCTGATCGCTGATCAGATCTCAGAAATGAGACAGGAAACAGGTTTTAATCCAGCGGGGTGAGCCCTCATCTTTTTAAAATATTAGTTAATAAAGGCAGGAAGTATGGATGGAAGTAAAGAAGAAGAAGTTCTGTGTCGCGCTGATGACCTTTAACCTGGGATGGTTTCGGGTCGTCTGCCTCTCTGGACGTGAACTGTTGGTGTGATCCTGCCGTCAGTCGCTGTTGCTACGGGAACAGCCTCCGAGCTACCAGCCTACAGCAACTCAGCCCAACCTGGTCACCAGTCCGAACGTAAACAAGCTAGCAGCTGTTACCTCTTTGCAGGGACCTAGCCGTTATATTCCACCAAAACAAGCTCCCTCCAGCACTATTCTGGAGGAGCATTGAAATCATCCTTTATCAGAATGATAATGGCTGCAGGCAGACTGGTTTGGCTATGTGAGACTAGGTTTCGAGAGGTTTCTTTTGACATCCAGTTCTGTAAAATACTTGGATTCAATAAGCTCTAATTAAACTGTTTCTCCCGGTTCTTTTGTATTAGTGCAGGAAACATTCACGTAGCAGGTGTCTCATTTTAAAGCTAACGATGAGCAAATGCAGCTTTTCAAAGTCAGTCGAAGTGGATGCAAACAGTTAAAGTTTAGCAAAAATGTACATATTAGCATCTTTGATCGACCTCCGGGTCCCAGATGTTGGACAGAGAAAGGGGAATTATAAAGCCTTTGTGAAGGCTGATAGATGTCCTGTTTAGCTACTAGCATAACGCACCTGAATCTCTAACAGAACTGTTGGTGGTTGAGTTGCATTGTGGGTAATGTAGGTGCCAAATTTTGACAAGGAAGACGAATAAAGAAGTCGATGTCTCTGGTTCCGCTTGACTACTTTTGTTTTTTCAAGCTATCCATTGCTAACAGAGAGCAATGCTGCTAACAGCTACGTCACTACATCAGACCTAAACTAGCATAACATCTATATCTAAAAGTTATACTTAATATCATGCAAACGTTAAAACTATATGTCAAAGCAGCTCTTTGTTTGACTCTGGCAGCTTCATGATGCTAAAATCCCAAAAACTTTTAGTTTTTTTTAAAACAGTGAGCTTCTCTGGTTTCCTGCGTTCACACACAGCACACATGCGCTTCGACATGCTGTTATGAAATTCATCCAAACAGCAGCAAAGCTTTAACATTCTTCAGTAGTTCAGGTCCAGAAGGTCTGTATGGCGTCATAATACAAGACGATGAATTTGTAACTGATAACATCTGAAGGTCAAACCTGTTCAGCAGGACGTGAGCAGAAATGATGAACTCATTCATAAAGCAAAGTAAACACCAGGTCCTGAGCAGCGTCTTTGTTTCCCCGCAGGCGTCAGACGATCTGTTTTTCTTCTGTTGAGTGCACCAGCTGTTCTGTCTGAAGCATGAGGACATGAGGCCCAACATGAGCCCAGAGCAAGGACGCTTCCATAAGCCGGGTCATGTGATGAGAGACGGGAATTCAAAACGAGCGCCGGCGATGCCGAGCGGCGGTCAGAGCCGAGCGTCCGGCCGCGTTTCCTCTTTTCTGTCTGTGGAAAGAAGCCGAACGTGAACGAGCTCGAAGCGGCCTGGAATCTGCTGAGGCGTTATCATGGTTGGATGACGCTGGGTTTGGTGACACCTTGATGTTTGTGAGGGTTATTTTGCTGAAATCAATCAGCGATGATGTATCCGTCCTGCTGTCGCCATTTTCGCTAACACATAAAGCAGCTGTGGTGGCTGCAGCTGACTTAACGTGGAGGAAATATGTTGATTAAGTCCATTTTATCCAAACTAGATTCTGATCGGAATGATTAATGGTCATGAATGGTGACCTCATGATAATCTGATCCTGAGGCAGAGGCCAATAAATAAAAATGTATCCTATGAAATATCTCAGCATCTATTGGTTGTGACATTCCCGCTTCCCAGAGGATGAACCCTGCTGACAATCACCAGCAAGTCCAGGCGGAAACACGCCAACACCAACTATTCACTAATAAATGATAAATATTTGACCTCCAGTCATTAATCATCATAAGGCAAACAGACCAAATGCTCAAAATGTGGACAGAAATAGGATTAAAGACAGAACTGTCTCAGGCAGTCCTTCAGTGTTTTACAGTAAGCTCAATGAGGCGTCAGCAGGAAGCTCCTGAAACGTCTGCAGAGAGGTGAATCTGCTGCTGCTGCAGTGTGTGTGTGTGTGTGTGTGTGTGTGTGTGTGAAGTAATCTGCCACCAGTGCAGGACAATGCAGTCGTTGTAGTGTTGGTGGTTTACAGCAGGCAGCAGGTGTGAAGGCAGACACCTCTCCTGTCAGTCTGCACATTTATAAAGTGCTTTGTGTGTGTGTGTGTGTGTGTGTGTGTGATATATGTTTGTATTTATCTTTAGCAGCTTGTTTTCCTGCATTTATTAACAAGAAAACAACCAAACCTTTAATTTAACTTTATTTAAAGTTATTTAGTGACAGATGCATTTACATGTTCATTTCTTTAGTAAGAGGCAGCGTATAACTAATGTACTGACTTCTTAGGCCAAACAACGAGTTAACCGCGTGTTTATTATTGTTCTTGGCAAGCTTTATTTTGAGTCTAACAGTTGTGTATATATTACTGTTAATTTGCCTGCAGAGCTCTGCATGTTGAAAAATGGTGCTAAAGGTACCCGGTGCCTTAAAAAATGACACAGAGTGTCAGATTCTGTCAAATTACAATAACACTGATCCTGGAATAAACTCTGGACTTCATTAATACTCAGTCACCTCATATGATGAACTTTAAGTGGCTAAAATCCAAATTTCCATGTGCTTAATGTCTCTCAGTTTGAATTATTAACAGTGCAAATGTTCCTCACTGCTGTTCTGACATTGTTTTTTTTTTTTAAGATGGTAAATTATTTCAGTGTCTTTCCTGTGGACGGTTTAACTGTGCGTGTGAAGTAGAATACAAACAGAGAGTCCAGCTGGACAACAACAACAGCCACACACACACACACACACACACACACACACAATGTCTGAGTGGAGCTCTGAGTGTCTGCTGACAGCTGCAATGTCCAACACACACAGAGCTGTGTGTGTGTGTGTGTGTGTGTGTGTGCGTGTGTGCGTGTGTGTGTGTGTGTGTGTGTGTGTGTGTGCGTGTGTGCGTGTGTGTGTGTGTGTGTGTGTGTGTGTGTGTGTGTGTATCAGAGCAGCATGTGGCGGAGGTAACAGTGGCAGACCTCCACAGGACCATGAATCAACCTGAAGCTCAGCTGTAGGATCAGATACAAACCATGAGGAAGAAGAAGAAGAAGAAGAAGAAAAAGAAGAAGAGTGGTCCCATCTGAAGACGATAAACCCACAAATAATCCTTAAATCCATCTCTCAGATTTTGTAGACTGTCCAGAAGTTTTACATCAGACAAGTAAAGCTGATCTTCATTCAGATGAGTGCATATCTAACAAAGAAGAAGCTGAAACCTAAGTTCAGAGTCATAGACAGATCTCAGATCAGCTGGAAATAACAGGAAGCCGTTTGCTGAAACAGAGGGCAGGTGGAGCTACTACTACTAAGACAGTCTCTGTCGGGCCTCTATCAGATCTCTGTCCAGCCTCTGTCGGACCTCGGTCAGGCCTTGGTCAGACCTCAGTCGGACCTCCGCTGGACCTCGGTCAGGCCTTGGTCAGACCTCAGTCGGACCTCCGCTGGACCTCGGTCAGACCTCAGTCGGACCTCCGTTGGACCTCGGTCAGGCCTTGGTCAGGCCTCAGTCAGACCTCCGTTGGACCTCGGTCAGACCTCAGTCGGACCTCCGTTGGACCTCGGTCAGGCCTTGGTCAGACCTCCTGCTGTACAGCATCACCTGGTGGAAGCTGCCCGACCTCCTGCAGCGTTCCTGTAATCTGCTACACAAAGGTCCAGCCCAGATGATGACTGCGGTGTCTAGGGTTCAGGGGATCTGTTGACCCTGGGGGTGATCTGGGCCAGTTGACCCCCCGGGGAGCTGCCAGCCCCTCTAGTCACTCATCCTGTCCAGAGGAGTTCAGCTGAAACAGGAGAGGAGGGAGAACCAGGGGGTCGACTCTGAACCAGGATACAATGAGGAGAGACAACTAATGATGGTCAGCTGACCAGTGGACTACATGACCTGTGATCTACATCACAGCCTGCTGAGGTGTGATCACTTGAACTGGACCCCCCTAAGTTTAACTCACACTGACATCCAGAATACTGACTCTCTGTCCACCTTCAAATGTCTCCAAAACAAGGCCATGCAAAATAAGAACAACTTTCTTGTTTCTTACAAAATGCAAAGACCACTTATAAGCCAGGAGGCAAAAATACAATACAAAAAACAATATAAGAAAAAATAGTGAGATAAAAATATAGAATGAAGCTGTATAAAATAAACATCTGGTGGTTAAATGTGACTGCAGTAGGGCAGTTGTGCAAAATGACAGTGTGCGACAGTTGGTTTGTCCACACTTAGGTCCAGCATATAGATGTGTGTGTGATAAAGTCCAGCATCTAGATGAGTGTGTGATAAAGTCCAGCATCTAGATGTGTGTGTGATAAAGTCCAGCATCTAGATGTGTGTGTGATAAAGTCCAGCATCTAGATGTGTGTGTGTGTGATAAAGTCCAGCATCTAGATATGTGTGTGTGATAAAGTCTAGCATATAGATGTGTGTGTGTGATAAAGTGTGTGTGTCCATGGTGTGTCGTGTGAGTGTGTAGTGAGTGTGTAGTTGTTGTGTTGATTATTGCTTTTATCGCCCTCCCCAAGAGGTGTTGAAGAGCCGTACGGACAGTTTCTCACCCAGCTGCACTCCCAGGTATTTGTAGGTGTTACCCACCTCCGCACAGTCCGCTTTAATTATGACCGGTTCTGGGCATGGCCTGGGTCTCCTAAAGTCCACTACCATCTACCTGGTCTTGGTGGTGTTGAGGAGCAGGTGATTGGAGTCACACTATGTGATGAAGTCCTGGATCAGTTTCCTGTACTCATCCTCTTGTCCACTCCTGATACAGCCCACTATGGCTGTGTTGTCCACGAACTTCTGTACATGACAGAGCTCGAGTTGTACTGAAAGTCGGACGTGCACAGGGTGAACAGGACCGGAGAGAGCACAGTTCCCTGCGGTGCTCCTGTGCTGCTGGCCACAGTGTTGGACCTGCAGTCCCCCAGCTTCACATACTGATGGTGTTATCGCTGGAGAAGTCCAAGAATGTAATCCTCACAGCACCACTGTCTCTGTTCAGGTGAGAGAGAGATCGGTGGAGCAGGAAGATGATGGCGTCCTCCACCCCCATCTTCTCCAGGTAAGCAAACTGCAGAGGGTCAAGAGCGTGGTGGATCTGTGGCGCAGAGCAGCAGCCGTTCCATGGTCTTCATCACGTGTGACGTTTCTTAGGGACTGGAATGATGCAGGATGTCTTCCACAGCTGGGGAACCCTCCCTTGTCCCAAGCTCAGGTTGAATATGCGCTGAAGGGGGTGTCCCAGCTCCCTCGCACAGGCCTTCAGTAGTCGTGGTGATACTCCATCTGGACCTGCAGCTTTGCAGCCTCTTCAGCTCACTGCAGACCTGAGCTGCTGTGATTGTGTTGGATGAAATAGAGAAAAATAAACTCAGATTTGTGTATCAGAACTTTGTTTTTTCTTCATCTGATGAACCCTCAGATTTATCTGCTGACCCTCTGGAGGTGCCCGACCCCCAGGTTAGCAGTAACAGTATGTGACATAGTTGAAAGTAGCTCCACCTGCAGCAGCTCCACCTGCAGCAGCTCCAACAGTAAAATGCTGCTCTAATATTGATGCTTCAGTATCAACAATCTAATAATATCACATAGAATCAGAGATCAGTCACAGGCAATGTTTTACTCCACAGACAGTACTTTTACTGCATGAAGCTGACAATACTGCTGTACTTTCACTGCAGGAAGCTGATAATACTGCTGTACTTTTACTGCATGAAGCTGATAATACTGCTGTACTTTTACTGCATGAAGCTGACAATACTGCTGTACTTTTACTGCTGGAAGCTGATAATACTGCTGTACTTTTACTGCATGAAGCTGATAATACTACTGTACTTTTACTGCAGGAAGCTGATAATACTGCTGTACTTTTATTGCATGAAGCTGATAATACTACTGTACTTTTACTGCATGAAGCCAATAATACTGCTGTACTTTTACTGCAGGAAGCTGATAATACTGCTGTACTTTTTCTGCAGGAAGCTAATAATACTACTGTACTTTTACTGCAGGAAGCTGATAATGTTGCTGTACTTTTACTGCATGAAGCCGATAATACTGCTGTTCTTTTACTGCAGGAAGCTGATAATACTACTGTACTTTTACGGCATGAAGCTGATAATACTACTGTACTTTTACTGCAGGAGGCTGATAATACTGCTGTACTTTTATTGCATGAAGCTGATAATACTACTGTACTTTTACTGCATGAAGCCAATAATACTGCTGTACTTTTACTGCAGGAAGCTGATAATACTGCTGTACTTTTATTGCATGAAGCTGATAATACTGCTGTACTTTTACAGCATGAAGCTGATAATACTGCTGTACTTTTACTGCAGGAAGCTGATAATACTGCTGTACTTTTTCTGCAGGAAGCTAATAATACTACTGTACTTTTACTGCAGGAAGCTGATAATACTGCTGTACTTTTACTGCATGAAGCCGATAATACTGCTGTTCTTTTACTGCAGGAAGCTGATAATACTACTGTACTTTTACTGCATGAAGCCAATAATACTGCTGTACTTTTACTGTGGGAAGCTGCACTTTTTGCAAGTTTTTTGTTAATAGTTGTGTACTTTTATTTAAGTAGGATTTTGTAACTTAAATAGGAGTTGATGTGATCGAGATGAAAATGAATTAAAATGTCTCATCTAGAAACTGCAGATTTCTGATGTGAAAACGTAGAATTTAAATAAAAACCAGTAAAGGAAAATTTTTGTATGTGGACTGACTCCATCACTCTGCTCTCATCTTCACAGGAGAATCATTCTGTTATATAACCTTTGCTGTTTCCGTGGCTGCAGCCCAAACGCACCGGATGAACTTGAGCAGCTGACCGGGAAACAGTTGATCCTTGCAGGCTAAATTTATCCTCTGTTGACGGTTCAGGTCGGCTGGACGAGGACGCGTTTATCAGTCGAGCTCATCACCTGCAGTTCCCCTCTGCCGTCGGTCGTTGTGTCCGGACCTTGCTTCTCCTGGATCGGGCGGAGACATGGCTGAGCCCGCAGGGAAGCGGTTGAAGAGCAGCCTCCCGCTGTGCAGAACGCACCGGAGCTCCGCGGGCAGCCGGGCCAGACTCAACCTGCAGGCCGCCGTGGAGGAGGCTCTGTGCGGGGTGAGCAGCCTGCTGTGGGACGGAGCGTACCGGCTGCAGGCGCTGGTAGGAGACACGAGCATCCGGCATGGAGCTCTGCACTGTGTGACCGACAGCTGCTCATGACAGATGATCAAAACAGGGACTTCACCCGCTGTGGAAAGTAACGAAGAAACTACATTTACTCAAGTACTTCTACTTTACTTGAGTATTTCAAACTTATGCCTCTTTATACTTCTGCTCCACCACATCTCAGAGGGAAATACTGCACTTTTTACTCCACTACATTTGTCTGACAGCTTTAGTTACTAGTTACTTTTCAGATTACATTTTTGCCTGCCTGTCCAGTGAAAGCTCGAATCTCCAGCTGTGTTGATGTTGAAAGTTTGGGATAAACTGAAAGATGAAGTTTTCCTTCATGTCTAAAGAAAAGTCTCCTTCTGCTTCAGCTACATAAACTGTTTAAAAAGCCTCCTGGGTCACACAGCTGAAAACAGGCTGTTTTTCTGAGATACGAGGTTCTCACAGGACAGCCAGGCTACAAACATATGATGATCTTATAGAATATGATGCATCGCTGTAGATTAAACCAGCCAACAGTATATAAAGTAGTTCAAAGGAGCTCAACCTGAAACATCTGCAGCAGTAAAATGCAGCATTAATTCAGCAGGAATATTAATCCACAAACATCAGATATGATAGAGAAACACTGACAGGAACATTTTACTGATACAGCAACACTTTAAGTACTTAAAGTACTGTCTGCCTGTAACACTAATTATTTCAAAATGTTGAATGATTGAACGTATTTGAGCCTCAAACAGAAATAAAACCATGTAAGAAGTTTAGAGGGAAAATGTCAACAACTCAGACATCTGAAACATGACAAGAGGCAGAGACCGGTTAGGAGCCACTGGTTTAACCTTAACATTAGAGGGGTGCAGGAAAAAGTACAATATCTTACTCTGAAATGTAGAAGCCTATAGCAGCATAAAATGAAAATACTCAAGTAAAGTAGATTGAAACAGGACTTGAGTACTTTCCACGGTGCCAGTGAGCAGAACATAAAGCATTGTTGCCACCATTAGAAGAGATGTTTGTAAAGCTGATTATGAAAACTATCCTTCCATTATTATCCTTTCTATTATATATTTTGAATAAAGATGCTTTTATATTTGTTAAACTGTCTCAGAGCGGGAAAAGCTGTTTTAATGTGTGACATCATCACAGTATAAAGTCTGAGGGAGGCGCCATTATGGACTCCAGTATCCAGCTCTTACGATACGTCCCTGGTTTACACTTATAAAAACATCCGTTTTGACTGAGCACGGTTCACTGATGAGGTGTCGGCGTGTCGTTGTCATGTCACTCTGTGTGCATTTCAGCGTTCAGCCGTTCTCATATCTCCTGCAGGCCAGTGTGTTTGAGCGGGACGACGTCGCTCTTCCCCGCGTCGCTTCGTTCTTCCACCAGGATGCGCTGAAGCAGGAGAGGGAGGCCGAGGCCATGCTGGGCTACCTGGCCGAGAGAGGGGGCAGCTACTGTGGCAAGGACATCCAGGTGAGAACCAACGTTTTTCTCCTTTATGATCTTTTTACTGTTGTTCTTCCTGGTTGTTTTAAGTTAACTGCAAACACTTATAACCTTTAATGTAGCTGTAATGAATAGAGTATTTAATTCCTTCACTTGCGTCAATGTCGCAGTACCACAATGTAAAAATACTTCAAAAAAAGTATGCAGATATTATTAATGAAATGTGCTCGTTATATATCAAAAGTACATGCAGAATTATGCAGATTGACCCCTTTTCTGACTGTACTATTGTACTTTATATACTGTTCATCTATATGCAACCAGTAATCAGTAATCCCAGCTGTAAGATGAAGTACAATATCTCCTTCTTTAGTAGAGGTAGAAGTACTTTGTTATTGTCCTGCACTGTCAGGCAGAAGTCAGCCAGGGGTCAGGTTCAAGAGCATTTGCTCCCTCAGCAGGTGGGGGAGGGCTGTTGGAGGCAGCTCCTCGAGGGTCCTGAGGGGCGTTGAGATGATCCGGTACGAAGACTTGATTTGTGGATCCATTTTGAAACTGAATTTATGATCTGAACTTTATCTGTGAGACGGAGAAGCTTCAGTCTGTAACAGCGTTCTCGGTTTACTCTGCCAGCAGCCTCGCGTTCCTCCCGAAACGGATTTATTTTTCCTCCTGTGCGATCCTTCATTTTGTCAGAGCAGGTGTCTCGCTGTGTTTTTTCCTCATGGCAGAGATCTCAGTTTGGAATGGAGCTCTTCATTTGGGCCAGGCGTTAGCCGCAGGATGGGGGCATGCGGGGGGTTAAGACACCGAGAGGCTGGAGAGGCAGGGAGGGAGGTTAAACCCCCGGAGACCTGCCCCCGGCTCTGGCCTAAAGCCGGTCGGGGTGTACATTTCCCTGCCTGAGTTCCGGAAAATTGGCGAGATTAATGCTGCGGCAGAGGGACGGTGGTGCTGATGGCGTTTCCAGATGGCCAATGGCATCGGCGGCAGCGGCGTTGGCGCGTCGCAGCATGGCCTCCGACCGCAGGCCCGGGTTTATGAGTCGTGTAAAATCGTTTCAGGACTGAGGCCGGGGCCCAGTCAGCAGCAGTTTGGGAGACCTTGTTATCCGTCTCTGAAGTGCCGTTTACCTCTCGGACGAGTCCGGCGCTGCCCGCTTCAGTTGATGTGGTTTCTGTTGGTTGGACTGGTTTGGTTTGTGTGCTGCTGATGTTCTCCTGTGGACAGGGTCAGCAGCAACCGAAAAGACCTTCATAACAAACCACTACCAGCTGAAGTGTAAGCTTTAACTGATATCAGTGCTTCATCTTGGCTTCAGACCCCTTCCTTTGGCGCTATGTTCTCTCGACCGTAGAACTTCTGTATTCTTGTGCTGTTTCACGCCACCAATCAGCTGTTTGGATCAGGGTTCCAGCAGTTGATGACAGAAAATAAGAGAAAATAAAAATGAGTGATTAAAACAGGAGCAACAACGAAATGCTGCTGACTCTGAGCCAAGAGGAAACCTTTATGAGGCAGAGTAAACAGAAGAACTAGGTTTAGGATTAGGTTTTAGGGTTACTTCTGTAGACGCTGCATTTCTTTTCCGGGCTGTTTGTTACGTCATTTAACATACTTGTAGGGATTCGGAGCTGTATTACCTGATGGCTGAGAACAGCAGTGCTCTTCAACAAGTGGTGGTCTGGACCAGCGCCTGGACTGCTGTTTAGGTTGAGAAAATGTAGAGCCAAAGGAACACCTCCTACACCTGCACTCCTGCTGCTTCTCCAAACTGGTGGTGTTCTGACCTCCATCCACTGTAGGTAATACAAGGTACCTCATACAAGCCCGCTTCAAAAAAGCTGAACTGTCCCTTTAGAATAAGCCGTGCACATGTTTGCCGCTCCAAATATAACATGGAGACAAAATGACATGAGCACATCATGGAGAAGGACTTTCATTCTGAAGAAACTCAATCAGTCACAAACGCAGCTACGAAAGTGGGTCAAATTAGTCTGAGTGTCAAGTTTAAAGTTAGTCTGGCAATCAGCTCTGTGATATAAAAGTTTTCTGAGCGAAATGAGACAACTGTCTCGTGTTGAAGCCCTTAAATGAAAAATACAAGTTAAAGTCTGCCACATTTTCAAAGTGTTGAACAGAACAACGAACATATTGATGATTCATCTATTTCTAAATGTGAAGTTCATCCTCTGGGAAGCAAGAATGTGAAAAGCAAGTTTTGTGGAAATCTGTGCATTAGATTCATGTGTACAAGTGGAGATTTTATCCTGATTGGGGTCAGAGGGTCCTACAAATCACTAGGATTCATCCTCTGGAGACCATGAGTTTTTACCAGGAGTAAAAATGAGCTTTTAACCAGGAGAGCCACATCTAGCAAAAACACCCCATACACCTGGACTTAACATGGGATCTATATCCAGATACGTTGTCTGGATAATAAACAATCCGATGCGGCCTTTGTGTTTACGCCTTATATTTTTCAAGCCTTCTCGTCATCCTCGTTGAGATCACATCCTTATCCGCTGGAGCGAAACTTGTGTGTGAGTAATATGGGATGGTGGCAACAGATTCCCTTAAAAATCAGCTTGTGAGGTCTTGAGTTAGAGGAAGCGTCAAACTTGAAAAACTTTATACATTAAGTAATTCCTTTGAAAACTACGGTGTCAGTTTGTCCAGGTGTGTAGAGCGGTGCACCTTTTGTCACTTTCGTGGCACAGAACCGATGTACAATCAGTAATTAGAGGCCTGTCTCTTTCAGTCTTCTCGCCTGCTCGCTCTTTATATTTGAACAACAATTTATATTTTATGTTACCTAAAAACACATACACATGTGCAGAATACGGATGTCAGCATGTCGTACGTTTTGCATTTACGCCGACCTAAGATCCAAACACAATGTGAGCCAGACTACCTCCGAATGTGGTCGGGAAGATCACTTTCTGATCACAGCAGATTTACACCTTCCTTTAAAATACCATTTTTCCATCTATCTTATCCCATCCTGCCACAAGTGGGTCAAGTTTTGGTGTCTGATTACTGCTCAGACAACTAATTACTGTACTCTGGAATCCGGCCTGTCATGATATTCATTTGACTTGGATTTTCAGAAGCCGGGCTGCGAGGGCGTCTGTGCAGTGTTACCGGCTCTGGAGCTCCTGCTGCTCCAGCTAAAGGAGGAAGTTGGCGTCCTGGTTGAGCTGAACCAGCTGGCTCGCAACCACGGAGACCCGCACACTGCCAGCGTTGTGAAGAGCCGCTTCTTGGCGCCGCGGGTGGACCGCCTCAAACTGCTGGGAGACCTGATGACCAGCGCCGGCCGGGTGGGCTGCACCCATGACCAAACAGGGGGGTTCGGGGAGTACATCCTGAACGAGCTGCAGGAAGAGCTGACCAGATGATCGATCAGTCACAGAAGTCTTGATCGATGTGTGTTGGTGGACATGATTCACCTTTCTGTATTTTTCCACAGAGAGCAAAAGTTCAATTCCTCAAAATAGACATTAGTGTCATCTCCCTGCCTTCTGTACAGAGATATGTCCAGGACATCCCATATGAAGCCTAGCTTAGCACAAAGACTGGAAGACGTAACTGCTATCTTAGCTCCATAAAAAGAGAAAAAAGACCTTCAAGGAACCCTGTAGTTGTCTGATTTACACCTGCAGTACACAACTGAGGCTGTCCAGGCTGTGTTTAAGCTAGCTTAGCACAAAGACTGAAGGCAGTTCAGTGGAAACTGTTTGCCTAGCTCTGTTAAAAGAAAAAAAAACTCCAATGCTATCTGATTTACACCGTTGCGAGTTCTCCATTAAATATTTAAATTTGAATATTCTTCATGGAAAACACTGCTAGCTAACTGGCAAGTCTCGACGCCGTGTTTGTTTGTGAGTGTATCGTATGTTTGTTCTCTTTTATGATTGATATGTAAGTGAATCGTCTGAGTGGAGAGGCACTTCTTGTTAAACATTAAATTCAGCTGAGTGAGGCTGTCTGCCGTACTTAGCTTAGCGTCAAATTAAAACAATTAACTGTCAGCTAATTGATTGGCTAAATCATGACCTGGCAAGTCATTCACATTGTATGAGTGTTGTGTTTGCGAGCTTTCTCTCTTCTGTTATTAATTCGTGAATAATGGAATGGGAAGAAATGTAGCCTAGCTTAGCACAAAACCTGAAAGCAGGGAGTTTTTACAAGCCATGCTCTGCTAAAAAAAGAAGTACCTTCAAACAACTCCAAAGCTGTCTTTTACATTTCTCCATATGTTATCCATTTAATACTTTAATCTCATGAACTTTGTTGGCTTAGCATCTAAAACTGTTAGCTAACTAGCAAGCTGCGACTTGTTCATGTCATTCTTGTAATATGTCGTATTTGTTTGCTCTCTCTTGTGGTTGACTCAGTGTGAACAAACTCAGATAAACAGGAAAGTGAATGAAACCGATTGAGAAAGAGAAGGACAGCATCCAGGATGTATTTAGCCTAGCTTAGCACAAAGACTGGAGGGGAAAAATGCTAGCTTAGCTCTATCAAATACCTCCAAAGCTGTCTGCTTTACATTTGAGGTTACATTTGAGTCCATCTTCCAACGCCTCCAAAGCTATGTGATTTACCTTTGCATCTGTTAGCAACCAGTCCATGCTGTAGTCAGCTGAGTTTAGCTGACAGAGTTAGCGGAGAGCTCAGATCTACACATACACAACAAACTCCTGTATGTTTTTTTCTATTAAATTTATATTTTCCTTCCTCCTGGAATTTAAACGAGGTTTTCTACAAGACATTCAAATCTGAGCAGGTATTCATTCTGACATTTAGAAGCCTACCTGATCACCTTATGGTTGGTATCAAAAAGTGTTGATGTTCAATAACCAGCCCTGTATGTATGTATAGAAAAGTATTTTTGGTTTTCTAAATAATTTTTTAAAACTATTGATGTTTCCTAAATGTACATGATGCCAATAGTGAACGGACACTTTGTTCTTCTGCTGCTCTGCGTCTTCTGTGTTTGAACTTGTGTATTCCAACATATAAATGTAATTGTAGTTTTATTATTTATTCTTCATGTATTCAGTATTTAACTGTGTATTCTTGTTTTGTGAGACATGATGTGTTTCATGGTTGTGTGAAATAGTTTGTTTGCAGATAATTGCAGCTAATGATTGGTTTTTGTGATTTTTTAAGACAGAAACTTGGGTTTGTTGTGCACGGTGTCAGAAAGTGTGTCAGAAAACATCAGAACATCAGAAAGTGATTTATAAGATTTGTAAGCTACAACAGATTTTTGATACAAGCTGGGATCTTTGTTTCAAATGCAAGTCATGTCTGAAAGTTTTCCAAAAATCCTGTTGAATCTTTTGAAAATAAAGTTTGAAAAATGGCTTTGTAGCAATCAGTTTTTTGCAGCATGAGAAGTCTTGTTTCATATTTAAAAAATAATAAGATATATATCAAAATGACTGATTTTTAAGCATCATTCAGCACAATTCCAGACTTTCTAGATGGAACATTTTTTTAAGTTTAACTGTGTTTCACTGGAGTTTAGAGACATTACACTTGTACGAACAAATCTTTAATAGCAGCAAAAAACATTAACAGCTTGTATTTAGTTGTTGTCAAGGCTTAGTTCCTGTATTAAAAGACCTGTCAATCATTTTTGGAGTGATAGTGATAATCCTTTGAGTGGAGGGTTTGAATATTTTCTCATCCACAGAGTACAGCTTCTAACCATCTGTCACGTTTGACTGGCAGAGGTTGATGGCTAGTTAATTCACAGCCTGCAAGACCAAGCTCAAGTCAGACAGAGTCCCCGCCGGTCTGCAGGATCCGCTCCGCAGCGCCCTCCAGCAGCAGCTCAGCTGTACTGCAGCGATGTGAAACCGCTGCATGTTCTGTGAAAATAACAAACTGTATTTTGATGTTTGTGGATGGAGTCGGCGCAGTGAGGACAGCTGGGTGGAGAGCTGCAGGCAGGGAGGCGGAGGTCCGTGAATCTCCGTCTATAAATAAGCTCAATGACATTTAACTTGATTACTGAGTTCACACTTTCACGCAGTATTTACACTCTTTAAAAACGGAGGCGCTGTTTGGAGGCTTCTCTTCTGATTAGTTTTACCTCCACAGAAATGAAACAAATATCAGATTTTTTTTAACAGCTTCAGCTCCGACATCACCAACATCACAAAACACCGGTGAGGAGGTCAAAGGTCAGAAGTCACAGCTGTATGCCAACAAACGAATAAGAACAACTGTCTTAAATTTTGTTTGCCCTAATTTTGATCACTTTTATTAAATCCTCACACCTGAAATAAACATTAATACGACTCAAGCTTTTTTCACCGTTTACTGCTTTGATTTAGATTTTTTTTCTAATAGACTTAAATAAATGAAAATGTTCGTTTATTCTATATTCTATATTATACTATTATATTATGCCTTCAAACCCTTCCTTTTAAACATATTCCTTCCCTTTAATTCAGTCTCTCTTTTGTCTTTATCCCTCATTGTCTTCTTATGAATCAGATGAGATTAGATTTAAAATTTCTCTTTTGTTTTATCTCTCTTTCTCACACTCCTGTCATCACTTCATGCTGCAAACTGTTTTATTTAAACGCCACATTTGACCACATGTGAGTTTCAGTCAGGAAGAATCGTGAGGTGCAGAAGAACCTGAAGAAAACGCAGAAGAGGAAAATGTCTGAATCAGATTTCTCTGCAGTGTTTGTGTGTGTTCCCCGCTGTGTGCAGCACTATATTACCCTGCTCTTACTGCTCTGTTAGGAGTAATTGTACACTAATTACCGTGAAGTTGTAAACCCCTCCTGCCGCCAGCTGATTGGTCAGACCTCAGTGGTCATCGTCACCCTGACCCCGCCCCCCGAGGGTGTCCCAGGTATAAGGGGCTCCAGGTCAGCAGCTGAGAGGACAGAACAGTTTGTGACAGGACTCTACATTCCCCCACATCACTGAAACTGCTTCTGAGTCTCCCTCCTCTCATTTCTTCTTTCTTTCTTTCTTTCTTTCTTCTGGTTTTTGGCCTGAAGACGCTTCCGTCTCTCTCGCTGGATTTTCTTCCTCCTCTTCGGTGTGTTTGGGACTGAATCATGGAGCTGTCGGATATCTCTTTCCCCATCCCTGCCGCCGATGACTTCTATGACGACCCCTGCTTCAACACCAGCGACATGCACTTCTTTGAGGACCTGGACCCGCGGTTGGTCCATGTGGGCCTTCTGAAGCCGGACGACTCCTCCTCTTCATCCTCACCCTCCCCTTCCTCCTCCTCTTCATCCTCTCCGTCATCCCTGCTACACCTCCATCACCACGCCGAGGTGGAGGACGACGAGCACGTCCGCGCCCCCAGCGGGCACCACCAGGCGGGCCGCTGCCTGCTCTGGGCCTGCAAGGCCTGCAAGAGGAAGACCACCAACGCGGACCGGCGGAAGGCGGCCACGCTGCGGGAGCGCCGGCGGCTCAGCAAAGTCAACGACGCCTTCGAGACCCTGAAGCGCTGCACGACAGCCAACCCCAACCAGCGGCTGCCCAAGGTGGAGATCCTGCGCAACGCCATCAGCTACATCGAGTCCCTGCAGGCGCTGCTGCGCGGTGGGCAGGACGACAGCTTCTACCCGGTGCTGGAGCACTACAGCGGGGACTCAGACGCCTCCAGCCCCCGCTCCAACTGCTCCGACGGCATGGTGAGTTCAGGGCCTGACAGGTGTTCAGGAGGGGGGTCAGTGCAGAGGAGTCTGTCTGTGCGCTGTGTTGTGCGTCTTTACGCACGGACACGTTCCTTCACTCAAGACTCGGGAAACTTTGCTTCGTTTGTTGTTTCATTTGATTTTTGCTCGTTATGTTATATTTAATGAATGAAACGTGCGTTGATCTCATGGTTTACGATGGCTGCTCTTCAAATGTTGATTTGAACGTTTCCACGCGTCATTTTAACTCATGAAACTTCACTTCACTTATTAAGTTCGTTACAGCTTTAAAGTGGATATTTCCTCTATTTTTGCGGTTGAATCTCTGGGGTTTTGTAGCTCGTTTGAGTGTGGTTTTTCTGTGATTTAGCGTTGAAAGAAGAGTAAAGAACAAATGCAAAGTCTGTTCCCTCTCGCCGTCGGTCCGCACAGCGCCTGTTGCAGCATCTTAATGATCGCTTCTGTCCTCAGTGAATAAAACACTGACTTTCACTGTAAAACCGCGTCAGAAACGAACATCGATTAAATAAGACTTGAAGTGTTTTTCTGTTCCACTTCGTTTTGTTATCACTTTATTTGATGAATCGAATTTTCGTTGATCCGCATTAATTCAGCCGTTCGAGAAAAAAGTCCGAATCATTTCATTTAAGAAGAATCTTAATCTATAATAATTCTGTATGATTCAGTCTGTAAATGTAGAAATATTCGTCTGTTTTTTCTACAGTTCTGTAAATTATTTGGACTCAGTTTTTTTTTTTTTTTTTATTTCCATTCATTTTTTGTCATATTTGCTGCCACCTCAGGCTTCTGGTTTTCCTGAACCTGATCAGAGTTCCGTGTTCTAACATCTTCTTTCTCTCCTCAGACGGATTTTAACGGCCCGACCTGTCAGTCAAACAGAAGAGGAAGTTATGAAAGCAGCTCTTATTTCTCCGAGACTCCAAACGGTGAGAAACCTGTCAGGACCTCACTGATATCAGCTGCTAACAGGCCAATCACGCTGCTAATTAAGATTCTTAATGACTTTACTGACACTTGGTAGTGAAAGAAAACCAGCAGGTAAAAACCAACAAGACAAGCCGTAAAAACAGCCGCTAAATGAGGCCAATAAAACCATCAAAGGTTTCAGTTCTAGAGACGCGTTTGTATAAATAAGAAGCCTAATCTGTCTGCTCAGGTCAAAAAGAGAAGATTTTACTGAAAGTATCATTTTACTGTTAGATATTATAAAACTGTTAAATCATTTAAGATGAACACTGGAGCTCCATCAGAACGAATATTCAACTTCTGGCACATTTTACTGAAACACATGAAATCAATCCATAGATGAACGCATCCCTTTTGTAATAATCTTTATATTTTTATTTGCAGTAAATCCACAATTTTTAAAATAAAACTCCAACAAATGGAATAAAATAAAAATTTTAAAAAAGCACCAAACCACATGTGACGCAATTCCTGACGGCAGTTCAATCACTCAATAATGAGGCTTCTTCCATTTCCACTCAGCTGCTGTTTTTCTGGATTATTTTGTAATTTAACTGTTAACATGAGAGTCAAGAAAAGTGTTTTTTTTTAGTTATTAATTGCGCTGTTTCGTCTCCAGCAGGCGGTCTGAAGAGTGAGCGGAGCTCGGTGGTCTCCAGTCTGGACTGTCTGTCCAGCATCGTGGAGCGAATCTCCACTGACAACAGCAGCCTGCTGCCGCCCGCCGATGGTCCTGGGTCCCCGCCGGCAGACCCGGCCAGCGAGGCTGCTGCCCCGGGGCCCATCCAGATCCCCTCCCCGACTGCCAGCCAGGACCCCAACCTGATCTACCAAGTCCTATAGAGCCTCACACCTGGGACTTTACCATCCTGTCACACAACACAGATCCACACACTTAAGCTGAGAAAGTATGGAAGCTCATTCCTGCCGGAAACAAACCAACAGAACAGAATGTGAAACATCATTCAAGCTGCAGTTTGACAATAATGTAAAAAACCTGAAGGCCAATTTACAAATCTTACTTCCTGTTACTGACCTCTCAACCACGTTACTCAGTTTTCATCACTGGATGGATTTAATGTTTTATATCAAATGTTCTAGATTTTTATAGGTACTGAGCAAAATCCATGCACTGATGAAGATCATGTGATACAGCTGAAAGCTCTGGAAACCACGAGTTAAGATTTTTTTTTTTTTTAATAAGAACAATATTATATCACAATTTAAATCTTAATTCAGTCTTAATTCAGTAGCTGCAAATGTAATGTAAAAAATTCTATGTGCATCAGAAACAAATTAGAAACAAATCTTAATAATAATTAGCAGAAAGAAAGTCAGAATTACATGATGCTAAATATGTAATTTTAATTTTTCAGAATTAATTTTGTTGATCTCACACTTTGATGAAAAAGGGAAACAAATATAAAAATATAACTGAAAGTCAGCTAAAGCCCAGTAAAAGTTTAATTTATTTTCTGGCAGGAATGACCTTCCATATTTTACCCCCTGATTCCCTTTCCTGCTGTTAAAATAAGTGGCGTAAATTTCAGATCTAGATGAAACCACTTGAATGCTGGGAAAAGTGGTTTTAAGAGGTTTACTGATGAATAGTAATCAGTTCATTTCTTGCTGTATTTTTATTTCGTTTAAGTTATGGAAAAATATTTTAAGGCTCAGCCGAGTCATTCAGATGGATTTTTCTTCCTTTTGGTGTATTATTCTATTTGATGAAGGACGGAGGCCAACAAAACTCATCCATTTACATTCCTCCACTTTTGTCCATCTGAAGTCCTAAAAGCCCCAGCTGTTCAGTTCCCTCAGGACAAACGAACTGCAATAATCCTGTGATATTTTAGAAAGATGCCAATAAATAAGTAATAAATAACACAACTCAACCACACACACACACAAATACAACCGTGGGAGTATTATAGTGACTTTGTTTCAGACCTCCTTCCTGTCCAAGTCAAAGCCGCCTTCATTCACTGCAGCGGAGGACCATTTTTATGTTTCTGTACATATTCTGTAAATAAGAGCCAATTTGTTCCAACTGAAAGTATTAATTATGTATTTAATGTTTCTGTCTGTGCTTTTGTTTGTTGTGAAAATGTTAAACTTAAACTTTATATTTATACATCTGAAAACTGAGTGACAGTCTAATGACAAATAAATGAACCTGCTTATTTATACATAACAACATGACTCTGATTTTTTATTTCGTTATTTTTAATGTAAAAATTCGTCAGAACTTCCATTCTTTTTATTTGCGATAATTTGCTCTTCAGGCCTACAGATAATTAGCATCTTTTATTTTCTATTCAGGGTAATGGCAACAAATAGGAAACATTTAATATTTTGCAACATGCAACAGAACATTTAGATATAAAGTTCATTTTAATTGGATGTGAGATATTTAATAACTAGAAAATTCATAAACATTTAATTATTAACAGCAGCTATGCATTTTTAAAACTCACACCAGTCTGCTTTTAATATAAATTATAATTGTTTTATTACGTATTTTGATTGATTATTTTTTCTAAATGTTTAATGTGTTCTTGCAGTGTTTTTTCTGAGTTTTGTCACCCAGAAAACTTTCATTTATACTGAGTGAAAAAACTGAAGAAGTGAATTTTAATATCATGAATATTATGATTTCTCTAAAACACAATCAGCGTTTAGATCTTTTTCTTTTTAAACATCGTGGATGTAAAAGTGTGATTTTTGTTAAACAAGCTGCTGAATAAATGCAGAACATTCAACCTCAAACCGCCTGCTCTCTGACTCAAAGAGCAGTAGCGCCATCGTGTGATTGCACAGCAGAACTGCAGGTGTTTCTGCACCGCGTCGATCAAGCTTCCATTCTACTGAAATGTTACCACCCACCAGCTGTTTCACAATATATTCTCTTTTAATTCTTTATATTCTACAGGAGGCTCCTGTCCAATCACACGCTCCATGTTTTTATCGATTGTAAAATAGGAACTTATTATACAGAAGTTCAAAACTCTTTATTTTAAAGGCCAATAAATAATTATTCTGTGTTGAATTTCTCATCCGAGTTGCTTTAAGTTGATTTAAGATGCAGGAGTACAAACCCACAAAAACATCAGATCTGTGTGGGGAGCGATGAGGAGGATGAAACCTTCCTCACATTAATACATGAAGCTGACAGAAATGTCTGATTTCCT
Organism: Chelmon rostratus; assembly: GCF_017976325.1. Classification (NCBI taxonomy): domain Eukaryota; kingdom Metazoa; phylum Chordata; class Actinopteri; order Chaetodontiformes; family Chaetodontidae; genus Chelmon; species Chelmon rostratus. The sequence goes on from NC_055663.1 coordinate 25,540,279, forward strand.
TCAGGTTTTCCATCGTTTGAGCTTCGACTGGAGACTTTTCAGTTCATCTTGTGTCGTCTGCAGGGTTTAGGGCTCCGACAGCAGAATTAACAGCGACAGATTGCTTCATTTGCATTTTCATTTGGTTAAAATTGAAGCTACAGTTGGATGGAAACTTATGTGACGGGGGACTAATATGCATCAACACCAGGACCCTAAAACCAGTTTGAGTCATTTTATGACTTCCATCGATGTCCTCCTGTGACTTGATGAAATGTTTGCCCTGAAGCTTTGATGGAGACTCGTGGTGGAACATCTCATTAAGACGTTTCACTTACTAAGACATCAAACATTTTTGTCTGGGGACCTTAAGACCAAACGAAATCAAAGAATAATAACTCAGAGGCTGCTTCAGGTCACGTCGAAGGAGTTGAAACACCCTCACGGCGAATCTTCTCTCGAATCTGCTCCTGACTGAAATCATCACAGCTCAGTGTTCAGAGGCTTCTGCTGTACTGAACTCTGCTGGACTTTATAGACCTGCACCTGCACACAGGTGTTCACAATCAACAACCACACCTGTTTCCTGTTCTCTCAGTCAGGTGCTTCAAGCCTTGATGATAACATGTGGCACATGAATCAGTCCATGAAGCAGCTTTCTGACCCAGAACTGAAGGATCCTGTAAACATTTTTCTGCCCCAAACTTTTCAGTTAGACTCATTTCTCCAGAAATGTATTTTTTTTCCAAAATAATAATATAATAATGTTTGAAAAGCCCCTTTCATCTCCAAGAGCAGCGTTTCTGTCCCGATTCAGTCGCTTCATTAACTCAACACAAATGAATGACCGGAACTTTCCGGCCTTCTGGGTTATAAGCAGCTTTACATATCCAGCTTTATTCTGATTGAAATACTCGTTTACTCTGTGGAAGGAGCGACATTTCATTTCATCATGAAAGTCTTGTGCAGTAACCGTGATACTTTGAACAGTATAAGAATGAACCGTCCTGTCTGCACTTGGATAAAAACACAGTGAGACTCTGTGGCGGTTACTGGTGAAGATGCAGAGCTCAGTATTCTGCTGACTACAGCAATAAAAAGTCAATTAAACTCTGCAGGTAGGAAACAGCGTTGAACAAAGGACTTTAAAATTACACGGCTAAAAATACTTAACTTTATTGACTTCTGAATGACAACAGATCTAAAGACATGGCTTGAAGAGTCACACTTTATTTACAAAAATACTGAGAACCAAACAGTGGAGGGCGAGGAAGCATGATGGCTAATTTATTCCTATTGAACAGCAGCTAAAGGCTCCTGGTTGCACGTATCAGGACGTGGTTTGAAAACCACGAAGTAGGCCTCAGCATTACTGGCTTCTTCTGAGCTACGACCTTCGCCACCGCGCGCGTTGTTTCATCAGGCGCGTGTCCGAGGCGATGGTGGTTTGGTTTCTGAGCAGCGGTGAGGCGAGCCGATCTACTTTCTGCGGCGAGCGGCGGCTCCCTTCTTGCTGCTGTAATACGAAACAGAAATAACAGAAACACGTCAGAGCTCTTTGTCAAAGCTTCATTCAGACGGCTGGCTTTCGGTTTTCGCCTCGCGAACCGTTAGCCTGTCTTGGTTTGCTGCCTTGCTCAGAGGCGGGCGTTTTGTCCAGCCGGTTTTGATGCGGCAACATTTACTCAGCAAACTATGAGTGAATACGGAGGTGGACGTTTTGTAAGCCGTCGATTAGCACGTCTGTTAGCTTGAAATCCATTCAGAAATTTAGCTTTTTCAAGATGAAGGAGAAAAACACTCAGTTAAATTAATCGATGGGAGATAAACACCACTGAGTTTGAAAAATTATGTTTTACTGAGTGATTTTATCAAAAAATTTAAACAGAATGAGCCACAGAGAGCCCAGAGCCTTCACTAAATCACTATCAGTCTCTCTGATATTCTTCGCTGGTAAAAATCCATTTGCTGATTGGTTCAGTTTTCTGTCTTTGAGCTTGAAACAGTTGTTCAGGTCGATGACGCAGCCGCTGACTGTTTCCTCTGCGGCAGGAAGTCAGACGTGTGCTGACGTGTTGAAGTTCAGACACAAATCAATCACAAACTCATGCAGGACTTACCTGCACAGACTGAGTCATTACTGAGTCCAGCAGACACTAACCTGGCGAGAACACCTTTACAGGTACTGTCGTATTGGCTCTCACACACAGTGAAGTAAACGGGTCAGTATGAAGAGGAGAACCCCGACCTTCGCTCTGAAAAAGGATGCACTGCTTTACATCATGACTCGCTGCTGTTTGCACCCGTTAGCTTTCTGGATTTGCTGAAAGCGGCTGTTCAGATGATCCGGCCATCCAGCATACGCTAAATCAACCATCCTTTTTCAGAGAACGTCAGGAAACCTCCTCAAAAATGTTTCTCAAACACAAATAACCAGAGTTTCAGGTGAGTTTAGTTAAACTGAGGTAGAAAAGGTGAAAGACAGAAAGCTAACATTATGAAAACTGGCTCCTGACTTATTCATCAGCTGCAAACAATACAACTTTTGTACGTTAGCTAGTTAGCCTAGCTAACTAACTAACATAGCTAGTTAGCCTTGCTAACATTCCACTCTCACTCTTTTTCTCAGTCCTGATGACAAAGTGCTGCTGGCGTATATTTCTGGACAAACACTGGACGTGACAACATGTATGAGCTGTGAGGTGGACAGAGGCCGTCCTCTACCTCCATGTTGACTTCCAGACATTTTCCAGACATTTTCCAGACAGTCTGGGTTCGGGCCTGAAGGCTCACTGCTGGTGTTAGTGAGGATTTGGTGTGTTTATGGCTTTTTTTTTTGTCTCAACAAATACAAAAAGTATACGAGAATGTGTTCATACTGAAATTTAGGAATGTAAATGCAAAAAGTTGAGATTTGGGCTTTTATTTATTAACTTCTATTAAAGGAAAGGGAACTGTTTTCTGCCATAAACTGACATAAACTGTCCTGAAGGTTTGGGACAGTTATGTCCGGCTGAGGGGAGGGGTCACACAGACAACAGCTGGCGTGTCAGTGAACGCAGCGTTGACAGTACTTACTGCTTCTGTAATTCATCAATGCGGTTCCTGTACATGAGCACCTGAAAAACGACACAGCAGCAGCTTTAACACACACCTGAACACATTTACCTCCGAGGTGAAGGACCTCCCTCTGCCCTCCTGATCCGGCTCCGGGGCTGAAAGCTCGGCTCTGAAACCTCGGCTCTGACTTACCTGTTGGACCGCTCGCTCACACACCTGACCGAAGCTCTGTGATGCTCAAACTGACATCCAGACCTGGACAGGATGTGGAGGAGCTGAGTCACCCAACACCACCTTCACCTCCACCTTATCTGCTTCCAACTGAAGAGTTTGACTCCAAAACTGATCAATCGATCAAATGACAGCTGCTAAAAACGAGTTAGCATAAAACCACTGGAAAGGATGAAAGGTGATTTAATTGTCTCATATCAAACTTAAAATGAGGATCCAGTTTTGTGACTGTTGAGTCTTTCCAGTCATTTGTTTAACTAACATACGGAAGCTCAGAAGTGTCATTGTTGGAGGAAGGGTTAATATCGCATCAGGACAAATCTCTGTAACAGAATCTGTTTTTCATTATAGACAGAAACAAATACTGTTGAATAAAAAGACAAAATTACTCCTTTTAATAAAAGACTGAGAATTATAATTTTCTTTGCTGTGGCAGCTCAGAGATCTTTGAACTCATATACGTTTATTTTTTAAAACATTAATAAAATTTGGACCCTGAAATTTAACTGTGTTTAACGTCACAGCTGAATCACTTTTGGAAACAAACTCTTCAGTTCTGTCTTTGCTTTCATTTCATTTCTTTTTTTTTTTTTTTTTTGGTGGTGTGTCGTCTCCTCTCTCGGCCAGCGGGGGGGGGGGCGCTCTGGTTCTCTGACCTTCCTTCATGCTAACATGCAGCTAGCGGCTAGCACCCTGCTTAGCTCTACTTACAATTTACTGAGCTCCTCAACTCTCTTACGCAGGGTTGTAACCTGGAGAGAGAACCAAAGATCACATCGAGGGTTCAAATCCAGAGAAACGCTCGGCTGGACGTCGCCCCAGGAGCATCTTCATCATCATCATCATCATCATCATCATCATCATCATCATCAACAACAACAACAACATATAACTGGTACTGGTTGAGAGACAGGACGTCTGCTGTAATGCTACCGCTGTAATGTGCATTTAGGACTCAGTATTGTTTCCCCTGACCTTCACTACTGATACCGAAGCAGAACTTTTGTTTCTGTGTCTTACTGCGAGAAAATTAAACAAATGTTTCTACGAACCTTTTTTCTATTTAGCAAAAGAAGCCAAAGGTGAAAAATAACGAACAAGCAGCCATTCAAGAATTATTTGTGAATAAAATACACTTTAAAACTGTCGAATCTGGAACAATCTGATGATCTGATTGATCAAAAAAGGGTTTAAATCATCTTCATAAAAGCTGGATTTGATTTATTTTGTGTGACGGCCTTTCTGTTTAAAAATTATGCTAATTAACCTTTGCACAAGCTCAATTTTGAAGCCAGTGGCACACAGCAAACATGGCGGATGAATTTAAAAACCATCATCAGCTCCATCGTTTGTAGGATTTGCTCATAACGAGACATAATGTCTCCGGCTGTCAAACTTTTCTAAGTTAGAGGTTTGTGTTTTTCTTTCATGTTGTGTTCAAATCCATCTCATTTTCTCTTCTATCAGGCGCCAAAGCTGTCCTCTTCTTCAAGTTCATGTTCAGTCTGCGAGGCTCTGTCAGGATTAACACAGTGAACTTCATGATCACTCAGTGGACAACGGGACGCTCTCACCTCGTACTTCTGCCTCTTCAGTCTCTCCATGTGGTCGAACTTCTCAGACTCCAGCTGGCACATCCATTCGTGCAGCTCGTTGATCTTATCCCTGCAGAAAAAACACACAAGCGTGAGTCCAAACCAATCAAACACAACCGCAGAAACATGAAATGTTTGTGTCATTTGATGCCCGGGCTGGTGTTTTTAGGGTCTGAGCCCTGAGAAACGTGTGTGTGTGCATGTGTGTGTGTGTGTGTGTGCGTGTGTGCGCGCGCGCTGACTCGTACTTCAGCTTGTCCTCGTTCAGGTGGTCGATGTTCAGTTGCTTGCGTCTGGCCGCCAGGATCTTCTTCTTCTTCTCTCTCTCAGTCTCTTTCTTTCCTCCTCTCTTCTGGTCGGCCTGTTCAGCGAACAGATTCACATCTTTACTCGAGTAAAAGCAGCAGAATGTAACTAAGTACAATCACTGACTACACATATTGACATACTTGTTCTTGAGTATTTCGATCCTACTACACTACATTTATTTGACACTTACAATCATTAGTTACTCCTCACATAGAAAACATGATATGCTTATGTGATATGAAGCAGTACTACTAATTTATTAGTGATAAACCAGCAGAATATAATATTCTGTTATAATATAACACTATGAAAGGCATCGTAAGTACTTTTACTTTGGATACTTTAAGTATATTTTTGCTCATAATACGTCTGCACTTACTTAGGTAACATCTTGAATTCAGGATTTCTCCTGTCTGAGTATTTTTAGCATTTCTACTGTTACTTCAGTAAAGGATCTAGTATAGTCCAGAGTATATCTGAGTAGTATTTCTTTCTTTCTTTCTATTTAAACACGCTCTGTTACAAGTAAAAGTATGTCAGTATTATCAGTAAAAGTACTCATTCCATGCCAACTTCTGTCAGTGTTACATTTTGTTATGTTATATTCTTGGATGGATGCAGGTTTTTGGAATCCTATTCTGCAAAGTAACAAGTACAAGACGTAGCAAGAGAGTAACGGTGGGGTCGCTGCGCAGAGAAGCATTGTTAGCATTTCATATTCTTTCACCCTTTTTTCCACTAGCACAATTTGTTTCGAAGCTTGTTCAATGAGAATCATTTTCTTTCAGAGTTCAATCTAGTAAAAGTACTCATTCCATGCCAACTTGGTTTCTGTCAGTGTTACATTTTTGTTATGTTATATTCTTGGATTATTATTGGATGGATGCAGGTTTTTGGAATCCTACTCTGCAAAGTAACAAGTAACTACAGTAGTAGAGTAAAAAGTACAATATTTACGTAAAATGTAAAGAAGCATTAAAAAATCTAAATACCTACAATTATACCTGCAGTACTTAAGTAAAAGTACTTAGTTAGTGTCGACAGTGTGAGTGTGTGAACTGACTCTCTGCAGGTGGCTGCTGTAGTTGGAGCCCATGCTGGACAGAGCCGACTTCTTCTTGGCCTCCTCCTCTGCCTTCTTCTTGGCGTCAGTCTCCTCCCTGAGCCGCCTCTCCTCCTGGTTCACACAAACGAGTCAGAGTGAGAGCAGGAAACGGCGGCGCTGACTGATGATGTCAGCGGAGGAGAAGCAGCAGAAAACACTGAGAGATGAACTGGAGATTCAGCATTACATCACAAGGAAACCATCAACTGCCGTTTATATTCAGGAGTGTGAATACAGAAATGATACAGATTACAAAAATCGTGACTGCAAACTGAATGTGGAAACGTTTTCTTTAGAAAACTGAACCACAGCTTAAAGGTGGAGTCTGTGAGGTTGGCGTGGAGGCAGAAGCACCGACCTCACGTCTGGCCTGGCGCTCCTTCTCCTTCTCAGCGCGGACCCTCTGCTGCTCGGCCCTCTCGGCGCGACGCTTCTCCTGCGGCACAGCAGCAAACACAGCGTCACTCGCCTCGATCCACACGGGTCGAGTCAGCAAACACGAAGTTAGCTTAGCATAAATTCTGGAAACGGGCAGCCACGGTGTGACGTCAGTGGCTGAAAACTCACAATCCTGTCCTTGAGGGCGATCAGCTCCTCCTCCTCCTTCTTCCTGCACTCGAAGTGAGCATCGATCAGGGCCTGCAGCTCGATCAGGTCCTTGTTCTGACGTTTCTTCTGGATGTCCTGCAGGGGGCAGAAGCACAGAAGACGACACTCAGCCGACAGAAACTCTCAACGTCAGCAGAAATCCTTCAGGTCGTCGCTTCAGGCCTGCTTACATCAAAGTCCACCTTCTCACCGTCGGGGATCTTGGGAGCGGAGGGCCTGCAGGAGAGAGCGTTTGGCGTTGAGTTCACTGCTGCTCATTGTAGCGTGTTTTTAAAGTGTTTGTTGGGGGGGGCTCAGATTCTGTCTACAGAAATGATTTGAAGTCTGACTTGAGAAGGAAACTTACTTGAACTTTGGCTTCTCCTCTGCAGGTTAAGAAATGAAGAGGGGACAAGTACATGTCATCGGGTTAGAAACAAGGCAGATTATTTCATTTCTCTCAGGCATGACAAGGATTAAACTGTGTGGTTTTGGCTCTACGTGACACATTAGATTAATCATCGTTGAAGTTAGAGTTAGGACAACAGGTGAATACTCCAAGAGCACACAAATAGAAACTTCACATGATGAAAAGGACCCAAACCGGTTTGAACGGGAGATTAAGAAGTGAGTGCAGTTACAGTGGATCTGAATCCTGTTGCATCACTTTTCTTCCGCTACAGTGCATTTCTTTTTCTTTTGTCTGAAAAGTCGCTGGTATCGTTGTGCTGGACCTACAATGTGTGCCATGTTTTGTTTTTTTGGTTTTTTTTTTTTGGCTTGACCCCAAAATCATTTTTTACACAAGCAAGACAAAGTCACTTTTCCATTTCTTTCTTTTTGTTTGAACCCAGATTCTGGCGGCTCCATGCCATGCAGATGACGGGTGACGTAGCAAGAGAGTAACGGTGGGGTCGCTGCGCAGAGAAGCATTGTTAGCATTTCATATTCTTTCACCCTTTTTTCCACTAGCACAATTTGTTTCGAAGCTTGTTCAATGAGAATCATTTTCTTTCAGAGTTCAATCTCTCTGTGCCAATTGGGCAGCGCTCCTGAAATTTGGACATTTTGTGAGCAGCGGGCGTTCCCCCGAGTACAGACATCAGACCTGGACACTGTGGTCCTCCCAAAACCAGAATGACAGATTTCAGATTGGTCAGGAGTTTGTAAATCAACATACCTTCCTCTTCAACGGCCTCTGCATGCAGCAAGCATCCAAAACAAAGCAGAACAGACAAGAGCGTTAGCAGGCGACCGAGAGCAGCAACAATTACAAACAATTGGCTCAACACAGTGAAACTACAACACCGCGGCAGCTTCAGCGTCTCTAACGACTCGCTTAGAGATGAAGAGGAATTCTCATTACCGAACATTCTCAAATACTAGCCCCGTCCGAAATATTACTTTAATATAACACTAATATGAACACCATGAACAAATGAAGGCAGGTTGCCTTCAGTTCAGAGTAACTCCACCTGTACAACAACAGTCACGTACTGTAGCAGCGCTCTGTTGCTTCTTTACATTGGCCTAACAGTGATTAAAAAATCGAAATATAAACTTATACCATAGGCTTCTCAGGCTCAAATGTGACAAAATAAGGCGGGACAATCTCAAATAAAAGGAAATAAAGGCCAGTATTTGAGAACTTTTTACCTTCACGCAGCTCAACAAAGTGTGATCCCTTTAACATGTAGCCCTGCAGTCACATGCCAGAGGACATTTCAGAAACGTCAACGTAAAATGCGGAAGCTGGGGAGTCAGGGCACATTTAGCTATCAAATGGCCTTAAATCAAAAGCAACGTTTCTTTTTAGAATTACATTTTTCAACAAAATAGCACGTGAATGCAACAGCGACTTTGAGGACTTTCCCACCAGCATGTTAGCATATTATAAAATGGGGCCGTGATATCCATTATGCAAATTTTGAAAAAGATGAACGCGGCATCTTTTTCTCTTCTTTTTGCTTAACGTTTATTTTCATGCTTAGCTTAACAGGAGCAGTTTAAGATTTGCGTGTAATCTGATGTTTACCTTCATCAGATATCAAAATAATGAAAGCGCAACCATGTACGCCAAAGTACTAGTGCTAATACTCGTACTCAGAGTACATGTGGTACAGTAGTAAAAGTAGAGTCAGACTGATAGAAGAGGCCAATATTTGTCCTTTTTAGAATTTAAACCCTGAATTAAGTATTCCCTGTTTCCAACAGAACACTTTGTCCACACGTGTTAATTTGCTGAGTAAACAGAAATTGTAAATTGAATTGTGAATGAAAATTACATGGGGGGGTCAGACATTGGCTCTTCATATCAGCCTAAAACATGAGCTTCAGTGCAAAAATATTGGCCTTCAAATATCCGCCAAACAGTAGCTGTAAGAAGTTTTGGGTAGGATCATCTCAGCATGTCAACATATGTTTATATTTCTATTAAAAGTAAATCACATCCCATCTTGCTCCCTTTTGAGTGCTGCATAAACGGGCCGTCTATGACTTTGTCCAGAGGTGAAAGGAAGGTAGTGTTAGCATTAGCAGACATGGTGAACATGTGTGCGGATCAGGATTAGTGGGGTCTGTCTGGCTGGCTATAGCCCGTGGAGCGCAACTGACGCCTGGGAAAGGATGATAGAATACCCCCTTCCCCCCTCCATGCCACATACCTTCAACCTCAGGCTCAGGCTCTGGTTCTGGTTCTGGCTCTGGCTCTGGTTCTACCACTGGCTCTGGTTCTGGTTCTGGCTCTGGCTCTGGTTCTGGCTCTGCCTCAGGGGCCGCCTCAGGGGCCACCTCTACTTCCTCTACTACCTCCTCTTCTACAGCTACACAACATGCAGCGAGTCACGAGGGGAGAGGAAGGGCGGTGAGAGGGTTAATGGAAGCAGGAAAGATGGAAAAGGGAAAGAGGTGGTCGGGTGAGTGCATGAGAGGGGAGATGTAAGATACGAGGAGGGTCATGACGGTGCAGTTTGGGGGAACTGCCACCGGATGGTGCTAAAGCAGGTGAGACAGCAAACAGTTACAGGAGGGAAAAGGTCAGTCATTGATGTTCAGTCATTGATGGATGAAATGTTATCGGTTCCTGGAAGTACCTGCACTGCAAGTCGGTGTGGTGGAAGACAGAAAGAGGCAAATTCTATCCTGACGCAGTCTACTTGTTTGACCTGTGTCTTTTCATATATCTCAGACACTGTTAGTGTTAACCAGCATGCCACAGAAAGTACATGTGGAAGTAAGAGCACACGTTTTTCAAAGTGACTGACAAATTAGTATCAATGACGTGAGATTTATCATCCGGAGTCTGCAGGCTGCGTCTTACCATCGTATTCTTCACGTCCGTCCGAGAAAGAAAGGAGCAGAAGAACATTATCAAAAGATCCCCTTTGTACCCATTTTTGACAGAATACAAAATGTGGGTACACTGGGGATCCATGCTAAGCATACACAACACAGTCCTCCTGGGCCGAGCAGAGCTCGCAGGTCAAAGTGGCGGTAAACTTCCTGAATGTCACTCTTCCTTTTATCTGAAAGGCTGTTCAGCTCAGGAGGACTGTTCAGTGGCAGATGGTCATGCAGAGTTGCAGGACTTGTTGCCAACAGGTCAGTGCAGGCTTGTACAATTAAAAATTGGATAAGTTTAGATTTTGGTTTCACACAGCAGCTCTGTCACTGTCCTGATGCCAGCATTGGTGCCTGCAACCATGCTACAGGGGGAGAGTGATGTATGTGCACATTTGCTTAACAGAGAGAGCATTATTGCACAACTTGAATCTGGAGGAGTCAAGCCAAACCTGCAAACGAATGAATTTGTCCAGTGCAAATAACTCTCTACAGGGGATGGAAAGTCAGTTAGGCAAGATTCAGGAAGAAAACTGGGATTTAGCATGGAACTCCGGACTGTACCTAGACCTAATGTCTGTGGATTTTATTGTTTTAAAGGAGGAAAATGGTGCTACTTACCCTCGACCTGTTCACTGCAAGACAAAAGAGAAAGAAAGAATGTAGGCTTACAGCAAATCATCAAAATGTAGCATGAAAATTCACGTTTGACCAGGAATACAGGAGCTTGGCAAAATAGTCTTAATTCAAAGTCCACTTGGTAGCTTCGTCCAGATCTTTTAATTGAAGAACGTAAGTCACCACAGAGATGCTGTCAAACTCTCGGACAAACAAAAAGCCAGTGAGTGGACAGTGAGTTGAGATTAATTTGTCAAACTGCTCTTCAGAAGGTTCAGAGTTTTTAATTTGTGAATGAAAATGTGAGTTGACTTACACTTCCTCAGTGTCAGACATGGTGAGTGTGGACTTTGCAACCTGGAGGCAAAAGAGAAGAAAGTCAGTCAGTCAGTAAGGAGCGACTGAGTATTTATAGCTCAGGATTAAGTTGCAGATGTCTTAAATATCTGCTGCCGGCCCCACCCTGACCAAACTCCACCTGCTTGCCTACACATATTTCACCAACACCCCCCAAAAAAACCCAAGAAATTCTTTAATGTAGATTAATTTCAAAAGGTTTAGTTCCCCATCGCCTGAAATGTTTTACCGGGATCTGGTTTTGAAATGTTCCCCAAAATTCGTCAGATCCGAACACCTTGGGTTTATAATTAGCGTTGGAGTTTGGACTGAAACTCGAGCCTCAGTCCTGAATCTGCTTCTCTAATGATAAGTGAGAAGGGGGCCAAACATAGATTTATGCCAGTGGAATGTTTTCAGCCGCTCAGAGAGAAGATTAATGTTGCAGTTGGAAAAAAAAGAGTCCTGCAGGGGTAAAGGTCAGCCTCCTGCCCTCTCCCATCACCCTGCATCCATCTGGCATCCGAGGCGTTAAAGACTTTTTATCTTTAGAAACACATAGCCTCAGCTTCTAGCAGATTCTTTCACATCCGAAGTCGCTCTCAGTGTTTGGTCCTGTTGTAATTCAGGCTGGATACAGCATCTGATCAAAACCCTGCAATGACGAACACGCACAACCTGAATTTAAGTTTAATTTATCAGTGATTAAATGTTGGATTAGTTGGCCATTAGCCTCATTAGCTCAAGGCCACCATGAAGGCGTCCCGACATCACAACTATTTCCATCAGACAGCTGCACAGGTCCCAGATCCGGTTTCAGAGGACCCAGTGTTGAAGATTGGGTTCCTTCCCCTGGACCACCACCCCTAATTCCACCATCATCTCCTTATCTGGCCGTCTCACTCTCACATGGTTCCTTCAATCATCTTCCTGAGGCTCCCTGCTGACTGAGGCCACTTTGCTCAAGAATTAAAATAAACCCTGAAAGGGAGCCGTGAAGGTTAGAGGTCTAATGTCCGGCTTACCGCTATTTGTTCTTCAAATCTCGTAAATTCCGGACAAATTTGTTTTGAGTGTTTACACCAACGTGTAACATTGGTAGTCAGGAAAAACCGTCCACATTTAGATGATTCCTTTACATCCAGTCTGGAGATTCTTGGCTCCTGTTCAAGATGTTAAAGTGTTGATCCTCAAGCTATGAGCACTTTAATGTACACACATGCCACGCCCATTTACAGCTTCACTCATGGACAGCAAAATCAAACCGTTAACCTACGAGCCAAGAAAACCTGCAGTCCAAAAACAAGTTACAGCCGTGTCCCTGTCTTAACGTATCACAAATAATAACCCGATGTTACATAACTCATTAGTATCTTCTTCAGTCTCCTGAAGCGGAAAGCTGCCTCAGAGGCTTTGAGCCATCTGTAAATCCCTCAGGTATGAACCTCGGCTGGGTCACTGGACCCCGACCAAACCGGCACAAAAACAACAACAAGATAACACCGGGCGCCCTGAAGAACTTCAGAGCTTCGTGGTTTAACCTCAGCTGAGGATTTTGTGTGGTTACAAACTCAAAAAACCAAATTTCTCAGCTTTGGAGATAACAAACAAGAAACCAGCCACACAGCTGCAGTCAAACACCAACAAACTGGATTTCATTGCCACTGAGTTCAGACGCTGAAGCATCACCTTCTCTGTGATCCACCATCTGAACACAACCGTCTCACCCCTGACCTCGGCAGCAGCCTCTTAGTCATGGCAGTGATTTTAACACATGTGGACTCAGCTGTCCTCGGTTTGGGTGATGTTTGTGGACGTTGCACTTGAGCTTCCTCTCTATCACTCACACTCTCACTCTCTCACCTCCTCCTTACCTCAGAAAAGCTGAAAGAAGCGAGCTCCCTGCTGGCCGAGACAGGCTGTAAGGTTCTGCAAACTTACCGCGCTGATTATGTCCTTCTGTTATAGTGACACACGATCCGCTGGGCCTCCCCATTGGCCGAGGAGTCGTCCCGGAGGCGAGGCCGGGCCTGCGGCGGGGCAGGTTCCACGGCTTGGGTCCCCCTCCCACTGCTGGCACTCAATAAGGAGATGGAAGGGTTGAATGCTAAGGAGGGAGGCTCAAGTTTGGAGAAGGGGGCAGCCAAGACGCCCCCAGGTTGCTATTCTGGGGCAGCTGCATTAGGCAAGCAAATTTCATTTGAGTGGGAGAGGAGAGCTGAAACTCTTATGTGTCTGGGACACATAAACATGATGTACAGCATGGTCACAGGAGGACAAGGACCTGGACAATTCGTCTGTCCGAGCTGGAAATGTTGATCTGTTTCTTGGCATCTTTGACTCGCTGGTTTTGGAAGAATCAATCAAAAGGGCAAAAGTATTATCAGTAAAATCACTGATCTACGTCAGACAGCTTTACTCCATGCAGGTCCTCAAAGCAAGCTAAAACAACATCCCATGACAGCTGAGATGCTACACAAACACCACCAGGCTGTCAGTCTGTAGGTCCTCAGTTTAGGTTCAATTAAAGGAAAAATATGCTCAAATGAGAGGAAATTAAACTGTCAGATGAGAATTGTTTGTGCAATCTGCTGCATGTGTTTGACAGCTTGACTTTCCTCATGGCGTGAATCAGGCAAATGTAAACTCATCCGTGTCTTTTAGTTATGTAATAAGTGACATGTATGTTAATGAATGTCTTTTTTTGTCCCACTGAAGATTAGGTAATCATCTTTTTATAAATAAAGTTGTGTTGGACTGAGTTACATTTAATTAAATAAAAAGAATGAGGGATTGTGAATGTAGGCCTGTGTTTACTTTCTTTTCTCAGTTTGATCTGTTACTCACGTCTTTCAGTTAAGCTACAACTGTTCCTCATTGTTTAGTCTAAACAAGTTGCAGCACGAGTCACTGAGCAAACACCAAAGCTTGATTTCTAAACTGGATCTGTGGTGTTACTGTCAGTCTCAACCGCAGCTGGGATCCTGAATGATCTTCTACTGTCCTCCAGGGGGAGCTGCAATGACACAATAAAGAACAGAGGCTCTTGGTCACCCACATGAGGGGGTTTCAAATGTTTTCACGTCACAGGAAGACAAAAAGACAAACCCCTGGCCAGAGACCTGCTGCTGTTACAGCTGGACTGAGCTGTCTGCGCTCCAGCTGTTTGTTATAGGGTGAATCGTCTAATTTCATGTGAAATACATGATGGTCAAATTAACTTTATTGTGCCAAACTGCACAAGCAGTTCCCAGCAAAGGAAACTGAAATCTTTTCAAGGACCCCTGGAATTCAGAGAGACCTCAGATAAGACTGGATTCCCATTAAGGACCATCCCATCCAAGACTGTTATGCCATCGTAAAGAACCTGCTGTGACATAATTGGAACTCACTCAAGGGCTCCTGAAAGCTCCCCTGAATCGCACAAAAGCCCACCATCTAAAGGACCCCTGGGACCCCCAGAAATACTTGTAAAACCCCATCGAAGCAGAGGTCAATGGCCTCATAAAGAATCATTCAGAACCCTCCAAAATCCTGTGATGGATCCCTAAAACCCTCTGTAGGACTGCTGTAACATTTCAAAGACCACATAACCCCCCGACAAGGACCTGTAGAACAGAAGCAGAAATAATCCAGGAACCCCCTAAACACATCAAAACAATCAATACATCTACAACTACCAGCTCCGAAAGGTTTGTCTTTGATATCTGCCCTTTAAGGATGCCCTGGAACTCTCTCAAGGACTCCTGGAACCACATCTTAAAATCCCCGTAATGACACTCTTGGAACCCCCTCGAATACTCCTGGAATGCCATACCCACTCCTGGATCCCCTCAAGAACCCCTGTAATCCCCCAATGCCTTTAAAACAGCTTCTAAAGATTTTTGAATCACCGGGTGTCACAGGCTCGTTCACATAGGAACGTTTCCTGTGAGGACTCCTGAAACCCGGTTGAACCCTAGAACCTTGAACCCATGAAGTCCCCTCAAAAACTCTAAGTAAACCTCAAGGAATAACAGGAAGAGTACCTCAAGGTATTCAGAACTTGGAAGAAACCCCCACTGAGTGTGATTCAGAGGTCACATCATGAAGGGTGGATGGAGACGGAGATGTTCGCATCATCACAGAGTTGGTTGTGTAAGAATTGAGGTGTTGTGCATTGACGGTATAACAGCATTAAATTTGGGTTTAATTAGACTGAACTGTGGACTGAACTTTGGCTGATCTGAAGCATCCATATTTGTTTTGTGAACATCACAGATATCTTCATAAAGGATCCCTGACTACCATCAAGATCGTATAAAATCCATCTTTATGGGTGAAAGAACCCCTCAAAAACCCCTAATCCCATCAAGAACCCCTGAACTATGATTATTTCTATTTAACCCTTTTTGAGCGCATGGTGGAGCCCCCTGCTGGCTCCCAAGTGCAACCCTGAAGGACCCCTGGGTGGCCCTCAGGCCCCACATTTAGATCCTTGAGGTGGTGAAACCTAAAGTCCTGTGGCCTCTCCGTGGTGCACCTCGCCTCGCTCTGCTGTCACGACGACGCTGCTGTCAATCTGAGCAGCTCGCAGGGCTCAGGATTTATTTTTGGACTGCCATGGCGTCTGTTCCTTCCATTTGTAGGAAGGGGGGTCGAGTTGGGCTCAACATGAACCTGCCGCTCTGACACTCCGGGCTGGGACAAGCAGGCAGCAGCCGGCCGGCCGCCCCCCGAGCAGCAGTCGCACAGGTAAACACGCCATAATTACACATTTTATTCTCCAGATAGAGAGCAGGGAAGCTGTTAGCAGCGTTTGGGAGGCAGCTGCTGTCGAATGCAGAACCCCCCACCTCGGCAGCCAGAAAGCGAACGGGTTTGGGGAG
This sequence comes from Chelmon rostratus, assembly GCF_017976325.1. Lineage (NCBI taxonomy): Eukaryota > Metazoa > Chordata > Actinopteri > Chaetodontiformes > Chaetodontidae > Chelmon > Chelmon rostratus. Next base: position 25,556,307 of record NC_055663.1, read on the forward strand.
CTCGGGGTGGTTTTTCTCGTCCTCAGTGCAACATTAAAGCACCAGCAGGGCTGAGCTAAGTGTTAGCCTTGCACTGATTCTACTCCCTGTGTCTTCAAAACACATTCTGCCCTGTGACTTATCTGTCCTGGCTGCAGCGAGGCATAACTGAAGGATGATCACATGTTAGATTTGAGCCGTAACCTTCCTGCTGTGTGACTGCGGGGAATAAAGTTAAATTTGATTGGTTTACGCTTAAACCTGAATGAATGTTCTCTCCTGTCGTGTCAAGGGGAACCTGCCTGGAGCGCTTTGAACATCAGCTACAAGTTTTTACCTGGTATGTTCCTTCTTTTTCCATCTAAACTCACTGTTTGCTGTGTTTGTGTGCCAAGCCTCATAACTTCACTGGAGGTAACCGACTTTTTGGGGTGGATTCATTTACTTAAGGAGGCCATTGTGGCCCAGCTTGGTCTTCATTACACTGCTATTATTACCCTTTCCTCTTTTGAACTTGCATCCTTAAGGCGCTCCAAATACCGAACCTACCAGAGCCTTAAAAGGAGGAGTGGGCTCTCATGTGTCGGGCTGGCAGCAGGTTCAGGGAGGGATGTGGGCGGGGGTGGGGTGGGGGGGGCTTTAAAACAACCAGCTCTGGCCTACATTTCACTGAGGTGACACACATAGTAAACTGAAGATATTAAACAGTTGTTTTTGTACAGACTGCATGATGTCAGTGATCATAAACTTATCTGACTCTTATTTTAAGGTCAAGTTTATTCCACTAATGTTACGTGATGCTTGTCATTTTTAACCTTTTGCGTGGTTAGAAATAAAAAAAGCACACAGAAGAAAAGAACAGTTTCACCAAATTTCCCCAAACTTAGAGCTCATTTATCAGTCCTTTTATGTTAAATCCTCGTCCTCTCGTGTGATTGGGTATTCTCAGTGATATATATTTCTGAGGGCCTATCCAGTGTCACTGGACTGTGATGTCATGAGGTCAGATGCTGTGCATTCACTTTCACCCTTCAGCAGATATATATACACATCTATATGCGTGTATTTATGTGGGAAGAGGCATAAAACCTCATAGAGGCCTGCAAGTTCCTCTGGTCAGGGTGCAGATATTTCCTTCTGCTGTTTTTGACCTTTCCGCTAGCGCCACCATCAGGATAAATGTTGCTCTTGTATGCAAGAAATATCAAAAATCTGTGGATGTTCAGGGTTTCCGGAGGATAAACCCCTCCTAACCTTTCCTCTAGCACCATCACTGGGACAAATTTTCCACTTGTACACAAGAAATGTCAAAATAAAAATGGACAGATCCTCAGAGGATGAATTCTTCAGACCTTAATGACCATGACCTTTGTTGTAGCGCACCCTCAGGACAAATCATCAGTACGTTGTTTGTTCTGCTTAAGTTAGGTGTGATGAAATTTGCAGCCTTTGTGGAAGTCAGTCATAACTTCCATCTGTAAATTGTAATATTCTGAAAAGACAAATTGAACCACGTAATTTTAAGGTTACAAATTGACAATTTCTTATAATTTATTGGACACTGGCACCCAAAATTAAATCCTAAACTGTCATTATTGTATAAATTTTGTGCATGGATCATAACTGAACCTCTGACACCAGGTGAACACGGGACAGAAACCTACGAGCTAAACTTTAATTGTTGACCACAGCGGCTGAAGACATGAAGACATTACCAGAAATATTGTGTCTGCATTCACAAGAATAGACTTTATATAACTGCAGTCAGTGCCGACATATCATCTCAGTTTTTACACGCTGGTTGCACAGGGTACTCCTGGGATATGGAGTTTGTCTGTTAATCCCTGGAGGCTCCGTCTGATCTGCATCACAGCATTCTGATTTATTGTTTTCGGGAAGGTGATGCCTGTAAAATGCCAGGAGTCTTCAAAAAGGGAAGCAGCTGATTGGCCGGACTCCTCTCTGCCTTCAAACTAAAATTAGTTCAAGTAAAAGCTTCCAGGATCAGCTGTGAGGCGGTAACATCATCCCGGTTCAGCTTGATTCTCCTGTTGGTTTGTCTGGTTGTAGCACTGATCTCTGAGCATGAGGAGTCAGCTTCAGTACATCTGTGTAAGATTTAGGACACGCAAGCTCTTAGAACCAAATTACTGATTTATATGTTATATTTTATCCTGTGCAGTAAAACTGCGTTAGTGTGATTTTAAAATGTAATTATAAAATGTGAAATTGCATTTTTAGTTTGATCTTTACAGTTAATTGTGCTTTGATGTATATAAAACTTTATTTATAAAGCATTTTGAAAACAGATTATAAAGTCATTATTACTTACTAAATTATAACACCAGGTTAAGAGCAAAGCAGTCTTTATTAATAGTTCCATACGTTTTTTATTCACCAGAGCAAATGATAAAAGCAGTCTGCCGCTCTGTGAAAAATCCCCTTTAGATAATGTTTTCACTTGTCGAGTTGTTGAGTAATAACTATTCACATCCTGCCTGATAGATAAGTTGTCCTGGGCACAGTGCAGGGAGTCATTCGACTCTGAAGGGTTCACCCTCTGAGGAACAGGAATGTAATTAAGAAATGTCATAAGAATCTGCTTGTAAGATTATATTTTTGTGTAGCAGAGAAACTTTTGTCCTGACGGTGGCACTACAGGAATCATTAGTAATCATCCTCAAGGGACCATGAATCAACTCTGACAATCTGATGGATATTTAGTGGTGGTTGTGGTGTCTCGCTTTGGTCTGGCCAGAGTAGATGCACAAACATTTCATATGTAAAAGTTGTGTTTGAGAATTTAACAATGAATAGAGACAAAAGTGAGATGAAACTGAGCGCACTGCAAAGGTAGAAAATTATTTTAATTTATTTAAGAAAAGGGGTTATAAACACAAACAATCTGAAATCTCAATAAATGGATATTAAAGGTGAAAAATGTCTGCAGTCATACAGAGACAGAGCTGATAAAAACATACACAGGAAAAAGAGTTCAGTTGTATTGATCAGGCGTTTGCTTGGTGAAGGTTGTTGAGATGAGACAGATAACAAATCAGTGTGCTCCATTCTGGGCACATGGCTGCACCGAGTGAGCCTACATGCTAAAACTCACACTTTACGTTATTATTTCAATCAGTGTGAACTCAAAGCACTTTACGTCTCTCCCAAACTCAGATGTTTCAGATTGTTCCTCAGCCAAAGTTTATGTGCAGAACGGACAACGTCACAAAGCGTGATCCATTAAATCTACATGATTGGAAAAACTAAACTTCTTCTATTCAAAAGACTTTTGAGTTTCCCTACATACCATCGTACAAGGATCAAGCAGAGATTAGGGATGATTCACCTAAATACCGTCGTGAAGAAGAATACAGAAACGTTAAAGCTCATGGGCAGATATTTACATAATCATAGAAACAGATTGTCAGATAGAGGAAAGAGAAAACTGAACAGATGTAGACATTTTATGATCAGATCTTTTGGACTTGAGCTGTTGGTTTCTCGTCCAGCTGAGAGAGTCAGAAAAAGTGATTTATTGGAATAAATGAAATATTGAGTCTGTCAATGCTGCTTCTGTTTGACATCTTTATAGCCAGCGGTGTCCTCCTGAAGAGACGACACCCCCTCAGCAATCATGATAGAAATCTGCAAAAGACACAAAAAGAAAATGTTAAATATGCAGATGTTATAAAATTATCCACATTTCTGTTCTGTTGCCTTTATTCATTTTGTGAAGTTTTAGCTTTTAACACTTTTAGGTTAAACTAACAACAGAGTTCATAAAGATTCCATCAACTTTTTAGACCCTTTGAAACCTTCAATAAAACAGAACATTGATGCATTTCCTGTTGCAACATTTTAAAACATTTTGAGACTAAAACTGAATCTAAAAATGAAAACCAAAAAATTTAGAAGAAAAAGCCCTTCACTGCTACTTAAACTGTGTCTAATGTGACACACAAAGACAAAAGAAATGTTGTGAAATATATTCAGTAAAAGTGCAGAAATCTTGGCAACAAAACTGATGCACAGGTCGAGCGTTTTAATCTTGGATAGTCAGAGAATTCGGCCTGTACTTAATATTTGAGAAATGTTTCGATCATGACTCGCTATGAATTTGCCTTTCCTGAACTTTTCTTTTTGAATTTTTCTCCACAGGGTGCTGAAGCACTCATGGCTGTCGCTTACGGTGCTGTCACCCAGCTTTCCCAGCAGTACCCGCCACCCCTGCTGCCCAAGCCCGGAAAGGACAATGTTCGACTTCAGAAACTCCTCAAGAGAACCGCCAAGAAAAAGGCCTCCGCTCAGACTTCGCAATCCGCTGCACTTTTCCGCTCCAGCCTTTCCCCTGTGAATGAAGCAAGCCCTGACCTCGAGCACAGTGACCACTCCACCCCTCCCAAGACTCCAGAGACACCATTCAGCCTCTACAGTGTCCAGCAGGCTCCACGGTTCACCGTCAGGCCGCTGTATCAACATGTGGCGTCTCCTTACCCGCAGCGTGCAGCATATGGCAGAGCAGCGAGGTTCTCACCTCAGACAGTGTCGATGCCTTCGTACTCTTACTCGCAGCATGTTACCACAGTTTCTTCATATTCTGCGCCGGCCACCCTTTCTGGAGTCTCTCCTGCTCCAGGGCCAGTCCCCCAGCTGGTGGTACCCAAAATATCTCTGCCAGCTTCCTCTGTGCCAGAGGCAACAGTACCAGCTGCTGAAGTGAAAAAAACAGCTTTTAGCACATTTGCTGAAACTCATACCGGTCTTACACCTGCTGCAGCTGAAGCAACCCCACAGCCAAAATATACAAAACCAGGTCCAACTCCTTATCCAGCAACAGGGGGGCAAGCTTTAATCCGTCCTCTCACTGTGTTGACCCCGCTCGTCAAATCCAGAAGTCCACGTCCAACATTCAAAGCAACTGAACCTTCAAAATCGCCCAAACCGATGTTTGATGTCCCTCAAATTAGGATGTACACAGCAAGTACATCATACTATGAGACATCCAGGACCCCACCGGTGTATGACTCAGCTGGATTAATGGCTATTGGCACATCATCAGAAACAAAACAAGATTTGACTCAACCTGCTTTATTGGGCACAGATCTTCAGAGAAGAACACCAACGTCAGACACTAAAAGAGGCACCACACCAACCAAAGAGATGAACACCATAATAACTCCAACGTCTGAAATAAAACGAGTCACCCCAACATCTGGAATCAATAGAGTCACCCCAACATCTGAAATCAAAAGACTCACCCCAACATCTGAAATCAGAAGAGTCACCCCAACATCTGAAACCAGAAGGGTCACCCCAACATCTGAAATCAAAAGAGCCACCCCAACATCGGACATCAAAAGAGCCACCCCAACATCAGACATCAAAAGAGCCACCCCATCTTCTGAAATCAAAAGAGCCACCCCAACTTCTGAAATCAAAAGAGCCACCCCAACTTCTGAAATCAAAAGAGCCACCCCAACATCTGAAATCAAAAGAGCCACCCCAACTTCTGAAATCAAAAGAGCCACCCCAACTTCTGAAATCAGAGTTAAAACACCAACTTACGAGCTCCAAACATTAAGAACTTCAGCCGGGCGGCCCAGAACCCCGGCATACCATATAACTCGGGCTGCAACACCTGTATTTGAAATCTCAAGACCCAATCCTCTCTTGTTTGCAGTGTCTCCAATCACAGTAGAGCCAGAGAGGTCAAGATCGCCCAAAACAGCTTCTGCTGTGAGCGGTCCATCTGCTTCCCAAAGTGTCAAGACCACTGAGCCTAAGCCTACTGACACAATACTTAATGGGGACATTCATTCAGACATGACACCTGCAGCTATACCAATCCAACAAAGCATTAAAAAGTCCAAATCAGAGCCTGATCTGACAAGAGAGAAGATGCAATCTACTCCAGCTGGCTCTCAAAGGCTCTCTGAAACTCCTTCTTCTGTGCCAACAACACCAGCAGTGACTTCTCGTGGCTACCAGAGGGCGAAGACTCCAACATACGAGGCGTCCCGACTTATGAACACATCACCTGGCTATAAAAGACCAAAGACACCTACGTATGGGACATCACCTTCTGGTGTATCACCTGTAGCCTTTCAGAGACCTAAAACTCCGACCCAAGTGGCTCAGAAATCAAAGTCTCTGTATCGTGGCTTGACACCAGCAGAATATGCTGCTTATGGTGGAATCAGAACTTATGCTCCAGCATTTGGTATCTCCAGTTCTAAGGTGCAAACTGATGAGGAGGTTAAAGCTACAAAAGAGGAGTCAGCAGAATATGAAACACCTACCCAAGAACCGTCTGTGAAGGCACAATCTACGGCCGAGGTGTCTAAGGTCAAAGAAACCCCCAAAGAAACAAATAAAACCCATCTAAGAGATGAGAAGGCTGCCGCCACCCCTTTAGTCCCTGTTATTATTGTTTCACAAGCATCTGACACCTCAGGAACAACGTTAACACAAGACACAAGTACGGCATCCAGTCAGGTTGAAGTAAAACAAGAAAAAACTGTGATTCAAGAAACAGCAAAGGCTAAACCTCCAACGGAAGTGGGTAAAACTCCTGAGAAACAGAAGGTGAAAACACCCGTTCAAGAAGCCGCCAAAGCAAAGACAACAGCTCCTGAAGCCAAACATCCTCTGCCCAAAGGTAATGACCAGGATCCTCTGAAGGCAGTCAGAAAACTTTTAGGCAAAGATAAAGCCCAGACTGCGGAGCAGAAATCAGGAACTGAAACAAAAGCTGTCATCTCTGATCAAAAAGAGCCGGAGAAGTCTGCAGCTGCCACCAAGGCTAAAGCCGAAGGCTCAAAGCCAAACGCTGTGGCACCTGCTCTCCCTGTTAAAGCGGCTGCTGAGTTGACAGGAAGTGAAGACAAAGGAAAAGATAAGAAATCGGAATCAGCTTCGGCAGTTAAATCCGCACCAGACAAACAGGAAGGCGATGAATCCCTACCAGCAGCCGAGGCCCTTCTTACAGTCATACGAAAGCCAAAGGGGATGAAGTCCAAAGTGAGCGGTTGGTCCCGGCTTAAGAAGCACATGGTGGTGGAGCAGGAGGAGCCCAAATTTCCAGAGACAGGCTCTCAAAAGGAGGCCACTGAGCAGGACCAGAGCGGGCTGGAAAAGGCAGATGAGAAGGCTGGCGACAAGCCAGGCACTCAGGGCGAGAACCAAACCAAAGATGCTCCCAAGGCAACAAAAATGTGGGACGCCGTCCTCTTCCAAATGTTTTCCACCAAAGAGAACATCCTGCACCAGATCGAGTTAAACAAAAACGAGGAGGAGGCGAAGGAAGGGACGAAGGACGAGCTGCAAGAGATACCTTCATTTGCATACCGTCTGCCTGTGCTGCTCTTCAGTCCAAAGTTTGACGCGAAAAAGCTTAGAGAAGCAGCCTCGAGGCCGGTGACGAAAATTTCAACAGTTTTTGAAATGGGTCTGATTGGGCGGAAAGGTAAAGACGAGGAACCAAAAGACTTTAACAGGAAGGCAAGGGGGTTCACTGCTACTTAAGCTACTTTAATATATAGAATCTAAAGTGCCAAGAGGAAAATGTAAAGAAAAAGTTCTGTGTTTAATGTACAGGTGCAGAAATCTTAGCAACAGAAATCATGTACAGGTCTGGAGTCTCCGTGTTAAACGAATGTAGTTTGTGTTGTAGAAAACTCAGCCTAAACTTTATACTTGACAAATGCTTTGTGTTGCGTTTGTGTGACTGGATGTCTGGATGTTTGTATCTGTGGATTAGCCTGAAAGAGAGCGCTACATTTGTCTTAAAGTCATTCAGACATCACATCAGATTAAAGCGTTTATGTTTTAAGTAATTTCGGAGCTTCTCATTTGTTCCTTTCATCACATGTTCACAGTAAAGATAGATTGAATATAGATAGAAGCTACGGATTTGAAAACATTTATTTATACGCAGTAGATCACTTAAGATTTAGAATGTAATTCATGATGAAAAGCCAACTTCTAGTCTAAATAATTGACAGTTTTAGAATTTAAAAGTTAATGATTTTAAGACAAATCACTTGTGAAAATTCTGTTTCTCTTCAATGATCATTCAAATATCCAGTTTTATTCAAAATGGTGCTACTTGCCTCAGGGTAAGATAATGAATGTGTATGTAGAGTATAACTAGACTAGATGGTTATTTTTGGGATTGAACTTTCTTTAAGTCACAATGAAAACAACATTTTGAGAGCATCGTAATTTGACTTCCTGTGGTGGGACTAAAGAAAACACCTGGCGAGGCTGCGAAGACTGAGATTAGATGACAAAAAAAATGTGAATTTTATTTATTCATTTATTGTCAAAATAATAAAGAGCAAATGCAAGATAAAGAAATGAATGTATGAATGAATTAGCGAAATGTTTTGAGTTCGAATCACTTTGACCATCGTGAAGCTTCAAAATGTTCCCTCTTTTCATCTCCACCAATCACAGCGGAGGCTCTGTGACTCAATCACAGAGGAAGCTCTCTGATTGGTTCTGATGATGTGTTTCAGCTGTTTGAAGTCACTCACTCATACATTACACTCAGTAATTTAGTGAATACTGAGCAGTAAATTTAGATTTGGGAATTTTCCATCTATAAAATGCAGCACGTTGCATTGTGGGACTGTTGCAGAAAGTAGTTTATTCCACAGTTTTTGTTCCAATGTGATTCTGGAGGCGCCACAGAGGGATAAAATTCACACTCAGACAGTAAATGTTCACTATCGCAGCAACCGGCCGGTGATTTCACTCACACACCGAACATTTCTCCAACCTAAAAATAGTTATAGTGAACAATTAGCTGCTAATAAAATGTTTGATTTCATTGTGACTTGAAGATGGCTGCTGAGCTAAAAGCTTCTGTAAGTAGTCAGAGAAGAACGATGAAGAGCAGCCTCCACCACGATGGAGGTCAGTGGGTCAAAGGTCGAGAGACACAGGCGGGCTTTAGATGACGGTGACGCAGGCAGGCCAACCCGGACTTTGTTCTTTCAGTGTTATGTTTGAGCGTTTGTTTTCTATTGTTCTTTCTAATGATTTCCACTGCGTGTGCTGGAGTTACTGATGAAAGCAGGTAAACTGTAAACCTTCGAGGTCAGACTTCCTGTGATTCTCCTCTCAGAGCCCCATGAAATAAATACGCAGAGTTTCCTCACTGACTTTATCTGTGTTTCTAATGTTTGAACACTAAACAGCAGTTACAAGACAGTTTCTGTTTCTCCCACCCTTACGGCGGTGCCTGAATGGAACGTTCTGGAAGATATTTTCGTTCATTAACTTAACGTTGCAGAAGTGAAACTATGTGAAAAGAGGCTATTTAAGCTCATTTGACAGCCCGACATTTACACGGTCAAACCAAGTGTGACCAGAGTGTCACTGTGGTTTATTATCACTGCTGTCTGAAGCCTTCTGCTCCTGCACCACTGACACGTGCCTTAAAGGACACTTTTTAAAGTGATTCTTTGATTTTATTTATTAAAAAAGTAGCTTTGCCAGTTAAAGTCACACAATAAAACCTCAAACTTCTGTTTTAGTCCATTAAATAAAATAAAGCTACTCACTCGGATCATCGGTCATATAAATACATGAAGCACTGAACCAATATTCGATCTTTATGGTGTTCTCCCCTGTGATTTAACAAGTTCTCTGATATCCTAATCAGCTGGACCAGAAGAACACAGGGTTTAGTTATGAGTCTTGATTCATGGGATGTAAAGATATAAAGTGGGGCTGAGAAGGAAACATGACCGTCAGAGTTTCTCTTTGCCCTCCGGACCCCACAGAGGAAGTGAGCTGCTGTTAAAGTGCGATGAGCTCTGAGATGTTTCCTCCTACCAGACTTTCCGTTAGTGATCTCTCCTCCGTCCTCGTTCTCCACGGGGATCTTCTCATATTTTCCATGACCAGTGACGACAAATTTGTACTTTTTACCAGCTGCTGAGGCCTGAGGAGAGACGAGACAACGTTTGTTCCCTTCGATGTGTCTGAAGGCTCTGAAATGTTTTATCACGTGTTTGACCTCCTGTCAGACGTATGTGTGTGTGGTGTGTGTTTTATATGTGTTTGTGTGTATGTGTGTTTTGTATGTGTGTGTGTTGTGTAGTGTGTGTTTTGTGCGTGTGTGTGTTGTGTAGTGTGTGTGTGTTTGTGTGGTATGTGTTTTGTGTACGTATGTGTGTGTGTGTGCGTGTGTGTGTGTGTATGTGTGTAGTGTGTGTGTGTGTGTGGTGTGTGTGTTTTGTATGTGTGTGTGTGAGCGTGTAAGTGTGTACAGTATGTGTGTGTATTGTATATGTGTTGTGTGTGTGTATGTTGAATGTGTGTGTGTAGTGTGTGTTTTGTATGTGTGCGTGTGTTCTGTATGCGTGTGTGTGTATGTGTGTAGTGTGTGTTTTGTGTGTGTGTGTGTGTTTTGTATGTGTGTGTAAGTGTGTATGTGTGATTTTTGCGTGTGTGTGTTTTGTATGTGTTTTGTATGTGTGTGTGTATGTGTGTAGTGTGTGTTTTGTGTGTGTGTGTGTGTGTGTATGTGTGTAGTGTGTGTTTTGTATGCGTGTGTGTGTGTGTGTGTTCACCTTGGCTCTCTGTCCAGGCCTCCCTGATGAGTCTCCAATCACCTCCCACATGTTCTTCTTCTGCATCACATCTCCAGGTTTCACATCCTGACAGATCAATCAAGAATCAATACGTCATCAATGTACTGATGGCATCATTCTCAAGTCTGTGTGTTAAGTTGGAGTGAGGACATGGTTAGCTTAGCTTAGCATAAAGACTGGAAACAGTGGGAAACAGCTAGCTTGGCTCTGTCCAAAGCTCAGAAACCCACCCGCCAACACCTCAAACGCTCTGATCAACATGTTGAAATTGGCTCACAGGCAGAAATGCAGAACCCGGTTTGTGGTTCAGGTGGACCCACGTTCTGGAACTACTTCATGCTGAACATTAGCTGATCATGTGACTCTGTTGCCAGGTTTGGTGTCACTGTGCCTGACCTAAGACCAGAAACCTGAGCTCACAGACCAAATCTGGCAACCCACAAAGCACAGAAGCACTGGGCGGATAGATACGCTGTCGTTTGTCTAGAAATAGTTCCAGCACATCGTGTCCGGATTTTTGCTGTCAGAGCTTTCTTTGTTCTTTTATTAACTTTCAGTACAAACAATACGGAGTATAAGAGTAGTAAAAACAGTATATCTGCAAATGAAAAAAAAGACTTTTCTAATCTAAAGCAACCTTTTTTTTTCAAATATTCTTTCTACTATTTGAAACAATCAAATTTATTCACCTTATTTTACAGATTGAATATTTGATATATTCCCCTGTGCCATATACATATTTATTTATGTGCAATATCATTGATGCTGTAGTCACTTTATCTATTCCATGTGCAATCTGTGTATAGTCTGTGAAATTCTACAGAATTCTTGGCAGTATATTTTTATGGCAATTTTCTTGCAGTGCTTTGCAGCAATATATATATATATATATATATATATATATATATATATATATTTTTTTTTTCTTTTTTTTTCTGACATAGCCCTTTGTATAAAATGGACATATATATAATCAGCTTTTATTTTGTATTTTGTATTCTCTATTTCTGTTGCTATTTTTTTGTTCTACTGCCATTACCTGCTGCCTGTAACACCCAAATTTCCCCATCTGGGGATTAATAAAGTATATCTTATCTTATCTTTTTCAGATAAAGGGACTGCAGAGAAATCCTCTTCAGGTACAGCAGAGGAGGAAGATGTTCTGATGTTGTTATGTCTTTTTTCTCCACAAGAGGGAAACCTCACATCGCAAAGTTTTAAGATGCACCTGAACGCATCACATGGCTGTCAGTCTGGGAGGAAGAAGTACTCGGATAATTTACTAAAGTAAAAGTACCACTACAGCAATGCAAAAATACTTTGTTACAATTAAAAGCCCTGCGTTCATAATCTCACTGAGGTATAAGTACAGAAGTATTATCAGCTAAATGTACTTAAAGTATCAGCAGTAAAAGAACCGTCTGTCTCCTGTGACAGACTCTGATTCTGTTTGACATGATTAGATAGTTCATACTGAAGCAACAATATTAGAGTGGCATTTTACTGTTGGAGCTGCTGCATATACTGTTAGCTAGTTTAGTTCAGTGGGGTCCAACCTGGGGGTCAGACCCCTCCAAAGGGTCACCAGATAAATCTGAGGGGTTGTCAGTAAAGAAGAAAAAACAAAGTTCTGATTCAGTTGATAATTGATAATAATTCTCAGTTTCTCTAATCTTTGCTTTCTTGTGAAATATTTCATCTTTTTCTTATGAGGCTGGAAAACTGATAGAAATGAAACCATGTGAGAAGCTTAGAGGACAAATTCAGTCTCTTTGGTGAAACTGAAAACATCTGAAAGGCTCTGACTCTGCACTCTGCTTTTAGTAAGACGACTTACTGTCGGTCTGCAGGACGACTGTCTGCTGCCCTCAGACGGGCCCTTCACCCACTGAGTGATCAGGCCGGCCACGCCCACCTTCAGCCCCTCGGCGTCCTGATTCAGAAAAACACGAAAGAACAGATGTTGTGTTTACGCTGTCACGATTTATTTCTGAACATCTCATCAGAAGCTGTTTTACAGCTGACAAGCAAAATGAATGAAATGCCTCTTGGTTGTTTACCTCCACCAACCAATCAGGATACAGTTTCCATCCATGTGGGGTTAGGGTTAAGGTAATAATCGGTGTTGAGCAGAAAAGTCTGCTTTCTTACCTTGCTGGTCGCCCCCTTCGTGGGGCTCTGGCTCCAGGCTTCTCCGACCTCAAACAGGTTTTTCTTGGAGGCGACGACCTCAGGTGAGCAAGGCAGGTCGGCCAGTGATGCCTTCACTGCCCGGGCCTCCTGCGAGTTCTGCACAACAACACACAACCCTGGGTTAATGTACAGTAATGCTGTCATACAACAAACTAAATGCTAACGTCTGACTGGACAAAGGGTACCACACCTCTGATGTAGTGAGTTTATGTTAAAGACAGAAGAATATAAAGAAGAATCATAATTGCATAATAATGCATGAAAGTTGATTTTAGAAAATACTTAAAAAAAGTTGATTTTGCATTTGTTGAACTACCCTAAAGACTTTAATAACTCAACTACAGACTGTGCAACATTTCATGAAAATAAACAACAATGCTTACATTAAAGGGCTGGAATATGAATAAGATGTTCTGGTGTTAGCCAAGTGGCCTCGGGAAAATGGGATAATGGAATAATCATTCATTTTTAAATATGAAAAAGAAATCTTGGCTTTTGTTATTTAATGCTAATATTGGCAGCCTTGAACTTCCGTACATTAGGGCCCCTATAGACGAATGCAGTTCATCAATGTGAGAACAAGATGTAAAGATCATCTCATCACTGGTTTACGATGAGAATATTCTTTCTTCTTCACGTCTGTAATTTCTGTGGTTTACTGCACCTTGTGTCAAACCTGTTTTTTTTTTAAAGCTCTCCATAAATAAAAGTGTCTTGATTTAACCCCGGGTCATCCAGCGAGCTGTTAATCAGCCTGGGAACCGCCCGAGGCGACGAGTGAAAGCAGCCAACGGAAGGATGAAAATAAAGAGCTGCGAACATCGGGAATTCCCGTCGTATATCTGTCCGACACACGCAGAAACAAAGCTGCGACACGCTGGTGTCATCGCCCAGGTGCTGCAGAGATTTGTGACCTCAGCACAAAAAGGGTCAAAGCTGCTTTCTGCTGCTCAGCTGCTTTTCAACAGTCAGAGTCCAAAGGTCCATCAGCTGCCCTTAATGAGAGGGGTCACCACCGTAACGCTACACTTCCACTGTTTGCTCTTATTTGATCTCTGGAGGAGAGTTCGATACCCTTGATGTTAGTAAATTGAACACAATGCTACAAACTGTTAGCTTAGCTCAGTATATCTTAGTGTCTCTCATAAAGACTGGAAACCTCTGAAGCTCACTAGTTAACAAGTTAATTCTAACAAGTTCTTTCTTTCTTCATCACTGAGCTTTGGAGGTGCTGGTTTTGTTACCTTTGGGCACAGCTAGGCTAACTGTCTCCTCCTTTGACGTCCATGAAATGAATGCACAGAATATCTCTATACATACAATGAGATTAAGGTTGCAGCTGCTGTACTCGGTGCTATAAAAGACAACAGATTCTGTAAAAATAAAATAATTAATACGATAAAACAGCACGAACGTAACAAACTGTATAAACAGTGTGCAGCAGTAGTAAATAGTTCCACAGCTCAGATGTGCAAAGCAGCAACAAAACCAGTTCAGTAAGTTAATGTTGACATGGAGTCTTCATAAAACACAACGTGATCAATGTATTAATGCCTGAAAGCTTCAACCTTCATTATGTTTCCTTCCTCTGGTGGCCCCACAGGATGGACCCTTCCTCTGGGGCCACCCTCAGGACGAGGCTCTCAGGCTCTGAGAAAAGCTAAATCATTAGTTTGGTGTTTGCGCTGTACAAAACTGGCACTAGCAGCCGTAATGAACAATGTGGCCTCTGGGGGACGCTAGCAGCACTATAGCAGCACCGTGTTCAGACTGAGGAGCTGAGTGCGAGTACAGGTGCAAACAGTGTGACTGGACGGTGGAACAGGTGTGAATCAGGTGAGACGATGAGCCTGAACTTGTCCTGAAGGCTGCACTGAATGAGTCACGCTCGTCACAGCTGCGTTCATATGGAGTATTGGAGGGATGTAGCTTCAAATATTAATCTGAGGTACCTGTACTTTACTCGAGTATTTGTCATTTTCACTATACTTATAGAGGGAAATACTGTACTTTTTACTTCACTACAATTACTTTACAAATCAAGATTGACAGAACAGATAAATAAACTAAAACTTTTAAAACATGATGCATTTTATATAAAAGAGTTGAAAACTGACTAAATGATTAGCCAATTAATCAATTACTTAATTTCTTGAAATGACACCTCATATATTAATGCAATTTCTCTGGATTGGTACCTTTTGATACCTTATTTGTTTCTTCTTCCACTTTTTTTTACTTCAGGAACATTTTCAATGCAGGAGTTTTACTTGTTCACAGAGTGGTACTTTAGTAAAGTTTCTGAATACTCTGTTTCTTCCTGTTATTTTAGGTTATTCTCTCTCCATGACAGTATGTGCAACTGTTCAACAGGAAAATTTTACTCTACATTGTCTCTCATTTTTTCCCCAATATATACAATCATGTACAGTTCCTGCTTCAACAAAACAACAAGGTACAACAAACGCATTTCCAAACACATCAAACAAACAGTCTCAGCCTCAGCACCTTCAGATCTGATCAACTGAAATGATGAAAGTGAATCAGAAATGAACATAAACATGAGAGGTGACTTCAGATATCAGAGCACATCCACCCTTCATCCTTCACCAGTGGAAACACCATGAATACGATCAAGTGTGTGTGCGTGTGTGTGTGCGTGTGTGTGTGAGCTGACCTCCACGGCGTGGGCGTACTGCTCCATCTTGTCGTCGATCTTGGGCAGCAGGATGAGAGGCTGCGTCTTCTTAAAGCTGTTACTGATTCGAACAAACAACAGAAAACACCAGTTAAAACCAGTTAAGACACAGATTTGGGATCAGATGAGTCACTGTGATTTCTCCTTAGACTCCATATTTCAGTCATTGTAAAGGTTATAACACCTTGTCTCTCCACATTACTGACACACTGTAAACACAGCAAACTATATATTGTGTATAATCTTGTTTCAGCTCACACTGAGTGAAATATTCAAGACTCCACGTTGTTTATGGCTCCATCATTTAACAAAATGGAAGAAAATTAGAGATGTCTTACACTTCATTTCATGAACATTTCCCCTGAAATGTGGGGGGAATGCCATTCATCATCTGAATCACCTGTTTTAACAAGGCCGCAGAGAGACGTCCACTTTTAAAAGAGTGTCTACACATGATGATGTCATGATCGGTGGAAGGAAGCGGCGTCTGAGATAACGTCAGAGACGTCACTGATCTCACGCGTTTGGATCGAGACGTTTCAGATCTGCTTCGTTCACTGCTGTGATGCTGTGACTCAGTCAAGTTTTGGACTTTCACCCTCAGCAATAAAGTTTGAACAGGTGACGTTTGCACCTGTCAGTCAGTTCTCAGGGAGGAATGTAGTTCATGTTCATGTCAGCAGACAGGGGTCAGAGAATCACACTGAAAGTTACAGATCAAATACATTTTAACTGATAAAGAAATGAAATGAAAAAAATAGATCACAATAAAAGAAATCACAACAGTGTTGTTTTCATGTTGATCGTATTTTTCCTGGAAAGACTTTTGTTCATTTAACTGTTCAAACCGGCTATAATTCTAATAATTTTCAGCCACTTGGAGGCAGAAGATTCAGCAGGCATGCTAGCAGCTCTTTGAGGCTGTTCTGCGACACCATGGCACTTTGAGCTAATGGCTAATTTCAGCATGCTAACATGCTCACACTGACAATGCTAACACGTTGATGTTAGGCAGGTGTAATGTTTAATATATTCACTATATTAATTTAGTGTGTTAGCATGCTAACAAATGCGAATTAGCACTAAAACAATGTACAGCTGGGGAATGTTTTGCAGGTATTTGGTCGTAAACCAAAATATTGAACAATCAGTAATGACATGTTGGCCTGATGATGGCCCTAGAAGAAGCCAGACGATCAAGACTTATTACAAGTCTGTAAAGAAATTTGTGGAAATCCATCTGACAGCTGTTGAGGTATTTTCAGTCGAGATCAAACTGACCAACTCTGGCATCCCGACAGCTGTGCTGCTGAAAACATTCAAGATATGATCACTTCACCGGGAAGTTGTGGTTAGCATGTTAGCAAACAGCTGCCCGCTTCCACATCCAGCGGACTCACAGCAACATTAGCTCTGTTTTTGGTCTCCACCTGCGCTTGAGGCCTGCACAGTCTTGTTTGTTGGTGGGAATAAACAAAAAACTACCAACGTCTGTAAAAAGTGATGGCAGAAAAATGGCTCAAAAAATGGATGAGCGGTTATTATGAGATGATTTGCATAAAAAAGCAGCTGTTAAATCAGTATATGGCTTTGATTATTGCCAAAGGCATTGATAAATCTTCCTCTGCTAACATGAACATGATTCTTAATGTTTTTCTGTCATACTGTTTGCGAATAAATTCAAATCTTTAGTCGATTGTGTGCGATGGTGGAAGTCTGACTGGTCTGAGAGGAAACCCTGCTGACAAGATGCCTCCTCTGCACACTGTCCCTGATCCTGAAACAGCTATTCTTCAATAAAAACATCCACAGAGGCTTCACTCCTGCTGAGAGCTCCTCAGAGCCGATAACTTCCTGCTGCAGGCGCCCCCGAGCCGCCGTAGCTCACCAACCGCCAGAGAAAACACAGCCGCCCGCATCTGGACGGAGTTAGCCGATCCGTAAATCACGACGCACTGAGAGAGGTGGAGAAGTCACCTCCGACCCTCTCCAGCTAAACTGAGTGAGGCAAACAAGAGCTGCAAGAGGAGCTGCAACCAACAGCTGGCAGAAAATGTGTCAATGGTTTAATAATCATTAATCGTTTGAGTCGCTTTTCAATCCAAATACAAACATTCTCAGCTCCTCAGGTGTGAAGATTTACTGCTTTTCTGTTTCATATCACTGTAAACTGACTCAGCCTGAATCTGAAGGCACCTCCGCCTCCGTCAACCTAACAATTCATCAGCAGAATAAACAGCAGATCAGTCGAGCATGAAAATTAAACTGTCTAATGGATCAGTAAGAGCATCTGTGCTGGAACACACATTTAAAGGCTATGAACAGTATTTGATCATTGCTGAATCCTCATTCTCTAGCTCGGAGCGTATATTGTGGCTCCGTGAAGAAAAGGTTTTCCTGGTTTGGTGTGGAAGGACTTCACTGGTCTGCACTGAGCTCTGACACCGGGTTTTTCAATTTTTCTTGGTTAGATGTTCTATTTTTCAGTCTGAGTGGACTGAATTGTTTTTCACGTGCACGTTTTCTGACATCCGGAGGTTTCAGTTCCAAACTGAGCTGAAGGAAAGACGTCCGTCACGTGTTTTTCTGATTAAACTTCAGCAGGATTTAAAGTTGGGTCAAACTTACTGGTGCTGACGTGGTTAGTTACTGTTACAACCTGCTGACGTCGCAGCACATGTATCTATACGCTCAGTCTGTCTGTTTTATATTAGATTTTATTCTGTTGTTACTTTTTATTTGATTTTATTTGTTGTGGATTATTATGGTTGCTGGTTGCTGCTTATTCAAAACAAGTGGACAGAAGCGTGCCGTCGTTTCCAACGATACCGACGACGTCAGGCTGAACTTAGGGGGACATGTTTCTAACATGATGCTCAGAAGATCCAGCATCTTTCCACTGGACAGAACAATCAGTGTTGACGGTATTGATGAAGATATTGACGAGGACATTCACCTTTTCTTCAGCGAGCGGTTCAGCGACTCCGTTCTCTCTGTGATCTGGAAAAGAAGAAAAAGTCTGAGGTCATTTTTTCAGAGGAACACGGGAATTTTTTCGTGTCGCTGCCTCGATTCACGTGTTAATTACAGCTCAGTCCGAGACGAAAGGCTCTCTCATCTTTCTTTGAATTTCCTGTAACAAGGTTTCTTCTAACTTTGTGCTCATTCAGTTTTTCTGGAAAGTTTTACCTCCAAACCTCAGGACATAAAACTGAAATTAAAATATTGTTATTGTTAAGACCATGAAGGGTAAGTATTATTAGTATGAAGGCTCTGTGTTGTATATGAAGGCTCTGTTCTGTACATGAAGGCTCTGTGCTGTATATGAAGACTGTTTTTGCTGTATATGAAGGCTCTGTGCTGTATATGAAGGCTCTGTGCTGTATATGGAGGCTGTTTTTGCTGTACTGTGGTACTATAAACAGGCTTGTGTTGCAGCTGCAGTCACATGTTTGTCATATGTTAGTGAAGCTTTGTTTCATCAGGGGACTGATGTTCAGGATCAATGTTCTGCCCTCAGAGGCCAAACATCCAGTCAGAACAGCCAACAACAACACACACACACACATGCACACACACACACACACACACACATGCACACACACAGTGCTCTAGATGAACACTCATGTACACACACACACATATATTAAAGTATATTAAACCTAATTGATCATCTATTGTAAATGTAGCTCTGATGTCTTATTATTTGTATGTAGATCACAACACATGTGGAGAACATCTACAGATTAATCCACCTTCGGTCAAATCCAGCTGTATGAACAGGTCGATGCTGGATTTAATCTGATGAGGAGCAGCACCAGGTTACTTCACTGAGGTTTAAAATGAGACCGTGTGGAGACAAAGACGGCACCAAGGCCCTGAACTGCTGACCACAATTAAAGCCATATTTTAACACTAATTCTCACTTGTTTGACACATTTCCAGTTTGAATCACTGATCAGGTTTGACGTTTCAGTTCTCCTGTAAACCCACTGTGCAGTTCTGTCTGCAAACGTTCAGCTCAATGAGTGAAAAGAAAACTAGAAGGTGCACATGTGCAGAACTCACATGCAGTGTCATGCAAGTGGACATTTCCATCAACCATCACTGATTTTACGTCCACACACAGAGGCTCCAAAGTCCAGATGATGCTTTTCCTCTTTAAATCTTGTGTGGACATATTATAAAGTTTTTCACAACTGCAGGTCCATACAAGACCTGTTCCCAGAAGGTATTAACATCTGGGCAAGAGATAAGAAAGCTTAATTTTCCAGGACTTTGTATTCAACAGCGAGAAGTAAGAGTCCATCTGTGGCAGCCAGGATGCTGTCAGGTATGGAGGGAGGTCACTGTTCACAAATCAAACTCACATCAAAACCAATTCAAGCATCAGTGAGTTCTCTGATAACACAACATGCTTCTCCCAGTGCAGCCACGACATACTGACTAATCAAACACACACACACACACACACACACACATGCGACTCACAAGCTGAGCCTGAACCCATCGGCTGTGAAGGCAACACACAATAATTTATCAGTTTGTTTACTGAAGTCATGTCAGTCAGTCAGTCAGTCAGTCAGTCAGTCAGCGCATTCAGAGAACATCTAAAGAAAAATCCTGAGACATAAAAGTTTCTCACAATAATCGAGAACTGGAAATACTTCTCAAATCTGATACTTACTTGCTTTTAGCACCACAAATCAAACAATACTGAGATCTGTCATCCTGAAATGCATCTCACACCTGCTGTACACCACCTGCAAGGACTGACTGCACTAAAACAAAGAGGAAGGAGGTGGCTGCTGTGTTTTTGGAGAAACTTTGGACATATTCTGTTGTTGACAGACAAACAGCCTCCATGAATTCATTCATTTCATGGTCACTAAGTCTGCTGCGGAGACTCCAAACACTCACAAAGGAGGCTAACTCTTATTCAAAAGATGACAGAAACCGTTTTCATCTCAGCAGAACAAGCTGTTAACTGGAGATCTGTGTTTGTATATTATAATCATGCTCCCAGAAACTTTCTCCTACTTAAAAAAAAATGAATATTAGCAGCTTTCCAGACTGTAGGGATTGCAGATGATAGCCAACACCACTGCAACAGAAATAAATGATTTACCCGTTCAACACTCTGCAAACTGTTAACTGTCAGGCGTTTCGGCCTCGCCTGCACTGTGAACGCTGTGTAAAAAAGGATGAAAGGACAAGTGAGGTGAAGCAGCCTGCAGCTGATATTCACCTTGTGTGTGGGAGCTTTGGGACTGAAGGGACTGAACATCTCGTCTCCGTCCACGCTGGACGTACTCAGGCTCTTCATCCTCTCTGCTGCCTCCATCCTCCTCCTCTCGATGTCCTTCTTCATCCGCCTCCTCTCCTCCTGGGAGTCAGGTCACAAACACTGTTCAGCTCCACATTTCTACACCACCTGCACGGGTCTGATTAGCTGGTAATGCGCCTGAAAAGGCTTCTTAATATGATTTGGACAAATTACACTTTTAAAATCGCCATTTTTTGGCCACTAGAGGGCACAATAGCTCCACATCTAGTCAGAAGATGCTCATCACTAACACGTTATCTTCCTATAAACTTGTGGGCAAAGAGTTGACATCCAACACAAACAGAAAAGCATTCGTGTCCTCTTGATGAATGTTAGTCCAATCACTGTCTTTTAGTTCTGGTTTGGTCTCCACCAACTCCTCTACAATATCTCAAATATCTCTTCCTGTTTGTTGTGTTAAAAGAGGCTAAAAGTCTCTGTAGACCTGTATAATGACTACAATTCTGTGGATACAAGATAATCAGACACCACTTTTTATATTAAATGTTATCATTCCTTGCTCAAGTGTAAAAGTAAATTGATTATTGGACGTTTTCTGCTTAATTCCTTCTGGTCCTGATTTTGCTCACGCTCAGTGTGTTGAGACATGTTTAAAAGCAGAAGAAGAAGAAGAAGAAGATGATGATGATCTGGGCATTGGATGGAGCTTCAACACAATCAGGGAGTTTAGCTTTATCAGGCTGCTGTGGCCCATAAACTCCACTTTCACTGGTTTAGCAGCCAATAAGAGTTTTTATAGGAAATGTTGCTGAGGACACTTTCCTTCAGTTAAACTTCGCTCTGTTTGACTGGTCACCTCCTCTTTGGTCAGCCGTTGCTGCTCCTCCTCCTCCCTCCGGCGCTCCTCTTCCTCCCGGACTCGACGCCTCCCCTCCCTCCTCCTCTTCAGCTCCTCCAGCTCCTGCTCGGCCTCGACCTGTCGGTGTCTCAGCTGCTCCAGCTCCTGGCTCTCCTTCTGCTGGAGACTCTGCCGGATCTTCTCCAGACGCTGCTCCGTCTCCAGGATGGCGTCCGCCTCCTCTGGCTCCATCACTCTGCTGGAGTCACCAGGAGGTTTAAAACATTAACCGCTTTAATTGTCGACCTGAACTGAGTCTGTTAAATGTTGGTCATTAAAGGTCAGTATTGTCTACCACACACCTGGTGGTCCTTTTTGTCTTGTTGCTCATGTGTGATGTCATTTCCTCATTGGTTGCGTCTTCATTGGCGTTGTCGTGTTTCGGCTCTTGGTGAAGGAAAACCTTGGACGTGTAGGAGATTTTAACTTCTTTTCTTTTCTCCACCTGAACACGAAAAGTGCAATAGATCAGCTTCTCACACCCGTCATGCAAATTTGATGACTAGACCAGGAATGACCTGAGACGTGACTCAGACTAGCCTGAAATAACTTGAAATATGACTTGGACTTGTCTTGGACTTGTCCCAATTTTTGTCAAACTTGACTTGGACTCATCTCGAATGCCTGGAGATGTGATGTGGACTTATCCTGAAGATCTTAAGACTTGATTTGAGACTTGTTTCAATGACTTCAGGCTTGTCTTTGTTGTAAATTACTTTTCTTGAATTACTTTAAACTTCAGTCTCACTTGTCTCAAATAATCTGAAATTTGACTTGGACTTGTCTTGAATAACGTGAGACCCAACAACAGACTGTTACTTTAGACTTTACTTGGACTAAATAACTTGAAACTGACTTGGACTTGTCTTGAATAGGTTGACATAGTCTTGGCTTGGACTCAGACTCGTCTAGAATGACTGGAACTCTTACTTCTGTTTTCGGCCTTTGAATCTCCTCCTTCCTCCTGGTCATCTGCTCCTCTCTCTTCCTCTTGTCCTCCTCCTCCTCCCTCTCTTTCTCCCTCCTCACCCTCTCAGCTTGAATCGCCTCCTCCTCACGTTCTTTCCTCCTCTCCGTCTCCATCTCGGTCCTGTCTACCTCTTCCCGCTCGTGTCTCTGGAGCTGGCTGGAGGACATGACCGAGGCCTGGACAGTCTTTACGGGTGCAGCTTTATTTATTGTGACCTCCTCTTCGTCCTCGTCCTCCTCGCCTCCCTGACTGAGCTCCTGCAGGCGCTGCTGCCTCCGTCTTTCTCGCCGTTGAGTCCAGTCGCTGAAGCCTTCGTCCTCCTCCAGAGACGGAGAACTGCTCGGCTTCAGGTCGCCGTCGTACCTGAAGACGAGACAGGAAGGGACGACTAATGTGAACCAGCAGCAAGCGGAGAAAACACAGAACACTAAAACACAAATTAAATCATAGCGAGTCAGAAAACCTGCTGAGTGGAACTGAAGCAGCGTCTTCAGCAGGTTACAGTTTGGTGTAAAAACAATAAAATAATCTAAAGGCATTAAAACAGTCTCCTTCCCCTGATGTCTGCCAGTATTTAAATGTCTTAATAGATTTTTTCTCCTCAGCACCCTGAAATTAAGCTGGTCCCGCACTTATATAAAGGTTTGTTGTCTGTCGCACTTAACTGGCTGATTTGTTTTGTTGCAGGACTTGTTGTGCTCCTGAGATGTTTTATTATTATAATCATCACAAGCAGCTTTCCAGATGGTTTTCTATGATATTTTGTATAATAGTTTTGCGTCTGCAGCATGAATATCGAGTTTTGCAGTTTTGTGGGGACAAAATATCATCGGATGGGTTCAGGCTGCTGGTGATGATTACAAAAGCTGTGAGGAATAATACAGTTGGAGCCTATGGACAGTTTCAGAGACTGTTCGTTCAGTCGGGACGTCTCTGCTGGTGGGGGTTTAACCTGTTGATATGACTCTGGAGGGTCGTCAGTCCAGACCTGAGTCACTTCAGAAGTGACAGCTGGTCTGAGGAGCAGAGCTCAGATTCTGTCCGTCAAACGGCGTTAAGTGATTTCAGTAACGAGCCTTCAGGGCTCAGACCGCAGGGAGGCGTTCACATTAGAGTAATCTGGACTCATCACGACTGTAATCTGGATACTCTGAGGATAGCCTGTCCAGCACTTTGGTAAATTCTCTTCGCAGCTACTGGCCAGATATTTGCTGCAGATATTATTAATGTGCAGAGGAGAGAGACAGCTCCTCCTACACCGCCATCATGACAAAAGGCCTCATCTGCACTAAAGAAACGCCAAAACAGTCAGACTGTCATTTCCATCAGTTTGTTCTGTACTAGCTGAAACATATCAGAGTCAGCTGGATCCAAACACGAGACCTCCGTGAGGCAGAGTAAATCATTTCTCCACTGATCAGCTTCTATGATCACAGAGCCATGAGCAGCCGAGTGCAGCTGACGAACGACTAACCTCCTCCAACGAGCGGCACAAACAGGAAACACGTTTCACGCAGCAGCATTCACAACGTGTCTGGGATTGTTTTTCACGCCTGTTTCACGCAGTTCATTTGTCACACGCTTGTGTCATAAGTGCAGTTTTGTTTAATGTCCGTTTGGAGTTTTCTTTCGTCGGCTGAGAAAAACAAACACATTTACTGTAAAATACACGTAAAACAACAATAATATTTTTATTGTGAGCGATGAGAGACGAACAACGCACAGTGATGATGAAATGCAGTAGAACACAATGAAAACAACAACTTTAAAACACAGAAATATCACATTAAACCGACTGGTACGAGTTGAAGCAGGGCTTTAAGACTGACGACTGTGTCCGAAACACATTTAACTGTCGGTTACCTCAACTACTAAAGAAATTATTCTTTGGTTGGTCCACCCTGGTCTCCTGGATCCTCCTGTGTTTGATCCATCCAACCACCCCAAACTCCTGACCTTTGACCTTTTCCCGTTCTTTATACTGAATGATTTGACATGTTGGGAGTGAGAACAGGCTGTTTGTGGACGTCTATCTGGCTAACCTGCGTGTTGGAAAAATTAAGCGAAGCCAGAGGGTCCTGACAGGTGAGAACAGGTTCTCTTGTCACTTTGTGGAGCTCTGTAACATCACCTGACTTCCTCCTTTGCTCCTGACGTCACTTGAACATCAACGGACATCATTCTCTTCATTTCGTCCTTCACTGCCCGTTAGTTCACCGGGCCGAAGCAACATTTTAGTCACTGGTGTAGAGAGGAATTTCTTCAGGTGTGACATTAGAAACTCTAACAGTCATCATCATCAGCAGCTCCTCTGGGTGGATCAGCGTTGACGGTGCTGTCGGTCTGAACAGAGGTGTAGAACAATCATCCATCAGCGCTGACGATCTGCAGCTCTCCACCTGCTTCCCTCTGCACGCAAATCACTGCAGTTTAAACCCGCAGTTTCATCTAATTCATTGTTTTTTAATGTTTGAACTTGAGGTGTTAATATTAATGATTAAGTGAACTCTTCATCACGATTAGCAGAGCAGCTCCAGCTGGTCCCTCCGCTGAATGAAGGTAATCAGAGTGTGTTTTCTGTTCCCAGGAGCTGGCAGAAAGGAATTCACTCAGCATTCCCCAGATGATTAAGACGGTCGGGAGGCCGGCGGAGCCCCTGCTGCATGATGGGAGTCTGATCTCTCTGCAGCTACTCAGCCTTAGCGAGCAGCGGTGGTTCTGTTCCTGCGGGTCGAGGTTTTCCATCAGGACACACCTCCACCTGTCTGATTCTCATTATTTTACTCCTCATGGTCACAAAGTTTTCTTCAGAATCACAAGTGAACGTCTAAAAATGTCTCCTGAAGTTAAAACCGAACCATAGTGTGCTTTGCTCTCATGGCAGCAGAGAGTATTTAAACAAAACATTTTAGCTTAATATTTGCCTTCGACTTAACTTGAACGTAGCTTAACTGTAATTAAACTAATACAATGCTCCTGCTCCAGAGCAGATCACCTATTTCCATCTCACTGGCAAACCGTCCAGCTCAGTCTGGAAACCTGATTTCGCCAGATAGCGTTCCTGACGCAACCCTCCACATTTATCCAGGTTTGGCAATCAGGAATGTTCTGCCCTGTGCATCCCCAGTGGCTGGAGAGCAACCAGGAGTCTGACACGTGGAGGAGGCGGCGATCGAACCGCCAACCCTGTGATCAGTGGACGAGCCACTCCCGCTGAGCCGCAGCCGCCACACAGAGCGTTGATTCTTAGTCTCTTTTTCAAAATTTGGACAGAGCCACACTTCCTGTCTGATGCTAAGCTAGGCTAGATAGATCCTCTGGAAGCTCAGCCATCTTTGTTGCAGTTTTAAACACAATGTTAAAGCTCTCTAACCACCTCTGGGGGCAGCGATGAGCAGAATCTCGAGCCATTAACACTCCGTCAGCACAAGTTCAATGCAAAACTTATTGTGAACGTCTGACAACATGCAAAGTAGCATCAAAAGATGAACTTTTGATTAGTGACATTATCTTGATGTTATTGTTATCTGAAAGATCCCAGAAAGACCAAAACCAACAAGTAACTGATTCTACTACTGTACTCATATACTACTGTACAAGTACTATGTGTGTATAAAAGCCTGATATGTTGACAACACATTGTTGTTAATCCAGGACCGGTAACTGGGATGGTTTGATTATACGCGTTGCAAAACCTTTAAACACCTCTTGAGCAGAAGATTGACGGTTACTTCAGCCAACATCCGCGGACTCGAACTCTGCCAACGTTTGACCTCCGAAACTCGACCTCTCTGAAATCATGCAGCGACCTCAGGGGATTTCAGAGCAGCATTACCTCACCGCTGCGTCTTTCAATTACAGACTGCAGCGGAGCGACCTCAGGACGAGTCGGTGCAGCCAGAAACCACCTGAGCCTGTGGAGTGATGCAGGAGAAGGTGTTGGAGGCGCAAGCCGTAATTAAGGGCGCGAAATTAAAAGTCGGCTGAAACGCCGCAAGCTTTGACACGGCGGCGGTTTTCCCTTGAGACGCTTTGTAGTAAACATTCTTCGGAGGTTGTGTAATGAGAAGGCAGCTGTGTGTTCGTCTTCACGTCAACACGACTGGAGGAAGAGGTTGTTTGCAGCTTTTCCCAATGGAAACATTTGTTTTATGTGACCAGACGCGAAACCTTGTAAACCAGCGAGCGTGCGACAAGCGGCGAGGAGCTTCGAGTTCCACAGCTGGGAAACATGACGACAGACTCTTTAAACTCACAGTTATCACCAGTCACGCGCTTAGCAGCTTGTACAGGAAGTCGTTGGACGCGAGGGAAGTGAATGAATAATGTTTTGCACTTAATAACTTCCTGTGTTCCCATGATTAAACGGACAAGGAATTCAACTGTCTGATGTCATTTTTTTATGGCGAGAAGGAATGTTTCCATGAATCTCAAAAGTTTGGTGATGCACATTTTAAGATACCATCAACTAGCTGTTAGCATTAAACCCACTGGATTATTTAAAGATAAAACGAGGCTGTTCTGCTTATAAAGTTGGTATTTTGGGGATAACTGCAACATGCAGGAGTGAAAAGTACTTGTTTGTAAAGACAGAGTAAAACATTTCAATGATTCAGGTTTTCTGTGCTTACATCTTCTCCTCTGCCGGCGTCTCGTTCTCAGGTGAAAACTCTCCAGGTGGCGAGCCCCCGTTCGTCCAGCGCGAAGCCTCCCGGGCTCTTCGACGACGCTCCCTCTCCACCTCCTCGGCGTCCTCGATGCTCCTCTGAGCCGTCAGCCTGCAGAGGAGGAGACTCGGCACAGTTAGTTCGGCTGGGGGGTAACAAAGCACCTTTACTGCAGGTCTGCACTGAAGTCAGACTTCACTTCAGGACTTTCCATTCTCTTTTTTCTCCATTACATTTTTTGATTTAAAGACAAATATCACAAGCTCATAAATTCTGCTCCACCAGCATCGATGTGTTCTTCTCCACTCCCACAGTAACCAACAAATCATGTATCACCAACATACAAATAAATACCCTGACAACTAAATTTGTTTCCTCATGTTAAATTATTCTTCGTTCGATAACTAAACCTACAGCTATGATTTCATTATCAATTAACAAATCAATAATTCCAACAATTATTTAGCATAATATTTATATGTTCTGCTGGTGAAAACCCTAAAATATTCAGTTTGCAATGATATAAAACATAATCACATTTAAGACGCTGGAATTAGAAAATGTTGCTTGAGAAGTGAGTTAAATAACTGCAGATTAGTTTTCTGTTGATTGATTGATTGATTGATTGATGAATCAACTAATTGCTTTCGCACTAGTGGTAATAATTTCTCTACAGAATTATTATGTGCTGGTCAAAAACCTGTTTTTAAAGTTTCCCACTTTAAAATCAGTACAAAGCTTCAAAAAGGAAAAAGCTCAGATCTATAATTTTGTGGACAAAATCAGTGAAGTCAATGAAAATCTCCAGAATGGAATAAAAAGAAAATCCCTCCAAACCCTGAAAGGTGACAGAAGTAATCACTTTTACATTTAGTGACTACTTTTCCACTGTGGCATCGCTGCTTCTCACAGTCTTTCATCATTTGTGGCTGTGGAACAATACTAATATAAAAAACAAAGAGTCTGTTCAGTGGTGAAGAGGCTGAGATTCAGAACATCTGTCGAGCTTCGGCGACTGTTTATCTGCAGGATAAACAGTCACAACGTTTATCACAAACACTGTTAATCTTTATTAATCCAGAGACGACGCGTCAAACGTGAACGCTCACACGGTTATGAATGCTGAGCGACACCAAGCTTTAATCACAGTACTGAGTACTGTCCGTTACTTCAGTAAAAGTAGTAATACCACAGTGTAGAAATATTCTGTTACCAGTAAAAGTCCCAAATTCATCATTTTACTCAAGTAAAAAAGTGCTCACATCAAAATATAGTTAAAGTACTTATTATGCAGAATGGCCCATTTAAGAATAACGTATATTACATGATTGATTTATAATCACTGACGCATTAATGTGTTCATCAATTTACATTTTTTTCCTCTCGAATAGCAGTGAAGTAGGAGTACAAAGTAAGTTTTTCTGTGTATTAGCCTTTGTGAGAAGCTTTTATTCTGAAAGTCATAATCATCATTACAGATAAAACCTTCACGTTTCCTCTCAGGTGAAGTTTACATGCAGTTAAAGCTGCAGCGTCGGCTCCCCTCTCGCTCCTCCTCCGGTGGAGCATTTAGCAGCTAAAGAGCCGGATATTTCCCTCAGGAGTTGGTGGAGACCAAAAACAGAGCTAAAAGAGTGTCAATATTTGACTTACATTCATCAGGTGACACAGACACGACTATAAAACTAATGTCATGTTGCTCTGTAACTGCTGGGTGTGTAAATAATCAACTGTTTGCTAACAAGTTCGACATGTGTTACTGATGTGGCCACAGCTTGTTTCTGCTGCCCCCAAGTGGACAAAAAAGTCTGTTATTGCAGGTTTAAATAACCGTTAAGCTTTTGGTGACAGACTCCAAGTGGAAAATACACTGAACTGTGTTTGATATTTCACAATAAGACGTCCTCGTTAATCCTGAGCTCCGATGGACTCGGCTGTTTTTGAAAATCACTGAAAAAGATCTGCGATCATGTGGACATTGATTCAGAGGTCTGCAACCAGGATACTGATGAGCTCCGCACTAAGCATCAGCATCACTTCCTCCTCCTGCTCCTCCTCCTTCCTGCGGGCAGGCGGGTCGAACTGAGAGGAAATGAATGAAGGGAGGGAGGTGGAGAGGCCGGTGAACAGCTGGATGTGGGTCAGAAACTCTCTGATAGAGGCTGGGTGGTGAAGAGGTAACATTCAGGATGAACAGTGTTTGTTTTAGAGGTGGTGGAAGCAGCAGATAGGCAGTCACTGAAACACAGAAACTGTTTACTTTCAAAATAAAAGCTTCCTGGAACTTATTGGTATTGTTTAAAATCCATCAATGTGGTACTCAAAACACATTAGAGCCACAGCTGATGTTCTTGCTGAACAGTGGCCACTGTGGCCACAAGTGGTAATTACAGCTTAGTCATAAATGCTAACATGTAGCGTAACAGTAGGACAAATAGAGAAGAGATAAAAAAAAGTGTTAGTTACACACCAGCATCTGTCAGATGTTTGCACACATCAGCCAAGATTTAGTTTGAACACATCTCAGATTTGGCAATCGACGAAAAAGTGAATACTAACTAAACTAATCAATATTTTCCTCCAAAAATTAGTGGACTAGAAGTATAAAATAATACAAAATGGAAAAGTACAAGTATGTTGAAATTGTACTCCAGTACAGTACTAGAGTAAATATACTTAGTTACATTCCACCAGTGGTTTTATACAACAAATTGCTGTTGATATTTTTCTGTTAGCAGCTTTAAATGTAAACTGTGACCCCCATCCAGCACAGAATGGCCTTGTGTTCCTGTTGGCGTCCTGACAGCAGAGCGTAGGTGGCTCTGGCTGCCGATTGGTCAGTTTATTCTGCGTTGTCAGCAGTTTGGGTGTTGAAAGCTGCAGACTCTCCGTCCTCTGCCCTCTCGTTACGTCTCCTTTCTCTAATCAGCGCTGTGGGATTCTGTCATACTTGGCACCGACTCCATCGCCTGATCCAGACTGAATGATTAATCCCCGTCAGTGGATTACCGGCAGGTTCACATCCTCCTCCTCCTCGGTCAGGTCATCTAATCACCCGCCTCATCCGAAACCCTGAGAGCTGGTCTGGACTGTGTCGGGCTAATGATGCCTCTCCAGACAATCACAACAGCATGAGCACAACACTTTCACTTCCTCAGTGGTAGCTGAGCAGGTTTTATCTAAGTCTGCTGTTGATTCTCCGTAAACTGACACCAGAGGCAAGAGCGAGCACGCTGCCTCCACGAACGTTTCCTCGCATGAAGGCTGACGATGTGCCCTTTAGCCCTGGAGGTCGTGTGATTGGCAGAAGGTCCAGAAACATTACACCACCTGGATTAGGTTTTTCATCACCAAAAAGAGAAGAGATTGTTAATGGAGGTTAGCTAGCAGGCTAATCCATCCTGTAGGCAGCTGGTTCAGTTGGCAGCATGGTGACAGAGCTCAAACCAGGTTGAGGATGCTGAGATGCTCTGTTTTACATGTTTATATCTTCAACAGGATGCAGCATCAATCAGACAGGGTGGAGTTGTTGGAAGGTGTATTTCTTTCATCTTTGATGGAGCAAGAATAACACTTCTTCCCTGCTTCCAGTCTTTGTGCTAAGCTAGGTTAGCAGAACGCACAGACATGAAACTGATCCAGCATTTTGGTGACACAGATGATTTCTGGAGGGTTTTTGGCGCTGAGGCTTTAAAAAAGAAAACCTTCAGTTGTGCAAACACCAACATTCGAATCAACCAGAGACACAACACACAAACCAGATGAACGCTTCATCGCCTGCCAACAGAGCATCTAAACCCCTAAACCACACACTGTTGCTCTCTATCTGCCTGCACTTGTCCAGGCTTCAGCTTTGTTGTCCAGCAGCTTTTCACTGGAACAGAGTGAAAGAGGGATTCGCCGTCAGGAGGAAAGAGGTTAAAAGTATTAAGGCCTCAGCTGCTCTTTTGTAAGCACACATGCTGTCATCGGCGGGATGACTCGGTTGAATGACACAATAATAACACGGTTTCCTTTCAGCCTGAAAGCCCGCCAGGCTCCGCGGGACAGACGAGGACGGTGGGAAGATGTTTGTGAGATGAAGTCAGTGTTGTGTTGAGACAAGTCAGGGCAGCGGAGGGCATTGCATCACTCTGACACAACAACAAAAAAGACGCCACTTCCCAGAAAAAAAGTCACCAGAGTCGCCGGACGAGTTACGGGGAAGGAGCTGGGGACTTCGAGCTGCCCAGAACAGACCTGCAGAGTCAAACTGCTGTGAATGTGTTCCCAGTTCCTGCTTCAACACGGCTTCTGCAGCGTCCCGTCACTGTCCCGCGGTTTTAAAACACACAAGAACTCTCTTATATTGCTCCATTTTTTCTGGTAAGACGTGGTGCAGTGACTCTGTTGATGGATCAACATCTACTGGATGGCCTGGCACCAAGTTTTAGACATTCGCGGCTCCCAGAAGCCAAACGCTAATGATGTTGGACTGACTTTTTCTCAGTGTCACCTGGAGGTTGACTGTTCCTCAACAACAGCTCTGACACGATTAATGTCTTAACTGGATCAAGTCTGGACCCCTTAAATGATTCAGCCTGGGACATTCTGTATCCTTGATTTAGATCTAGGTGAGATCTTCCTGTTGAATGATGGGAGATGAAGAAGGTTTTACATTCTGATTCAAGTGTCTGTAAACTCTGCTCTGATCTGGCAGCTGTTCGTCAAGAAATGATGAATCAAACACATCTGGAATTAGCTTCTTCAGTTGAGAAGCCTTTTCAAAAAGTTCCCCTGTCACCTTTCGCTGAGCACGACCAGATATCCAGACCTGATGCCTGACAGTCCCGGTCAGCTTCGTTAGAACATTTATGTGTCAGAGCTGCTGAGCCTCTGCTTGAGCCCCTTCATTTCTCTCATTGGTAGTTTTTCATTAACAGCAGAGGAAGCTGATCCTGATTTTAAAGAGACAGAAATACAAAATATTCCTACATTGCGGTAAAAAGCTGAACAGTAGCTGCACACAGCAAGCAGTCAGACACCAGTTGTCACCACCAGAAGTCCAACAAACCCCCCCGAGTCACTGAGCAGACAGTAATCGCCCTGTTGTGGCTGCGTGTCTGGGTGTTCGTCCCCCCCATGCAGGGCACACGGCTGCAGCTCATTTCCTACAGATCCCTGAAGTCTGGGAAACCTGCAGGTTTGTTTGCACACAGGCTTTAACTGGAGGACGAGGAGGAGACGTGCAGTCGTCAAACACACGAGAGTGACCGGCCGAGCGTCATCGCGAGGGACCGAGGGGGGGGACAGGAGGCGCTCAATGTGAAACCAAATAAACCGAAATCCAAAAAATGCAGCCAGGACATCTTTCTCTGTGTGAGCAGTCCAAAGACCAACAACAACAAACTTTGTATTTGAAGCTTTATTTGGTCCAAAAATGATAAGCAGCAGAAACAAGAGAGCGAAGGTGAAGAGGTGAGCGCCCTGAAAGTTCTCCTCCGACCGGAGAAGCTGGGAAAGTATTCTGCTTCATGCCGGAGCCAGAAGTTCCCACATCAGCAGATGATACCCTTAAACTGCTCCATTTGTTGCTACAAATTAAAGGTTGATGCCTTTGAATTCGTAAACCATCTGTTAGATGAACTGATTCGGCCTCTCTCATCTCTGTGCTGCTTAAGAGAGGAACTCCAGAACATCGAAGGTGAGTTTTAATTAAGTGGACGACGTCTGCAGCAAAAGCTTCACAGCAAAGAAATCGGAGATGTTTTTCATGGCACATCTGGTTTTTGCACAATTATTTCGTAACACTACGACTTCAGAAACAAACAAAACGAGTCCTTCAGCTGATTCAGCTGTTTCTCACTTTCGACTTCAGATCACACTGAAGCAAAGTGGAACAACCAGACCTGCGAGAACCTTCACGTCCACACAAGAGCTGACACCACGCAGTGAAAGCATTCGAAATCTTACTGAAGTAAAAGTACAGAAAATCAGATTCTACAAAACAATAACTGACATCATCATCATCATTATTATCATTATTACTGATGCATCAATGAGTCAGCAGCATTTTACTGCTGTAGCTGCTCAAGGTGAAGATAGTTTGAGCTACTTCATACTCACCCTCTTCAACATGTGATCACTTGATTGATTGTGATTGCATGATCGTGAACGCCGCCTGTTGCTGATTGGCTACAATCGTGTTGTGTAGCCCAGTCCACAGATCCAGGGCTGTGTATAAACACTGGGTTTTGTTTCAGGGCGCACAGAACAGACAGATATTCACTGAACATCAACAATCTGTCTGCAGAACGACTCACCGCTCCTTTAAGTAGTTTAGTGTGGAATAAAAAAGACGACGTCTGATTCAGCTGCATCGATTTTGTTCCTTTTTTAAAGGATGTCATAATGTGCCATGAAGATCAGATCCATCGTACAGGGTCTGGCAGTTTGTGCTGTCACTGTTTAGTCACGTCATCACGCTGAAGTCGACAGATAAAAACCCATCATCTGCCCTCACAGATGAGTGGAAACAGGAAACCCCGCTCTGTTTACTCTCCCTCCATCTCTTCAATCCAGACAACCTGCAGAGGGAGGGGGGAGCTCAGCACCCCATCACTCATCAGCTCACTCCACCCTCACCTCCCCCCAAAAACATTCCTCCGCCTGTTATCTGCCTGGATCGTAAACACTGAGGACACCCACCCACATGTGGGGGATTCAGGGGTCAGAGGTCGCAGCAGCGAGTTTGTTTTGAAGCAGGTATGCCTCCTGGATGACATCACATCGCAGAGGGCCGAGGGCCGAGCCGGACCGGGTCGGGGGGGCGTTCGTCTCCCAGAAAGAGCTGATTAAAACCAGGCCTGCTGCCAGCCTGCCTTGACCTGATCTGATAACAGTGTGTTCTGGGCTCCAGTCGGCGGCGCTATCTGATGACGCTGAGCTCTTAAATAGCACCAAACGGCCGTCTGGCTGATTTATTATGATAATTCTTGATTCTTATAAAACTGTTTGGATGAATGTGTTGCTATTCGCAATACGTGACCTCTCACCTCCAATTCAAAACAATGTGTGCGCACCGACTGTATCAGCCACATGCTCTATGATGTGTGTGTGTGTGTGTGTGTGTGTGTTTGTGTGTGTGTGTGTGTCCTGTCCAGCAGACAGTGGTGACTCGTCTTCAATGTTAGCAAAATAATTGATCTAAAAACACATCAAGAATTGAAACGATTGCACAGACAGACAGACATCCTGCAGTTGCATTGTTCTGATCAGGAACAGGTCTGGTTTTAAATATTAAAAGCTGTTTACAGACTGTGTGGTTGAAAAAAGTCTCCTTTATTCACTACATGTTTGCAATCAGGTTGGCAAACACCTCATTAAAATTTGCAGTAATTAAGATCAGTGTGCATGTTGGAATAGTGGCATTAGAATGTGCCAGAGGAGAACAGATTTGGGATTTTACAGCCAAAATATTTTCTCCTGGTGGGCTTGTCCCAGACCCCCACAGCTGGCTGCTCAGTGTTGATCAGACACTGCGATGATGATACACAGGCAGTCTGTGAGGTAAATATGGAAATATGACAGCATCAGTGGGCAATGTTCAGCACCAAACCTGTTCCAGACAACAACGCTGGTCAGGTGACACAGTTCTTGAAAAAGCTAACGAGTCATTTAATGGCGTTATAGAGAGAAAACAGACAAAATGAACAGACGGGTGGTGCACAATGAGCACGGATAAAGGAAGTGCGACAACCCGTAAAACTACAAGGGCGTGAAAATCAAACGCCCCTCGAGTGGGGTCATGAATGCTTCCACGTCAATTATCTCTTTTTACTAACAAGGTCAGTGACAGCAGTGATGTCATCATGACATGTTCTGATAGGGATTAAACTCTGCAGCATTTGAATGTGGAGCCAATCGGAACGATTTCTGTACTGATACAGGTCGTATTTAATAAACTGATCTTATGTCAGATCTTAATCTGAAAGTAGCTGTGAAATATTTGCACTGAGGTAGAAAGAAACAGAACAAATACCTCAAATTGTACTTTGCTAGTCTCCACAGCTGTTTTTTGGTAAACCACAGCTGGGTTCAGATTAAACTGTCAGTGCCATTAAGTCTCATGTGTTTCTGTCTATCCATGTAGAGAATATAATAAAAACATTAAAACCTTTTTCGAAACAGGCCTGAAAAACCGTAACTTTGAATGATTTACCAGAAAGTTGTTAAATAAAAGCATCAAAACCACCTATTAACACACAGATATAGTGCTCACACAAAGACTGAACTTCAGTCCTAACACCGCTTCAATTCCAAGACGACTGGACAAACTCCATCTGCTGAGGAAGATTATGTGATATGAGCAAAAGCTCTAGAACTGCTACTAAATGGACCCTGTGGTGAGAACCATGTGAACATTTGAGTTCCAGCAAAGCAAATAAACTGGAAGGAATCATTGTGAGGCAACGCAGCCTGGATAAACCTGAACTCCTCAACAGCTCCGAGCCTAAAAATGCAGAATGAATCAGGCTGTCAGATGTGGATGACGGATGTAAAACAGTTCGGCTAACACGTACACGTCGCGCTGGTGTGGGAGTTGGTTTTCGGAGTGATGTCACCGCTGCCGTCAGCCAGACTGATGCCATCTGCTGAGTGGACTGAATCACTGCGAGACGCCGCCTCCTCCAGCTGTTATCTGCTTCATAAACATACAGCCCGAGCTCAGATCTCGCTGTGAGTCAGAGGTTTACATCGAGCTCGCTGATTATGAGACGCCCTGAGGGCTCTCAGAGCAACAACTGCAAGGCTTTAATACAGTCAGTGACAAATCCATGCATCAGCCTTCTATAGGGAAACTCTGGAGGGAACGGAAAGTCACCAGAGCGAAGACCTTCTACTAGTATTTTCTTAGTCCACAAAGCTTCACACACTTGTCGAGCATCTGATGAATCACCCTGACTGGAACTGATGAACACGTTGAGACCAGAAGTCTTCAGATCAGAAGATGAGAAGATCAATACAACATATCTGCCCATTAAATATAAAGCTGCACCTGGCAGTTGGTTAGCTTAGCTTAGCACAAAGTCTGGAAACAGGAGGGAACAGCTAGTCTTTCTGTACTCAAGTCTTTCTTTGGATTACACGTATGTTTAATGATATGTGTTCATTTATGAGCTTTAGAAGTTCTAGTTGCAGATTTTGTGACTTTTGGACAAAGCAAGGCAAGCTGTTTCCACTCTTTGTGCTAAGCTAAGCTAACCAGCTGTGACCTGTAGCTTCATATTGTGGTATTGATCTTCTCATCCGACATGTCAGACAGCAAATCAGCATATTTTGACTTTGTTTAAAAGTCAGAAAATCTTCAAATTGAAGTTTGACTTGAGTGAAGTGACCAATCCACACCTCTAATTATCATCAGCTGATGCTGGGATCTAAATCTGGGACTCAAATGAGCATCAGGTCTGACCGCTTCTGGTTTCATCTGGTGTGTTAGTGGAAGACAACCAGCACCTGATGAAGCACAAAAAGTGAGAATTTTTCCACCTTCTCTCACTGAATCTGACAACTTCTTCGACGTGTTGAGCGACCAATAGGAGCACAGAGAGCTCTTCAGCTGTGAACATGGAGACGAGTGAGGAGAATGATGTCGAGGGGAACTGATCACCTTTAAATCTCACGCAAGCCATGAAAGACCGAGACCTCTGACCGGCCAGATTCAGCATGTGGTCTGTCACGCCAAGTCAAGACTCTCTGACCGTATGACCGTCTCATCCCACACAAAGACCAAAGACTTCTGTTGTGAGTGAGCTCTCATGTCCTCCAGTCAAACCACCGAGGAGTCAAACACAGGATGGAAAAGAACATCTTCCCAAAAGACAGGACGTGCCGCCGCCCGAAAGCACCCAGAAAACAAAAGACTGGCTCAGGTGACCTTTCACCTCTGACACAGGTCAGCGACATTACTTCCCCTCTCTGTGAAACAGAGAAGCCTCGGGCGTCCAGGTCGCCTCAAACCCCTCAGTCAGTCCGGACGAGAGACTGAAAACCAACATTTCCTGCCTTCATTTGGCTTATTTTACCACTAACTGAACACGCTAAAACCATGTTTTAAAAGCAAAATAATAAAGATCACTGCACAAAATGGATTTTTAATACTGTTCCTTTGTTATGATTAATTCATGTGAGTGGAGGTAAGTCGATACAAAACCCCAAAATCCCCCCAAAACCCTGCGTGACCCAAAACACCAGTAATCCCACTGTTCCCATTAGACAGACGTGTTTATCAGAGACACTGAAAATATGAAAACAGGTTACTGATCGCTCCTCTCAGGCAAAGATTAGGGTTTTTTTTCTAATCTCTAACTGAATTGAATATGTGTGTGTGTGAGAGAGATGTAAATGTGTGTTTAAAGTGTGTGTGGTGTTTAAATATTAACCCGAGTTGCTTCTTTCTGTGTGTGTACACAACAGAAACACACAGAAACCAGCAGCAGAACAAGATCGATCACATACCTCATCAGGTTTTGTAAACCCTGTTTGCTGGAGTTTCTCCTCAGCAGAGCGTTGGACATGTTGGCCTCTTTTCTTCTTCTACACTACTTCTAGTTCTTCTTCTTCTTCTTCTTCTTCCTCTGGTAGAAACAAAGCAGATCACACCAGCCACTGAGAACAAATCTCTCCTCTTCTTCTTGTTCTTTTCAGCTTCCACCTCGACACTGAAGGCAGCTTTCTGTCCTGCAGTCGCACTGAAGCCCAGAGCTCAAAATTATGTGTGTGTGTTGTACTGTCAAAGCCTCTTCTAGTGGTTTCACACACACACACACACACACACACACACAGAAAACCACACACTCGTCTTTAGCTGTGTGTCACACACACAGTTTTCTCCCCTGCAAAGCTTGTTGGGAATATCGGCGGCGCTCAGAGTGACTCCCTCCTCTCGGTCTTGGAGGCTGGGTTTTTAGTCATTACACTAACCCCCCCCCCACTATACACACACACACACACACACCTCACCCCCTCCTTCTGTCCTACATGTGGTTTTCATTGAAGAGCTCAGAGCAGCGGGGCCCAACATCTCTCTCTCTCTTTTTTCTCTGTCTGTGCTGCCTCTCTCTGTCATGCCGGGTCATGTGGTCTTCCCTGAGGGAGAGTGAAAGACGATACACGCCCCCCCCCCCCCCCCCCCAAAAAGAAAAAAAAAATCCACTACTGAACCACCCCTACCCAACATTTCAATCTCCCTCCAATAGATTAGTAAGAAACATCAGGAAGAAAATAGAGTGAAAGGTTGTCTTTTATCTCTGAGGAGAAAACTGAGTCCTTCACTAAAGTAAAAGTATCAACGTCAAAATGCAAAATACTCCAATACAAATACTGCGTCAAAGTTTATTCTATGAAAAATAAAGAAACATCAGCAGTAAAGCGTATTGGAGTATCTAAAGTAGAAGAACTGATCTGACAACAGGAAGAGTTTTGCTCAAAAGTGAATATTTTCAACATTTTGGAATTTTCTTTTTCATTTAAGGACTCATTTGATTTCTTTCTGAGGGTTGATGGATATCAATCTAATACCTGTGTGTTCAGTTCAGAGCACAAGTGAGAATATGTCCAGCCTAGCTTAGCATTAAGAATCGAGGCAGGTGGAAACAGAGACCCTGATCTGTCCATGCTCGACTATCAAAAAATTACCAACACCTCTAACGCTCACTAATGAACTTGTATCTCATTTGTTTGATCCGAACACAAACAGAAATGTGATAACAGGTGACCTGTTACCCCCAGGGTTCACTGGATGGTGCTCCACATGGCTGCTATCTTCCCATCCACTGTATACTTTTGACTGAGCAGTTCCTAAGTCTGAAATGAACTTTTTAATGTATGTAAATGACAATATTTGTTGACAATTTACATTCATTTAATATCTAAATGAGTTAAGTATCTCAAGATGAATGAATTTTGTTACACAAATTCATGCTCCCCTGTCAGAATTAATTAGAAATACTATACATTATAATAATACTATACTCAGAAAAACACAGCCATGGAAGAGTTCCATCTTTTACAAGTGTGCCAAATTTACAATGTAAAAACAAACAATAAATTCCACTTATTGGTAAAAAATAACAATAATAACATCAACAGAAGCTACATTTTTTTATGATTCTATGGTTGCATCTGCAGTCTTTTACGCAGTGGTCTGCTGGGGCTGTGGAAGCTCTGAGAGGGACAGAAAGAGACTCAACAAACTGGTCAGGAGAGCTGGTTCTGTCCTGGACTGCCTAAAACAATGAGTTGGGCCTTCATGTACATCAGCTACAGAAGGTAACAGGCCTTTATTTGAAGCAGGCTTGTATTAGAAGCAGGCCTTTATTTCTAATTCCCTCTGTTTTATTAGTGTAATTGGTTATAGGACAGAGTCACCTTTTTATCCGCTCCTGTTAGCCCTGTAAAATTTACTGCATTGAGCTTTTAATGCAAACTAAACATTTCCTGTGTCAGTTTCAAATTAAAAGCCATCGAGCATTTCAGTGGACAAGAGCCCTTTCTTTCGTAACAGGGCTTTTATTGTGAAACACTTGCACGAACGTGTCCAGAAAAACTCACTGAATATGAAAAGTTCCATACTGCACTCGAAATGTAGCTACTGCTTTCTTGTGATGTTTTTATGTTACTATAAAATACAGTTGAGATATTAACGCATAAAAGAAATCAGACAATAACACTTAAGATGAGTAATCCAGAACAACAAAGTGCTGAAAATAGGATGATTATATTATGGAATTTAGTAAATTAAATCGATTAATATAAAAATTATGCTATGTTGGCATGCACACAATGACAGCCACTGGGATTTATCCACCCTTGTTTCTTCCCCCGGCCTCTATTAGAGACCCAGCTTTATTTGTTTGTGTCGATCACAGCCCTGTCTATTATTTGAAACTCGCCTTTTATTTGATGACCAGTTTTTATTTAAAGAAATGTGTTAGCTGTATTTATTGAAATAGAAGTGCATCTGCCGTTAGATATGTCGAAATGGCCGAAAAATGTAGCTGAGACACATGAAAGAACGTCTGCTCTGGTTCAAATTAAGATTTTGAAATTAGGATATTTTGCTTTCCTTGCTACTTTGAAAGAGATATAAAAAGATTTGTGTTCACCCAATCCTGTCAAGGTGATGAGAGGATGGTGAGCTTCAACAAGGTCGAGAAATGTTGTCAGACTTTCAGCATAAAAATACCCTGACATTTTTATCTTCATCATCTTTCAATGGACGCAGATTTATCATGCATTCATGGCATATTTTTTAAAAAAACACAACATGCTGTTTTACACTACCACTACGCTGCATTTCTGGACCAAAGAGTTTAGCTTACAGCTGAGCAGTGATGGAACAAGTACTTTGACTCTTAAACCCCAACAAGAATGATCGTTTAAATTTTATTGAGGAACCTAAAGTTTCCAAAAATACCAAACACGTCAGGATGAATTTTGTGGACAAGTGTATAAAATTATGCACAAAACATCTGGAATGGAATATTTGATAGGATGGTGCAACCATAAAACATGGAGCCATGGCTTCTTTTCCCTTCTTTTCATCTTTTCTTTTTCTACCTCACAATTTTGTCTTTTAACCTTTTAAAACAGCTGACACAATTTGATTTGATAGTAAATTTTTGACTTTGGAGAAGTAAAAATCCCGTTTATTATAAATCCAGCCCAGCTGAGTTTGTTTGAGTACTCGCAGGTCATGAAATCTCTCTGCCCTTCACACTTCAACAAACAAACTCTATGTCTTTGTCTCCACCCAGCCCCTCTCCCAAACCCCTCACACTCACATATTCAGCACACTGCTGTTGCTACGGTAACCCACTCATCACCATTCACCCCTGGAGTGTCGGTAAGTCTTGCTTGGTGGCACGTCAGACAAAAGGGCATTCTGGGAAGCGAATTCATGGCTAGGACGCACCCCCCGCCCACCGCATGCTCGTGCTCATAAAACAGAGCTGTGGTTTCCAACGAGCTCTGGCTGACCTGAACACAACCTCGACGCTCAGACGCTCTAAAACAAACAGAGCAAAAAAAAAGTCAAAGACTGAGCAGCTTTTTCTAGCTCACTGATTTCCATCATATCAACATACACCTGCAATAACTGTCCATAAAAGCCCCTGATGTCCAGTGATTTGTTTAAGGGAAACACATCACACCTGCGCTGCCTTCAGGTGAAAACTGTGGCGCTGCAAAACTGAGTTTAGGAATGACAAAGCCTGACTTCTGAGTGTGGAACTTCAGTCACGACCTTTGGGAACATTATGTAACAAAATCACCTACAATCAGTGCTGGAAGAAGTTTTCAGATCCTTTACTTTAGTACCAGTACCACACAATAATAAAAAAAAAATCCTACTTAAGTAAACACACAGTGTTGTTAGCAAATTAACATTAAGTATCAAAGTGAAAGTATTGGTTTTACAGAAAATCATAGTCCTCAAAACTACTGATTGTCATATTATCCTATATGATTATTAGATTTACTGATGCATCAGAGTGTAAACAGCATTTTACTGTTGTAGCTGCTCGAGGTGAAGCTAGTTTTACATTTTTGAATACAGTCAGATGGTGTAGTCCAGAGGTTCTCAGCCTTGGGGTCGCATCCCTCCAAAGGGTCATCAGATAAATCTGAGGGGTCGTACAATGATTAATGGAAGAGAGAGCGAAATAAGTTCCGATACAAACATCTGTAAGAGTTCAAAAAGATAAAATATTTGGAAAAATGTTTCAAAATGAGCTTCACCTCAACCAACTACAACAGTAAAATCCTGCTTTCACATTAATAATGAGTCAAAATAATATAATGACATCATATGCAATAGTATATAATATAGTATATATCACAGTATAACAGTGACAGTTTGATGTTCTCTCTGCCTGCCTGTTGGTGTTGGACTGCAGTCTGATGGGGTTTTGTGGTCAGGGCTGCAGATTAACTCCCCCCACGGCGGAGAAGTATGTCAGTCCACCGACTGAGAAGAGACAGCTTGATGTGTTCTTCTTCACAGCACGACGCTTTGGCTGAACTTATGTGGTTTCTGTACGCGTAAAAGGTGCTCGTCCAATGATTTACACCCCTGCGGACACCCAGCCGCGACTCAAACATTTATTCTCCAAGTCGTGTTCCGATTAAAGCAGAGTGAGGAAGAATAAATCACTGCAAATAAAGTTAAGCCTTGATGTGACTGCAGAAAGTCAGCTGTTGAAATCAGTGCAGAGGATGTGATTCAGTCTAAAGATCAGTTTAATTGCACAAATGAAAAGCTCAAGTTAATGAGAACTGAGATCAATGTGGCGAGGATTCCTGTGGGGCAGTGAAGGCATCGCAGAGACAATGTTCATGATGCACATTTCTTTGTCATTCAGCTGATTCATCTCCTCTTGTTGTCTGACCACACAGCTGCTTGTGGTCGTCGCTCATGACAATAATTATCACGTAGAAGAAGTGTTTTAAGACTTTTCTGTGGACGTTTTCATGCTTTTGTATGACACAGACTATAAGACTACTGTGCTGTTGTGAGAATAAAACCCTGAATTCAAGAAAAAATCATGGTATCATGAGAAACACATTTAAATTTATTTTACACATCACAAACCTACATGTACATATACACACACATATATAAACAACACTCTTTGCATTCAGTATATACATTTTAGTATATTTCAGCTGCTGTTGGTACATTTCACTGGTATATTTTATTGTTTATTGTTGAGTATGTTTTTATTGTCTTAGTATATTTTCATTTCTGGTATATTTTTATTGCATTTACATATATTTTTATCTGCATGTTGCTTTATTTTATTCTAATATCTTAATTTTATAATCTCTTATTATCTTGTTTATAACATGCAATTTGCAATGCAAATTTCATTGACATGTCATGCTCAATGACAATAAAGAAATCTTGAATCTTTGTATATATGTACGTAGCCTTCTATTGTTGATTTATTTTGTATCTTTTTATCTATTGTCAACTTGATTTTGTTTTGTTATTTGTTCGGTTTTCAATGTCTCCTTTTTTTATTCTAACAAGTGAAAAAGCAACAAGTGAATTTTCCTGCCGTGGGATCAATAAAGTCTTATTTTATACATTTTATTATAACAAATTAAATTGATGTTTCAATAAAAATGTCGTGTTACAACTGAGCAGGTTAGATTACAAGTTCTCTCATAAAATTATTGATTTATTCTCATGATAATGACTTTAAATAAGACTGGAGGACCCTCGTCCATGACAGACACCAGTGGAAAGCCGTTCAGAGACAGACATCGCTGTTTTATCTCCCCCACCTTCACTGCTGGGAAAAAAAACGCTTCCATCCGTCAGCTGAGAAACAAACACTCTCCGTCTGCTGCTTCACTTTCAGCTCAAAGCAAACAGCCTGAGCTCCTGTGTTTGGTTTTCTGCTGCTGGAGGTTATCTGCTGACGCCAGATATGGATGGAAAACACACCGCAGCCACCATCAGGCCGCTGCTGCGTAAGATTTAAGAGGTGAGGTGTCTCTTTCTAATGCCTTTCAGTATCAGAAGGTGTTTTCACAGCTGTATTTACAGAGTTAACCAACAGCTTGTTCATCCAGGAAACCTTTTAACATTTTAGAGAAAACAATCAGCATGTCTCATTTTTGTGATTGCATGTTTTTTAATCTTAATGTGAGATTACAAAATGAAAACACAAAAAAAGAAACTAAGTACATTTACTCACTGCAGTTCAGATGTGAGGTACTTGTACTTTCTACTCTCCTGGATCTCAGAGGGAATCTACAGCTGTAGTTACTTTTCATATTAATGATGTACATAAACCAGACTTGATAAGCTTATAAAATATTACACATTGGTTAAAAATTAAACCAGTGGTTCCCAATTTGTTTGGCGGCAAAAAGCTGAATTTATTAGGGACTCTTCGCCATGTTTCAGGTGTCTTTAAGTACTGTTTGTATTACAAGGGCTGGACATGGCCTGGCTTCCGGTTTTCCCAGTGGACACTTGCGGTACTACAACGAAAAACTCCCTCCAGCCCAAAGGCATTCTTGCTGTAGACGACCACTGTAAACGAGACATCGGTTGACAGGACACCTCCAGCTATAAACATGGTGAGTTATTACTCTTTGTATTAAAAATGTTTCAAAATCTTTGTTAAACTTTTCCAAAAGCCCAGGAAAATAATATTTTTCTGAATGACGTCATCACTGTGCGTGCTACAGACGTTCTTGTTGTGTCTTGGAATTGGTTCACATAGTCTATGGGGGTCAGAGGCATGATGGGATTAACACTATTGCACATATTCAGTGGGCCTCATGCCCCCCAGTGTAACCTGGAGGCTGGAAGCATTTTCGGTGTACGCACCAGGTGAGCAGCTGTCACTGGA
The DNA here is from genome assembly GCF_017976325.1 of Chelmon rostratus. Taxonomy (NCBI): domain Eukaryota; kingdom Metazoa; phylum Chordata; class Actinopteri; order Chaetodontiformes; family Chaetodontidae; genus Chelmon; species Chelmon rostratus. The sequence continues at coordinate 25,601,014 of NC_055663.1, forward strand.
CTGAAAAGGCGACACCTTTGACTCCTGTATCCAGCTCCTAAACTAAAGCCACTGGACTACACTAGCCAACCAAGTATAAAGAAATCAAAACTGGCTCCACCTCCAGCAGCTACAACAGTAAAATGCTGCTGACATATTAATGAATCTGTACTATCGATGCATTTTGTCATAATATGCCAGTTAATGCCCATTGTTGTACTGGTATGTTTACTGGATGTTCTTCCACCCTCTGCAGGTAGAAATGTTTCTACCTGTTCTAAATGGCCACACAAGAAGACAAATCCCATCACAGCCCACTAATTCTTGATCTACATGCTCAGCCTCGACATGTTTAAGAAATGTTGCTGCTCATGTCAAGTTTTCCTCTCTAGCGTGGTAGCATCAATGTCACAATGATGACAGGCAGCCACTTTACTGCAGCTTTCAATAGTTTTGGAGGTTTAAAACCCCCCAAAAAGTCTGTCTGCTTGCTTGGCTAAAGCCGGATTAAAGCTCCAGCTCCTGTGGAACAAAGAGCAGCTCATTCCTGCTGACTGCCTCAGTCAGGCCGAGGAGCGCCGTCGATCCATTAGAGGGCTCAGGGAGTGCTGACCTACAACCCAGAATGTGTTCCTGCCTCCCCTATGTCCGGTGCCAGAGCTGCTCTCATCACCTCCCACTCAAAGGGGCTCCTCTCAGGGCTCAACAGCAGAGATCTCCTCGCCTGACACCGGGCGCCAAACAGCGCCAAGCCTCCCTCCCACAGATGAATTTACACGCTGGACTCCAGTCGCAAGTTATTGGAGAATAGGAATTAACGCATCAGCAGGAGCTTTGGAAGTGACAAAGCTGAGAAAAAGTCCACAAACATTTATCACATTCATCAGTTTTCTCACATTTAAAACTTCAGCAGCTGCCTGGAAAATACGTGAAACCACGAGGAACATCATCACGCTTGAGCTGACAGCCCGACCCGGATCCACCGAGGACCTCGCCTGAGCCAGGAGCAGCGGAACTGATGTGTACAGGTAAGTGTGAAATTAATAATCTGTTCACTGAGTCTGATTTGTTGGAAAAACTCTTGTTCCTCTGGGTCTTCATGTAGGTCTCTGTCCAGGGGGGGGCGTCCTCCTTTAACCCCCCGACAATCGAACGTCACCTTTGATGGAACAAATTCTCTCGCCACCTCCTTTAAAAGCTGTGGGACGTTTGGCTTCGTGAGACGTCGACATTGTTTGACGTCTGACTTCATGTGGTGCTGACAGCCCGACAACGGCCCGACCCGACAGACGAAGGCCGCCAGGGAGGAAAACGCGACAGTTGATCCTTCTAGCTTGTGTCCTGCATCATAGCGGATGATGGTTTCCTCTTCCACAACCAATTCCACGAAGTGTTGACCAACACGAGCACAGAGCGCTCTGTAACAGCTGTAAATGTTGGGAAACTATAGATGACTGAGGGTGTTGCTGCTGTGAGGGGGGGCTGTGAAACAGTGGAAAGGTCATGTTGCCTTTTTTTTCTTTTGAGGCTTTTCCATCATTCTTTGTTTCCATTTCTGTTGTTGGAAATCGTCTCCAGCACCTACATCCCTGTGACATCATGTACTTCATTCAAGACGGCGAGCTGTGATTGGACGGGGACCAGCATGTAGTCTGTCCTGTCTTATTATATGACTCTATAATGATTATTGTAACAGGCAGAAATATTGTGCAGTCTGAACCCGTCATCACTGTAAAAGCAGTACAGAACGTCTTCAGTGGGAATTGAACCCTCGACCCTGGTGGAGGAAAATCCTTCCTGGAGCGAGCGGCCGGCGGCCTCAGGGCCTCGCTGTGCAGCGGTGAACATCCAAGGGACTGACTGTCAGACTCTTCAGATGATTACAGCTGACGAGGGGAAAGATGATCCGTAGAGAAAGCTCCACGGTGGAGCTGACGGAGTGAACGTCTGCCGCTGCTTCAGCCTTCAGGCTGTGTACAGTAAACAGTGTGTGTGAGAGGGCGACGCTGCACCGCCCTCAACACAATGACACAAACTTGTGTTTTATGCCGCTGACGCCCCTTCAGGGCTTTTCTTCCAGAACATGATCACTTTCCTCCCGTCTGCGGCGGTAAATAAAGACGCGTTTTCATGCCGGCACAGATCTGCTGACACTCGGCTCATGATAAAACCTCTTTCTCTGACAAAACTCACTGCACACAAAATCACATGAGATTCTTGTGGGCATATTATGTTAATACAGGTGCTTTTTCCAACAACACACATATTTTATGTGAAAGATCAGGACTTGTATGTACCTGCTTTGGTTCAGTTCAAATAGGCGAGACTCCGAGGTCTGTTTAGAACACTGAAGAACTGCAGTGTTAGCGAATATTACTGTGACAGACACGACAATACAATCCAAACACTGTGATTTCTCCAGATAAATGCAGGTGTTCAGTAAGAGCACCAACAGTTCATTTGATTACCTGGCCAAGGTTTTGTTTACTTAGTTTGTCTAATTCATCTGAGCTCAGATGAGCCATGAAGGTGAACTACTAACCTTGAGAGTATCTGCTGAAGAAGAAACCTCCTCCTCCTCCAGAACGTTACAATCAGCTCGACGGCAGATGTGAAGCTCAGTTTGTGGGCTCTTCCTCTACAGGAAGTCACGTGAGCCTCCGATGGAGCTAAAAGATCTCATGTGGATCCTCTTTAAAGTTTTCAGTGCACATTTGTGGTGCAACAACCGGAGGTTTGTCTGAACAAAGCACCTGTGTGAGCGGGTCTATTGAACACAGGTGTGCTCAGCTGATAGAGGGAAACACACACCTGGCTCATGATTAAACTCGCCTCAGAACAAACTGAAGGAATACTTCCTCTTTTCTGTTAATGCTTGTCGCTGTCACCTCCTTCTGAATGTCTGTCTCTGTCAGCAGTTTGTTTATTCTGTCCAACAAACTGATGGTTTCAGAGTATTATGTATATTTCACCGGACAAATCTCATCCTTCTCATGTTCTGTTGTCCTGCTCTCCAGAACTGAAATGTCAGCATGAAAAGATTTTCCTCCGTCAGATCGATCACAAGAATCAGCCTCTTTCTTGGAATTGATGGTGACGTTTCAGAGAAGCTGATTGGCTCGAGGGAGCGTCCACCTTCCTGCAGAACGCGGAGCCGTAAGCTGAACCTGTGTTTGCATTTCGCTCTCTGCCGAGCCGTCGGGCCTCCTCCAGCTTTTTATGAGCTTCAGTCAGGATGGCTTTTATGGCAGCGTCGTTACTCTGCAGCCCCCACCGGGAGCTTTACAGCATGTAGGAGTCGTGTTGAGTTTACTGACGGAGTAATGTTCAGGTGGAGGAATGCGGCCTCATTAAAGCAGCGGAGAGCAGGAACGATGCATTCCTGCTGAGTGAGGTGAACCAGGAAGAGACGCAGAGGAGATCCCCCCAAACCTGGAAAAACAAAAAAAGCATGTGTACGAAATCATTTCACGACAGCGTACAGGCAAAGAAATGAGTTCAAACAGCAGCACGGACACAAAACCTGAACCGAGACACTTCACTGGGGGCAGCATGGCCGCTGCTGGGAGCTTATTAGACTGGACATGTTGATTACACAATACCGAAAAAAATAGTGCAAAGTTTGAATGAAAACATCCATTTCAAAAAGTTCAAAAAGACAAAACTGTGAAATCCGCGTATGTAAACACAACAACACCAGAACAACCAAGAGAAAATAATATTACAGTGAGAAAATACAGATAAGTCATGTTTCTCTAACAATTTTCCATCATTTCTCTATATTACGATCATTTTCATCAGCCGATCAACACTTTGTTCCAGACTGAAACATCTCAGCAACAGCTGGATGGATTAACGAGAGATTTGGTACAAACTGCCGTAGATCCCCGACAATGAATGAGAGCGGCTTCCTGAATTTCCTGCAGCGCCACCAGCTGGTCACATTTCAGTCTGACAACACTGTGATTAATGATCAAATACAAACCTGAGCTCCTCATTGGCCGCAGCTTTGCTTTGTGTTGAGTGCTAATTAGCAAATATTAGGATGCTAACATGCCAGCATTTAAACGCAGAACATGGTCAGTGAACACATCGCAAAGACACATCTGCTGTAGTTTGAGCGTTTCACAGATGTTTCTTCATCTTTGTTACAAGCGTGTGAGACACATCTGAAACAAACATTTTGATCTGAAGTTTTTACACTCTCATCATTCACAGACTGAAAAAATCCAAATAACTCAAGGAGAATCTGAGTTTTTATTCTGTTAGAAACAGCAGATCGAGTCCTAAAACCCGGGGGATGTTGACTCACTGTTCTATGAAGAGCCAGAGATTCACAATTCAAGACTGAAATTAGACACATATCCAGGTCTTTGTTCAGCCAGAGCGCCAGCATCAAGCTGCTCTCTGTGGTCTGGAGAGGCTCAGCGGGTATTTTGTTGGATTAGAGGCGTCATTAGTGGTGGAAGGTTAGAATTATTCATCAGGTAACTGGATCAGCCTTTAACACACACGGATTACTGATGATGTGCAGATCTGAGTCCTAACACAGAACATTTTCTGTTATTGAATGAATGTAGAAGATCGTTCAGGAACTCTTTCTCATAAAAACAGTAAATGAAACTCAAGAGAGTCAGTTTTTAAATGGACTGAGTCGATTAGCACTCGATTCCTGAATGTGCTGTAAGGTAACTGGCTTTGTTTGATCCTGCATTAAGTCAGTGGTCCTTTCCTTTATTAGTCGTGTTTCCCTTTAGACTTTCACCAGATAAAAATTATGGGCCAAAACGTTGATAATAAAGTGATTAAAAGTGTAGTCCAGGACAGTCAGGAGTTTGTGATCATACACCCTCTGTTTGATAATCGTGTTGATAATAACACATTTGTCTCTGCAGCAATCGATTTCAGTTTTCAGCTGCTGATCCAGGTCCTGGTCCTGGTGCCAGTCTGCTGGAGCTGGATCAATAAATCTATGTTGTGGGGCTACACCGTGCGTGCAGCGGCAATGCATGATGACATGAGCATCCTCAAACCACATGTAGGCTACGGCCAATTGTGATTGGCTGCTTGTTTGTTCTGTAAGTGTCCGATGAGAATACAAGACAGAAACTGAGGAGGTGCATAAACACAGGAGCTGCACATCAGCAGCCTTTTGTGCTGCAAGTATATAACATCATCCTGATCCCTTCCCCCACCTGTTGGACGATTGTCTCGTCCTGACCCTCACTGGGCTGTCAATGAAAAGGCTGGATTAGCAACTGGGCAGAAGGTCTACGGTGGCCTCGAAGCTCCAGTGTTACTAACTGTGAAGTAGAAAGTAGTAGAACAATATCTACTGACGTGATCAGACTTGCAGCGTTTAAAGTAACATTTTTAGGTATCATTTAAAGAGTTTTTAAGAGTTTATCAGTCAAAAAATCTCCATCAGGACTGTGCGGGTGTGATTTGATCAGATTTGATAGAACCAACCAACAACACACCGTCATCAGATTCAAGCGCTGCTGAATCCTGATTGGTGCCAGAAATATGTAAACAAACGAACCACAAGTGGCTTCAAACCAGCGAGAAGAGCAGAGACAAAGACAGACTCCCAGAAATCTTCCAAAAATAAAGAGAAACAGCCAAAAAGTGTTGTAACACTGAGTTCATGAAGGGAACCGTCACTCACGGTAGGAAATGTGTTTTCAGGCCTTAAAATCAGACCTTAGTGTTAAAAGCTTCATTTTTTTAGTGAGGGCCAGATAATATTCTCTCTTAAATAAACCAGAGTGGTGCTAACAGGTTCATCCAGTCATGCTATCAAGTCTTGTTGTATGTTCCAGGTTTAGAAATGCCTTCTGCAGCTGCAGCTGCACCTCTCTGGAAGGTGACAGTGCCGTTTGAAATCAGATGAACCCGATCCCGCCTCCCTGTGACTGATGCAAAACCTGCAGGAACCAGGTGGAGGGCAGGTAACGAGTCCAGCTCTCTGCAGAGCTCCTGATCACCATCCATCCAGAGGCGACAACAAGGGTGCAGAGTGTGATTCAACCATCCTCCAGCCCGGGGAAGAAACAAAGAACCTCCACCTGCGAGCTCCAGTGTGCTGAAAGTGAAACCATATGGGCGTCGGGACAAACGGGGGTAAGTTAATGAGGTTTTGAGCAGGCACTAAATGTAACAGCACTCCTTGAACTTTTACGACGACCTCCGGCAGGCTGGACATAATAACCCTCAATGACTTTACAGCCTGGGTCAGTTATTAGGATGTGCTTGAGTTACAGTCATGTGGTCTGCAGGGAGACGGCGTGACGGAGGGAAAGACTGCAGAGCGACACATATCTGATTCAGCAGAGTGAGGAGATGGAAAATGACCTGAGTGATTTCCACCACGTAGGACTGACTGCTGCAGGAAACAGAGGAACAGTCATGATGAAGTGATGGATGTAAGATGGTGGTCCACAGGGCGCTTTGGACTATGACAATTAAATAAAACTAGAAAACTAGGAAACAATAAAAAAGTTAACCAAGACTGCAAAATCCTCTATATTTGTTCTTTAATAATACAAATGTTTTAGATTCTTTCCTAAAAAATCTGCCTTGGGAACCAGATCTGCATCAAAATACCTGACCTGAGAGAAAAACATTCACATAAATTATTCTAATTTAATTTAATCTGATTTGTTTTCAGTCTGCTTCACTAATATTTACAGATCATTTTCATGCTTCATGTGTCAGCAGAAACAGAACTGAAAACCGCCTGCACACAAATCAAACGTCCATCATGGTCCATAATTGTCCCATCGTCTCAAAAAAAAAAACAAAAAAATAAAATAAGAGAAGAAGAAAATGGCACAAACAAGCGGACAGATGTCTGAACAGGAAGCAAGAACACAACCATAAAAAACACACATCCAATCTATGATCTATTTTAGTTGATTTGTTTCACTCGTTTTCATTTATTTACTATTAATCATTTATTTATCTATTTATTTATTTGTATTCCGTGAAACTCAACCTGAGATGATTCTTACCACTGCACACATATACAGTACACTAAGACTACAAAATGTTGTGAAAAACAGAACAAACGCGCCCCCTACTGGCCGTGATCCACATCAGCAGGACGAGCTCACACAGCTGATCTGAGGTCTGTTTCAGCTCTGAGCAGAAACATGTGAACATCATGTAAATCCTCCTCCAGAGAAACGTTAAACTTGTGTTATTTCAACTTTTGTGTGTTTTAGAGTCCTTGTAGTCACAGTTTGTTGGAGATGTGACCTTTGACCTTCAGAGGGTCTGAAAATCTCCAAATTTTGGCGTGAAATGTTCAGTTCAATGTGATTTACACAGACCACAAACTATCCTACTATTGTCCTGCAGCTTGAGTCCAAAGATAACCAGTATCAGCTTTCAGTGGACCAAGCTGGTCCAGGGGGACACCTCTGACCTCTGACCTCTGTGAGAGCCAGGCTTGGTGTCAGCCTGCAGCTCCTCTGGCTGCCTGTGTGGCTCTTCTTCAGCCCTGTATAAATCACTCTGCGTGAGGACGGCGGCGAACCAGAAGAGAGAAAAGTAAATGTTTTCCCTCTCAGTCAGCCGTCGTTTCAGTTCTACCGTCCAGCTGCGGAAAATCACTCAACATCCACTTATCAAACTTTATGAGCCGCTGGTTCACAGCCCTGCTGCTTTAAACTAACCGCTTCCACCTGGATCTAAATTAGTACCTAATTAGGCAGCAAGAGTGAAATCCAGCAGGACTGAAAGTTGCACCAGAATCTTCCACACTGTGATTTTAAAATGATAGAAATCTCACTTTTCTCTGGTGTCATTCTTTCATATTCACTGGTTTATGATATTAACAGCATTTCCTCTTCAGAGCACATGACCTCTGAGCACACTACCAACCAAACATCAGCTTTTCAAAGATAATCCTCTTGATCTTCATCTGAGTGATTTTCGGAGTGTCGGAACATATTTTAAGTGCTGAGCTCATTACTGCTGCAAAGGAAAACTCTATCACAGACTCATAAATCTGCAGCAGACTCCACAAACATGCTGGACACGTGCAGGCGTGACCTGCTATCCGCCTGGACCTGTGAGAACATCACTGTTTTAAAATCGTTTTAATGTGCTGGAGCTCAGTCTCAGCCAGCTGCTCCCACATCTGCTGAAATGAAGCAGAACACCGGGACGCGGTGACATCATTAACCGAACTTCAAAATGAACACCAGCCGAGTCAAAAACCATCAGGACCTTGTTGTTTGCCCCAACCTTTGATATTCATGTAGCATCTGGAGAGCCAGACATCACTCTCAGGAGTTGGTGGAGACCCAAAGAGAGCTAAAAGGAGACAGAATAGATTCATCGGGTGGACACAAACATCTCCTCAGTGTTTACTTTCCTATCAGAATCATCACTGTGCTTAAATTCGAAGCTGTCTGGGCATTAAAGGGACAGTCTGAGCTAATCCCAGTTTAGCTCAGACTGTCCCTAACCCTAACCCTTTGTGTGATTAAGGTTACTGAAGTGTCGCTAAACAACACTATATTTATATATATTTATATATTTCATCAGCCAGGGCTTTATTTAGCCTTTAATGTTGAATTATCTGTATGAAAATCAGCTTTATTACTCATTGTTGGCTTGCTAGCTAGCTAACGTAATGATAGCTTGGAACAGCAGCTAAGTAGGCTAAAAGCTAGATAACGCTCATGCCATACAACCTTTAACCTGGCTGGTTTCTGGGGTTTTGACGTGTGCACCTGAAGGCAACATACACAACGCAAAGACCGGGTCCAGCTTCAACTGGTCGCTTTCTAAAGTCTTAAATTAGACTTTCAGACAGTAAATCGTGTGTTAAACAGGTCATATTCACTATGTTTGTTGTATTTCCACTCGGCCTCTCTGTGCTTCCTGTATCTGTAAATGTTTTTTATTCTAAAACGGCATTCTCACTGCAGAAAGCTGCTGAAAATTATTATTATGATGATGATGATGATGCCACTTCAATGCCATGAGAAGTTCAGGCTTTAGATCCAGGTTTTAACTGAATCTAAACTCAACGAGCCCAGCAGACCGGTGACGAGGGGAAAACACAGTGTTTTTTAAAGGGAGTCTTGGTGAAGTCACATGATCCAAATATAACCCCAAGGCGTCTCCTCGCATTCCCCCAGAGGCTGACGGGATAAAGTTAGCTGCTGAGGAAACTTTAGAGGCCCCGGAGCCTCGGACCCCCAGCAGGCCGGGGGCAGAGCTCCGAGCACCATACAAGGAGCATGAGCATCAGTGTGTGTGTGTGTGTATGTGGAGGGCGGGGCATGTCTGAAACCAGCAGGAAGTTGAATCATTTATAAACTTTTGCATCATCGATCGTCTTCCTTCGCAAACTGCACTGAAATGTGTTTTTCTCCAGCTCAGACTGATGATCGTCAGGATGACTGCTGATTATTTTAGTCACACAATGGCCTTTTCTTTAGCGCCACCATCAGGACAAAATGCTGAACTACACACACACACACACACAAGAAAAACATCTAAGATCAAAACAGTAAAATCATCTAACACACCTCATTTGACACGTGCTGCTCGCAACAGATAACATGAAACAAAACATAAAAAGCGAAGATGCTGTTTTTCTGGATTCAACAATAACTGGAGGTTTGACGGTGGATGCTGATTGGGTGACCAGCCCAGTAATAGCATTTGCAGGAAGTAATGGCTTGGTGTTAAACATCTCTCTGTGTGTGTGAATGTGCTGTAAAGTGCTTTGAGCTGTATTAATCCAGCCCATTTAGTGGCAATTTAACAACAACAGTCCTGGCCGCAGTGGTAAAAGCATCCATTTCTCTGAGAGATAAAACACTGAACACTGTTCTGAGTAATCAAAGACTCTTCTCACCATCTGCATGAAAAAAAAAGTGATTTTCTTAATTCACAACCGATTTCTATATTAAACGCTGGTTCAACACTGTAAATCAAGTGTAATTCTAATACATAAGAGCACAAACTGGGGCCAGAATGAGTCCGCGGTCTGGTGATGTGAGGCTGCCGTCACGTCGTGCAGCTGGAATCAGGTTTCAGCACACCACAGGTGTTGCTGTTGAGTGCAGGTTTTAAAATATGTATTCGAGCTCTTCCGTAGGTGCAGAGTTTTGAATTAATCAGATGAAACCTGATGATCAGCACACACACACCATCAAACCGTTGCGGCACATTTAATTTAGGTATAAAACACAATATTGCTTTTTAATAGATAACAGCATCATCCATCTTAACATCTTCATGTCAGGTCAGTTCTAACATTATGGAAATTAAATAAAAAGGAATAAATTATGCTGTTGTTTATTTGCTACTAAACAATGATCTATTTATCACAGCACACAGAATGATAAATAATTGATGATGATGATGTTTGTTGCTATTTCCAGCTAAATAAACTTGTCAAATTGTACTTTATATTTGATTTCCCTGTGAAAAAGAGGATTCATGATTCCACATTTGGAATAAAAAGTTAAATTATAACAATAATATATGACATAACTAAACATTTTACAGCTGGAAGATGCTTCCTGTTTTGGATCCTCCAGCTTCATGTATTTATGAAATCATGGCTGCAGGCCTGGACATAGAAATGAGGCAAAAGAAGACACAACAAAACAAACTCACACTTCTTTTCTTCCACATTTGACTTTATTGTTTCTACTCATCATAGCTCAGTTTGTGTGAATGTTTCCCTGAATGTGTGGAGTTTAAGACTTGGTGTTGTGTGTGAACCTGCAGAAACTCTCTACACTCCTCTTCCTCCCTCCAAACAAACAAAGTCCCAAAAAACAAGAGAAAAAAACCCCTCAAACACCTTAAATTTCCTGCAGAGCGACTCCTGTCAGACATGCTCACTTGCTGTTCAGCCCTGTGTGGCTTCACCAAACGTAAAACAACTGGTTCAAACGACACATATAAGACACGTGGAGTTCATATAAACAGACAAAGAGCGGCGACACGTTTAGGAGCTCTCGAACATCTTCTTCCTGTCGGCCTTGTCCTCGATGTTCTTACGCCAGTCGCCCACAGCTTCTGTTGGCTGCAGACGAGAAAAACAAACATTCATTTTATTCATTTTTCATTCCAACGTCTGCTTTGTGTCTTTTCTCACGCTATGAGACATTTTGCTAAGCGCAGAAATAACAAATCTGATCTCAGATCAGGTGCTCTGATTTTAAGGTTATTGTTGTATTATGACCATAAGAAAAAGTCTAAAGTCAGTCGTTGAACTGAATACTATGGTCTTCCTCAGTGGTTGGAGTTTGCTCTTCGTCATGGCAAACCTTTTGTTCCATGTAGAGTTTTCCTGATGTGAATTCAGGGTCTGAGGGTAGAAGCTGTTATATGCTGTACAGCCCTTTGAAGGAAGTTTGTTGTTTCATGTTAAATAAATAAAATTTACTCAACTTGAAACCTGAACAAACTCAATCCGCTGAGGAAAACTATGAAAACTATGTAGACGAGCTCTTTTGCCTCAGATCTCAGAAATATATCTGAGACAAGCAAATAGAAGTAAAAGTCAATCAAACAGACACGAATCAAACAATTAGCTTCTTCTTCTTCTGCAGCTGTTAACATGAGATGGAAACTTCCGACCACTGCTTGTCTTTGAAATTAAAATTCATGAAGGAAGACAATCTCACTTATTGTAAGGACGCACCGTTAACTAATTGATTAAATGAGCAAAAAAATACGGAAAACTCACCTCCTCCTTCACCTCCTTCTTCACCTGCTTCAGGCCGGCCCTCAGGTCCATGTTGACCGTGTGCTTGGAGCCCAGCAGAGCTTTCAGCATGGTGTCAGCGGACATACGCACTTTCTTCAGGGCGGGTTTCTTCACGCCTCTCAGATCCACCACTTTAATCTTCAGGTCTTCAATCTGAGAACAGAAAAAGTTTCATGTCAGTTTTCTGTCCTGAAGAAAGTTTTTCCTGATGTGTCTCTGTCGGAGGGGGTCTACCTCTTTGTCGGCCTTCTGCACTTTGGCCTCGATGTCGTACCTCTCCTCATCGATCTTGTCAATGAGGGCGTGGAGCTTCTTGCAGTACTCCTGTCGACACACACAGTTCACATGTTACATGTATCTACCTGAAACAGGTGCAAAAAACGTGTCAAATATCAGCTTTGGTGCTCTCAAACCAGAGCTGAAGAGAGAAAAGTACAGTCAGCTTGTAATTAATTTCACTCTGCGCAGCTTGTACACGTGAAACCCTGAAAGTGTCAAAATAAAGAAAATGATGAGATCCAGACAGTCATGCTAACAATGCTAACCATGATGACTGAATGCTACAGGAGGAGTGCTGCTAATCAAACACTCCCTTTTGGTAGAAAGCCCTGCTAGCTAAAGTCCTGCATTCAGACTAGCTTGTTTTCCTTTCAAACTGTTTCCTCGTTTCGAAGACAGTTTAAGTTGAACATCAACAGTATAATTGCTGTCGAGTTTCTGTTAGCATGAACAGGTGCTTCATTTTCTCCTCCCATCATAATAAACAGTACGAGAAAGCACACGGTAGAATGGAAGCTAGCTAGTGAAAAACAAGCTAGCCAGAACTGTGGTGGGAGTGCAGCCGTCGGATGTGATTCCACCTAAAAGTAAAGACTCTGCTGGGAAAACTGATTAATCTCTGTGTGAGAGTCATATTTTATATTGTTTGATACAATATGGCCAGAATAATGCTAGCTTCAATGTTGGTGAAAAAGCTCTTAGCTTAGCTTTGCGCAGTAACTGCTAAAAGCTAAACTACATAACTGCCTCTGAAAACACAGTGACTACGTTTACATTCACGCTAATTTTCCACTTTTACTCTGAAAATGACAAAACAGTGCGTTCAAAAAAATTAATGGCAGTCTGGGAAAGTCTGGTGGGTTCTGCCAGGTTTTTGGATATAAAAGTTTTTTGAAAGTTAATGGGTTTTTGCATATTAACAGGTTTTCGTATATGCACAAATATCTCAGCGCTGACCTTTTAGAACGAACAGAGGGACCCTGTGTTTGCTAATGAGAGTATGCACGGCTTTGTGTATATTAGTGGAATATTGATTATGTTCAGCCATGTAAACAGCTCAGTAGGAAAAAAGTCTTCTTTTCGGTGGCTCCATAAACGAGCCCTCGCGCTCTTCGATTCTGGGTTTCGCTGGTCTCTCACAGGCTTTTCCTGAGCCCCGTGAACACTGAAGCTCCTCTCACCATCATGGCGTTCTGGTCTCCGCTCAAGTCCGGGGCGGGACAGTGTTCGGCCATGTAGGCCTCCTTCGCCGCTGTGTTGTCCTTTTTCTCCTGCTCGAGCCAGTTCAAAGCGATCTGGAGGATCAGACTCTGCGGGACAGACAGCGGGGGAACGTCACATTAACGAACAGTGTTTCTAAATATTATATATATATGTATTTACATATATGTATATGTGTGCATTCAGCAGAAAGCAATGGGCTTTAAGCTGAGATCTACAGGAAGTCAGAGAGCATTGAGAGACAAACATATTGTAGATTTTGTTCTTTTAATAGATTTTTAGTGACAACGAGAAAAACGTAGAGTAACTTATAATTTTAAAAAACTGGTTTAATTAAGTGGTTTAAAGCTTAACACTAATATTTTGTATTTTTTACAGCTTATATTTTCATAAACGGCCTTGAAAACCTGAACATTTTTATCCAGGATAAGAAATGTGTCTGTTATTAAATAGAAATTGATTTTTTTTAGGTGGTTGATTTACCTTCAGGTGATGCCTGCGGCTGGAAGTCAGCTTTTTCCTGTTTGGGAGGAAGTCGTGTCAGAGCAACATGTAGCTATAAACTGAAATGCACATTAGTATTTACTAGTTAAATGTCATAGTCACTCTGAAAATCAGCTTTTCTTCTTGATGAACGATAATTGTACATTTTTCCAAGCACTATTATGAATTTTGAGTCATTATCTTGAAATAAGGCTGTTTTATAACAGAACAGCGTGTCGTCAGTATAAAAGAGCAGATTCTGCTGAAACTTAAACCTGATGGCTCTAATCCCTGTTCAGACTTACTCAGACATCTTGGTGGTTTTTGCGGTTCACAGCCTGCATGAAGACACACATAAGAACACATTGAGGGAGGACACATTTGAGTATTTTTGACCTCTGCTGAACGATCAGGATGTGAGTGTGAGCTTCTCTGAGATCAGCATGTCCTGCTGCTCTGATGGAGACGGATGGACGGGAATATTTGTGCCGTAACGTGATCCGAGGCCACAGCTGAAGAGCAGCAACGTCGAATGAACTAAACTGGGACGGTCGGGATCGAGTGTCGCTTCTCCACCGTTTATGACCAGATTGGCTGAAGGGTTAATTTGAAAAATTCTCCGGTGGAATATCATTAAATAAAGCTGATCGCTGATACTGTTCATTTAAATGTTAAGGCACAAGGTCCAACTCAGGTGAAATGATCTGTTAATAATCAATTAAGATCCCAATCCAAATTAAGCCTTTTTAATTTAATTTAGTGCTTCTTTGAGGTCTTTTTATGCCAGAGTTTCAGTGACATGTTGGAACTGACAGATGCAGATTTAACACCTTTAAAAAGACATTAAAAGTCAAATTTAGGAACTGTGACGCTAAAATAAAAGAAAAAGCCAAGACATGAATCCTGCAGACATTTAAATAGATTCACCAATTAACTAAGAATAATATCATCTGCCTAATATCCATATTAATTAAACTGTTAATAAGCACTTAAGTGTCATTGACTGTCTACTTACTATTATAAAGAGTGATAACTAAGAAGCCTTAAACAAATAAAACTTTCACATCTTGAATGAATTGGCACAGACTTGTAAAGTGAGTCATGTCGATAAATTGAACCAGAATCAGGATTTTTTTCTCACGTCAGACCCTGAAAGCGTCACATCTCTTCGGTTAACATCATGACACGATGGCACGTTAGCCGTCTGAGTGCAGCAGTTTTAAGTCTTTGTCAGGTCAAAGTGACTTTCTAACAGTGAGCTGCAAACAGCTTCAGGACCCTAAAACACAACAGAGTGCAGCTGAACGGGTCCCATAAATCCAGGTCTGTCAGAAAAAGGTCAAATGTCAGCAACAAACACGTAGAAAGCGAGTTCAGCTTGCCGGGCTGGGTCAGAGGTGGACCAACAGACGCCTCTGATCCCTCCTGGATTTGTGGAAACTGTCTGGCTGATATTTGGCTGCACTGAACATCAGTTCTGTCTCTGGTAAAATAAAAGATGCTGCTCTCAGAGAGGCTCAAAGAGGCTGGAAAGCAAAGACAAAATGAAGACGGTTTCTCACCTGTTGAGAGGAGGAAGAAGAAGAGGACAAGACACACTTGGTGGAAGAAAAGGAGACACTGCCAAAGCCACAGACAGTGAAAAATGAAATAGGGTATATATGGTGGGTTGCGATGTCTCAGCAAAATGCCCAGATCCTCTTTATGGAAATGGATCCCGGGCAGACCAATGGGTCGACGAGCTCCTGAAATACACCCGACCCAGCCCCGCTCTGCCAGCCGCCCTCCCTGTGAGACCACGCAGATCCTAAGGCTTCAGGATGCAGATTCACTGTGTGTGTGTGTGTGTGTGTGTGTGTGTGTGTGTGTGTGTGTGAGGGGGGGGGGGGTTGAATATAAAAGACCAAAAACTGGACACACTGAGGGGGTTTGACCTTCAGGGCTCTCTAAACTAAAGACTTAAAGTTCTTAAAAAGCTTTATTATAATCTCTTCTTTCTGATTTTTCCATTAATTATCCCTTAAGCGGATTTAATATTGTTTTTTGAAGCAGTTTCAGCCCAAAGATGTTTTTAAGCACCATCAAATGGAAACATTCGGTCGTCCTGTTCTTGATTTTATACATTTTCTATGTCTGAAAACGTCTAAAGTTCCGTTTCTGAACGAGGGTTTGACACCATTTTGATTCAGCATGTTAACACAGGCTTCCTTTCACCTGTCAATCATTAGAGATACAAAGTCAAATCAACTGCTTTTAAGATAAGAGCAGAAGTCTTCCTCAGTTCATTTTTTGTGAAACAGAGACAAGAAGTTAGAGATCAATCTTGACATGATTGAGTGTTAAATGCAGTTGGAGTCACGGGTTGTTAGCCTAGCTTAGCATAAAGACTGGAAACAAGGGAAAAACAGCTAGCCTGGCTCTGTCCAAAGTTGAACAAATGCACAAACCAATCCTTTGGTTAGAACTATTTTGCTAAAAAATACTTCCAGCTCCTTCTAAAGCTGCTAACACGTCTGTTTGTGGACAGTCGACACAAAGAAAGCACAGCCAGGTGATCAGCAGGTAGATCTCCCACCTGTGGACAGAGGCGGGCTAGCTGTGGCCAGTCTTTATGCTAAGCTAAGCAGACATGAAATTGATATTGATCTATCATCTGACTCTCAAAAAGAAAGCAAAGTGTCGGCGATTCCTTTAAAAGCATCGGAAATATTCAGATTCAGATTCGCTCGTTTTAAGGAAACAAGACTTTTACAGCAGGATTCAAAAGATGGAAAGAGATGAAAGTCGCTTCATAAGATCAAGTTTTCTGCAAATAATATTGATAGATACTGATCAATATCTAATTATGATATTTCCAGGATTAGAAATTACTTAATAATCACAGTGATTTCTGTGTTTGTTCAGTGTTGATCGTTAACACACAGATTTCATTGACTGTTTGATTCAAGTAGCAGACTGAAAGTGTTTCTGCATCACATTTTGAAGCTGATTAAAAGAAGAAGAAGTTCATTTTTTTCTGAAGGCTGTTTTCTGAGTTTTGGGAAATCGTGTGATTTGGGAACAACGATAAGCTGATAAATGTAACAAACAAATTAATCCTTATTTGAAAACATTTATTTCTATTGATTCCATGAAAACCTGTACATTTTGAATGATTTTGACTGCGTACATGATGGCGTTTCTTTGTCTCAGTCTCTTACAGCGTCGACGGTATCACAAAAACTACCAAAAACAACCAAAAAGTGTCTAAACTCTTGTCCCTGTGTGTCCTGCTGGAACACAGAGACACATTCAGTCACTCAGACCTCGGCAGAAACGTCTCCCCGCCATCGTCCCCGCCGTCGTCCTCGCCTCTTCAGGAAAGTTTTAGGACGTCTCGAACATCTTCTTCCTGTCGGCCTTATCCTCAATGTTTTTACGCCAGTCGCCGACCGCCTCTGTCGACTGCAGAGAACAACAACACAAAACTCCTCTGGTCAAACATAATGCACCAACATTTCAGGAAAGTTGAAAGCAGCTCCACCTGCAGCAGCTCCACCTGCAGCAGCTCCGCCTGCAGCAGCTCCACCAAAAAAATGCTGCTCTAACATTGATGCTTCAGTATCAACAATCTAATAATATCACATAGAATCAGAGATCGGGAGACATTTTACTGCACAGACAGTACTTTTACTGCATGAGGCTGATAATACTGCTGTACTTTTACTGCATGAAGCTGACAATTCTGCTGTACTTTCACTGCAGGAAGCTGATAATACTGCTGTACTTTTACTGCAGGAAGTTGATAATACTGCTGTACTTTTACTGCAGGAAGCTGATAATACATCTGTACTTTTACTGCAGGAAGTTGATAATACTGCTGTACTTTTACTGCAGGAAGCTGATAATACTTCTGTACTTTTACTGCAGGAAGTTGATAATACTTCTGTACTTTTACTGCAGGAAGCTGATAATACTGCTGTACTTTTACTGCAGGAAGCTGACAATACTGCTGTACTTTCACTGCATGAAGCTGACAGTACTACTGTACTTTTACTACAGGAAGGTGATAATACTGCTGTACTTTTACTGCATGAAGCTGATAATACTGCTGTCCTTTTACTGCATGAGGCTGATAATACTACTGTACTTTCACAGTATGAAGCTGACAGTACTACTGTACGTTTACTGCATGAAGCTGACAGCACTACTGTACTTTTACTGCAGGAAGCGGATAATACTTCTGTACTTTTACTGCAGGAAGCTGATAATACTGCTGTACTTTTACTGCATGAAGCTGACAATACTGCTGTACTTTCACTGCATGAAGCTGACAGTACTACTGTACTTTTACTACAGGAAGGTGATAATACTGCTGTACTTTTACTGCATGAAGCTGATAATACTGCTGTCGTTTTACTGCATGAGGCTGATAATACTACTGTACTTTCACAGTATGAAGCTGACAGTACTACTGTACGTTTACTGCATGAAGCTGACAGCACTACTGTACTTTTACTGCATGAGGTTGATAATACTACTGTACTTTCACTGCATGAAGCTGATAATACTTCTGTACTTTTACTGCAGGAAGCTGATAATACTGCTGTACTTTTACTGCAGGAAGCTGACAATACTGCTGTACTTTCACTGCATGGAGCTGATAATACTGCTGTACTTTTACTGCATGAAGCTGATAATACTGCTGTACTTTCACTGCATGAAGCTGACAGTTATACTGTACTTTTACTTGAGTAGGACTTTGGGTGCAGACCTTTTTTTGTAATGGAGTTGCAGTTCTTCAGGTTTGTACTTTTACTTCAGTAAATGATCTCAGTTTTTCTTCCACTACTGATTTAAAGTGATAATCTATAAAAAACTGGATGAGGAGAAAACTTGTTTGTAAGAATGAAGATGTAATCTGACCTCGACAGCTAAACGTCACTCTGAGCAGATGTTTCCTGAGGTTGTGTCCAGATGTTGCTGCTGACACAGACATGCTTTCCTCACCTCCTCCTTCACCTCCTTCTTGACCTGCTTCAGGTTGGCTCTCAGGTCCATGGTCACCTTGTGTTTTCCTCCCAGCAGAGCCTGCAGCATGGCGTCAGCGGACATACGCACTTTCTTCAGGGCGGGTTTCTTCACTCCGGCCAGCTCCACCACCTTCAGCTTCAGATCCTCAATCTGGAGGCAGAGAAGCATCACAGCATGTTAGTCCAGACTGTGGAACCGCCTGGACGGAGGTCGGCTCCACGTATGTTATAACTGCAGGAGGTCTTTATCATCAGTCATCAATCACACGGCCTGCAGAACACATATATCATACGATATGATATATGACACACACACACACATATATATACCCATGTATATATATGTCAGATAAAATTAAATAAAGCCTGCAGCTGTCACTTAAAGGCCAATAACTGTCTTGATTTTATCATCTGACTTCCCAGCAGGCCATTTTTATTGCATTCATCACTCATTAAAACAATGGAAGTTAATAGAAACAATTTTTTTTTCTAAATTGTGTAATTGTGTGCACCTGTTGCTTTTTGACCCTTTTTTCAGATTCACAATATTTTTTCAATGGGATTTTCCTGCTGAAGCAATTTATGAATGATGGATTTGTCTTTTAGCCAAGAAAACCAGAGTATTGCAGTTGACACATTTTAAATACATGCATGTCACAACACTGTAATCACATCTTTTTGTCACTGAAACAACATGACAGTATGAAAACTGAAAAGTTGAGACATGTGGGTCAGTTAAGTTTCAGTTTTTATGTGCTGATGTTGGTTGTAAGCTGGATTTAACTACATGTTGTTTGTATGGGAGAGGCTGTCTGAATCCTTCTTGCCACAGCAGACCAATACAGACTAATGATGACAGGACACTCTACAAAACACCCAGTGATACAAAAAAAAAGATATCACAGGTGACAGGTAGAAGAAGACAGGTGTAACACAATCAGAACAGAAATAAAGGTCAGAGTGTGTAATGAGGGGCCCAAACAAACAAATAGACTTAAAAACAAGATCTAGAACTGTTGAAACCCTCCTGAGCTGCATGACACATCCACAGTAACACCTGATTAACAGTGAGACAGGTGAGTCCTCTGTTGGGTGATGTTTGAGACAATTTAACTTATTTGGACACTTATCTGGAATCATGTTGTCGTCTTTGAATGATCATCAATCAATAATCATCAAATTGAGAGTGAGTCACATGATTTTCATTAATTCATTTAATTAATTCCTGATTCGCAAACAGTCCGCTCCTCAAGCATAAAAAGATTTTAGAAAGTTCTTGACGCACAGGTATTTTCGGGCGCTGCCATGTTGGCCGACTCACCTGAGAACATCAGCTCAGGTCATCGAGTCTCTCACCTCTTTGTCGGCCTTCTGCACTTTGGCCTCAGCGTCGTACCTCGCCTCGTCGATCTTGTCGATGGCGGCCTGGAGCTTCTTGCAGATTTCCTGTTGATGCACAAAACAAACAAACCTTTTATCCACACGCTGAACGCGTTTCTTCAGCCGTCAGCGTCCTGCTGTGATTTGACGACAAACAATCGTAAACGCAGCACCGTTAGCTCACCATGAGGGCGGCCTGGTCGCCGTTGAGGTCGGGGGAGGGGCAGTTCTCAGCCATGTAGGCCTCCTTCGCCGCCTCGATCTCCTTCTTCTCCTGCTCGATCCAGTTGGCAGCGATCTGAAGCATCAAACTCTGCAGGGAGGCGAAAAGATGAACACGAACAGTTTAAATGAAAAGGTCAACAATGAAGCTCCACGAACACTAAATACCACGAAGAAGAACTGAATGAAAAGGTCTATCTCACCTTCAGATGATGCCTGCGGCTGGATGTCATCTTCTTTCCCCTGAGAGATCACATTTCATCATTATTATTATTATTATTGATATTATTATTATTATTGATATTATTAATATTTTGTCTGGTTCAATAACTTCTCAAAAATCTGTGAAAAGATGTTCAGACCGACATCACTCTCATGTCTCATGTATGCTACATACGAGGCTACCGCCAGCAGCTCGTTAGCCTAGCTTAGCATAAAGACATCGGGGGACACAGCTAGCCTGGCTCTGTCCAGTGCTAACAGATAGCTACCAGCACCTCAACGATCTAAGTTGTGCATAAAGTGTCAATTAGTGAGCTTTAGAGGTGCTGGTAGGCCTTTGGACACAGCCAGGCTAGCAGTGTCCCCCAGTTTCCAGTCTTTACGCTAAGCTAACCTAACCGGCTGCTGCTGGTAGCTACATGCAGTATTTACTGTACAAACATCAGGGTGGTATTGATCTTCTCATCTAAATCTACACCAGAAATTAAATCAAAAAAAAAAAACATAAAAAAAAAATGAAATTTTCCTGTAAAATAATTAATTAAATAAAGTTTCTGGACACTCATATAGAGAAAAAAAGACTTAACGTCTTTTTGTCACCCATTCGGCCAACTATTTTTCGATGTAAAGAATTCAGGTGGTTAATCTATTATTGTCATTGTTATTATTAGTAGCATTCTTATTATTAGCCCGGGGGCGGGAGGTATAGATCACGTATTAATGTCACATCAAGATGCTTGTTTTTAAATATCAGCGTCCACAGAGAGCACCTGCCTGCCTTAACGTGCTCCTGCTCACACCGAGCAAACACGTACAGCTGTTGTCATCTGAAGCTGCAGGTTGACCTTCAGGCTGAACTGGTGCCTTCACATGTGTTCAGATCAGTTTAGACACATTTCAGTCGCCCAGTCAGTCCACAGCAAAACATCTCCACAGGCAAGAGCCGAACGCTCGGAGGACGAGTCCTCATCAGGCTGATCGGCCGGTCAATGGGGACAGTTTCATAAAATAAAGACTGAATTCCCGTCAGACTCAGCTGTGCTTTGAGATTAATGCTAGCACGCCATGCTAACATGCTATCTGATATTTCCTCTTTACTCTTTTTTATGATGCTTTTATTTTGCTTTCTGAAAAAACGCACTGATTGTTTGTATGATTACATTTTTGGGATATTTCTTAAAGTCAGACATTGAACGCCTCCCAGAGTGTGCAGGACTTCCTCTGATCACAGTGTAACTGGAGGCAGCATTCAGCTAGTCCACATCCAGTCAGTACTGTGAACCAGTCACTGCATATACATTTTATGTGATTTTCTCTACATGCAGCATTCAGTTCAACATATATGACAAATACAGTCAGTCAATTCATTAATAAATGAATAAATTAGTAATGGATGAATCTTTATTTGGGTTTAAATGGAGTTTTTCTACCAACAGCTGCTTATAAACTCAACAGAACAAGCTAAATTTTAATTAAAATCATCGTTTCAGAACTTTTTCTTAATTTTCCAAATAAATAGCATCGAATTTTATTCTTTCTATTGTGGCATGAACAAAGTAATGGATCCATTCCCGTCTACAAGTAAGGAAGTAAGTCTAAAATCAGACTCATTTAATCATTGTCTACTTTTTCCTGTCAGGACAGATTCAGGGTGGCACCAGAACACGTGACATTAATCCCTGTGACGTGATCATCACTTCGCCCTGAACTAAAGACGCCATATTGTGACACACGATCCGGTGTTTAAATCCAAGACTTCTCTGGAGATTATCAGGAATTTACAGACGTGTAAATAAATAAAATGTTTGCTCAAAGGCTAAGCCTGACATGCTGAGTCTGAGTCTCTTAAAACAACCCCAAATCAATAGATTAATTAACTAATTCATTAAACAATTACAAATAGACAGCTAGTACAGCAGCTTTTGTGAGGTTTTGAAATGAAATCCAGTTAATGCAATCAAAGAAGAAGAAGAAGGTGTGTACTCACTCAGACATTTTGGCGGTTTCTGATCTTCACACCCTGTTCAGAGATAGAAAACACTCATCAGTTCAAATGAGCAGACGGGTCACATAAAGATCCCTGAGTGAGGGTCCACAGCTGAGCTGGACAGGTCTCAGTTCCTCCCCGTTATCGATCAGGAACCTTTTGACCCGCAGCAGGAAACACGACACGCTTTACTATCATGGAAAACCGGCTGCCAGCGATCACAAACCAGCTAATTTTGGACGGGCGGGTCAGATGCCGGGGCCCCGGCGCTGAACAGTTGCCCCTCTGAAGACATTCTGACTGGAATTTAACGTCTTACAGCGAGCCAACGATCTGAGCACGAAATGCCAACAGCAGAGAGGCCCAATGTGGCGCTGAGCATGCAGTAAGAGCCGTTAACACCAATTCAACATCCTGCAGGCATGCGGCGCGCCGGCCGACCCCGAGGCGTGTCCAGAAACAGCTTCAGGTCAGAATTTACACAATCACGAACCAAAAGTTTCCTAAAAAAATAGAACTGCAGAAGCTCTGAGTCTTATCATAATCCGATGTCAGTCTGAAGAACGTGCGTTTAAGTCATTAGAGGAACCCCTGCAAACACTTCCTGTCCACATTCAGACAGTTTTACAGTTTTAAATCATCAGCAGGAACATTAACAGTCAATAATCCACCACAGACTTCAAAACCAGGCGGGAAAAACTGTTCACAAACTCTTCGTTGAATCAAACACTGAGTCACAAGAAACAATCCGACAAGAAAACAAGAACTAAACACATTCAGGTCCCAGAGAGTCAGATTAAACAAAGAGCTGCTGCAGCTGCACCCCAAATCACAGACCTGCAAAATAAAGCTCCACCAAACTGTCAAGTCTTAAAATCCAAGCTGGAAAAGTTAATATTTACTTTTTATTGTTTTGAATATTAAACCTCAAACACAATGTGATTTTAACGAAAGTCACGATGAGCTGACTTCCATTCAAAGACGAGCCGGATCACAATATGACAACAAAATGACAAATTAGCTTCAGTTTCACTTCAGGTCCAAACCGAATGTCCAGTGTCCTTCAATACGTCCAATAAACCTCAGCTCCGTCTTTCTGAACACCTGAACGCAGCCTCAGAGGTCAGAGGTCACACCTGCAGCAGCACCTTTAAAAACCACATAAAAACCGCCACTGCAGAACAAAGCGGGGTCGCACCTGTCCACCGGACCTCAGCGAGACGCTCTGTATTGTTTCCTACGAGACGGACGACGTCGAGCCGCAGAGACTCTCACCTACTGACAGTGACGAGGAGGAGGAAGACGAAGAAGCGGGAAGACGCTGCCAAGTCCTAAACAGTAAAGATTAAACAGGGTATATAGGGTGTGAAGAGCTCGCTCAGCAGAAAAGTCAGCCCTCTTTATGGTAGCAGAGCCACTTCAGACCAATGGGCCGGCAGGCTCCAGAAATACCTCCACAAGTCTCCGAGGAACCTCATAAATTTCTGCTGCAGGAAGTCGCCTCCCTGGACTGGAGACTGAAGGGACGCTATCAGGTTCCCCCCGACACAGAGCAGCGAAAGGATGAAGCAATTGTTACACAACAGGCAGGCAGCCGGCCGCGGGCCGACATGATTAATGCTCACAGCTTCGCTTTCCTTTATACCGGCAGCTTAACGGCCGGCGGCGAGGACAGTGTGTGAAGCTGTTCGTCACATTCGCGAGGAGACATTTAGACTAAAGTTCAACTCAAGTTAATGTGAAGCTTCAGCAGCGTGAGGGAGGATAAATCAAGTGATCAGCTCCTGAGTGTGAAACCTCCTCTCTGAGCTGCAAAGACTGGAACCCTGAGAGGAATCGCTTCATGAGTCTGATCCAGGCTGCTGGACGGGTTCCTGAAGAACCAGAAGGAACAGAAGGAACAGGAGCAACAAGCAACGGCTCTTTAAAAGTGCATCCAGACACTTTAATGTGGTTCTAAAACAGACCTGAGAAACACAGAGAAATGTCAGCGTTCAGGACTTTGAGGGATTCGTAGAAAAGCCAATTTAAAGATGTGACTAAGTCAAACATCAGTGTAACAAACGCAGAAATGTTCATTGATCAGCTGCATGGAAACAAACAAAGAAACAAGCAAATAAAGAAAATGTCTTCAGCAATTTGACAAAACGTGCTGCGTTTAGAAAAACAGCTGCGAATACAGAAACAAAGACAGAAACACAGACAGAACAAAAAGCGCTTCCAGTGACGTGATGAACGGCTTGTTGCTGCCACAGTTTGTGACTCATGAAGTCGAGAATCTGCAGGTGGTGTTAAGACCTGTCCCAGTCCTGTGCATCACTTTTCAGAGTCCCCTGGAAACAGTCTGTCTGTGTTTCACTGTGTTTTCTCACTTTGCAGCTGCTTTTCTAAATGCTAAATCTTTTTTTCCTTTTGCATGTGCTTTCTTCAGCTGCAGTGTTTTGAGCTCTCAGGGCCATCGTAAAAAAAAAAAAAGTGTTTAAACCAGCAAGAGTTTAAAAGCTCAAACAAAACTTCATGCAAAGATGAACAGAAACATGAGGAGGAGAATTAAGTTACTCACCAGTGGAAGAGCCTCATGTTGCTGCAGCTTTGTGATGTGATGAAAATATCTGGCAAGAAGCCACAATTCCTGACTGAAACTATGAAGAGATGATGTGCAGGAAGGAAAACCATCCAGCAGAGAGAGGAGGGCGAGAGAGGCTCTCTGCTGACATCTGCTGGTTCACTGTGAGCATAACGCCCGGGCAACAATAACATAATCTGCTATCAGTTTAAGTTGAAGTGACCTCTCAAGCCTGGAAGGAGCTGTTTGCAATAAGACTTTCTGTCTGCAGGTTCAGATCTACACCAGCATCTATCTGGTTTAAGAAAATATAAAGAGAATTTCAGACCTCTCAAATGCAAACATTGATGAAAAAATCCCAACTAAGAGCAACCACTTTACGTCTAAACTTCCAAACATCAGTGTGGAAAAAAGTGCAGTAGGACAGCGTTGCCTTATTCCAAAAAACATTTAATGGCGCGAGTTGAGATGTAACAGTGGAAAAAGAGGAAGTGAAAGTCTTTAGGAAGTCTCGAACATCTTCTTCCTGTCAGCTTTGTCCTCGACGTTCTTACGCCAGTCGCCGACGCCCTCGCTGGCCTGCAGGACAAACAGAGTCCAATCAGTGATGCAGCTCCTGCATCCAGCAGCCACTTCCTGTCTGAAGAGGATTCATAGCGGTGACTCACCTCCTCCTTCACCTCCTTCTTGACCTGCTTCAGGTTGGCTCTCAGGTCCATGGTCACCTTGTGCTTTCCTCCCAGCAGAGCCTGCAGCATGGTGTCAGCGGACATACGCACTTTCTTCAGGGCGGGTTTCTTCACTCCGGCCAGCTCCACCACCTTCAGCTTCAGCTCGGCGATCTGAAAGCACAGAGGCGGAGGCTCAAAGGTGGAGCACAGCTGACAGATGGAGTCACACAGAGAGACTGGGGCGTCTTCAACTACAACTCTTCATCCCTCATCTCGCTCAGTTTCCAAAAACAGCAGCATCAAATGTTTAAAACGACTCGTTCACACCAAGACGCCATTCTTAACCTCGGAAACAACAAAGTCTCCCTCTGCGTTGTTTCCAGGGTGAAGAATCAGTTCTCAGGAAACACGTCCTGCAGAGGAAGCAGGTGTGATAGAATCTGAAGTTCTGGATCAAGTCGGACTGGACCTCGTGATGAATTTGTGAATAATGACCTTCGTCTCTCAGCTTCCTGTTGATGTTTTTGTGCTGCCACAAACCCACTTTAGTTCATTAAATCTGGACAAATAAATCCAGTTTTAGTCTTATATTGTGAATATTGAATAATTTTCTGTTGCTTTAAATTAGTCGTTTGGAGAGTGCACAACCAACATCAAACTATGGTGAAAAATTATGTTTGACACAGATCTGAGTTCAGTTCACGTGTTCAGAACGTGAACTGCTCAAAGCACCAGTATCCAAGCAGCGTCTCTACCTCTTTGTCCGTCTTCTCCACTTTGGCCTCGGAGTCGTATCTGTCCTCGTCGATCTTGTCGATGGCCTGATGCAGCTTTTTGCAGATTTCCTGTTGAGAGAAAAGAGAAACTGAGCCTCTGTTGCTTCTCTGTTTTGGGACTGCGAGTGAAGTTTTATGTGTGTTTTTTTTTTTTTTTTACCATCAGAGCCGCCTGGTCTCCGCTCAGGTCGGGGGCGGGACATTTCTCCGCCATGTAAGCTTCTTTGGCGGCTGCGATCTCAGCGGCCTCCTGCTCCAGCCAGCTGACGGCGATCTGCAGAATCACGCTCTGCAGGACAAGACAGACACCATGAAGTTATCATGATCATAATGCTGGACTCAACCAGCCGACAGACACACAGCAGACCTCTTTTCACAGTATAAAGCTAACAGGTTAGCACATGATCACCATGGCAACGCTACCCCCATTAAATTACCCCATTAAAGTCACGACATTCTGTTGGTTGCTACCTTGAGATGATGCCTACGGCTCGATGTCATCTTCTTTCCCCTTTAATGAAAAGGTGATGTTAACAACGACGTCCACACAGAAACTCTCCAAAAGACGTTAAATTAAAATGATTTTAGCTCAACTTTCTAACTGTGAAACAGCTTCTTCTCTTTTTTGTTCAGTCTTTGAGACAGAAATAAAGATTCGTGAGGAGAACAGAATGAACTTACTCAGACATCTTGGCTTCTTTTTAGTTGAGACTCTGTTAATAATCAGAAAAATCAAGAAGACAATTAGGACAAAATAGGTTTTTATGATAAATGCTATGTTATAATATAATAGACTAAACCACCTCAAATATAAATCCTTCAGTTACTGTTAGTATTTGTCAAACCCTGGTCTGAGGGCCTCTGGGGGTCCGTCTGCAGGGTCCAGGGAACTCGTGTATTTGGTGATTTCCCTGTTCTATGAATAGAAACTTTGACTGGGGACCTGAACCTGTCAGGTCAGTGCTAATCCTGGCTCAGGGTCAAAGGTCAATGATGACATTTATGGGGACATGGGAAGTACATTCACTCATCTGACAGGAGAGGTTTCATTCACTCATGTAACATCCACATCAAAAATAAAACGCTAAAACCAAACTCCATTAACAGTTTCACTCATTTCATCTCGCCTCATTCCTGTAACTCAAACAGCTTCAGATTTTACTCACCAAACGTTCAATGAACCAGATTTTAAAAAGCTTTTCAGGCGTTACATTTTGGATGTTTTTATTGTTATTTGTCTTTATAACTGTTGTCTTGCCAGCACTCGAACTCCCTCATTAAATCAGTAAATGCAGAATGAGACCATTTCAGTTTCCAGGATGCTGCTGGTGTTTGCAGCATCAGTAGTTAGTGGTGTAATCAGCTGTCAGCAGTAATCTGATACCTGGGCTATTTTCACTCGAAGGTAACTGGACACACCTGCAGTCAAACAAATCCAGGCTTCAGTGTCTGATGGAAGGATTAGAGAGCGACTGCTTTACAAAGGCAGGAGATAATCCAAAACGTGGAAAACAGAAGGTTCTGCACACTGAGCTCCTCAGCGACACAAGAACATCACTGATGTTCATTACGTTAATCACGTATAAGTGTTCAAAATCCTGTTTTTCACTGTCGCTTAAATCCTACAACAGTCACATCATCAAATCTGTAAACTTCAAAATAAACAGGAAATATAATTAAGACTGAAACATTCACATCGAGAAGTATTGTTTAAGTTTAAGTAGAAGAGTTTCTCACCTACAAAGTGACGATGAGGAGGGCGGCAGAGACTGACGGAGGGACGGTGAGGGAGTCACAGACTAAAAAGTGAAATCGGCGGTGGTATATATGGGCTTGGACGGGGGTTCGGAGGTTCCTCTGTATGGTCATGAGGAACTCTGAGACCAACCAGGCCAATGAGCTCCTGAAATACCTTCATCCTTTGACTGCTCACCTCGTAAATCCTTCATTACTGATGTCCTGTCTGTCCGTGGTGGTCAGCAGTCCTCTGTGGGACAGGACATGAGCAGATCTGGAAAAGAAGAACAGGCTTCAGCTCATAAGAATCCTGGATAATAAACCTGAGAGCTCCCGTCACTGTCAAATCCTCACTGGATGCACAATCAATTATAGTAATAAATGTCACAATGGCCTTTAAAACGTGGTTTGTTTTACGTCTCCGCTGGTTTTGTCTTCTGTAAAGAAATGTGAGAAGATGTTGACAAGTTTTAACTGCTTGCACTGATCGTCTGCTTCACATGTTTTGGGTCGTTTATGCTCTACTTTGAGCTTTTTATCCTGTTCAGCTGCTTCACGTTTCGCTGACTTTCCTCTGATTTTACATGTTTGTCTCGTTGTTGCTTAAATAGTTAATCCAACATCCTGCTGAGGGACAACAGATGAAAATTAGCCTTTAGGCTAACACTGGCAAGTTCACAGGGAGGTGGATTCATGTGTCCTAGCTGGCTGACAAGTGGCAACCATGTTTTTTTGTTGTTTCAGGCACTTTCAAGCTAAATAATCGCAGGACTCTAATTGTGGTGCTGTTGATATGAATGTGACAGTCTGAATCTAAAGTTCTGAACTGTATTTAACCACAAGAACCAAAATGCATTTCACCACTCTAAACAATAAACAAACACAAACAGACACAAATAAAGAGCTTTAAGGACGCACCAGATTTGTGGGTGTTTCGCTGCTGCAGCTCTGACTGGATTCAGACACAAAGACTGAAAGCAGGGACAAAAATAAAGAGACAACATTAAACAGTTCAAGCCTCAGACTGTAAGTCCTGTTCTGACTCTGTGTGTCTGACTGAAGGAAACAGCACTGAGGAAATCTGCACACAATAACTTCAGTACAGCTCTGAAATCAAACTGATGTCACTCACCTTCTGTTCCACTGAACAGTTTCCATCTCCGATCAATACGGCTGATCAGGAGACGTCCATGTTTTTATCAATGGAGGCACAGACGCCTGCGAGTAAACGTGACGTCATCCGTCCTGCTCAGCCATTCATCGTCAGACATTAGAAATAAACTATAACCAGGAATTACAATCAAATGCAAAAGGAAACATTTCTAATTAAACTAATTAAGTGTTTTTTAAAAAGTGCTACATTTAAAAGCAACATTAATTAAACACAGAAAAACAATTTTAAAATGTTTTAAAAAGGCTTCTCCTACAACACAAAGCTGCTGTAAAATCTTTTTTGTCCAAACGTGTTGTGATTTAAAGAACATCTGTCCTCTGCTGTCCAACACAAACACACTGTGGTGGAGACGCGCGCAGAGGACAGACAGTAAGAGGACAGCAGGTGCTGGACAGGAAGTCCTCTGCTGGCCCCTGGTGGTCGCTGCAGGCAGCAACACTTTACATCTCTCACCAGCAAATACAAGCAGCATGCGAACATGTAATAGTGCTTTATAGCGCACTATAATGCAGCTTGTAGGCAGACGGAAGTGTTTTTAATGTATTTACAAGCCTCCACCTCCACCTGCAGCCTCCACCTCTATAAGCGGAGGCTGCTGTATAAACATTTAGGTAATGACAACATAGTAAAACACAGTTGTCTTTAAAGTTAAGACATTTATAAAAACTCTAAATGTCTTTAATCTGCTTTACTGTGCAAACACATCACAGTGTGATATGAAGCATTCATTAAATGTGTCCTAAAGTCTGTGTGCAGGTCTGAAGTCATGATTCTGACCCCAGAAAGGTTGGTTTCAGAAAGGGTGAAACCTTTAAAAAAAAAAATACAGAAAAAGTAGAAAGTTATAAAAATAAATAAACCCCTTAACACTGTTTTAGGGCACAAATTAAAATGTAAAAAAAGAAAAAAAGAAAAATGAGAAGATTTACATTGTAATTCTATAAATGTGTAATAAAAATATATTTAATGTTTAAAAACCTTATATATATATATATATACATATATATATAATAGATGCATTGATTTGGCTCATGCTGACCTTTTAGAGCATCTTTTAAGCTCAGAGTTCACTTTTTTGCTTTTCCCAGAGCTTTCTAACAGTCGTCCATGGCTCTCTTCAGCAGAACAGAACTCGCTCAGGTGTGAGAAACATGGAGGGGCTCTGAAGAAGGTGGTCAGACGGGGTAGAAAGCTCCGGGAAAGCTAGTGAGTGAACTTAATTTTGTTTCTGAAACTGTTTGGCCTTTCAACCTTCACTTTTCACAGCTCCCTGGACGCCGCAGTACAGAAACACTGAAACATGGATATCGTGTCTCGTCCCTCACTGACATGCACAGCACTACGAAGAGCACAACACGACCTCGTTAAAGCTTGAAACCACCTTCAAACAGAACTCGCTGCAAAGTTCAGTGACATTCGTCTCAAATCTGCTGCTGCAACTCAATGAGTTTCCTTTTGGATCCGAATTGTTCGGACTTTAATTAAATGTCTTAATTTCATTTTACAAACATCATTTTGTTCCAGCACATGTGAACTTTCAGTCACTGAGCTCACTCTGAGGAACGAACGGTTCTGTTTCAGGGCAGGTTTTTCTTTAACGTCGGACAAGAACAAGCAGAAAAACAAGCTAAACGCTGATCTGGTGGACTTTTGTCTGGTGGGATCGTTTGGTTCGATCAGGGCGTGTCAGGGCTTCCTCTGCAGTGTTGTGCATCACTGAGTCAAAGACAGAATACCTCATGACAGCAGACGTAGGAAACAAAACACGTTTATTACAAAAACACTAAGAGCAGGAAGTTGTCAAAAGTGAACATCAGCACAGAAGGAAACAGGAAGTCACTCTACAGAATAAAAGTCTGATATTAGATAAAACCTTGAAATAAAGGGGTCATCTCTAAGCTAAGTACAATAACAGGCGAAGCTGAAACTGCCGGATTTAATGAAACAAAAGGGATTTCAATTCAATGAAAAATTCCATAAAAAGTGCTAACGGCCCAGAGCAGCTACAGCGGCGGAGCTACATCCTTTAGGCAGCCTCGAACATCTTCTTCCTGTCAGCTTTGTCCTCAATGTTCTTACGCCAGTCGCCGACCGCCTCCGCAGGCTGCAAGACACAAACAATCCACAGTGAGCGAGTGTCCGCAGCGTGCTGACCCTCACCTGCGCTCCTCACCTGTCCGACCGCCTCCTGGATGGACTCACCTCCTCCTTCACCTCCTTCTTCACCTGCTTCAGGCCAGCCCTCAGGTCCATGTTGACCGTGTGCTTGGAGCCCAGCAGAGCTTTCAGCATGGCGTCGGCGGACATACGCACTTTCTTCAGAGCAGGTTTCTTCACGCCGGCCAGGTCGACCACTTTGATCTTCAGGTCATCGATCTGACGGTGAAGCAGCAGG
This sequence comes from Chelmon rostratus, assembly GCF_017976325.1. Classification (NCBI taxonomy): domain Eukaryota; kingdom Metazoa; phylum Chordata; class Actinopteri; order Chaetodontiformes; family Chaetodontidae; genus Chelmon; species Chelmon rostratus. Next base: position 25,632,867 of record NC_055663.1, read on the forward strand.
TTTGTGCAAAGGTTAAATCTGATGAAATAATTCTTATTCTCATCAAACCTCATGAAAAGACTGAAACAGCTACTGAGTGAGAGTCACAGCCTGATGGAGCTGAGCCACAGAGACCCATTAAAAACACATGAAAGAGCCTCACTGCTGTGCCTTCATCACCGTGAACACACACTCTGTTTATTCTGACTTACACACTACAGCAGCAAATGTGGATTCATCCGCCGCTTAAAATAGTCCCCATCAAACAGACTATTTCCTCCGGCTTGTTTGAGCCTTTTTAAAAACGAAACTGTCAATCTGTGAGGTGTTTTTAAAAGTTTTCGCCATAGCAACCAATGGGCTTGCAGCTGAGAGCCACAGACGGGGTAGAGGAGCCACAGAACTGCACTTTGCGGAGTTTGGTCTCTAGGTTAGATTTGTTGACCATGAGGAACGCATAAAATAATCCTCATCTCCTCTTTTAAAGAAGCTACATGATGCATTTGAGGTTGGAGCAGAGTGTGAGACTGAAGGATGAGCTGAAATGGAGATTCAGTGTGATTGTCAGGAACATGGAATACCCTCGCCGGTCTTTTGACCTTTGAACTGTACCTCTTTATCAGCCTTTCCCACTTTGGCCTCCATGTCGTACCTCTCTTCATCCACTTTGTCGATGAGGGCGTGCAGCTTCTTGCAGGTTTCCTGAAGACACAGACGAACGTGATGTTTACTTATTGATCACAACCTCTCACTGATGGATATTACACTTAAATAATATCCCTGACAACAGGCTGCTAATAACATGTGCTCTTCATTTTAGTCATTTTTAGAGAAGCAGGACTCCAGACTGAAATATCTCTCAGCTATTGGTTGGATTGACATAAATTGTGTGCAGACCTTCATGGTTCCCAGAGGATGAATCCCTCTCACTTCAACAATCCCCCGGTTTCAGAAGCAAAGAAAACCCTCAAAGTCCATTGAAAGTTGTAGAGTCTCTCACCATGAGGGCGGCCTGGTCTCCGCTGAGGTTCGGTGCCGGACAGTGCTCAGCCATGTAGGCCTGCTTGGCGGCTGCGATGTCCTTCGTCTCCTGCTGAATCCAGTTCGCCGCGATCTGCAGCATCAAACTCTGCAGGACAGATCGAGTCGACGGTCAAGACGAGACGAGAACAACCAGTCAGAGCTCACCAGGTTTCAGGTCGGATGAGATCAGTTCAAGGCAAAAACTAACAAGTTTTTCTCTGCGTCCACAAAACTCCAAAAAACATGGCTGAATTTCCAGATGTGACTATTTTTGAGACTTTTTGACTTTACTTAAGTTAGAAACAAACAGAAAAATAACAATATAAAAACTAAAATAACATTGTGTTATTTTTTAGCATCTCTTTAGTAAAATCACTGTTTGAGCGACATAGGTCGACCTATTGTGAGGTCCGGCTTCACCTCCCCCCTGCCGGCTGCTTTCAGGTTGATGAAACAGAAATCAAAGAATATTCGTCTCAACTTGGAACTAAACAGCATCACAAGAAACTTTAACATGACCCTGAGCCAGCACAAGCTGAAACACTGACTCACTGACATATGAGGAAAACAATGCAGTCATCAGCACACGTATCATCTGGAAAATCACAGTTCAAGTTTCTAGTTTGTCTTTGAAACCAGTTTAAAGTCACCTGCTGGCCACTTCAACATACTCATCACACACCTTCATCACTTCAGTCTGGACTGACTTTATTGTTATTATTATTATTATTATTATTATTATTATTATTATTATGTGTGTAGGACTTCTGATTTTCCCATTAAAGCACCTTATTTACACAGATTTATTAGACTTTCCTGCTTCTGGAAAGAATCACGGAGCAGCTGAGACTCTTATTGAAATAAAGAAAAGAAAGCAATGACTTTTTCCAGATATTAATGTTTTACTGACAGCTGTGTCAGTGAGAAATGACCACTGAAACTTATTCAACACATGAAACTTTCAATCAGAAGCTTATTTTCTGTATCAGCTGCTTCCTGTCTGCTTTCTGAATGATAACATCTTTCAACACTATGAAGCTCTTTCTGTGTTTGACAGTTTCCACCAGCAGGTGGCGCCTCAGAGCTTTAAAATGTCCCAGCTGTGTGTGAGTCTGTGTGATGAAGACTAAAAGAGACTTTACAGGATTCATCAGGGAAACAACTGCGAGCAACATGTCGGCTCAGTCTGAGGTCAAATAAACCGTTAAAAGATCCAAACAGGAGCCCAAACACAAACAGACGACAACCACAATGACAATGACAACAACAACAACCACCACAACGACGACAACAACAACAACAACAACAACCACGACAACGACAACGACAACCACGACAACGCCGATTACAACAACAACAACGATTACAACAACAACAACAACAACAACAACCACAACGACAACGACGACAACAACAACAACAACAACAACGATGACAACAACAACAACAACAACAACAACAACCACAGTACGCTGCACTGCAGAGGCTTTTCAATAACTGCAGCACTGCCACAGATCATCAATAATCGCAACTGTGGGGATATTCAATTAGAAAAAATACCTACACTGCAGTAATATTGTAATAAACTGCAGTAATACTATAATAAACAACAGTAATACTGTTTTAAACTGCAGTGATACTATAATAAACTGCAGTGATACTGTTTTAAACTGCAGTAATACTGTAATGAACTGCAGTGATACTGTTTTAAACTGCAGTAATACTATAATAAACTGCAGTGATACTGTTTTAAACTGCAGTAATACTTCTTTAAACTGCAGTAATACTGTAATGAACTGCAGTGATACTGTTTTAAACTGCAGTAATACTTCTTTAAACTGCAGTAATACTGTAATGAACTGCAGTGATACTGCTTTAAACTGCAGTAATACTATAATAAACTGCAGTGACACTGTTTTAAACTGCAGTACCACTGTTTTAAACTGCAGTGATACAGTTTTAAACTGCAGTAATACTATAATAAACTGCAGTGACACTGTTTTAAACTGGAGTAATGCTACAATAAACTGCAGTGATACAGTTTTAAACTGCAGTAATCCTATAATAAACAGCAGTAATCCTGTTTTAAACTGCAGTAATACTGTAATGAACTGCAGTGATACTGTTTTAAACTGCAGTAATCCTGTTTTAAACTGCAGTAATACTGTAATGAACTGCAATGATACTGTTTAAAACTGCAGTAACACTGTTTTAAACTGCAGTAGGCAAACACACGCCGTCGTACCTTTAGATGATGCCTGCGGCTTGAAGTCATCTTCTTTCTGTGAGGATCACAAACGACATCGTCAGTCGATTCCAGTTAAACAGATCTTTGATCTCCTGATCAGTTAGTTAATAAAAGTCAACGATCAATAACGTTCAGTAAAAAGTTGTTTGTCTGTCAGCTGAAGTTTGATGTCTTTGATAAAAGTTTCATTATGTTTGTGGTTTGTTTATTTCAGGTGAGATGGATCTCCTCATGTAACAATGATTCACATATTAGATCTTCCTTCATTCCTTCCTTCCTTTCTCTTGTCTCACTCTTCCCACCCTTTTTCTTCCTTCTTTTATGTCATTCTGTACTTCCTTCCTTCCTCCTCTTGCTCTCCTCTTAAATTCTCAGTTCTTTCTTTCTTTCTATCTATCTTTCTTTCTTCTTTTCACCCATCGTTCCTTCCATCCTTCTCTTCTTTCTGTCTGTCTTTCCTCCCCTCCTTTCTTTCCCTCTTACCCTTCTCTTCTTTCTTCTTGTCATTTTTTGACTGAAAAGAAAAACTGTCTTCTTCCAATCAAACATTTTAGGATAATTCACAGAATATTTTTATTGCTGTAAAGGATTTGAACTCTTTTCCCACCAAAGATCAATAATCAATAATGGAGAGGCAGCACTTACTCAGACATGTTGGCGGTTTGTTTTCTTCACGACCTGTTTGACAGAAGAGAAGAAGAAGCCATTGAACATTGATGTTGTCATCTGCTCGGTGCTCGATGTGAACATCAGAGACCGTCCTCTGTATGAAATGTGATCTGTGAAAACAGTTGATGAGCAGCTGAATGGAGACTGAGCTAAGTTTGGAGTTTGGGTCGAGTGTCTCCTCTGACGCCCGCGATAAGCTCCTTTACAGGTGTTCAAGCTGAATATCCTCTGGGGGTTAATACTTCAATTCCTTTCGCGGAGAAGAAACCCTGCAGCAGAATGTGCTGCGGCAGCGCGGCGGCCGCCAGCAGCCGGCTGTCAATGGACAGACCTTCACATGCTGCAAACAAACCCCTCAGAGCCAGAATCACATGCCAAGACTTATTTTTACTACAAATAATTCAAGCTGTTAGTTTCCATCTCACTAAGTCAGAAACCAGCTGAAAAGATCTCCCCACACAGACAGATTTTAAGACTGAATCAAAGACTTTAATGATGTTTATCTGCAGGTTCGAGCTCTGAAAACAATCAAATCTTTTTCATTTTCTTCTCAGGTCAAAAAAAAAAATCCATCAATTTTCAAGACCAAAGCTCCAAAATGTTCAAGTGCAGGGATCAAACTACAGGGATCCAAAATCAGCTTTCCTCATCTTTAAAATGACAAATGCACTGTAATAAAAAATCTGTCATAAGAAGAAATGTTCTGGTTAATGTTTCTTTACATGCAGAAACATCCGGACCCGGAGCAGAGATCACATTTCTAAACTTTCAAACCAGCCAAAATCTAACAGAGAGAGGCTGTGTCTACTGTTTCATCTTCACCATTCTGTTAAATCCATCGCCTCCCATCTCTGATTTTAAAGCACCGAATTTGAATTTCAAGCAAATTCCTAAAGCAAGAACAGAAACTGACCCGAAATCAGGTAGAACTCTCTCAATGTGCAGGCAGATTTTCTTCTTGTTTGCCAATTTGACACATTTTCATCAATATTTTGCAGCACATCCAAAAGACCTCGAACAACCAAAGACCAGAGCTGAAAAGCCTGATTTCTAAATTTTACAAATGATTCCAAAAGTCGACAGTCTTGCAGTCAAAAAGCTTTAGTTTAAAGGAATCAGTCAAAACTTTACAGTCAAATGCTTCAAAATGAGACTTACAGCAAAAGCAAAGCAAAGAAATCAGCATCGCACATCTTCAGCTCATTGAGTCTCTGCAGCGCTGTTTAATCATCCTGCAGGATCCAGCCTTCTCCTGCAGCCTGGATCACATTTCCCTTCACTTATTAACAAACCCCGGAGGTCAGGACATCTACCACCTTAGCACTTCACCAACAGGTCTCCACTCAGCTGCTTCGTATCCATTCACCAGCTCTGTTCAGACATGCAGAGAGGAGGAGGAAGAAAGGGAAGCGAGTCTCACCTATGACGAGACAGGGAGTCGAGGAGGAGGACAGCAGCGGCCAGTGGGCAGAAAACATCTCGGGGTGTATATATACGAGGGCTCAGATATGGATATGGAGCTCCTGTTTATGGAAATGCAGGATCCTCAGACCAATCGGCCAGCAAGCTCCTGAAATATCATCATCCCCTGCCAACTTCACCCTGTAAATCAGGCATCGCTGAGGAGGAGCCTGATGTCATTTTAGGACTCTGCTCGGTGCCACCGGGATGCTATAAAAGGAGGAAAAGGACTATAAAACTATCAGAGTCCAAACGATTAACCAGATGAAGAATGGAGGGATGAAAGCAGTGGGTCAGCAGAGCCACTTCTGTGCTTTGGGGGATGCTTTTGGTTCGTGATCATCTGTCAGAAACACCTGAAGGTGCTGAAAATCTGAGACTAAGTGATGATTATTGGATAAATACACAGGGGAAACTTAAGGGAAAATCTGTCCATTTCCTTTTGTTACACCACTTTAAATGATATCAGGAATCATGCGCGGAGCCTTAAGGATCTAGACTCAAGATCTGGATCAGATCTGCTTTGGTTAAATGTGTCAAATTTGGACTAGATTGATGGACAAAGCCCATTCTTGACAAGGTCTCATCAAAAGCCAAAAATCGGATGCCAGCCTCAGCTTCGCACTCCTGCCAGTCACATTTCATGATCTGTGAGCTTGGCAACAACTCAGATCCCAGCCTCCACCTCCACAGATCAGCTCAGAGGGTTTCCCGGAGGTAATAACCAGCAGAGCCTCCTCCACAGCCGCCTGACGTCTCTGAACACGGGACGTGGCTAAAGGCTGGCTGTCAGGCTAACGAGGAGCCAAGATTTAAATGCTGATGAGCCAAACAGGGTTCAAATTATTCGACATATGCATGAAACGAAGGGAAACAAACTCGTAAAGCCCCATTAAAGCATCTCTTATCAGGTTTTAATGTGCATGGAATAAGTAACTCTTAAAACAACAAAATCTGATCTTCAGTAGACTGAAATAAAATCCTCAATGTTGCCGATGTCAACTTTTACCGTTTATTTGTACGTATATATCAAAGCAGCCTGGATAGATTAAAAGATGATTAAGGTGTTTTTAAAGATTTTTAAGGGACGTCTGGCCCTGAAAGAACAGGAAGAAAACAACAACAAGCAACACAGACATGTTGAGGCAATCATGAGAGCCAAACCTCATACATGAAACACTAAAGTTTAATTTTAGCAAGAACTACCTGAATTTGGAAGACAAGATCCACAAGAACTGAAGTTCTGCGATCATCTGAAGAAAAAGCAAAGTTCCAGAAGTCACCAGCTGACGATCCAAACCTCTGATCCACAACGGTTTCTAAACTGTACTAAAAGCTCCTAACTGATGGTTTATCGCAGCAGCATATTCCTGAATATGGAAATCAAAGGTGATGAACCTGCGATGTCCAGAAACAAGTTCAAAAGAGGGAAGCCACCAGTGAACCTTTGATATCACTTTTAAATATTGCTGCAAATAAAGTGCTTAGCAAGCTCACATTTCTGCCGTCTATAAATATCACGTAATCACCGGCTGGCCTGGTTAGCGTTTCATCTTGGATTGCAGATCCGAGCCGTGGATCTGTCCTCAGAAAGGCTTCCAGACCTTTCTCTGGTCGCAGAAAGCCCTCTCATATTAACACTTGCGGTATAAAAATATGTGGGCTGGATGTCAGGTAGGCAGGAAGGCAGATTTTCCATCTGGATAACGTTACACCGTGACGCGCTCATAAAAACATTCTTACTTGCTTCAACATTCAGCTGCTTTAGGTTCCTCTCAGGGGAATTTACCTGAACAAGAACGCCTCCTTCAAAAGTTAAAGTGCTTATAGAGCAAAGTTAGGTGGTTAGACACAACATCTTAGGATTCAGTCTGTTTGCAGATGGACCTTTTTTCTTCTTATTCTTTTTTTAAATATTGTTTCGTTCATCTTTTTGTCAGATTTTTCAAAAAGTCCTCAAATTAGTGTCTTCCAAAAGATAAGATAATATAAGATAAGATAAGATAAGACAAGATAGACTTCATTAATCCTCAGCCAGTCAGAAATTGGAGAAAAACGAACCATAAAGGAATCATTGCATAGTTTTACTTGGCAAATGGAAAACTACTATTTGTAGCCATGCTAGCAGCGTAGCTCCATGGATGCTAACAGCGGTTGGTCCGTCGGACCTCCACTTTCCTCCACACTGAAGTATGTCCACAGTTAGCCTCAGGATGGCTTTGGTGATCCTCTGACTTTTCATTTCATCTTAATTGGTCCAATACTCTCATAAAAAATAGTTCCACCTTCACCAGCTGCAACATTAAAGTGACGCTGACATTAATCTATCAGTGATTATTATCCAATAACATAAAATAGTTTATTCTGAAATAGACCGTTTTGCATGATGAGTACGTTTACTATCTTTGAATGTTGATACTTTTGTCCTTTTTGATTTGTAGTGCAGGACTTTTACTTGTAACAGAGTATTTCTACCCTGTGGTATCATTACTATAATTTGAGTAGATTATTTCAGTGACACTTTGATGAACCTATATTTTACTTGATCAGACAGACAAGTGTTATCACTGAATGAGGTCTGATTGGATTCTTGTTTACTATCACAGGTGTATCATGTTGACCAATCACACCTGCACGTGGCCTGATGTCCAACGATTAGCACACTGAGGAGGGGCTCGGCCAAACCGTCCATGGATTAAATACTATTTTCTGCATAAATCATGGTGTAAAGACTTTTTAGTTGTCTTAGGCGCTGAGTAATAAGTAAGTGCGATTCATAATTACCCTGTCCATTAACAAAAAAAATGAAAAGCTGTTTTCATGGAACACTGTCAATCTTTTAGTGAATGAATCAATGACATCAAAATGTTGGAATAAAAACTTTGTTGCAGAGATCCAGATGAAAAAGAAATAAACAAGTCGAATCAATCAGAAGCTAAAACCTGTGAACATTCACTGAAGGACTGGAGTAATTGATATCCTTCGTGGTCTTCACCAGTGATCAGCCTGCACTCACAGACCAGGGTGGGTGCTATCAGAGATAAAAGCATTTAGCAGGTCTGACTATAGAAGTGAAGCCTGGGGGGGGGGGCGGTGACAGGTCTGAGTGAAGCGCAGACAGCGGAGATGATGGAGTCACGCTGGGAATGTGGCAGTGGAGGGTGATGCTGGGGGTCAGGTTCATGGTTCTGACAGAGAGAGGGGCAGGTGTTTTCTACCAAAATGTCCGGCCTACAACTCGAGCCTCAGGAATGCTCTGAGCAACAGGTCTGGGTTTGGAAATGCGAGAGAAGCGTGTGGCCTTTCCTCACTATGTGAAAGCATTAATAACCATACGGTTTGTGTATGTTTACATGGAGTTTGATTCATACTCCTGAAGTAGAAGTTGTAGTAGTAGTAGTAGTACTTGGTTTAGATCCATCCACCATCTGGTTATGTTTGTAGATCGGTCAAATGTTGCCACTGTGCAGGGATGGTTTGATTGGGTTCACTGCTTATCACTCAGGTTCTTCGAGTATGAACATGTATATTACAAAATGGACATGAATCAAAACAAGCTTCAATAACTCGTTTTTTGGTTTCTTACAGGGAATCAGAGGGTCGCCTCTATGCAACTGCAGGTTGCTGAGAGGAGGAACTCCCACCTCCAGGCAAATTCTCGTGTATCCCAGCGGAGGTTGGGGACATGAAATCTGAGTGGGCCATGTTCAAGGCCTCCATTGTGGTAGCAGCTGCTAGCCGTTGTGGTCAGAAGGCCGTTGGTGCCTGTCGTGGCAGCGAGCTAGGAATCTGTTGGTGGATCCCAGCAGGGACAGAGACTGGTAAGATGAAGAAGGAGGTCTTTGGGGCTTAGATGGTTCAGGAATCTCCCATGACACAAGACAAGTACCAGGACGCCAGAAGGCCTGCTGCCTGTTGTCAAAGCAAAAACCTGGGTGTGGGAGGAGTTCGGGGAGGCTATGATGAAGGACATTTCAGTTGCCCTCGTGGAAGTTCTAGCAAACAAAAGCAGGACTCAGCTCAGGCTGTGTTCAGTGAGAGAGAACTGCTGACCTAGACTGGAGATACTGTTGAGAGGTGGACAGAGCACTTTGAGGAACTCCTGTACCCGACCAAACCGTCCTCTGTGGAGGAGGCAGATTTTGAAGACTCATATCACTGGCAGACGTCTGTTAGGTAGTCAAAATGCTATCGGGTGTATGAGATGCTGAAGGCTCTGGACATTGTCGGGCCGTCTTGGCTGACTCGCCTCTTGGTTCCCATTTTAAAAAGTGGGACCAAAGGGTGCGATCCAGTCATCGCTGTACCACTCTCCTCAGCCTCAGAGTTTCTGGTTTGGGGACCTGATGTGGTTCTGCTGGCTCAATCAGACCATGACCTCCAGCGCTCACTGTGGAGGTTTGCAGTTGGGATGAGAATCAGCACCTTGAAATTTGAGGCCATGGTGGACTGCTCCTTTACTGCACTTTGAACAGCAGCTCACACTTGCTTCACTTTACCTTGTAAATTCTAACACGGCAGGATTTATCAAGCAAGTCATGTTGTTTCAGCACACATTTGCTGAAAATACTTGGATACGACGTGCTGATTCAGACCTGTGCAAGAATCTCTTCATTATTGAAATTCTGGTATTCTATAAGCAAAAATGCATTTTAAAATATCCACCATGACACATTAGAGGAGAGAGTCAACTGTGTTGTGGAAAAAAATGTCTTAACTGTGTTTTTCTAAAAGGTGAAGTCAAAGTTTGGAGCAGCATCTAGTGGCCATTTGAGGAACTGCAGCTGAAGACAAACACTTGTACTCTGCCGCTGCTTGGTGCACACTTCTGTTTGTTGGCTGATCCACAAATGTAATCATTTAAAGTACAATTTGCAAATTTTACAAATCAAACTGGGAGAAAGTGATGGACAGACGTGTAAGAGCTGTAACACTAAATGACACCAGCGTCCTCCTAACACCCCTCTGACCAGACGAACATGATACTGAGATTGGACCAGAAGATCCACTGAGTATGTGCTGTCAGAGTGTCTCAACATGTGTCTGGTGTCAGCTTCCACCATCAACAGAACAAACTCACCTCCTTCTTGACCTCCTTCTTCTCTCACTCCAGGCTGGCCTTCATAGAGTCAACAGAAGAATGCATGTGAATACAACACACTTTAATGGAAAGCAGTCGTGATTTAAATGCATGAACAGCTCAGACTAACAGATGAAACACTGTACTTTACACTGAAACGAGTCTCTGTAAGTGTCACACACAGCACAGCTAAGCACATGTCATCAAAAGTGTCATTCAATAACTGCAGTGTAACGCTTTAACACCAACGCTCGCTGCAACATCTCGTTTTATTTAGAAGTGCTAAAAGACACTGAGAACAGCTGAATTCACTGATTAACAACCTTAGGTTAGAGAGGAAGAACTAATCAGTGAAACGCTGCAGTGTTTGATAGGAACAGAAACCTGCAGGCTGGCCTGAAACCGAACAAATCTCATGTTATACTGTTAATGCAGCATATTGCACCTGAGCCTCATCAAGCTCAAAGGACCCCAACATTTTTAAAAAGTCAAGATGAGGAATGACACGCAACAAAGGTTATAACTGATCGCAACCCGAGACCTCTTGGTCACCAGGACTCTTTGACCTTGTTTGTTGCTTACGTTTCATTGTGCAGCCAATGAAATGACAGCTGAGCCAGATGCAGTCTCTCCTGATACCTGCTGCTGGTGTATGTACTGAGCTTGACCAACTATGTAATGTTTCTTCTTTCTTACAGCCTAATGTATTGCATAAGTCGACACGGTGCATCAGAAAAGCTATTGACTTATAATATTGACTATTACAATGTCTTGGTTGGATGCTAGCAGGTACTGGACGATCAGTCAAAAGCTCCATAAAAGAGTCTGGCATCTTCCACTACTCATTTGCTTAATTGTCATGGCTCGTGGGTTTTATTGGAGAGGTAAACAAAGAAGCTCTCAACTGACTTTTGTAGTTTTTAAACCTCGTAGTTCATGAAATGATTTGCTCTTCTCACTTCTGATTCATTCTGTTCATTCATTAATTTTGTGGAAAGGGACCCTGACACCGTCAGCTGGTTCTTACCTGAAAGTCCTGAAGACAGTCTTCATTCATGTTCAGGGCTCTGAGCAGAACAGCTCACCTAAAGGACAACATTCGAAGATCGCATCATTAAGCAGACGAGGGATGTTTTCATGAGCAGCTTCCACAGAATCAAAGTTAGCACCAGCGACAATGTAAAATACAAACTGTCGCAGCTCTCCGGCTCTGTTTGCTCAGTTCTAATTCTGGCTGGTGTCTGAGTGAAGAAGCAGCTGTGATTAGATGATATGATACAGCTGCCAGCTGAGGTCAGATATAACCTGCAGTAACTCGGAGGAATGAGATGCCAAACACAAGACATTGTTCGGGTTGTCAAGTGTTGGCGATGTGCAGAATGTGACCAGCAAAGTTAACTGTACAGATTATCGACATCACATCGACGCTGTGATATTTAACTGTCAGTGCAGATCAGCGGCTGATCTGATCAGGATTATTATGGGACTTAAAGATCGAGTGTGTAGGATTTAACGCCATCTAATGGTGAGGTTGCAGACTGCAACCAATTGAATACCCCTCGCCTCACCCTTCCCTTCCAAGTGTGTAGGAGAATCTATGGTGGCAGCGAAACTCTGTTTGGTTTGTCTGTTGTGGGCTACTGTAGAAACATGGTGGTGCAACATGGCGGGCTCTGTGGACCCCCTCCTTCTGTACAAAACAGCTCATTCGAAGGTAGTGAAAACATAACAATACTTATTTTCAGGTGATTCATTGATTAATAATAATGAATAATTAATGACAAAATAATTATGATCACATTCTGCCAACAGACCCCTGTAAACCCTACACACCGGACCTTTAAGTGTTGTAACACTGGTTGAGATCAGGAAACATACGCCTCTTGACTTAATGTCACCAGTGTTTCTGGTGCCATGTCTCTCTTTATGGAACTGCAAACTGAAACCAGTCCAGTCCAAACCATCCAAGCTTTGCAGCATCATTACGTTTGTTTTATTGCTTTTTCATTTTACTGGCTGTCGAACCACAAGAAGGGTTTCAGGTTTATGCTCCAGTGTCAGCACAGGGGCAACAGGAAATGGAATGAACGTACCTGTGCAGCAAATCACACCAGATCACATCTAATCTGCAGGGAAAAAATAAGAGAATCAAGTAATTATTCTGAAAACAACAACAACAATACTTTAAAATCCACAAATAATGAAACTAACTCACCTGCTCCAACTGGAAAAAAGGCTGAGACGTTTCTATTTGTAACTTTGAACCAACAGCAGATATTAACGTAAAAAGGCTTGAACAAAATTAAAAAGAAGAGGATTCAGGTGTGTGAGTCAACAGAAAATTAAACTTTCAGCATCACAGTTATTACAATCTGTTCTTCAAATGGGCGACATACAATCCGTACCTGCTGTAAAATGTACAATAGACTTAAAATGTGCATTTCTGTTAAGATTTTTTTCTTACATTAGTAAAACATCCAAGTTTGAATAAATACTGGCACCAAAATAACATTTGTCTCTAGATAGCAGTGTGCGTTGTTCATGCTAACCATTACCAGTAATGTTAGCTAGCAGCCAGTTATCAATTACCGTTTAACTGTAAACGGTGAGCGTTATCTAAAGTATGTAGACGTTTATCAGTAGGGAAGCTGAGAATTCAGACATTTTAAAAAGACTTCATCAAAAGTCTCATTAGCAAGGATTAGCTTAAAGTTAACACTAACAAAACGAGTGTAGCGTTAACTGTCAAGCAGAAGTTGTGCAGGAACATTTTCAGAAGAATGTGTTCTTTACCGGTCACCTTATATAAACCTGGCAGGTTTAAATGTCTTACAGCTGCAACAACGTCTTATTTTCTCACCTTTAGCATCATTGCTAATGCTACCTACTGCACATACTGGGTGAGAAAAGACCGGAGCTGCTATTTAACTAGACACAGTCAATTCAAGATTCATTTAAGGCCAAAATTTACAAGATTTAACCATGAACTTGGCTGTACTTCAGAGCTAAATGTTTACAAAGTCAACAACACTATGAACAAGATTAGCATGAAGCTTTTGTATTTAATGTGACAGCAACATGACGAGAAAAGTACATCACATTTGTGTTTGAACAGTTTAGAAAAGATAGCATGATGTTGTTTAGCACAGACAGGAGGCTGAACTATGCTTCTGCGACGGATAACTTAACGTTGCTTTATTTCATCCATTACTGACCATTAGCTCGCCAGGCTAACGCAACGCATTGGCTACACTCTTGTTTCTTTCCGCCTTCTCGCTGCGATTTGTGACTCTAACATGTGACACGCAGTCAGAGTGAGAACGAGACGAGTTGTTAATAAACTACATTTGAAAATAACCAAACCTGAAGTCTGCAAAAACGGCCAAATAACGCCTGAAAAATTGTCTGCATGTCGGGTGGGTAACAGAACAGAGGCCATATTATTCAATGCATTATGTGATACTAGCTTCATTTCATCCTTTAATGCAGAAGTGATGAGCTCTGTCTCCTAAAAAATACGTTTATATACAACTAATTAGCAACAGCAAATAAGTTTTGAGGGAAACGTAATGCTGATCGAATTACGTTTTCTATTAACATAATGAGGAAATGATGTCTAATAACGTGCTTGCAATTTGGAAGGATGTTGATATTGAACGTATGTTTACTGACAACGTAATTAATTAGTTTTCTGCAAATCCTTCAGTGCACTGTCCCCTCCTAGTGAGAACAGCATTACTCAGCTTTTTTGTGGTTATGTTTAGGCACTTGGTAAATGTCAGCAGCCATCATGATCCTTCCCTAACCTTAACCAACGTGCTTCTTTAGCCAAACCTGCACTTTAGACACCTGCCATCCACCCCGACCGCCTCCCTATGACTCCAGCAGGTACATTAAAATCTACATTTCATTCACTCAACCAAATGTGGACTACCCAGCAAAATGCGTTTGTCAGCACGATGTAATCATGAATGCAAACCGGTTGTACAGTGTTTCTAGGAAACAAGGTTTTAAAGGACGCTCGCCAAGACAAGTGTGCATAAAGTTTCTTCTGCAGAAAAAGTAAAAAAAGAAATAAAAGTAGCATCATGGCGGGTAGTAGTACCAAAGAACAAGACGTTGAGATTCAGGTGATTTTCTGGATTTTAGATTAACTCCATTTGAATAAATTCATCTTTTGATACAGATCAGGCAACAGTGGCCTTGAACTTAAACAGGAAGTTGCTACAGCGCAGCTGTCTGCGTGTCAGCAGAGACGTCACAGACACCTGCAGCGGAGGTGTGACGAAGGCACCGGACATCGCAGGTACATGGCAGGTACAGCAGTATGTTGATGCAGAAGCATAGCTCAGCCTCCTCAGAACAAAAGCAGGCTTGATTCATCACTCATGTACTAACTGACAGCAGTGCAGACAGTACAAATACATCACAGTACAGTGTCAATACAGGCAAAAGCAAAAAGGAGCTGAAGAGTTTTGTTCCAAAGGCACACATCTAAAAAGTACCTGGACTGTGCCTCGTCTTCCTCAGCTCACATCACACATTTACTGCATTTGGAAAATAACTGAAGAATGATTTTATGTTTATATGTAATCACTTTTAAAATCCTGTGAAGCAGCTGAGGAGATAAAGGCAATTTATCACCTATTGATCTTAAAAACACAGCTAACCAGTATAACCTCCACCACAGTCCTGCCTTATCTGTTCCATGAAGGTGAAGGTACGTTTACAGTAGATATGCAGCATTGTAGAAAAAAAAACTCTTCAGCTACAAAGACATTAGACCTGAATTCTGTCCTGAAAAGCCCAACAATCAGTGACAGATCACATTTAACTGTCAAACATCTTCTTCCTATCAGACTTGTCTTCAATGTTCTTACGCCAGTCTCCCACATCGCGCAGCTGCTTGTCCTGTGAACAAAGACAGTGTTTCATTCAGCTGACATAATGACCAGGAAATGACAAGACGAAGGCACAGAAGAAGCAGCAGAGTATGAAAACAATTCAGCAAGAAATGACCAAAAGTCAAATAGTCAAATTATTCTGGATGTCTGCTGCCATGTTGATGGCGGCTGTGAACAGAATCCAGCTACAGACAGACGAAGCATTGTGCTGGGATCAAGCTACATGAAGCGAGGCTGAATTTGAGGCCATTTTTCTGTCGCCAGGAGACACTGTCGCTTCAGGTCCGGATGACCTCTGAACTCGCGCGTGATCGTGAAATAAGACGCGCCACCATTGGTCGGGGTCATTCGTGTGGTCTTGCCAGTCGCCCAAACAGCACACAGCAGGAGTTCACAGCACCTTGATCATTTGACCATCATCAAAGACAAAAAAAAACCATGTTGTCTGATCCCGGCATTAAAGGTGCAGCTCAGTTTGATCAAATTAATGTCATCTGTTTGGTTGAGGTTTCTGTGGGCAATGACTGGACTAAACAGAGTAAATGCTAAACTCTGGGAACATGGGGACAGCATCTGAGCAGTCAGGTGGGATCTCTTCAGTAATAATCCCTCATCCCTCAGGAAATCTGTTCACACCAAAGAAGGGCTGGGTATCTTGGTACGTTACGTGTCAGATTAGATTCATCCTCTTGATGATATCAGTGTTTTACATTATTTAATTTAGACAAAGTTTGTGTCTAAATTAAAGATTTAACATTTGAGAACTCTGAAGAAAAACTGCTGAAATAGTTTCATATCAGTGCTGAAATAACAGCATGTTACTGTTAATCGTGCTGGAACATGGGTGGTGGTTTAACGCTGTCTGACTGTCTGCCTGTAGGACTTCTTTTCAGCAGAATAATCCAGATTAATCTTTACATCCCGCAAATTCAAGTACTGTTTGCCTGTAAACAGCAAACTTTCCCTTTAAAGTTAAAGCTGATGTAAAGGTGGTTTAGGAAGCCAAGCCTGTAGATGAAGCAGGCAGCAGCTCACCTCCTCCTTCACCTCCTTCTTGACCTGCTTCAGGTTGGCCCTCAGGTCCATGTTGACCGTGTGCTTGGAGCCCAGCAGAGCTTTCAGCATGGCGTCAGCAGACATACGCACTTTCTTCAGCCGGGGTCTCTTGAACTTTCCCCTCAGATCCACAATCTTTATGTTGAGGTCTCTGACCTTCGGGAGGATCAATGACAACATGTACAGACGTTTAGAAAAGGTCAAATTATCAGTCATGAATGAGGTGCAGCTTGTTTTTCCTAAATGGTGCCTATCGAGGTACAAACACATTAGCACCAGTTAATGCTAAAACTCGCTCTGTCTTCCATACAACAGTCCATACGACACATTCAGGTACACGGACACTGTCTCTGCAGACTTGGAGGTCACCTTTGTTCAACTCTTTCCATCCCAAAAGCATCATAGCCAATAAACAACAGAGGTGAAGTGAACACTTTAAGGTTTAAAGAGCAGGCATGAAAGCTCATTTTGCTTATAAGAACCAGGGTTAAACCAATCAGTTTGTGTGCCAGCACCACTTAAAGCGAGGGCGGGTTCTGCTTGGACTGATGCACTATGTTTAAAAATGCAGTCAGCAGACGGCAGCATTGCTCTAACACAGCATTGACGGGCAGTAATGGCACCTCATAGAGCTGCTGTATGTCGGCCTCACAAACAGGTCAAACCAGCACCGTGAACAGACCTGGACCAGTATCTCACCTCATTCAGAACCATGTTCAGCTTGAACTCTAAGCAGTATCTCTCCTCTTCACTGATGTCAATCTGCTCATGAAGCTTCTTGCAAAGCTCCTGAAGAGAAAACAGTATTTTAGAGTTTTTTATATATGTATATAACGTCCCAGACTGACCCGGGACAGTCCGTCCTGTTTGTGACTCACCGTGAGCTCTTCCTTGGAGTACGGCAGCTCCAGAGGAGGACACTTGTCCGCCAGGAACTTCTCCCTCTCCCCGATTTTCATGTTCGATTCAGCCTCCAGCAAATTATTGGCCACCACCAGCATACAGCTCTGTGGACGACATCATCATGAGGCTTCAAGCATTTCCAGCTGAAATGTCAAAGCAGCGTCTGTGCTTCTTCAGAGAGAATAAAAAGCTTTGCAGTTCTTACTTTCAGAGTATGCTTACGCCTCGCAGACAGTCTTTTTCTGCAGGGGAAAACACAAAACATGCATCAGACTGAGTGAAATTACAGTATGTCATATGATAAATAAATCCATAAATCTGATTAATATTTATAATGATAAAACTCACTGTCACATTTTACTTCTGGAATAAACTGATTCACTTTGGCATTTTTTCCTTTGTTGTGGGATTCTGCTTTTTTTGCTGTGTTACCAGATATCATCAATACACCAAAATATCAAACGCCAATCTTCCCAAATTGTTATTTTGATAATACAGAGTCTCTGAAGCATAAGAAGGAAAATTGCATCTGGATTTCCATCAAAATACAACAACAAATGACTGCAGGATACACGTCTTTCTAGTCCACTTGAGTGCTGCAGTCAGAGAAGATGCCAAAAGTCTAAATATATGGTATTTTATCCTTTAAAATGTTCCTCAAACTGCACTAAAACTCACTTGTTCCCTGACCCTTTGGCCTAGAATGAAATCTGTAAATGTACATATGAGACATCCTGCAAACAGAACAATAAGGTGGAGATACGTGTGAAACTGTGAACTCACTCAGTGGCCATCTTAGCTGCAGGATCCGGATGTTTCCTGGTAGAAAAAACATGAAAGAGTGCATTAAAATTACAATTGTGCCTTTTAGTGCGTGATAAAACACATGTTTCTGAAGCATTTTAGAAAGTTGACAAACTACAAATGCAGACGCCAACTCGAAGGGACAGACCTTCACATGACCCCGTCTGTTGTAACGTTATCAGCACAGGTCTGTTTTTATGCTTATGTGCACGTGTTTAGTGCAACCTGCAGGCATCAGTTCATATCGAATGATTTCTGTTGGTCTAAAGTCTTTAGTTATCCACATGCTGACCCTCCAGTCAGAAGTAGCTCATGCTGTTTCACAAAAAGCTGCAAGTGAAAAGGTAAAAGTTCAAGTCCACATCTTCACTTTCAGCTGTTCTGTTTCTGCTTCATGTCTGAACTCACGTCTCCTTCCAGCTGTAGAAACTCACCTGGCTCACGTTTCATGTTTGGCTCTTGTTAATTCTATCTTAAGGCATCGTGTTAGATCCAGGAAATTTCATGGAGCTGAACTCAACCCAGGCCGTGTTAATGCCAGAAAGGACCAGAGCGCTATTCTTAGCAGCACGGCTCTGCGGATGGTGGTCCAACACGGCGGTGCAGATAAATATCTCGACAACGACAGACGGACAGAGAGCCTTCAAACCCGGAGAGGACGACTCGTAGTGACACTGGTGATCCTCTGGCTGCTCTTTTAGCGCCACCAACAGGTCAATTTAGACTTGTCCAAATTATCACCTCATGACAGGACACTTCTAAAAGTGATGATGAACTTGGAGGCTAATGCTAACATGCTATTTGTAATTCAACATTCATATTTGTAATTTTAGCACCATGCTAAATGACGGCAACATGCTAAATGCTCAAAGTTAGCTTTTTAGCAAGCTAAATGCTACATGTTAAAATGGCTGTTTTAGCATGTCAGTGTGACATGCTATTAGCAGGTCAAAATTGTCCAAAACTTCTGGTCATCACATGACCTCTCTAAAATCGTCCTGCCGGGCTCAACTCTATTGTGAGTCGAAAGCTAACATAAC
Source organism: Chelmon rostratus (assembly GCF_017976325.1). Classification (NCBI taxonomy): domain Eukaryota; kingdom Metazoa; phylum Chordata; class Actinopteri; order Chaetodontiformes; family Chaetodontidae; genus Chelmon; species Chelmon rostratus. Next base: position 25,652,034 of record NC_055663.1, read on the forward strand.
ATGCTAACATTCTGGTCTATTCAAGCAAGAAATTAGCTAAATTTAGCATTTTTTAGCATGCTGACAAGCTTACATGCTGCATTAGCATAAACATATTAACATGCTAAATACAAGTGAAACCTGAGACTTGAAACTAGTTTGAGAAACATCAAGTCTGCTACTGTGGTCACTTATGTTATTATTATATAGTCATACAGCTGTAAGTGCTTGATTGATTGAAGTCTGTGCTGCATCACCACACGATAATTACATCATTTTAAAAATGACAGACATGTTCAATGTGATGGAGGAGCTAAATAAACCAAATCTCAGCATCACATTGCACTGAAACGAACAGAAACACACACCCATCCCTCCAAAACACTGATGTAGTGATGTATGACAAGAGTTACATGAAGTGGGCTGACTGTCATCCTCACAGTCCAGAGAGAAAAACTCATCAACACATGTGTAATGTTTACAGTATGGAGGATAAATGAGCTTCACAAGCTGCAGTACAAACACCGTAACGATCACTTCACTCAGAAATCCACCCACAACGTTAAAAAATTAGCTACTGGTGTCGATCCACAATCTCTGATACGTCTTTGAATGCACCACGCAGGAAATATCACTCAGCACCACTGCAGTGGGACGCAGGCAAGAAATACTCTTTCACTGGAGTAAAAGTACCAGTACAACAATGTCAGACTACTCCATTTACAAGTAAAAGTCCTGCATTCAAATTCTGATTTAAGTGAAAGTAGACAAGTATTTTAACTACTAGTATTTTCTAACTGTACTTCAAAGTAAAAGTACTCCGTCAGTAGAACACCTCCTGTGATATTATCAGACTGTTATTACTTCAGCATCAATGTTTGAGCAGCATTTTACTGTTGGAGCTGTTCCAGTGGGGGGTCGGGCCCCTCCAAAGGGTCGTAAGATAAATCTGATGGGTTGTCAAATGATTAATTAGAGAGAAGAAAACAAAGCCGTTTTTTAGATTTTCTCTAGTCTTTGCTCTCTTGTGAAATATTGGATCTTTTTTTCTCTTCGACGCTAAAACAGCTACTGAAATGAAACCATGTGAGAAATTTAGAGGAGAGATTTAATCTCGGTGGTGAAACTGCTATCGGTATGAGTAGCTACCACCCGGGTGAGTAAAGGGACCCTTTTAGACCCGGCTGGAGGACTCTGAGGCCACTTCCAGAGGTAGTGGGAGGCCAGATAGTCGCTGCCTGAGCTGTTTGTTTAGGAGCTGTGATGGAGCAGTGGATTAAGGCTCTATTCCTGGAGCCACAGCTGTTCCAAACGTCTTCATTATGCAGACAAAAAAATGACAGCAGGCTTGTCTTGAAAGAAAAGATGTCTGAAACCACTGCAGGCATCTTTAAACACATAACTGACCCGGGAGCAAATGGCCGGCATCCGTAAACCAATAATAGGCCCGAGGGTTATCTCCAGGGCTGACACTGGAAACTCGGCATGACAACATTTTGCTCTGGAGATGGAATAATATCTGCAGGGTTTAATTTGGGCCCTGATTTTTGTCTTCAGTAAGTGTGCCTGTATGTTATGGATATAGGGGATTGTCTCTGGAGGGAGGGTGGAAGGTTCGCAGTAACCGAACACCACAGAACATCCGTCGAATGGACGAGATGTTAGAGCATATCACAAAAATAACCCACTGTTAGGCTGACAGATGCATGTGCAGTTCATCTGCTCCACACGGACGGAAACCAGACAAGAAGGTACAATTATGTCCAACGCAAAGAGGAAAAAAACATTTTTACCAGAGGGAAAAACCAAAAAAGACCCTCTTAAAAGCTGATTTTCTTCGAAAACTTGTAAAATCAGCTTTACTGTTGCTGAAACACTTTCTGAAAAGCAAAAGTTCGTCTACTAAAGGAATTTTGTTTCAAAAAGACCAAATAGACCTTTAGCGCTAAACAGGCTAAATTTGGTGAGCGGGATCAAAGTGAAGGCAGAGAGCAAGGCCGGCAGCCGCCGCAGATTAGACGAGGTTTCCCTCCGAAGACCGCGGCGCTGACAGCAGGATAAACACTGACGGATCGATTTACAGGTTCGTGCCTTGTAGTGGTGTTGATTTTCAGCGCGGCGCATCACCAGACCATACATCACCGGTCCGCCACACAGCAGACGAGCACATGTCCGAGGGTTTCCACGGCGATACGAAAAAGACTCGTGTTGACCTTCGAAATCCAGAAAAACAACTCAGGACACGAGAGTTTTAATAATGAAAGAAACTTTCCACAGTCTCGATTTCACCTGATGTAGCACTGAAAGTACATTAAAGTAAACAAATACAATTTAAACATCAACATCAAAGACTTCACTGCTCGTCAAGAACTCCAAAAAACATCAAACAACCATGAACCTTCAGCATTTTACCGTCTAGAAAAACCAGCAGCCAGTCAGACGCCCCTCGACCTAAATCCTCAGCCTTTTCCTACAACCCCCCCTCTGACGAACCTCCATCTGAACAAACAAAACTTTCATCCTTCAAGTATCAACAACAACAATTGCTGCCATGCAAAGAACGTGCACGCAAACAAGCAAAATACCCAGAATTCCTCCACTCAAACAGCATCAAAGAGTCAGAAAAGAGTCGTTACCGAGCAGAGTGGTCAGCCTGGTGGAGTCACAGAGACGCGGACTGAGTCCCAGGCGGTCCCAGTGTTAAGAAGGTATATATTGCAATCTGTGATAGCCTCTAAATCCTCCACTTTCTCTTTATGGAAGTGGATTACTGGTCAAACCAATGAGCTGGCAAGGTCATGAAATACAGTACAGTGTCATCTGCCCCCTTCCTCGGCTCGCCGCAGTATAAATAACCCGCCCTTTAAGATTGTTATCTGTATTATCTTGTCGCAGAGCTTCTGACGGACAGAATGCAGGAAAGTGATTAAAGCACGGAGGCATTTTATAATCAACAGTTCAAATATTTATAGACAGAAATCATCCAGAGATTTGATGTATAGTTAGAAAACATTCACCGACTGATGCTGCTGAACTAAAACCATTCACAGTTTAATTCATGTGCAGAAAATTCTAGTATTTTATATTCTAGTTATCGTAGTTTCCCACTGACTGCTTCCACCGGACTCAATGTTAAATTCAAGCGTTTTAAAGGCGTCAGAGTTCGTGATTCTTCACCCGGCAAACACTTTTAGTTCGCTCTCAGTACGATGATGAGTTTTCAGACACGCTCAGAAACGTCTTTAGTTGTTTACGTAAAACTAATCTGAACTGTGAGGACGTCTGTAAGAGACGTGACGACGCCTGGATGTTTTCCATCAACACGAGGAAACATTTTTAATGAAAGTATCTGAACAGAACAGTGAAATGTGTTTCACTTGCTTTGCTAACAGCATCCGCCTGTAAACTCAGTGTCACGTTAACACATTAAACACCGTGCAGCTCTTTTCACTTTAAAACACTCATATTTTACATATTTTTACTGTAAATTTCTCTTTTATGGTCAGGACTTTTGTAGTGCTGGTGGCACCACAGCACCATCACACTGAGGACTGTGGGTTTTGCCGCATCTCTTAAACTGAACTTGATTTAAAGACTCCCTGCAATGAAAATCGAGCTGTTAACATTGTTGACGTGTTCATATGACATTTTTATGTGCTACAAGACACAGTCATGAGGAGCCGGCAGCGCCATGGCTGAGCTTTTCCATGCTGGAACTGCAGTGGACCAATCACACGGACCCAGACAGAAACAGAGTTTCATACATCACCTCAGTCATCTGTGGGGCGGGGCTACAGTAAGGACAGGTGAAGCTAGGTGGAGCTACAAATCGCTATTTTGCAAGTTAAATTTCACTATTTTTAGAACGATGGCAGAGACGTGTTGTGTATTTGTTTGCTGAAGGAGAAACGTTGACTGCAGCCTGCAGCCCGACGCTCATCTATTAATCACCCACAGCGAGTACGAGCCAGCGTGTCCAAGCAGACCTGCAGGGTGCTGGACAACGTTAGCCAACGTTAGCCTGCCAAGGTACATGATGATGAATGTCACATGCTGACAGCACGTCTCATATGGCTTCAGGATGTTGATGATGAAAGTTACTACAAATGTTCCCCAGAGCAGCTTGACAGACAGTGAAGCTGCTGATCTGAGATCAGAGCTGCTCGCTGCATGAAGGCGAAGGTGCAGAGCTCCGTCTGAGCCAGTGGGAGGCAAGAGGAGAGCTTTCATTGAACTAACTTCTAAATAAGTAATTGTGATGAAAAGTGATGAGGTTGTTGGCATGTTTTTCTAATCCACTTCCTACACCCTCCGTCCCCGGACCCCCTCCCGAGGAAGAACTACCCGCATATTTAATTCAAGTAAGAGTAGCAGTACTGCTGTGTAAAAATACTCAGTCCCACATTCAAGATTACACTTGCAGTACAAACATAATAACAGTATAAGTACTTGTTAGAGAGTTATGTTATTATATATATCATGTTATTTGAACATTATTACTGGTACTTTAACGCGGACGCAGTATTTTAATGTTGGTGAGGATGGAGCTCATTTAACTACTTTATATACTGTTGGATAGTTTCATCTATAGCACAGTATCATGTAAACTGTTTGCAAAAGTAACAACTGACTGAAGCTGTCAGATAAACGTAGTGAAACGTACAATACTTCCCTCCGACATGTGGTGGAGCAGAAGTGTGAAGTAGCTTAACGTAACTGAGTACTTTTACTCTGCTTTCGTCCAGATCGGTCGGTACAGTTGAAATCGGTCTTTTCTGTTCTGATGTGATCTGTTTGAGCGGGAAACAGCGTATTTCTACACACTGCATGCAGAGACATGCAGCACATTCACATTCTGCTGAACCGAAGAACAGCAAGAATCAACAGTTTGATGTGTCAACGAGAACTGATCACATCTGAGTTTGATTAGAGTCACTTCTGACGCGAAACAAACCTTCAGCAGAACAAACAAATGAGCCTCAGTTGTCTGCTGTTCGTCAGCGCATTCGGTTTTCTGCCAATCAAAGCAACTTCCAAACCTCTAGATCTCTAGAAACCTTTTTCTCCTCGTTACAAATCGTGTCTTTAATGAAAAGGAAGTTGAGCTCACACAGTGTGTCGCTGCCGCTCGGTGGCTCTGACGGTCAAACACCTGGAATGGAAAAAGAAAATTCCTCTTCAGCATCAAAATCACATGAATCTGAACAGTTGATGAGTTTTGAGCATAAATGACAGAGCACACTGAAATGTGGCTGTAAGCTTTTCAGTCTCTTAATGAACAGAATCTGTCAACTATTCCAACTTCTCCTATAAAGACATGTTTTAGATTATTTCACCTGTGTTCGACCTTATTATCTGTTAACTTCATTCACTCGCAGGTGTCCACATATATGTTTGCATCTATATTACAGAGTGTTGCTAACATTTGTGCAACGCTTCTCCACGTATAGACAGTAAAGTGAAGAGGAGAGTTAGTGGTACCACACAAACATTTAAGATTAAACGTAAAAAAATCAAGCCGGAACGGCAATAAAGCAAACAGACTTCACGTACCTCAGGTGTGTTTGTGGATGAACTGGACGAATGAGACTCTGTGATTCGGTTTGTATGTTAGAGGAAGATAGCGGAGTTCATTCAAGGGGACAGACTCTGTGGTTATTTCTACGCCTGCGTCTCCTTCCACGATGTGTCGAGGGCGACGCGTCTCTCTCACACCGTTAGAGGCTTTTCACGTCATAAAACAGCAACAGCGAAGGAACAAGACCCTGCAGCTCAGAGCTGGATTACGCTCGCTGCTTTTTCACAGAAACTAAAGGGAAGACGCATTAATGCCGATCCACCTGCTGCAGTCGTGTGTGTCCTCACACTCAACAATCACAGTTTAATTAAGCACAAGTTATTACGGTTTGGACGGAATGTCATTTCGTTATTTTGTTCATCAATTTGTGTATTCAGGAAATGCAGCTTAGGTTTGTGCCATTGGAGGGCGGCCATTTTTTTCATATAGAGAGAAAATTCGTGGTTGTGTCGTAATTCTTCTCAATAATCAGGACAAAGTACAGTAATAAGGTCAAAACCTCCAAAATTATCTGACTGTCCCTAAACAGTACAGTCAGCAGCTCAGTGTCTCCATCTTAGCTGGTGGCTAACGTTAGCTTCACAGATACGACCGCCTCTGAATCCTGGAAGTCGCTGATTCAGAGCTTTAAGGTGACAGATTTAAAATGTTGATGGTTCATATGCTTCAAATGCGCACTGTCTGTCACATTGAGGGTTAATGTCAGCTTGGTCTCTCTGGACAGACGAGTCCAGGACATGTTAGCTTGACACGAGGGCTCAAAGCTGTGGGGAGGCCGTTAGCCTCCAGAAAAAGAGAAGAAATGTCCTCTTAGTAACGCCTAAGTTGTCTGATTAAATGTTGTGACCTCTCAGTGGTGAGACACAGAGCAGGTGACCTGGTGGTGTGGAGGCTTTGGAGCTGCACTGGCTAACGAGCAGAGTAATTACTTTATTAATGAGTAATGTGCATCGATTACATTTTTCAGGTAACTTGCCAAACATTGTTTATAGATACAAACACACATTAAGGTGTCAGAGGTAGTAATTACCTTTTTTGTTGTAGTTTCTTTTCCTTTATCTAATTATCTGTGCAATTACATACACACTGAAATAAATAGAAATGTGAAAGTTGTGGCCACTAGGTGGCAGCAGTGACTGCACGGCTGCTGAGCAGCATCTGGTCACTGAGTGAGAAAGAAATCCTGCCGGCGCCATTTTTGTTTTTAGACAGTTTGTATTAACGCCGGCTCTGCTCAGTTCATTCAGAGTCAGCTGATATATTTCACCTTCCATCCAGGTAGTTCACATTTTAACATTCTGCTGAATTTTATGAACGCCCAAATGACTGAAATGATTAATCTGTTGGCGTATCGAGGTCCAGCTGTTTCTTTCAAATTCACCAGCAAAAAGTCACTGTGCTCTCTCTTAAGTCTGTTTTCTCCACAAAACAGAATTTGACTGTTTGCACTAAAATGTGTTCATTTATCAAAGAGCTCAGAGTTGAATTATGTTAAGTTAATGCTCCCTGACTGTACTGATAAAATCAGCAAGAAAATGACTGACAGCTGAGAAATGAGAGGCCTGCCAACCTCATCTGCGTTTTTCTGTATTTTTAATTCCTTAAAATAGCGTTAATACGAAGGCAAGATTGAGATTTTTCCTCTGTAACTTACTGACACTTATTTCTCTCATGATCTTTGAAGACTCTTGATACGTCAGCTGTTTCTCTGATGCACATATGTGTAAATCCAAGTAAGCAAGACAAAACGGCTCCTTCAGCAGGTGATGCTTGTTTATTCAAAGTTTCTGCAGCTTTCGAGGGAATTAGAAAAATTAATTTGTTCTATTTAAACGGTTTTCAGGTTGAACCAGTCAGTGAAAAACAGGAAGTGCAAATCCTGCAGGTTTGCTAAGAGCAGATGCAGCTTTTGATTTAAGCCTCGGCCTCAAACATCTTCTTCCTGCCGTCCATGCCGGCTTTGTCCTCAATGTTTTTACGCCAGTCGCCGACGTCACGCAGTTCCTGAAACACCAAGACGAGCAACAATCAGAGCTGCACAGGGAGCTAATGATGAAGGTGGTTAGAGGCTGTTCTCTTTCATTCAGGTTACATTCGAGTTTGAGGGTTTAATAAATCAGATTTTTACAGCCAAAAAAGACCAAAGTGAACAAATCCAGGCTGTGTGACGCTATGACGGGCCCGGACTGAGCACAAGATGTTTTTATATTTCTAATAAGGTTCTAAATTCATCGAATCAGGATGGTCCTATGGGGGATGAAGGACAGTCATATAAACCATGGCCCTACTGGAGTTTGGTGAAGTCTCTGCGGTTTCTATAGAAACTAGTCTGACTTCCATCCAAGTGTAGTGCAAATTTTATTCAAATTTTCAGATCATCAACAAATGAAAATCTGAATTTATGCGTTTCCATCCGTTTCTGCTGGTTTCATGTGTTGATGTGAGGAAGGTTTCAGCCTCCTCATCGCTCCACACAAGATTTTTTCAGCTCTTCACTCGAGGTTTCAGTCACATGTTTCAGGTGCGTCGTGATTAATTCACCTCGTCTGTTCTCATTGCACCTTCTCGCATTTTCTTTTTAACAACAAACTAATGTTTGCACCACCTTGACTTGGTTTTATTCCACGTTTCTGCTCAGGTTTGTTTATGCGTGAATTGAAAATGTGCAAAAAAAAAAAGGTGGATGGAAGCACACCTGTAGACATGTCCTCGTCTTATGACCGCCACGTCTGCTAATATTATATTTACCAGCTGTTTCTGTCGGGACAGAAAACAGGCAAATAAAACAAGCATGAGCGAGGCCGGGGCTCCTCACCTCCTCCTTCACCTCCTTCTTGACCTGCTTCAGGTTGGCCCTCAGGTCCAGGTTGACTGTATGTTTGGAGCCCAGCAGAGCCTTCAGCATGGCGTCAGCGGACATACGCACTTTCTTGAGGACGGGCTTCTTGAACTTCCCCATCAGGTCCTGAACTTTGATCTTCAGGTCGTCAATCTGGAAAATGAAGTCTGACTTTACTGCAAACAGCTTCAGGAGCTGCTTCAGTCATCAGGAAAGTGATATTTACAACTCTGAATACTAAATATCGCAGCTTCTCGACCTTCTGCAGACCAAGAGCTCGTTTTCAGATCCCACATTCACAGTTTGCTCGTTAGCTTTGGTAACTCTGGGACCTCCACTTGACTTTAACTTGAAAACAAAGTTCTGTGAGTTTGGGCGATGTTTGGGAGCACAGCATGAGTTTCTACTGATGAACCTGCCGAAGGTTCAGTTAAGTAATTGCAGAAAATTACCTCCTTGTTGGATTTGTTGACTTTCATCTCCAGGTCGTATCGCTCCTCATCGATCACTTCGATCTTGTGGTGGATTTCTTTGCACAGCTCCTGAACACAAACACCAGCAATATGTCACAGTAACAAGCCGATGCACTGTGGACCCAAAATAACGAATATCAGCTAAATCTAAAGGAGTCAACCCTTTAACGTACTGAACTGGGCATTAAAGGACGTACCAGCAGGTCCTGCATGCCCCTCGGCATGGACACCGGAGAACAGTTCTCAGCCATGTACCTCCTCCTCTCCTCCTCTCGCTCCCTCTCTTCCTCCTCCAGTAAACCTTTGGCGATGGACAGCATCAAACTCTGCACACAAACATCAGATATTGACGCACACTGAACATTCGTAGCTAACTCTGAGCAGCAGAAGGCATCTGACTGTTCTTTGCTTTAAATCTCTAACTGAAAGGGATGTGAAGAGATTTGATGCAGATGCTTTTCTTCTATTCACAAGCTCTTTTACCTTCAGATGATGCTTCCGACTCGACGACATCTTTTTCCTGAAGGGTTTGACGAAACATTGATTTGTTATGACGGATATCGTGTTTTAAAAAACACATATTTCATATTCAGAACTGAACCAATATGCAAAGAAACATGACTTGACTGCAGAAAAGTCCTGAAATCAATGATTGTTTATCAATAGTCCTGTTTTACATACAGGAAACAGTTCATCCAGTCAAGTCCTTCAACAATAGTTAAACTCTCTTTTACTGTTATAATAGCAACATTTTGACCATTTGAAGTTGTACTTCAGTGTTTTCGAGTACAAAATAAAATCTTCACGAACACGTAGATGAACGAGAGCCAGAATTACTCACTCTGACATCTTCGCACTCGTTTGGCTTCAAACCTGCAGAAAACATAATTCTTCAGTTTGAAATAATGACAGGTAAAAAAAGATAAAGTTATGAAAAATAATCAGAAAAGAATATCAGAAACACAGAGTCATTAAGTGGGGGGTGTCAAGCTAACAGAAAGAGAAGGGAATAAGAAACGAGGTGAGGAAGGGTTCAGGCTGACGAGGAGGAGGAGGAGGACTGGAATGCCTCTGCCTGGTCTTTCTAAAATAATAACCAATTAGAGGAAACGTGACACCAGCTGAGAGCAACAGCAGTTTGCCTTGAGAAAAAACCTCAAGTCTAAATTAGGAGAAGGGTCTGGGGTCCAGTTGCCCCCCCCAGGCATCCCTCTTATGAAAGGTCTGTCTTCTGGAAGATTATCAGGAAACACTTGATACGTCCTCTGTTGCTACAAACATGTCTGACATGACCGAGGCGATATCCATCTCCTCTGAAAATAGAGACCGTGCAGAACAATCCCCATCCTCCATCACTGCGTCCACAGCTCTCCAATCTTTGCAAAAATATCTAAAAGATACTGATGCTGATTTCTCCACTGGTACAAAGACTTGTGAATAGTCAGTAAAAACCAGGTTTTGTCCTGATCCGATCACGGTTTTTGCTCCAAAACCCACTCACTGAGTACGTCCCACTAACGTCTGAGTCTGATCCAACTTTTCTTTCACAACACTGTGTGGATCTATGTTTTTAACTGAATACAGAACAAAAAAAAGGATCAGAACTGGATCTGGTTTAATCGGTTAAACTGATTTTCCACTAAAAGGATTTTCTCAAAAGAAACAGAATTACAAATTTAAAGAAACACTCCCCGAATTTTGCTACAGACTCCACATCCCAAAACTCCCTCAACAACGTCGATGTTTTGAAACCAAGTTCAGGATGAAATTTCAAAACGTGAAACAATGAAATTTGGGGGATTTGGGGCCCTGTAACAAAAGCAGAGCGCGTATCTGTAAACGGAAGCAAACAGGCCCATTGTCCACAAAAAAATCCTGGCAGGGTCCAAACAAGAACAAAACAGAAAAACAAATTAGCAACATGCATGTTTTCCTACTGAAACTCCTCATTATGAATATTCTCTATCAATCTAAAGCAGAGTATCATCAGCGTATGGAAGTCTTTGTCACATGTTAAAATGGTGACATTTGTGCGACAGAAGTTCTACGTAACTTTTTATTGCATGAAATCTGAACTCAGTGATCATCTCTCCTGATCTTCTCACAAGTCTTTGGCAGCACACACAATAATAACCTCTTCATTGCAGCAAACTGACCAAGAAATCATTTTACTGAAATGCTGTATGACCTTTGCGCTTTTCTTAATTAGCATTTACCAGTCAGGCTCAGTGTCGTCTCCTGACCACAGCTACAGACACAAGAACAAAGAAATCTGATTTTCTTTAGAGCATCTCACATTAGGTGGCGTCACCAGGCTTTAAGACAACCACAAACAAGAATGTACACACTTTTCTGCAGACAGCAAGAAAATCTGGACATAAAAGGAAATGCTGGGAATATTATGGCCTGAAATGGCTTCAAACTCCTGCAACACGTTTAGCAGCTTGATCAAATCAGCAGCACAAATTCAAGACTCATTTAATTCCTTAACGTTTCTCCTTCAAATAGGAAATGGATCTGAGACCTTTTATTGCATTAAAATGTTGGTAGAGGGGAAAAGAAACACATGTAGATCATCAATTAATTTACATTATGAACCATGAATGCATGTATTTGTAAAGTTACTGTACTGAAACATAATGAACGCTATTCCAGAATTTGTACCTTTTCTTTTTTAATCACTTGATTTAAGATCTGCAGATTTTTGTGAACTGAATCAACACAAAGATTTTATTAAACAAAGCGGCAGATCAAGCACAAGATCACACTGAGGCCCGACACATTAAATCTCTTCAAACCGTCTGCGATGACAGAACGAGAAACACTGGGACTATCACCTTCCAACTCCAGAGTCCATTTACACCAACACACCTCATCACACAGCACTTCACGCCTGCAGCCACGACCGCTTCACCCTCAAAACGAACCAAAACTAACCGTCAGCCTCGTCATCCTGCAGCAACACCTCCTGATGAGCTGCTTCGTTTCCCAGTAAGAGCTTAACACCGAAACACGTTTGTTTTAACAAGAGCGCAAAGAAAACAACCAAAACCTTTCCCACTGAACAGCGTAACGACTTTCTTCGTACGTATATGAGTCAGATTTTTACAGAAAAGCAGCAGCAGCAGCAGAGAAAAGAAGATTTCTCACCTTTTAGTGGAAGACGGAAACAGGACGGAGCGACGGATTTGAACGCAGCTCACTTTTGGCATTATAAGTTGGTATATATTGCATTCCCCAAAGGCAAAGGAAACCCCATCTTTCTCTTTATGGAAGTCGATTCTCTCACAGACCAATGGGCTCAGCAGCACCTGAAACATTATATCTGAGCCCCCTTCACCACTTAAATCTCCTCCCTATCTGACCATTATAAATAACTCCTTCCTTCTAGATTCTTTCACTGATTGCATTAACCCCCAACCCCAAAAGGAAGGTCTGGAGGCGAAAAGCAGGAGGAGCAGAGTGGAGAAAGCAGACAAATCACTCACATATGACTCTATAAACAGATTATTATCATGCATGAACACAGCTGGGCTCAGAGGCACTTTCTGATGAAGCAAACCAGGAGCAGCAGTGATGAAAGCTGAGGGGACAGCAGGTGGGAGGGCAGAAAAAGTCAGAGTGGAGTTTCAACGCGGTCATTTAAGACAAGCGCAATGGATGCTTTTAAGCTGTTAAGACGGAACGGCTCATCAGAGAAGGAAAGTGAGAGGAGTGTCGAGGCAGAGGCAAACTTAAAATGGTCATAAAGTAAAAAGACTTCTGTGATGCTAAAGATCTGTTTACGTACAGCATCTGTGAGCCGCACACTTCTTTACCAAAATACATCTGATGACTCTGGACATTTAATTAGGACACTGAGTCATTTACACAGCAATGCAACAGCAACTCACAAAACACAGCAGCAACTCACAAAACACAGCAGCAACTCACAAAACATGGCAGCAAATCAGAAAACACAGCAGCAACTCACAAAACACAGCAGCAACTCACAAAACACGACAGCAACTCACAAAACACAGCAGCAACTCACAAAACACAGCAGCAACTCACAAAACACGACAGCAACTCACAAAACACAGCAGCAACTCACAAAACACAGCAGCAACTCACAAAACACGACAGCAACTCACAAAACACAGCAGCAACTCACAAAACACAACAGCAACTCACAAAACACGACAGCAACTCACAAAACACAGCAGCAACTCACAAAACACAGCAGCAACTCACAAAGCACGACAGCAACTCACAAAACACAGCAGCAACTCACAAAACACAGCAGCAACTCACAAAACACGACAGCAACTCACAAAACACAGCAGCAACTCACAAAACACGACAGCAACTCACAAAACACAGCAGCAACTCACAAAACACAGCAGCAACTCCCAAAACACAGCAGCAACTCAAAAAACACAGTAGCAACTCACAAAACACAGCAATAAATGCAAAAAACACACAATAAATCATGACAATTAATCATGAACCACAACAATAAATCATAAACACAATAAATCACAAATAAACAGCAATACATTTTTAAAAAACAAATAACACTACATGATAAAACAAAGCGTAAATCATAAAGCACAGGTGGGACTCCGCTGAGACAGGTAGGTTCATATTGGACGATGATTCCGCGTCCCGATTGGATGCCTGCAGTCTGCGACACAACAACTTGTTGCTGTCACTGTATTTTCATTGGAGGTCTCGAGGACACGAGACACGACCCCGAAACGTCTTTTTCTGTCAATTTACAATCTGGAAAAACACTGACTCACAGCAGCAGGTGAGCGGAGGCTCATTTTCAACTGTTCAACCTTCATTTGATAAATACGTAAAGGAAAACTGGTAAAATGCAAATAACTTCACACCTGTATGAATTCCCACCATAACATTTTACAGTACAGTGTTTAGGCTTAGAGACTGTTGAATAACAGTCAGCATCGTTTTCTGTTTCATCCTGACAAATTAATGTAAGAAAGCTCAGGCTGCCACACTCTGTCATTCACTGTAGCACAGGCCGACACTCACACCTGTGGTGCAGACACCCCGGCTGTAAGGCCACAGCGAAGGTGCAGTGCTTCATACCTGTGCTTCACACCTGACATGAACTGCTTCATGAACTGAAGCTGGCAGCGACACAGCAAGTGGAGGCAACGTGTGAGGAAAGGTACAAACCAGGAAAGAAGCATTTGAAAGTAACACAAAAGATCAAACACTGAAGCACGACTCACTATCTTGTTCTTTGGTTTGATGGACCGGTGGTTGCACAGTGGTGCAGTGAGGGTTCATTTTCATGTTTTTCAGTTTCACATGGCATGTATTTAAACTGTCATACATTTTATTTCAATTTTAAACCATTAGCTCCTTTCATTCCTTTCCACAATGGTACTGTCGCTATGACGTGACACACCTGTGAACCCAGAAACAAACTTTTCCTGAAAATGTGTTTAAATTCTGTTATACTTGTTCTATGTAATGACAAAGAAAAACCCAAAAACCAACACACTCTTTTTTTTTTTTTTTTGACAAACTGGCATCATAGTGCGAAGCAGAGGATTAAAACTTTCATTACTTACCGAACCTGTAGCTCCTCCAGTGACCCCACACTCAACACCTCCACCTGCCACCTGCAAACACAGTCATGTGACTGCGTCTGTTTCTAGTTTTTGATGGTTATTGTGGGAACACTTGGGTCTGTTCCACATACTGGAGGCAAACCTGTTCAAGTGTTCGGGTTAGGATAACTACACACACTGACGCACAGCCTTTCTTCAACGGCTTTCATGCAGCGGCGTTCTGCACAAAATGCAACAGAAGCAGTTTGAAAGAGACGTTTCCAACCCGGCCAACACCTCCAAAACACCTGACCGGTCACTGGGTGAAGAGGCTTGATGCTCTGATTTGGAAAAAAACACAAATTGGCAGATAAAGGCTTCCAAATGATGTCCAATGACAAGGAGGGGGGTGGTTTCGCACATCTGTTTGATCATCATCATCAACAGGTGGTCTCTACTTGACAGATGTGAGTGGATTCACAAGCATCGTGGAAATAATGACAATAATCTAGCATTTCACAGACAGTTGAAGCTGGTCTGACCGAACTCTTCAGCCTGCATCACCTCCTGAACACCTTCACTCACACTGAGTTTACTTTAACTCATTTCAAGAACACACCTTCTTTAGCTGTTAAGTACATCCTTTTCTTTAATATTTCAACAGTACAAATTATATCCGACTTAAGAAACATGACATGAGAAACACATCGCTTCACATTTCTGAATATCATATTCATTGAGAACATTCTGGGCCACTGAGGAATCACCTGAGAGAACGATTTAGAAACCTATTCAGTTTGATATGATGACTGTGACAACAAGGAATAAACCAAAATATGCTGATAGTGTTTGCTTCAGTGCCTCGTATGAGTGTTAAAACACCTGTGGAGGAATCTCACCACCGCCTGTATTAGTACAACACCGGTACTGTACACTAATGACTAGCAAATATATTACAGCAAGGACCACCGTTCACAAATGTCATATTCATACTCGTTTTGCTCAAAATAAAACATCAAAAAAATATTTTACAACATATCGAGAGAAGTTAAAGTCATACAAAGTGTGCAAATGTCACCATACGGTCACAAGACGAGTCCAAATGAAGGCACCATACTTTCAGTTTCCACTCACATGACGGCTCACTGTGCTGCTGTTAACGGCCCTGAGGCGGCCCACCAACTCAAAATCTAACTACACTCACAATACAAAGCAAATGTTAAGCAGACGCGGCTTTGATGTTGCCGCTCGCTCTTTTTAGACATGACTTCATTTGCATGATCTTCATGGCAGAGGCTTGTTTTCAATTTATTTTCGATTTGTCTTTACTAGCTAATGAGCAAAAGCATCTTTACTGAACTAAGAGTTCAAGAGAAAATCCCACAGTGGGCTACAGCGTCTGGTTCATGGGTTAGCATTAGCTTCAACTGTGATCATACTTTTATACACACATCAACTTTTAACCACTAAACCTGCAGCTGCTGAACTGAACCATCAGCTAACCTGAACCATTTCGTTCTGGGATTGCTTTCTGTAACTGTTGGGATTCTGTTGGTATAACTGCATTTATAACTTTTACCCCCCTGCAATTATCTCTGCATGATATGGCCACATCATTATAGGGAGACGGATACATGAAGCTTTCCTAAATTCCCCCTTAAATCTTCAAACAGCAGGATGGCATCAGATCTCATGAAACAGTGCAGGCATGGTTAGCTGACTAGCAGCTAACAGCAGCATTCCACCACCTGAAAAACATCCCTCTTTCTAAATGTGTGCTATCATCCGTGTCTCTCAAGTGGCTATTTACCTTCTAGCTGTAATCTGAACTCAGAGCGAGAACACTATGACCCTCTTCAGCCATGCCGCACTCGTCTCACTGCCATTATTCGGTGCCATCACTAACAATGCCCTCACCTGGACAAACGATAGAAAGCAGAGGAAATGCTGCAGAGTTTATATAATCTGGTGTGAAAATGAACTGTGTTCAGATTACCATGATGGGTGGAATGTAAAAAAAAAAAACATCTTAGTCCTGCAGGTTCAGATGTCACCTCATTTGGATATAATTAGATTAAGGTAAACCTTAGATTACTAAAATACCACACTTTAATCACATTAAGTTAATAATGAACGTTTGGACAAAACAAGACCTGTGAGGGACATTTTACAGTCAAATCAATTAAAAAAACATAATCAATAGTTTAAATGGTAATTAAATAAGAATTTGTTTGCTCTAATGTTTGGCACAGGTCTAGTTGTTATTTTTTGATGAAACTATCATTGATTTACAGGTCCAGTGTGTAGGATTTAGTGGCATCTAGTGGTGAAGTTTCAGACTGCAACCAACTGAACAGACCTCGCCTCACCGCCCCAAACGGGGGCCACGAAAAACCTGAAAGGTGCTCTGTGGAGTCAGTTTGGTTTGTCTGTTCTGAGCTACCGTAGAGACATGATGGTGCAACATTCTCAGGTAATATTAACACAAGTTTTCATGAAAACATGTTGACGATGACCAGAATAGACCCCCTAAATCCTCCACACCGGCCCTTTAAATAGACTTTCTCACATATTTTCCTCTGTAAAGTTGTGGTATGGATTATGTTTGAAGCAGTAGTTTAGAAAAATGTTTTTGTACTCAGAAAATCTTTAGATATTGAAAAAAAAAAGGTCATCTTGAGACTAAAACTTGTTTTGGGGATGGACGTGCACATTAATCAAACAAATCACACTTTAACTGAACCATTACCTTAATCTGATTATTCTAATGAGCACGTAAACATGATGGCAGCCTCACAGCTGAGTGTTATTACTTCCTTGTAGGCGTGAAATGTCATCGCCAAAATAACAATAATTCAAACAATATTCAAATAAAAGGCAATACTTTGCATTTTGGGCAATCCTGTGAGTAGTGCAAAATCATGTCTTGCAGTGTGAAGCCTGGATCGCAGTTCAGTGGCACTGATACACAATACTGATAATCCACAGAGATGCACGTCGCCCAGCTTCACTGCTTACACTGAAGTTCAAATTCACAACGCCTCAGTCTGAGCACCACCGAAGAGATTTAACCAAAGAAACTGTGGCTGAAAATGGGGCTACAGTCTTCCTCACAGAGGACAGGGGGCGCTGTTCATCTTCCATCAAGTATGATCTTAGAAAACAGAAAAAAAGGTCACAAAAACAGAAGGTCAGATTTAAAACGTGTCCGTGTGCAAAGTTCCAGTTTAATGTAGTAATGTAATCCAGTCAGCGGTGTACATCCTCCGGTCTTCAGAGTATCAGCAGCAGAGTTGCAGCTTTGTTTTAAACCAGCTCCCTTTTTTTAGCCACCCACTACAACGTCTAGTACAACCAAACAACCACTTTACCAGCAAAATAAATTCCAGGAAGGAAAACAAAACTCCAAACAAATGGTGGCCAGTTACTTGCTTCATTGTCAGATCTTTGCCAATTGTGTCAAAAAGAGTTCAGTTCACACCTGGCATCAGAAATATTTCTACAATGGACTGTTTCTTATCTAGTTATTCACCACTGCTGAAGCTTTGGAGCAACGTTTTGATCAACAGATTCCTGATTTGTTTGTATCTCATGCTCTCCTAGCATAAACAAATGTAATGCATGCAAGTCATACTTTACACATCAGGTGAAAAACACTAACTGCACATGAAGAAAAGTCCACAGGGTACCTTCAAGAGTTATCTGACATCTTAACTGTTGGTGGTTCTGTCGACATTTCAGGGTTGGGCAATATGATGAATTCCCTGTTGAACTTGTCAGCAAACAGCTGATTATTTACACACCCGGCTGTCCCAGGGCAACATGACAGTAGCTGCTAAAAGCTCCACTATGTTCACCAGCTACTCTCTGTCTGATAAAGAGACCCTTTTCAAATTGTTTGCACATTGTCAACTGGTGACTTCTTATTACTTCAATATAAAATATAATTACAATATCCACTGGAGCTCCTTTAAGGATTTAAGGTACCAGGAATGAGGCAAGTAAGTATTTCCTAGATGCTTAAGATGTTCCCCGGTGGAAGGACGATAACTGGTACACACTTTGATGTGTCAAACTTTTCATCAAGGCCAATTCAACCATCTGTCCAACATTGCTGCATCGGACCCCCAGCCCTCCGTCCAGTGGAGTGAACGGATGGCTGCTTCAGGACCTTCCACTGGTGTCTCACATCTTGTGCGAACCCAAAATGATGCTTAACTTTCTATAAAGCTCTAACAGAAGTAAATTTGACTTGCATCAGCATGAGCAGCAATTTGAACCAAGTGTAAGTTAAGATGTAGACTTTCAGTCCACACTTGGTATCAGCCGGGACTGAGAATAAATAAAAAAAAAACAACAACTAGTAAACGAGTGAAAGATGTTCAGACACCGGGTATCACACATTAGACTGCTGCACAATCTAAACTAACAGCATCTCTTCCAACCCTTCTGGGCATATTGCCCAACCCTATGTCCTACACACTCAGCTCACCAACACGCATTTCAGTGCCAGGTGTGAACGGGGGCAGAGATGAATTTAATGAGTGATTTCCCACCCTGTACTGGAGTGACATCAATAATCTCCTGAGATCTCCCATTAAGAAATTCCCCTGATATAAAACACCACCACAATGGCATGGCACGGAACTGAAGCAGGACTATATCAATTATACAGCCAACACCTTTACATTGTTATACCAAGAAGTCGAATACATGACAGTGAAGTCTATTGCGTCTCCTGTTCGGTGAGGGGGGAGGGGCATCACAGCCAGGTCACATTTACAGGTTTGAAGAGGAAATGCATCATATTCATAACTTTTACAAGCACTGAACTCAAGTGGGGACAATATTTATCCAGTTGACCAGTCTACAGGGGAAAGTACAGCTGCCCTCGGTTGTCTTTAGGAAAATATTGAATACCGTGGGGAAGTGGGGGAATGTAGAGAGCAGCAGTTAGAGCTGTTGGGAAATTGAGTCAGGTCCACGCCACTTTGCGTGAGATGGCCTGTTTGAAGCACTCGGGGTCGACGTTGCCTCCGGGCCGCAGTGCCCTCTCCAGGCTCACCAGCACGTTTTGGTGGCACTCCCTGATGTTGACCGGGTACTTGGACCTCAGTAGCTCGTAGGCAGCTATCAGCCTCATGTTCTGTTTCACCATCAGGTACTGGATGATACACGTCGGGGCCAGAGAGAAACCGTCTCGACAATGCACCAAGACGCGCTTCCTCTTCTCAGTGGAGGCATCGATGCATTCGTTGATGTCCTCGAAGCAGCGCTGCTTCAGGGCCGGGCCGTCACCCAGAGCGTCCGGAACGTCTCCGATGTCCACCTTGAGGCGGGACCAGCTGTGGCGGGCACCACGGGAGCAGGTGCAGGGTATGAGGTTGAGGCTGGGGCCAGGTTCTCCCGGTACACTGCTCATGTCAATGATGCTGTCGATATTGTTGCGGCATAAGGTGCGTCCGTTGTACGCCGCATTCAGGTTGCCGACATAGATGTAGTCCGTCACCTTGGAGATGACGGGTTCAGAGTACTGGAAGTGTTCAGGCCCGCTGGGTTTGGGTTCAGGTGTGTCGGGGCCCCTGGCGCCAGCTGGACCCGTGGCGGCTCTCCTGCTGTAGTTGCGCAGCTTCTTGGAGCCCGAGCGGGACGGAGGGTTGGAGTCCGACTCAGAGCTGCTGTTCCAGGGCGGAGAGAAGAGAGAGAAGCGGCTGGAGGATTTGTTCTTGTTGAGGATCTCGACCGGGCTGGACAGGCCGGAGCTGGATGCTGTGGTGGAAGCTGAGGCACAGAACAGAGACGCTCGCTCCAGAGAGCCGGTGCTGCTGGCAGCTCCTGCACTGTGGGCCTGCTCCATCTGCAACAAACAAATACATGTGGTCGACTGCTTTATCAAACAAAACGGTCGACAGTCTCTCATCCAGGACGGGCCCATGATCTGGTCCCATTTGAATGATCCCAGCAGTCGATATGTCCAGTTTTCATGTGAAATTTAATATGGCATATTTATGTGTTCAACATTTAAAAGCATGTGAGCTCCAAAATAATTATTACTGCTATAAGGGACCAGGAGTCACAGACACAGACCGCATGTTTGCATGGGATTAATATAAATGACCAGGGCAGTAATTATCAACATCACCCCACCTCCCCTAAACAAATACAGAATGTAGCTGTAGTCCTTAAAAACCTCCTGTGACTCCATCCTTACAACTCTGCCATTACTCCTCACCCTTGCAGCTTCTGGAAGTGGCACAATAAGCAAGAAGGCCTTCTTGTCAAGCAAGACCCTGAATGTACTAGGACTGTAAACATTTCTGTAAACACTTTTATGTCTGTCATTTCATATTCATCAAACAGTTTGTTTTGCTTGGTCATTCTCCTGAGGACGCAGCTGGAGCTCTGTGGCAGACATGTGCACGGACGTACCTGAGCCTTGAGGTTGTTCTTCCACTCCTGCGTCTCCAGAGCTTTGAAACGTCCGCTGCTGTCGGAGGAGACCGACATGCAGAGGGGCCGGTGAGCTCTGGGGGGGAGCTGGGGGGTTAGGGCCACGGGGACGGGCCTCGCATCGGTGTGCTCGCTCCTACTCATCATCAGGTTTGGACAGGAGCCTGGGTCACACAGGAGGACATGTCTGAGATCAACAGCCAAATAATGGAGCAATCTGCTTTTGGTGATGCAGGTCTGGTGAAGTTGCTGAGGCTTTCCTCAGCTTCATATGAAAAATCAGAAGCTAGCTAGAAATGACACATCCTGTCTCAATTTTTGTCAACTAAATTAAAAACTTTTCTTATCCCCTACACTTGTGTATACTTACTTTCTATCATTTTGAAGTAGTTACTCTACTTTAGTCTATGAGGATTTTAAAAATACTTTGAGGACAGCATGGAGTGTTGTTAGAAGACCAGCTAAGTCTCTTTAAGACTGCCAAGGATGTCCCTCTCAGAAAAACTGATGCTTAGCTCTATGACTTGAATGAAATACATGAGAGGCACAAGCTGGAGGCTAATCCAAAGAAGCTGGGTTGTCCTTCATAATAATTCATGCAAATGTTCTGTCGCAGAGAGGTTTCAGTTGATGAGATGCTGCAATTCACTGCTTTATATCTAAAATCTATGTAAAATCATGAGATTTAATAACGTTAGTTACTGGAAATTGTACTTTTTTCCATGAGTTCACCTACCAGCACATTCTGAGCGGGTGATGGACTGAATCTGCAGTGTGTTCTGGGTTTTCAACAGGCCGTGGAGAGTTCTCACTATACCTGTAAATGAGAGGTCACCTTGCAGTGAACTGAAACCCAAAAGTAGGCCTAATGCGGAATGTTGATAATACAGTTTGAAGAGAACATGAAAAACATTCGTCTCACCGATCCTTCCATTCTGCTTGCAGAACACCTTTTTATCCAGCTGTTTGTGAGCACTCAGGTCTTTGTTCCACTCTTCCTCGGCTTCCATGTTCCGCCTCCTGCTGATAGAGGCACAAAAACCCGGCTGAGGCAGCCCGTCATCTTCGGCAAGCCGAGCAACACTTCAGCTCCATCGGACAGACATGACTTCAGCGGCTCGCGGCGCGGACTGACACTGCTACTAGCATCTGCAGCTAAGGTAGCCGCTAACTGCAGGCTTAACTTAGCCAAACAGTCAACTCAGCTCACCGTGCGTGAGTCATGTTCTTGAGCTGGAGGCTGTAACCGTCAGTTATTCCTGCCACGAGGGCGAA
Source organism: Chelmon rostratus (assembly GCF_017976325.1). Classification (NCBI taxonomy): domain Eukaryota; kingdom Metazoa; phylum Chordata; class Actinopteri; order Chaetodontiformes; family Chaetodontidae; genus Chelmon; species Chelmon rostratus. Next base: position 25,674,192 of record NC_055663.1, read on the forward strand.
AGTAGCGCCGCAGCAAACTAAAGCATCCGCACCGGAAGACGTGACTAACATGACGACTGCAGCGGTTAATGTTATCGGTAAAAACGCTAAACGTTTGCTGGAATGTTAGCAAGCTAACCACAGCTAGCAGTTAGCATACCTGCCCGCTGTCTGCCGCTGCGCTGCGGCTAGTGCAGCTCATTACGCGTAAACACCAACTACCATAGCATCTTCATTTTTCATCCGCGAAACAAACCGGACTAACGTCGGTGACAAACATCGCAAACGTTATCATTTACATGGAGCTCTTGTGAGAAGCTGGCTGGCGACCAAGCAGCTCCGCCAGCCCAGCATCACCACGACCGTGTGCGCGAGCCCGACCCCCTGCCGCGCGGACTCGAATGCGGCTGGAGAGGGGAGTTTTCTTCCCTGAGCAACGCCTTCCAGGTTCTGTTAAATCTCCTGACAATCTCAGTCAGACAGTATAGATAATAAGTTGTTAAAAGCAGGTGATACATGATTGGAGGTTATGATTTGTTAATCACAGTGAAGGACAGAATGATTTGTACGCATATTTAGAAGAAAACTACCTGGAAGGCTAAACGCGGCGTAAAACTGCCAATGAAGAGCATGCTGGATAAAAATACTGGTATCTCTGCGGTGGGCGGAATTAGTCAGTTTTTCGTTGAATTCGACCTTAACTGAGGCCGCTGAGGCCTAACGGCTGACGGAGAACAACAAATCCAACGCTTCCTTAACAGAGCAACGTTTCAAGTATTAATTAAGAATACTATTGATACTTTTCAGATTAAACATAAAAAACATATGGTAGCCTTAGAAAATGTAACACACTGCTAAAGTGTGTGAACTCCTCATGTTTCAGGTGTGTCTGGGTTGTTATCAGTTCCAGCAGAGAGACATTTCACCTCAAAACCTCTCAAAACAGTTCAAGGACCAAACAAATAAAACTCTCCAGAATTTCACAGAAAAGCAAAGATTAGAGATACGTGCATCATTTTCTTCTTTTCTCACTCATTAATCATCTCACGACCCCTCAAATTTATCTGGTGACCCTTTGCAGGTACCCAACACCCTACGTTGGGAACCACTGGACTTGTATATACAGTATGTATATGTACAGTCAGAATAAATGGATCCCAGTTTAAGTGACATGAATAAAAGCAGCAAATCCTTACACAGTAGTTTTCCTTAATCACTTATTTCTGAGTTTTAATTTTAATAAACTGACAAATCGCATCAGAACTGTGTTGTTAAGTTACAGATTAAGTTCACTAATGTCCAGTGTTAAAGAATAGCATCATAAAAAGTGGACATGCATGCACTATATGTATTTAATTCTGCACAAAAGCAAATTCTAAAGAACTGTAGTCTGATTTAATGACCATCAGAAAAGAGAATATCTGAAAGCTCCTGTTCCTAACAGCTGTAGCATTGAATAAAATGAAATCAAGCATTGTTATTCTCTTCTTTATAACATTTCCCCATCCAGAAATCCTTTTGCTTGAAGCCAAACAAAAACAAACTGTTGTTATGCTTGAAAGAATCATTTGAGTAAGAATGAAGTCACACGTTCATGTTCAGAAAGCTCAGAGTCGAAAAGCATCAGCAGTATTTCTAAGCATCACTCACCGTGCGTGTTTGTGTGTGTGAAGCTGGTCGTGGTTGTTCGGCTGTGTGTCAGCAGACTGACTGAAGCAGCAGCAGCTCGCTCTGAAAACAATTATCTGCCGCTGATCTGGAGCCGTTCTTTTCTTCTTCTTCTTCTTGGGTTTAATTGGATGGCTGGGCCCCTCTCCAGGTATCCTGGTAACCCACCGACCTGCTGATGTCACTGCTCTCCATAATGAAGTGTGAGCGTATCTAGCTGCCTTTGTCAATAACCAGGCGGGGAAATTCACAGGAGATAAGAGCGACATTGAAGGCCACGTCTGCCATGATGTGATTTAAGGTGATCGGGACGCAGTCAGCTTCTCTGGTTATTAGCACAGATCGCATTTTTATTATTTCATTTTTATCATTGCTTCTATGTTTTTAGTATGACTTAGATTGAGATTCACTTCAAATAGAAAAAAACAGCACTATTAAAGGACCATGCTGGTGGGGTTTTTTTTATTGTTTTTTATATTTGATAAGATAATTTAATGATAATGTTTAATTTAGTAGTAAATAAAGTAAATGGAATTTAACATCAAATATTTTAAATGAATTATCTATATGAATTAAGGATTGATGATTTAACAAGCAACGTTAAGGTGTAAATTAGGACAAATTAATGGGCTATAGGCTATTTTAAGGGATTGCTCCCACGTTTAAAAACAGGCTATGAAAGGGTCCCTGAATTCATATCTTAAAAGAGTCTTAATATTTCAAGTACAATTAAAGTTTAACTGCTGGATTTTATGCTATTTCAACACAAAGATAATACATTAAATGTAGTATAGTCCATTAATTTAGCCATTAATTAACATTAACTGTGGGGTGAACCGCTAAAATTTACACCTAAATTGAAATATTATTATTATTAATATGCACTTGAAGCTATTTCAGATTCCATAAAGTAAAACAAAATCCAAACATGAAGAACAAATTAAACTGAAAACTAATGAATCAATTTCAAAAGGGGAGAACCCCTTAAATTCTAAATCTTTAAATAAAAATCTTAAATAATCTCTGTCTTTTCTGTTTTTTTGAACCAGAAGTTATGAGTTTTACTGTTTCCATTCATACTGCATTAAAAATGAAGAACTGGGAGGTCAGCCTGCACAACAGATGAAGAAAACACCACACAGGTGTGCCTCATTGTTTTCATGTTGTAGTGATTTCCAGCTTTTTACGGCCTCAAGACAGCAGGAGCGATACATATCGGTCAAATGGAAAAATCAATTGACTACTGATCACCTGTGCAGGCTTTCTTGAGCTGATGATTGTTTCTAAGTGTACCAGGTGTGTCTGCTGTCAGCATGGCTACCTCCTCCTCCAGGTACAATGAGATCACATTTCAGCATGAGGTGCCCACAGAGTAAAAATCAAAGCCCTCGGTCCTCATGGACTTTTAATGACGCTGAGTCATGATCTCCGGAGGCCTGAAGCAGCAGGAAGAAACACCTGCTGAACTCAGCTTGATTGATCTCCAGTCGTGTTTTAATCCTTCTTCTATCTGGGGAAAGACGCCAGTTCCAAACTCAAAACGTCACGTTGACTCTGCTCTATGATCATTGACCAACGCAGGGTGGCATGATGTGGGATTGACGTACTGATGCAACCTCTTTCCTTTGTCCACCTGAGGGAGCTTCAGCATCACGCCTCACTGCGGTCAGGATCTTGATGCAGACACATAACCTTTCATTTCAGTTAATTTTTTATAGTGGAAATGACAAATAAGCTTGAACTTAAAGAGACTTAAAGAGGTGATTTAATTTGATCCTAAAAAAAACAGTTTCCAGAAACTTTCTTAAAGTTCCATGAATTTAATTAATCATTTGGATTTTCTAATGTTCAAGTTGTGGCTCAGTCTGTCAAAGTGTCATTCCTGTTGCTACCAACAGAGGGCGCCAGAAAGTAAAAAAAAAAATTTGAAAAGCATTTTAAAAAAGTGTCTCTCTGCATCAAGAGGCTAAAGGAGAGTTCAGGTAAAAGTTACTGAACATATCCTGATCTTAAACACATAGACGCGATTTTATACATAATACAGCAAACTCTAGAATATCATGAGAAATCTGATGGATTAAAGGAGTTTTGTATGATACAATTCATACAGGAAGAGGGAAGTGCACAGGTTTGAAATTAAAACAATTTCCAAACTAAATTTAATACCAAAATATAAATGTTAATCTTAAATGTAAAATATATTCAATCAGGTAGATTTAATAATTTTCTTCCCAGAAGAGACTCTGAGAAATGATCCTTAAAAGTTTAAATCTCCTCGAGCTGATGGGACCGAGGTCATGTGTTTCCCATCAGAAGGTCATTTTGCTGGCGAGGGGTATCTTCTTCTTCAACGTTAGGGTGGAGTTGACCTGCTCGGCCGACAGCAGGTTGTGCCACTGAGCGACCGGCCGCCGCGGGAACGACAACATGTCGGCCCAGTGCCTCAGCTGGTTCCCCGAGGCGTCGCAGCCCAGGAAGATCTTCCCCATGGCGTCGTTTCGGGTCATGGCATCGTGGTCCCACACCGAGATCACCAGGTGCACCCTCTGTGGACGGCCGGAGAGTTCGGTTTACACATTCCTCAAACAGCAGCATTAAAGGACCATACTGCTCTTTTCAGGTTTTCTAACATTCACCACAAATCGTTATCAATACTTGACCACAGTTTTCATATGTTCTTCCTTCCTTTTCATTCACTTCACTCACTATAAAACTGAATCTGAGTAAAAAGGATGTAGAATTTTTTATGGGGCCTTTACTGGACGTTGTGTAGTGAATGAATGAATGAATGGAACTAGATTTTTCCTGAGAAGAATCGTTATCAGGGCTGATTCAGATATGCTTTAATGGATTGTATCGGCTAGAATAAAGTTTAAATCAAGTTTTGTCCACCTCAACCCGCTGGTGTTGTCTATGGTCTATAGATAATTATGATTAAAGCAAAGAGCACAAAACATTCAGCGAGCAGCTTCTCATTTCTGCCCAGTGACAACAGTTAAAATCACCAGCCGCAGGTCATAGCAGCTGTTGCTAATTAAAGTATTAAATATCTATATATGACATTTTGAACATTAAGCTAGCAACAAACAACTTTTTGCTACGTAAAGATATGGTGGAGTAAGAAGCATGAAGTCACACTCCCTCTGTTGCTGAAACCACCGACTTCAATAGCAAGTGGTGTGATTAATTTAGCCAAAATGTAGCATGTAGCCAAAATGTAGCATGTAGCATGCAAACAACAGCAAAATGTGATTTGATCCTGTAGCCTGTATCGGTCGGGTTTCCCGTCTGGCGCCACTCACCTGGATTTGTTCAAACGAGACGTCGAAGGTGAAGGACTCGTTGTAATACGGGTTCAGAGTCTTCTTTTTAATAGACGTCTTCCTTTTCTTCCACTTCCTCTTGTCCAGAGCCAGCTGCACCTTCACATACGGATCTACAAACACCAAATGGACGACAAGTTCATGCACACACAAAAAAAGTTAAATTTGTTCAGTTTTCTTCAAAAAGGAGACCAATTGCAAAAAAAGGACAAGTTTTCTGAGGAGTAAAAATTATTGTACCTACAATTAAAAATAGAGAGTAATTATTACAGAAAAGCACTGCAAATGAACAAAAAGCTCACAATGATTTTCAAATTTCCACTAAAAATTACTTTTTTTTTTGATCCAGTCCAGAAATTTCTAATACGTTCCATTTCCATTTCATTTTTTTCTGAACCGAATTATGAGACTTGATTATGAGATCCTGTCTCAGTCCGACCTGAACTTCCTCCGACATCCATGCTCTTCAGGTTTTTGGCCTCCAGGATCACCACGGTCAGTTTGCCGGCGGTGGGGACATAACGCAGAGAGAAGCAGATCTCTCCCAGGATTTCCTCCTGCGTCACACAGACGAGACGGTCAACAGACAAATCTTCATCAAACAACCCAGTTAAAATAAAACGAATTATTCTTCCGCTGTGGTGCTTTATGTGCTCTGAAATATCTCAATAACTACGTGAAGTATTACCATGACATGTTGTACAGACATGTTCATGTTCCCCAGAGGATGAATCTGACTGACTCTGGTGATCCTCTGACTTTTCCTCTAGCGCCATCATGAGGTTGTCAGTCTTGATTGTTATTGAAATGTCTCAACGACTGCTGGACAGACTGCCTTTAAATCTAGTTTTCACATTCATGGTCTCCAGAGGTTGAATTTAAAACTTGTATCCCCTGACCTTTCCTGTAGCGCCACCATCAGGTCAGCTTTTTGTTTGTCAAGTACCAGCAAACTAGCTACAAACTAGCTAACTAATTAGCAAATATTAGCATGCTAAACTAAAATACAAAGCCTGAGATTGGACTTTACAGTGAAGTGGGAGACATCTTGCATCCTGCAGTTAAAATTTTGAGATGAAAATATTTGCATATCCATTGATTTGGGATGTTGAAGGAGAACAAGATGTGATTTTAACACTTTCTTACAAGTTGATTTAACTTTTTCATGGAAAAAATAAGAAACACAAATTATTATTCAAGGCAAAGTATTTCTGTAGTCTTACAGCATGTCTGTGAGCGATCTAACAAATACAAATACTCTGCATTTGACCTGCTGATGAGAAGCTGAGCATCAGTCTCATGTATGATCATCATCATCGTCTGACTCCATTTCTCAAAGAACAGGTTGGTGTTGGTGTTTTTTAAGTCTCATCTGTAAACTGAAGCACTTCTTTCTTGTTGTCCCTCCAGCTGGACATTAAGTGGACATTTGTGTGAGTGTAGAAGCTTGCAGGCAGGATGGTCCTCTCCACTCACTTTAACTCACATAATGAAATGTACCAAGACAAAGAAACAAAGAAAACCTCAAACTTGGCGGGTTCGGCGAGGTCCTTCCACTCCTCCATGACGTGGTTCCAGTCGACGTTGCAAAGCAGCACCCTGAGCTCGCCGATGATGTTGTGTTTGGAGAATCTGTTGAAGTCAAACACCTGCATCACCACCGTCGACTTCAGGAGGGAGGACTTGGATATCTGGGGAAAGATCAACCTGAGTGTTTTTTGGCTTTAGATTTATTAAAGGTTCGGTCCACCTAAAAAGAATCCCTCAAGCTGATGTGCAGCAGCAGCTGAAGGTGAGCAGAGGAACAACTTAATCTGTCAGGACAAAGTTTATGAGGTTTTATGTTTTTTTGTTGCTTGATGGCAGAAAACAAACCAGACTAACTGAAAGAAAAGACAGATCAGCAGGTGCTGTAGTCCAATCAATCGATGGAAACTGTGAATTTAAGATTTTTTAATACCTCTTATACCACATAGACTGGAATTTACTGCCTGCTTCATGGCCATACTGGCCAAAAGTATGAAAGTATGGCGTTGGCACGAAGGGCCTAAAATCATTTATTACTACATCACATGTTTTTCAGCACTTCCCAGCAGAATATAACAATAATTTCTAATGATATAATTATTTAAATGAATTAGATCTGGACCTGGATCAGATGTAGAAAACAGAACCTAATCCCGACTGTGAGCTTAAAGACAGTCGTGGCGTTGTTTGCTGCAGATCTGTTTATCCTGACTGAAATTTAAAAGATTAAACAGCCTCCTGTAGCAAAAGCAGCTGTCATGGTGCAGAACATCTGTTTGCTGTCAGATACAAAAACATTTTAGAACTGACATCACTGCCTACAGCTGCCAAAGCTCAGAAAATTAAACCCAAGACTAGGGTTTTCTTCTAGGGTCCCCGGTTTTAGGGACACTGAAGTCAGTGCATATTAAAACTTTTCAGGACCAGCTCGTACCGGGAAGTTGAATTGTTCGTTGAAGATGGGGTTCAGCGTGTGTCTGAACACTTTGGTCTCACAGGTTCTGGACTTGTCGGGGCAGATGTAGACTTTGACGTATGGGTCCGAGCTTCCTCCCAGGTCCATGGCCTTCAGGCCGTCGGCTTGTTTGATCCCGACTGTGAGCTTAAAGACAGATAGACAGACAGACAACACTCAGCAACACTGAGTTAAAGGGAAACGTTCACCTGTCGGGGAGTGAAAACTGTTGTAAGAAGCCTTCAGTGCCTCATGAGTGTCCTTGAGTGATGTCACTTGAGTCAGCTTCAATTAAAGTTTGAAAAAAAAATGAATCTGTCGGTGTGGTGTTAGAAGAAGTGAGCTGCCCAGACCTCAGCTCTGCTGCAGGCTAACAACTGAAAGCTACATGAGCTGCTGCTGGCATAACACACCTAAATCTGCAACTGAGCTTTTGGCGGTTGAGTTGCATTGTGGGTAATGTAGGCGCTTGGTTTTGACATGGAGGAAGAATTTTGTTTTAAGCTGAGAGTTAAGAGTCTGACCATGTTTGCATTGATAAATGTGTTTTGACTCTTCTAACACAGAGTGGAGGCCCAGGCTCAGTGGAGGCTCAGGCTCAGTGGAGGCCCAGGCTCAGTGGAGGCTCAGGCTCAGTGGAGGCCCAGGCTCAGTGGAGGCTCAGGCTCAGTGGAGGCCCAGGCTCAGTGGAGGCCCAGGCTTAGACAAGCTGCACCCTAAACATGTGGTTCCAGGTTTATTCACCTCAGACTGAGCGGCATTGTAGTCCAGGGAGTACAGCAGCCTTCCCCTCTGCTGTTTGGTCGAGCCGTAACCCACATCCACCACATCAGGCTGAACCTGTCAGAGCACAGGAAGCACCTCAGGTTAGACCCTACATACGACACAAGCCTCTTCAGGGGACTAAAACCAGAATCTGATTTATTAAAAAGTGATTTATTAAACTGCTGTAAAAGATCACATCAGATCGAAGACAAAACCCATGTAGTGAACTGAAAAGTAACTGAACAAACCACCGTAAGTCATTTAAGTTGCTGCAGGTTCCCCCTTTAGCATTTTTCATCCCAAAAACAATCAGTTAGCAGTTTTACAAATAAAGTTAAGCCTGCAAGTCGGTTTAGGTGGACTCATGACATATGGCACTTGCTGTAGCACATATCTAACGCACCCTTCACCTTATACCGATGTATAAAATCCATTCATGGTCTTAGGTGTCTGAAAGGGGATCGACTCCACATTAGAACATGTTTCACTTCAAATATCTGACTGAAATTTGCAACTTTGCTAATGTGCAGGAAAATATAATGACCTTGGTCAATTTACTCGACCATCAGATGATTTGTGTCACATATTCACCTGCGGGGGGCGCTGTCACTCACCAGAGCTGTGGTGGTTTTTCCATTCACTCCGTTCAGATTGATCTTCTCATCCTTCTTCTTCTGCTGCTTCTTCTTCTTACCTCTCTTGCAGCACTTGATGCAGATACACAGACAGCAGATCAGAATCAGCAGACCTCCGCCCACAAAGATGGTGTAGCTCGCCCATCGAGGCACTGCAGGAGACAAGATGGATGGACGTGAACTGGTCCTTTTCTAACATGCTGCCAGTCTGAGCTGATGAGGGACAAATTCCTCCTTCTTGAGGCCACTTAATTAGACACACCTGTAAAATCTTTCGAGGGGCCCGACCCCTAGGTTGGACTACATTTCAGAGGGAATTATTGTGCTTTTTACTGCACTACTTTACTTTGCAGAATCTGATTAATAATACAAAATATAATCAACACATATTTTAGATAGGACTGTATTGATCCCCAGCGTCCCAGCCGTATGTAAAGTAATTAAAATCAGCTCCACCTTAACAGCTGCCACACTGAACTGATCAATGCATCAATAATTAGAATCCAGTAATATCATATACTGATATTGATCTGGAAACGGTTGACTGCATAGTGGGTACTTTATTTATCTAATCTTGATTTAAACAGGAGGTCTCACTGAGATTGTGACCTCTTTTCCAAGAGAGGCCTGAAAACAAGAAACACCGTCAGCAAACAGCAACAATGCAGTTACACAGTTATACCAACAACAGTGACAAGAATCATAGATTCATCAGAAAGGTTCAACATCTCAATGGGGAACACGGGACTCTAGTTTGAGGGCAGTTTGCAGTTTGTTCGGTTTTAAAGGTGCAGACCCCCAGAGAGAAGCAGGTCTGCCACCATTAGTGTTTGAATAAGGGATGTCTGAGGTTCAGCAGGTGGTGCACAGGATGAGATGAGATGGCTGTTTCTTCTTGGAAGTCCATCCAATCACATGATACAGAGAACAATGTTGAGTATGAAGCTTCTCATTTGTGACAACGATTGATGCACTGTGATAAACTGGGTTTAAGCTGCTGAAGAGCTGATGGAGCAGCATGACAGTACAGAATACAGTCTCCAGAGTCGAGGACAGAACAGCTGACTGCACAGTAGTTTTACTGTTGGAGGAAGACAGACGTCCTTTCATTCTGTACAAGAAGCATCGTTTGATTTTTCATTTTTGAGTCAGAACTCCTGAGTATCTGCAGGACTTACAAGAATAATGACTGTAAACGTTTAAAGTTTTAATGGTTGACAGTCAGAGTGACTGGGGGAAGTCGGGAACACCATGTACTTGGTCTTTTCTGCATTTAAAACTAGTCAATGATTACAGAGTGATCATTGGACCTGGGCTCGGGTGGAGCCTGGAGCATATAGAATAGTATCACCAGCAAAAACAGGACATTTAAGTACTGATTAGGGAGAATTATGTTATTTATGTATATTAAAAACACTAATGGACCCAGGAGGGAAACTTGTAGTACCCATTTCTGATGACTGATGACATCAGCAACAACAGCCTGAGTTGTCTCTGTAGTGGAACCAAATTGTTCTTTGCCATTTAACATTATTATTAGCAGCTGTTTGGTGACTTACAGGGGATCTTGTCCAGCAGGTCGTTGAATAAGTTGGTGGCAGCGGCAGCAAACGGGTTGACGGTGGTGTTAGTGTAGGTAGAGGTGGTGGAGATAACGATGATGGGGTGAGTGGTCCGCGGCAGGGAGGTCGTGACGGGTGGGGCACTTGAAGGTGTTGCATTAGGTGATGGATGGGAGGAATCTGGTGGTGAACGGGCGCTAGGCATGATGATGAGGAGGAGGAGGAGAGGAACTCTGGAAGCAGAAGAAGAAGAGAAAGGGTTCGTGTTCTGTCAACAATGATTAGGACAAAAAATGAAAAGTAACCATCGGAAACAAAATCTATGAGGAAACGTGCTCAAATTATTTTTTCTGTCATCCTACTACCAACAAACTGCAGCCGTGAATGTTTGAGATGTTCTGATTAACAGAGATAAATAGCCACAAATATGACATTTCCTGGTAAAACAGATTGCTTGGTTAGGACAAGAGGAAAGGGGGACAATTAAAAAACAATGAGGTGATTAAAAATCTGATGATTTCATTGGCTGGGAGTCATCTAATATGTCATTTACATCTTTTCTACAAACGAGCACAGTTTACTGCCTGATACTGGAGAACAGGAGTTTGGTTTTTTTTAACTCAGAAAAGTGCAGTAACCATTTTTCAGTCCTGAGTGTTTCCCGCTACCAGCACAACACATCTGAAACAGCAACCAAACTGTCAGTGGTTGAGTTGCATTATGGGTAATGTGGGTGGCAGGTTTTGACAGTGAAAGCATGGCATTAGAAGACAACATCTCTGGTTCTGCTGCACTGATTGATCCGTTTTTATAAGCTGTCCATCATGAGTCCGACATACAGATGATAAATCAGTGGAGGACTTTTAACTCTCAGTGTCTACAAACGTTTAAAGACAGTCAGCAGCAACGGGTGCTACTCCAACTGCTGGGTTAGCCGATCAGCCGTGACATGTTTGAACAGTGAAACTCTTAAACTGGAGGTTTCTTAACAACAGTGACGTATAAACTCAAACAACCATCAAAGTCTTTGGATGCCGAGTGGAAGCTCCACCTGCAGGCCTCCACCATGAACAAACAGCAGCAGCACATTCACCCACAGCCTGATTGACACTCTGATAACAAAACTACCCATAAAGCTTCAACACTGTTTCTGACTGAGTCATCAGGCCTGGACAAACGAAGGTAGAAATACACAAAAACACTCAACATACTGTAACTACAGGAAGTAAATCCACACGCCCTCCTCCACTTCCTCCAGACTGGACGCCAGCACGGCTCTCTGTGCTGCAACTGGTGTGGACCGGTTTTAGAAGTCCTGTCAGATTTTTACACTCGTTACTGAAGTCAGTTCTGAACCGACACAACAGCGGTTTTGATTCAAATGTTTGCCTCGAGCCTAACACAGCAGCCACAAGACAAAGTGAAACACGTGGAGGCCGCCAGCTCGGTGAAGCAGTGAACACTCGGCAAGCGGCAGACTGCTGCACCTCGGCGTTCCTCTGGCGTTTTGTTCACCTTTTTACATGATTTTATTTTTCATAAAAAGTCACTAAAGAGGGAAAATAAGGCTCTCCAAACAAAAAAGTTTGCTAACAGTCAGTCTGCAAACTCATTAGCTTATTGGCTTCGCTAAGGCACTAACGGGACAGTAAGATCCAACAGTTTATTCAAAAGACTTCATCGTATTTGTACCAAACCACTGGAGCAGACGAGGTTGAATGTAAGTGAATTCTGCAACACAGCTAATAACAATGAATCCTCCATGTTGACCTGTCAGCTTGCTATTGGTCAACAGCGCAAAGTCCTGTGTCAAAGTTCACCAAAGTTATAGATTCTGACAGGTTTCGACTCATTTCCATATCAAATCAAAGATGGCGGCTCACTGGCTGTGGATGGAGTATTTTTTTTTGTCCAGATGGAAATAAAATAAATTATAGAAGATGTATTTGTTAATTCCTCTGGAAAACACTCAGATATGTCATCTGTGGCTTCTTTCTTCTCTGAAACTAGTGCCTGTTCGGAGCCACTAAACACAGGCATCTAGTATCTTTACTACAAAATGCACAACAGCCAGCTGATTCGTCCAAATCAACATGAACAAGCGTCTCAAAGCTGTACATGAAATATTATACTCACTAATGACGTGTTTTACAGGAATGTCGACATCCCTACCCACTCCAGCCAGACGACCGTCTGAGACCAAAGTGTTTCTGATCCACGCTGTTCAGAATGAAAGGGAGTCGTGTTGGGGGACGAGGGAGGAGGAAGGAGGTGGTGACCGGACTTTAACTGAAAACAACCCTCAAGCTGTTTGATCAGAGAGAGGAAACGTCTCCTCCCTCCATCTCCACCGTAATCAGCAGGAAAACACACCATCAGCTTCAGTCCGGCCTCCTTCTAAACATCTTTGTCTGTAAACAGCGAAGGTTCATTTCCTGCTCTGAAGCAAAACGACTGGAGTCAAAACCTTTTGATTAAAGACCCAACTGTGAACGAAGCTGTTGTGGTCACGTCGGACAAGATGTTCTGCTCCTCTGTTTGGGTACGACCGAATGATGCCCATCAACTGAGCAGAACACAGACTCAAGCTCAATGCTTCGGTGACAATTATAAAAAAAAACATATTGCACATGCCACAAGTTAAAACCCAACGTAACAGCAGCTGAAAGTGTTTGTGCTGAACCTCTGGTGGTTGGACTCTTTTTGAGTGTCGGCATCTTGATTTTGGATCCAGGAGTGACCGTTTTTAGACGAGAGGGTGGAGCTGAGGGGGAGTGTCTAAACTGGCAACCTGACTGCACCTGGCTCCAGGCTACACCGGGCGAAGTCGCTTCTGTAAATCAGGGTAAACTTTAGAGTGCTCAGTGCCATGGAAACACATCATTTTGCCTCTATACAGATGGAGAGGTCGCCATGGCAGCGACTTTTACTCTAAATTAGACCATGATTTATAAAATGAGCATCATGCTGTATTGAAGAAGACTTGAAACTAGCGACGGAGAGCATTGACTCATTGGGAAAATCTTTAGTGAGGTAACAAATCAAGTGAGAAGTTGGGTAATTTCTCATAGACTTCTTCCCACATCCCGCTTTTCTTGGTGCAGTTGGTGAGAGGCAGGGGTAGATGATGGTAGTGCGGCACTTGGCACTTACATGTGGCATCTAGGCCTGTGGTATCATTGTAGCAGCTAACAATAGCTAAAGCGGTGGTAGTATGATAGTATCTTAGCAGTTAGCATTGGCATCTAGCAGTTAACATTAACAGTATAGGTGAACCTAGCTGTATTGTCTTCTTCTGTTCTTCTTAGCAGTTAGCAGTTAGCATTTAGGATTAGCTAAATGGTAGCATCGGTACTGTATTGTCTTCTTCTGTTCTTCTTGGCAGTTAGCGGTTAGCGTTAGCATTAGCATTAGCTAAATGGTAGCATTGGTACTGGCCACTACCTGGAGCATCTCCTAAACAGGCCTGGGTCAGTTGAACGTGGCAGTGCTGTTTGGATTGTGTAGTAGCAGTGTGAACTGGCACTAGGGGGGGTGACTCTGGGACGCCGGAGTTCACCGCCTAGCCTCCTGGAGGTGTCGTAGGACTAAGTAGGCGAAACACCGTTGAAGGGAGGTTTCCACCTGATGACCCCCAGAGACATCAGGTGGACATCAGCAGTTAGGAATCACTGCTCTTTGGCATGTATAGAGACAGATTAGGGGTCCAAGGTTCTTCACTGAGAATGAATCCTCTTCTGTGGAACTGGACTTCTTTTTGCAACCAGTGGGGTCGCCCCCTGCTGTCCATTAGACAGAATGGAGCTGCCTCGCTCTTCAGACCCGCTGGCTACACCCACTTCTCCGACACAGTCTATGAGCTGGAGCGATGGAGTTGATGACCTCTCAGGTGTGCCAGTACACTGTGACATCACTGTTGGGTGTGATTACAGGATCAACCAGAGGGGGGCAGTGAAATTTTCAGGCTGTGGTTCAGTTACACTTTATTGGATCTCTGGTCCTCGTTGTGGCCACTCAAAATTTTTATCACCAACGTGCTCAGAGGGTCTCTTCAGTGTACAAACCTCAGCTGTTCAATGGCCGTAAAGTCTCACGAGGTGGAAATGAAGTAAAAAAAACTTGAGAAACGTACTGAAGTGTTCTGCAGATGAACCTCCACTGCTGCTGCTTTGAGACGGAGAGACACTCAGCAGGCGTAAACTGTTCAGTGCCACTGCAGCAGGTTGGAGGTTTAAAGTGCTTCATCATCACACAGGTGAAATGCAAATGTGGCTGACTTACCTGGAAGTCCACAAACGGCCAGAAGCTGTTTACACAAGAGTTATCATTTCTGCTGAAACATTTAAGACGAGACTAAAGAAAACAACCAAACACGCAGCAGTTCAAACATCCAGAGCCAGTTTTCACGCCGACACACGTATGAAGTGTAAAACTGAAATATCAACCGATTAGTATTCTTTACTGTATTATTCACACAGCATTAGTGTCATTACTGACATTATAGAAAACATGAAATGGTTTTTCCTGATGACCAAATAACATGGATGAAAGAGAGGAAGCAGCAGTAACACCAACAGTACCTGAGTGATGGTGTTTCTGTCCAGAAGTTTGATTTTCTTTCATTTAAACCTCATTTCTTCTCCGTTTGTTCTGTCGGCTGTTAAATCTGGTTTCATGTCCTGCTGAACTTCAGTCAGCCATCTTCAGCTCTCAAAGTCTGACCGCTTCAACCTGAAGCAGCCACCACACCTGCTGAGCATACACACACACACTTACACACACACTCAGCTACGTCGTCAGTGTTCAAACAGAGGTGGAGTCGTTGCTGCTGAAGTACCAGTTATTCAGATATGTGTCATCCAGCAGAACAACAGCTGCTGAAAGGAGTCGAGTCTTCGCGCCTCCTTTGAGTCAATGCTGCAAAGATTAAGCAGGCGATGGCGTTCTACTTAGATCTTTTAATGTGTTGTTTTATGGGTTTCACCTTTTAATTCATTCACGTTTGGATGTTATTCTGACGTGACGTTGTAGTTGTTCTAGCAGCTCGGCTGTATGGGTGGAAATGTCAGTCGGTGAGCCTCCAGATCCAGACTGAAAATATCCGGATGCATTAAGATGAAATACTGTACAGATATTCATGTTCCTCAGAGGATGAATCCCAATGACTTTGATGATCCTCTGACTTTTCCTTTTGTGCAAACGTGATATGTGTGGCTCTAACTACTATAAAATCTGGATGAACTGTAATAACTCTAACACCAGGTGATCTCTGACTTTGGCACCACCAGGTCAAAATACCTGCAAAACCTCTGACGTTCCCATCAGCCTCGGCTGTACTTTGATTGCTGCTAACTAGCATATAGCATGCTCATGCTAAACTAAGATGTAAAGATCAGCATGTTGGCATTGTGACATATCATTCGGACATGGTGACACAAAATGCTCATTATAAATGACTGATTGTTGCAGGGAGAAGTGAATGAGAACCATTCTGAACAGGTGAGAACACCTCGCTGTCCCATGATGCACCACATGAGCCAGTTTGTTTGAAGCGTACCGAGGCCTTAACTGAAAGTTCATCGTGGGTTCCAGCACATGTAAAAATACACACTGAAGTCTCATTTAACTGATACTGCATTTATTGGTTTCAGTGGTGAGATAAGCAAGAGCAGGCCGGAGCCAATCACATCGAAGTAATCAGAGCAGGAAACGGTTTCCCGGCAACTATCAACAGCTCTTCTCCAGAACTGAATTTATACTGGTCTTTAAAGGGGGAATCAAGACTGTAGCTACAGGAAACTGCTGCTGCTCTGTTCTGTTCTGCTGGCATAAACCTGGCAGCATGTTGCTCACCTGGTCAGGCACAATCAGTGATGTCACAACAGGTGTTGCACTTAAAGGGGCCCTGTGGAGTTTTCCTCCAAACACACACAATGCTTTCACAACTCACCAAAACAGCACATGGAGCGGATTTCCCTCCTCGTTAACACACTGCAAAGCAGCTTTTTAAGCATTTTAAATCCAGCATTGTTTACATCCATGTTTGCAGCGCTTCTTCCTCACTGCTGCACGTCAGCATGTCTGATCAGTGGATCAGCATGAAACCGTTAGGACTGCATCACATCACCCACATGTATGTCCAAGAAAACCAAAACAGGAACCCACTCAAAGACAAACAGCTCCACGGTGCCACTCCAGGTCTAAAACTCCACAGCGAAGCCTTCAGTTGTCAAAGACGATGCTGAGTTTAAAACAGAATTCCCACAGAAGGGAAATAAAGATCACCGTAAACTTCTTCCTCAGTCTTCTGGTCTTCCTCACCTTTCACCACGTCAGTGAATGGATCTGACTTTAATCTCATTCATGACGACCGAAACCTGTTTTAAGGTTTTGGCAAAAATATAGAAAGAAATTCTTGAAAACTTTCCACATATATATGATTAATTTTTATTTTGTTATTTTGTCTTGGCCAGAGGTTTTTTCCTCACGTAATATATTGATAATCCAGGGCTGACACACCTGCTGTGATGTCACTGACTGAAGAACCAATGAAACTCAACGTATGTGACCCCCAAAGAGCAACTTTAAGAGCAGATTTAACCTTTAAAACCTGAAACTGTGGAACCGCTTGCAGTTTCCCGCTCTGGTTACATGTCATGTTCGTCCTGTTGATTCTACAAAAAACAGGACACCTTCTCCTTCTTTTACCAAAGAGGCTGCAGTCACCCAGGAAAAATAACATTCATCTCTCTATGTACTGTATGTGAGTGAATAATATGCTCTTCTGGGATCCTTTAAACTATGTGTTTGGAAAGCAAAAAGACTGATCTGCAGTCAGTGTTTATTTACCGCCCAAACCACCTTTATCATTTTATTGAGAACATTTAAATAACATTAGAACTAAATGTGGTACAGCGTGGATGTACACGGAGGATCCGGGCGGGTTGAATGAAGATTTTGACGCAGACACACACAGCTTCCTGTTTCTCCTCTGTTATGTACACTGAAGGTGCGACAGCGGCCGGCAGATCAGAAGTTGATGGCTTTGCCGAAGGAAGCGGCCAGGTTTGCTTCTCGGAAGGCCTCCGACACCGTCTGCAGGACGAGGATGACGAGCAGAGGGTGGATGAGGAGAGGGAGGAGAAGGATGAAGAGGATGAAGCGGCAGCTATGCTAGGGTTGCATACAAAGTTGATATCATTTGTGTGGTTGAGTGTTAACTGTCAATATTTCAGTTTATATGAATTTTCTGCAGATTATGTGTGTGCCATAGGTGTCAGCTGATGTGGTCAGTCACGATCTTAGGATAAAATGTAGTGATATGATGCTCTTGTGTGGTTGGTGTGTGTGTGTGTGTTGCAGCATGACGTACAGGATGGGCGTGGCAGACTCTGGCGACGTCCTCACAGGAAGCACCGTACTCCATGGCCAAAGCGGCTTCATTGATCATCTCTCCTGCCCCCTGCAGGGAAACACGCAAACAACGACTTTCAACATACAAGGAAGAAAGCTCCAGCTGGCATGCTAACATGCTTAAATGCTAACATGGTAATTGCTAGCAAGACATTGTACTAATTTAGCTGTCATGCTAACTGTAGGCGTGTTCATTTCATGTTACAGGAGGCTGACATGCTAACATTCATGTTCCTTCATTGCAATATTTTTTGACATGCATGTTAAGATATACTAACGCGCTAATATTAACATTTAGCTCAAACTACAGCTAACTCTAAGTCTAACAAGCTGAGAGAGTCCTAAACTGGCCACCATACACAGGATAAACCGTTTGGATTTAGCTAACAACTGGCGCCACCTTCAGGACAAACTACATTGATTGAACAGACTAATGGTAAGAAACTCAGAAAAGCAACACTGTTGTTAAAACCTCTTGGGGATGTTAGTGTGACTGCAGAGTATCACCAATGAAAAACCTCCATAACACCAAGTAATAGATCTGTTTCATAGCAGACATTCTGACCTCAAAGCAGGTAAACACAGGTGTAATTAACAGCATTAATGAAGGCCGTGTTCCATTTAGGTGGGCTAGTTGCAGGGTGCATGCTCAGTGGACAGACTGCCTGTGACACTTAATGGAACAGAGCCATCGTTAAGAGAAACCTGCGTTTCTCCTGTTGGTTTTCAAAGATTCTGTCCATCCCACACATTCAGCAGCTGCTCTGACCTTTACCTCGAAAAACACCTGTGGGGCGTGCAGAGACTTTGAGGCCAACATGTCTAGACTAGACTAGCATCAGGACAGAAAATGCCAGCCGGTCCCTCTCACTCTGAAAACAACCCGTTCACACTCAGTCACGTGTGGTCTGTCTGATGTTTCGATGGAAGCTCTTACAGTTCCCACGATGTGAGCTCCCAGCATCCTGTCCGTCTCCTTGTGGCTGAGGATCTTCACCATGCCATCGGTGTCGGCGTTGGTCTTGGCTCGGCTGTTGGCTGCGAAGGGGAACTTGCCGACTCTGTACGGGACGCCCTGAGGAGGAAAGGAGCAGAGTCCGACTGTGAATCGCTGCTGGACCCTCAGCACTGAAAACCACAGGGACTAGACATCACATGACTCCTAACAGGGAGGTTCAGCATCAAACATAGTCTGCTCCTGAACGTAGCTTTAGTTCTGCACATCATTCTGAACTCATGCGACCGTCGCAGGCTGTCAGATATTTGCAGCGTCACAGACCTGCAGTGTGTGAATATCCCGCTGATACAGAACATTTTCTTATTTTAAAATAACTACAACACACAAACCACAGAGTCTCGGCTCGGTCTGCAGCTCTGGCTCACTTCACTAACACAGAGTGTTTCCATCTTCATTTAGACTCTAGAGCTGAAACAATCAATTAGTTGACTGACAGAAAACTAAAACAGCCATGATGATTAAT
The DNA here is from genome assembly GCF_017976325.1 of Chelmon rostratus. Lineage (NCBI taxonomy): Eukaryota > Metazoa > Chordata > Actinopteri > Chaetodontiformes > Chaetodontidae > Chelmon > Chelmon rostratus. The sequence goes on from NC_055663.1 coordinate 25,693,500, forward strand.
TCATCAAACTAACTAATTGCAGGATTTGCTTCTTCTTTGCAAAACCCAACCGCTGTACACTGAACGTGAGTTCTGGACTGTCGGTCGGACAGTAGTCCAGTTAAGATCTGATCTGATTCTGATTTTTGATGAACTTAATCAATTGAAAACATAGTTGATGGTTTAATTGATAATGAAAATTATCGTTAGCTGCAGCTAATGTCTCTGCGAATTCACGTGTTGGTTTTAATGAAACTTAATGAAACCTGAGATCATGTTTTTTAAACTGTGATAAGATCCGCCTCGTCTTCTCTCTCAGAATCTGCAGCTCCCGTCGGACGTTCAGCTCATTGTTTATCAGTCTGAATGCATTTTTGCTGTTCTGGTTCACTCTCACGCTGAAATAGAGAAATACTGGACTGACATTCACCAGGTGACACAAATGAAAGATAACATCGCTCCCTAACTGCTGGATGTGTGAAGTATGTTTTCAAGTTCATCATCAAAATAAAAAGATGATGATAGGTCAGTGAGCTCACAAGTTGTTTCTGCTGCCAAAAAAAAAAAATCTGCTACTGCAGGTAATCACCCTCCTCTTCATCGTCACCCCTGACTCTCACCTCCTCTTTGAGCTGCTCCTCTGTCTTGCCCACCCAGGCCACCTCGGGGTGTGTGTAGATGACGGAGGGAACGCAGTTGTAGTCGATGTGCACGGCGCCGCCGGCCATGCCCTCCACGCAGATGATGCCCTCGTCCTCGGCCTTGTGGGCCAACATTGGCCCAGCGACCACGTCGCCGATGGCATAAATACTGAGGGGAAGAGGGGAGGGGGGACAAGTAAGTGATATGTTTTGTTTAGGGAGCAAATACTCAAGTCTGTTACACTTATACAGCAGCATTTAAGGTAAGCTGAATACGGTTTAATATCTGCTACAACCGTTTCGTACCTGGGTACTTTGGTCTGGAAGCGGTTGTTGACGGGGATGCGGCCCCTGTTGTCCAGCTCGATGCCTACAGAATCCAGACCCAGGTTCTCGGTGTAAGGTCGTCTGCCGATACAGACCAGCAGGACGTCACATGTCAGAGTCTCGTTCTTCCCTCCGGCCGCCGCCTCCACTCTGAAACACACACGTCAGGTATAAGTCAAATTTCAAAAAGACACATCAAGACTCTGATATCCGAACCGGATTCTGGAGTGTTTCACTCACGCCACATCGATCTTGCCGTCGGGCCTCTTGGTGGCTCCCATGACTTTGGTGCCGAGCTTGAACTTGAGGCCCTGCTTCTGCAGGATGCGCTGGAAGTTCTTGGACATCTCCATGTCGATGCCCATGCCGCCCACATGGCCCAAGAACTCCACCGCTGTGACTTTAGAGCCCAGACGGTGCCACACTGACCCCTGCAGGACAAACACTTGTGTGAATCATGGCTGCTCACACATACGGACTCAGAAGCTGGAGCGGCGGTAGACTGCTATGGGAACTGGTGTTGCAGCCCTGCAGCAGCCGGCAGAGCAGCAGCACTACAGAGGACAACTGCAAATATCCTCTGATGCTTTGCAAGCGATGCTGTTTATTACTCAGCTAATCTGTCCTCAGGAGACAGTAGAACAGCTTCCTGCTGTGTGGTATCATGGCCATCTAGTCAGTTCAGTACAACACAACACAGCCACAGAGCTGCAGCCTCAACCTACGACTTATCCGTCCAGCAGATTTATTAGCTCCTAAACCAAACAGGAAAACAAGAACTTTGAGGAGCCGAAGGAAATGGTGCTCTGAGGATTATCTGAGTAACTTTATCGATATTCTGGATCAGAGAGTCAGTAAGCATTTGACATTTTAATGTGAACCAGACAAGCATTGCCAGATTGGGCTGTTTCCACCAATGAAAAGTTCAGTCAGGTTTGACACATAACTGATGATCAAATGTAATTTCAGTTTTTTAAAACTCAGTTGAAACTTTTTTCTTCCTGTTCCCATTATTAAAAGCTTGAAGTAAAAGCTTAATTCTGTTCATATGAGTTTAAACTTAAACTCCCAGTTGAATCAAACATTGTCTAAAATCTATATTTCATTATAGATTTTCCATTATTGTGAGCAGGTTTTGGGCTTTTCCTGTGATGACCAGCTGGGTTCTAGACTCTGACTCTCTGACTGGGCTGCTGTTCAGTCCAATCTGGCAACACGGCACCAAACTGAAGTGATGCTGACCAGCTCCACTCCGATGACTCCGGCTCCGATCACGATCAGCTCCTCCGGAACCTTCTTCAGGGACAGAGCTCCTGTTGATGACACGACGCTCTCCTCGTCGATCTTAAAAAACAAAACATTCAAGGGTGTAAACGAGTTTCAGTTTATTTAGCATGTTGATTTAAACCGTGAGCACCTGACATTTAGCCTCTACGTCTGCAAGTAAAGTGATGAAAAACAAGAAGCTGCATTATTTGCAGAAATCAATATTTTCATGTGATCAGTGGGTAAACTAACTGTGTCACATGGGAGGTTTAGCAATGACTCTGCAGTTCCCTTCAGTTCTACAGGGCGTTAGAGTCTTTCACCTTAAAGCTTTGTCTTTGCAGGATGCACCTTTCAGGTTTAGTTCTACAGAATTAATCTCATATTTCACAGTTTGCATTTTTGGTCCAAAACCCTTAAATCCTCCTCCTGAGGTACAAAAAACTACTTCAGATCTTTAACTGAAACTATGGTGTGAAACAGGTGTCACACCTGGATCCCAGGGAAGGGCGTGACCTCGGAGCCGGTGGCGATGAGGATGTTCTTGGTGTTGATGACCTGCTCGCTGCCGTCCGCCGCTACGGCCGTCACCTGGTTCTTACCCGTCACCCTCCCGAAGCCGTTGACGTGGGTCACCTGAGGGAGTGATGTCACACTGTGAGCGCTGATATCAGCGGTTCAGATTCTTCGTTCAGATGTGAGCGAACACCCATGAAACACAGAGAAAGAGGCCTGACTTTGTTCTGTTTGAATAGATGAGCGATTCCTCCAGTCAGCGCTTTGACCGCTCCGCTCTTCTGAGCCATCATCTTCTCCAGGTTCAACGAGATGCCTGAAACTGACAGACAGACTTCAGTCATCGGCTTTACCCTGAGGACGGCAGCGTTTCATTAAATAGTAATGAGGAGTCATTTCTGAGCTACGAATGTTCAGCTTGGTTTTAAAATTGCCTGGAAAAATCCAATCAAAGCAAACCTCTTCAATTCAAAAGCTGAGCCATGTTCATTTTGTAGTCCAATGGAAAAACATGTTTATTGGCTAATAACCACTTTTAAAACTAGAAATGTACTTGGGCTTAATGTAGAAAACAATTTAGGACAATGAACTGTGATCCTATTGTTTTATATTACGTCATAAAGAACCAATTTTGCGGGGTCTTAATCAGGATCAAACCTTATGTTAAACGTCATCATATAATTCCACTTAGCGTCCTCAGACAATAGTACTGAACCATCATCGAGACCTACAGCAGATTAGAACAATTTCAACAACAACGACGGAGCAGGATCACAGCTGCGAACGTCAGCTGATCAGATCAGAAAAAAAGTTAACTCTTTTGATGCCATTTATCAAACAAAACCTGCTAAACATCCTCCAGCTCGTCAAATGTGAGGATTTGCTTTCTTTGTCACATTACTGTAAACTGAGTATCTTTGGGTTTTGGACTGTTGGACACTAAACCAAAAAACTCATCACACAAAATGTCCCTTTAAAGCCTCTTACTCTCGATGCCTCTGCTTTCAAAGTCCTTGCCGTGAGCCATGTGGTACAAGTAGGAGTTGTTTAGCAGAGCCTGCAGACACAAAATATCAAATTCCAACAGTCATAATCATGTACTTCATAGTTTTATGTATCCTAAGTTCTACTATGTGTGCAGTTTTTGTTTCACCTGGCTGGTAAACAAATTCCAGTCGGAGTAATTAATCAGTTTATAGCTAATCTAAATTTTACTGTTGGATGAATCCGCAAAACTAAAGCTCAAACTACAGAAGGAACATTACGATCAGGAGGAAAACCAGCTGATTACCTTTGAGGGGATGCAGCCGACGTTCAGACAGGTTCCACCCAGCGTGACATTTTTCTCAACACACACTGTCTGTCAAAGGAAAGACGACGTTAAAGATGTCTACAATGAAGTGTTTTTTTTTTTCTTCAGGGGATTAATGATTGTTTCCATCAGCTGGGACGGAGACAAACGCCAGAGGCTTTTTTCATTCAAACGGGGTATGCGCAGATTAAGCTCAGATTGTGTAAATTCGTCTAAGTTTTCAATGTAGCTGTGCTTGTATTAAACCACACTCTCAATCAATAAGCAGGACTGATTTATCACAGTAACAGATTTAAAGGATTTCTGAAGTCCCCAACCACCCAGTTAAGACAAAACATGGACAATGCCCAATTTAATCTCCTGTAAATATACTTACTATATTACGATACTTATCAGGATCGCGATATAAAATTTTTGAAAGATTCAATAAGCCCTGACGGCAGCTTACCTTGAAGCCGAGCTGTGCAGCTTTGATGGCAGCGACATAGCCGCCTGGACCGGAGCCCACCACTGTCACGTCTGCATCAACTACAGAGAAGCAACACAGCAACTTTTATCACGAGTTTGTGACTGCAGCGCAGAGCACTGACACGAAACACAGGACGACTTTAACCAGCTCTGACTTCCTGATGCAGGCCTGAAGCTCTTGAGCTCACTGCTGATTTTACGTATTCTGTGTACTTCCATCCTCATTCTATCTTACTTTTACTATCATTCTGATTTTTCTATGTGAAGCACTTGGTGCATTTCATTTCTTTGTTGTAAAACACTTTGAGCTGCAATTCCTGTAGGAAAGGCGCAATACAAATAAAGTTTCTTATTATTATTATTATTATTATATCAACGTTTTAGTTTTGAAGATGTGGACAGAATCAGGAGATACAGTCCGTTGAGACAGGACTAAATTTACAACTCAAACATATCAGTTTCGGATGGAAACTTACTATTACTATTATTCATACATGTTTTTAGATTAGACAGGACAGAAGGATAAAACAAGAAAAAAGTACAAATTTTAGTCACCGAAATCACACCCAAAGGTGAAAATACAAGCTCCACACTGCCACACCTGAAGTCCTGCTGTCAGAAATCAGCAGACAGAAACATTATAACCGTATCACTGGTATTAAGGAGCCAGAAAAATGACTACAGCTGTGAACGCCTCACAGAGTTGATATAAAGAGATAAAGCAAAGCGGCCCATGTAGAAGATGGGAAGCAGGCAAGTCGACGTGATGACACGATGATGATCGAAACAGTATTTTCCTCACAGGTGATGTCACAATGTCAGGTGTTATAGAACATTTGTAGAGGTCACATGGCAAATTTCATTGACGTGTCCATGCTCGATGACAAAAAAGGAAATCTTGATATGGTGAACAGAGAATTAATTTTATTTTTACTTTCATTTTGGGAATTTAGAAAGACTCTAAGATCCTTTCAGGTTACAGCATTAAAGTGATTGTTATTTTCATAAGATATAAGATATAATAAGTTAGAATAATAAGTTTTCCCTGCACATGACTTTTACAACAGGTCTGGACTATTCTGTTTATAACTAAATCAAAATACCAAATATGAGAAAACCAGTGAATAACACAAGGTTTTTTAAATCTCTTGCATGCACCATGTGTAGCATGAGGCCCATTATCTGCCAACCACGGAAACAACCATCACGCATGAGGCTAAAGTTCATACAAGAACATGGCATTAATGATAAGATTTACAGTTATCTTACTTGCTGCTTTGTCAGCGTAGGTTCTGACGGACAGAGCTGCAGCGCCATGCAGTTTGCAGGGAAGGTGGTGGCTCCGCTGTGAAGCGAACCAAACACACAGTCAGAAAAAAACCTTAAGGAGAGGGTCAAAAACAAAACCATCCGACACAGCATCATGATGCAAAACTTAACACTCTGCAACAGAGGGGTGGGCGAAAACTAAGAAGCATGTGAAAAAAGGAATTATTTTTCTGTCAGTGCTGACCGACTGTTTAACGTAACATTTTAAGGTCAAATGATTTCAGAGGATAAAAGCAGAAGAGTCAAAGTAATCAAACTAGTTTTACTTCAGAATAAAAGAGATCTTTGTCTGTGATCAAACTTATACATTTACAGTATTTTCCAGAGGAATTCTCAGGCTCAATGACATGCTTGTTATTTCTTTCGTGTACTTCCTTCACTATATTTTCCTTTTTCTGCCACTCAAGTGAACACTGAGGACAACACTGTAAAAACCGCTGTGAAAACAGATTCTAGAGAGATGCAAAGGTTGCCATAACACTGTCAGAAACAGGATGTCAGGATGGAGCTAAAGTCCGATTCAGAAAATGAAGGAAAGTGGCAAATGTAATTTCACGCTGTTTTCTTTAGTTTTGTATATATACATTTGTTTGAAGGAGTCGCTGCCCTTAGAGCAGGTCTGGGGTCCAGCGTCTTGCTCAGGGGCACTCAGCAGACATGTTGAGCACTGTAGATACAGTCTTTAATGACTCAGCTAGGACACATTCATCTGTCAGTGCTGGGTATCCTCATGTGCTCGCTAGTTGGCAAACATGGTTTCGTACAGGTGTCCTGCAAAAAGAGCGATTGTGTGCCAAAAACTGACTCTATCGCCAGTTTCTACAGCTGCTTTTATCTGGATCAAACTGTCCTAACGTGCAAATATACACAACTTTATGCCCCTGGCAATAACAAAGGTATGTCTTTGTGAAACTTTAATGTTTCGTGCATCCAAATAATCAAATTTTAGTGTTTGCAGCCTAATTAGACATAACAGTCACATGACTACAGGCAATACTATGCTAATGTTTACAATGTTGATGTGTGTAATATGTGTAATGTCCATGTCTGAGCCTGTATTTGGAAACTAGACTGTATTTAACATGATTAACAAATGTATTACATATAAAATACAGCAGTTTAAACATTTTTAAAAGAGACGACAATCATCTCGAAGGGGAGAAATAATCGGGGCTAATATGATATTTAGCCCGTGAAGCTGTGGGTTGCTCAGCCTTTGACGTGAGCTACATTAAGAGTTAACGCCTGTTAGGTAACCACTGCTAACTACCTTAGCATGCTAACACGGCTTGTACGCAGAACTGTCAACTATAACATCGATGAACTGACATCTATTAGCGTTAGCAAAAACCTTTAACGCTAGCATACAAAATATCCTGTCACGCTATCTCGAAGTTATAATTTGTAAACAATGTAGTTAATTTCATTTCTTTCCACAATGTATTTTCCTGTCAAACGTGGAAACTTTCAACGACTTTAGTCGCAATTTTATTTAACGAGTCTTTTTTTTAATTTATCTGATTCCGAATTCAAAGGGGAAACTCATAGAATTTAACAACATATCATATGCACATCGGTGACATATTTTTCACGAACAATATCCACAACAGCTCCGAATTTCCCATTTTTCAAGTAGAGTTTGGCATCACGTCCTCTCCATTAGATTTCAGCGGACCAGAGCTGTTAGCCGACCGGCTTGCCAGGCGCGGGCCGCAGGTCTGAAAATACCAGTAACCACAGGACAAACAGCCAGTATGACCAGTAAAAGACCGTTCTGGACAACACATGCTGGTCAGTAGGCTGATAAAATCCACCCTTACCGTGGCCAGAGAGCGGTATAACTGCGTCCAGCTCTGCATTTTGTCTGTGTCCCTCGCAGGGCTTGTAACCTACAGCAGGCCGACAACCAAGGACTCCTGTCATTGCGCATGCGCAGTACCCGTCCCAAAAAAAAAAAAAAACAAAACACGCCTGTACGTCGCTTCTAAATGACGTCAGTCACGGTGAAACCCGAAAACATTAACAAGTGGACCAGCAGAAAATATGGAATTCCAGTCACTCCCAAGGAATACGCAGTTGTGTTTGATGCTATACCATCAGGTCTTTTAAGACTGGTCCAGGGATGTGACTCCTTAGATAGAAGTGTGCAAGTGATATCAGCCCGTATGCTGGGAGATCTAACCCTCACTGACAAGAGATGTAACAACTATTATATCAGGAGGCACTTCCAGAAAACCTTAGTTCTTGCTATCAAATCATTTTGGGAGGCGGAAACTCAAAACATTAAGTGAACGTTAGCATGGAATATTAATAAAAAATATTGTGTCACCAATAAAGTAAGAGAAGTTTCTTTTAAAATTGTTCATATGATTTATCCAGTTAAAAAAACACTTGCTAGACTCAGTGGAATAGATGAAATGTGTGTTTTCTGTAACACTGAAGCAGAAACGGTGCTTCATTTGTTTTAAAACTGTCCTTATGTTAAACTGTTTTGTATCGATGTGGAAAGATTTGTTCAAGACCGAATGAGACTCAGCATCTGCCTAAATATGAAAGACATTATTTTGTATGTCGAAAGAAACTTCGAAAGCAAAGAAATTTTTGTGTTAAACCTTTTGATGTTATTTGGAAAATTCCACATACACAAATCCAAATGGACGGGAAAAAAACCACGAATCCAGCAATTTAAAATGGAAGTCAGACATTATATTGGGACATTGACAGGACTTAAGAACCAAAAGGCGATCAAAACTGTGCAAACATGTGAAGCCTTGGGAATTATGTGATTTATTTATGAACTGAACAAGAGTGAGATACCCCTGGATATTTTTTTTCCTGTATATGTATGTATATATGTAAATAGGGTTTGCTGTGTGTTGTGTTGTGTTGTGTTGTGTTGTGTTGTGTAGTGTAGGGTGTCATGTGTGACAATAAAATTAAACATAAATAAATAAATAAATAAATAAAAAGTAGACCAGCCCATGAGCATACCAACATGGCGTTGTAATGTGTTTGTTTTTCAGGAGTGGATACAGTGCATGACCTTCATCAGTATCTTCACTGAAGATCTATCTATCTATCTATCTATCTATCAACTCGTGATGGATAGTCGTATTTTGGAGAGACATCAAGACCTTCAAAGTAAAAAATATGCAAAAATGTCCACGTTCCTTAGAAGTATTATATTTGATTTTGTCGACACTTTGCCCTATTCATTTAGTTTTCTTATGGTAAAATTTCACACACACAAATTTGCGAATGAATATCCATATGTATTATACATAATGTGAAAGAGGCTATGTGGAATACTCTGATATGGATATTGGCGTGTAAACAACGTCTGCAGGTTTCTGAATATTCTCTGCCATGTTCACAGGTGCGTCATCAACTCAATGTTTGTAGTAATTAGACAGTAAAACAAAAACTATGATGGTAAATGATGTTGTGATGAGTTCAACTAACATTTACAATTTACATTTACTCATCAGCCAAGTATGAAACTGTATTCTTCTCAGGGATACCATTCACTTCAGATTGATCGCATTCCTTTAGTGGTGATAACATGGATTTGTTCAGATTCATTTTGACAAACCTGACACAACAGAGAACTCCTCAATGCAGTTAACAGCTTTGATCACCTCAGTTGATTAGCACAGCAGATCACTGATGAAAGAGACTGAAGGACACTGAAGAGGGCTAAAAAGAGTTTCTGTCTCTGTGTGTTTACATTCCAGCTGTCTGGACTACTAATCAGCCACAGCAGACATTTAATATTGTTAATACACATGTGACAAATTGTTGTGTAAGTTGTTGGGGATAATTACTCCTTTTTACATGATTTATTCAGATTGTTCAGTGAGGTACACTGAAATAGTTCTGGGCTTGCAATTTTATAATACAGTCTTCAATAAAGGTGTAGATTTTTATTTCCATAACCACAGAATGACAGTTTTGACAAAATGTAAATATTTTATTTTACAGCCAAATGAGAATAAATTATAATTCAATGAAAGCCCCAATACAGGGCTAAAGGAATATATCACATCAGTGAAAACATTAATTATCCATATTACGCACATACTGTTGTTCCTTAGATGTAGGCCTGTAATCAGGATTTGAAAAATATGTCTCGTACTCTTGTAAATTTCAATCTTATTTTGTTTCAGTTACACTAAATTCATGCAAATGTAATTTCCCAAAATGAAATTATAAATGCTGTTTCAAACCAGGAATACATTTCTGATGGGGAAATACAGCATCTGCATAATTGTGGAAACTATATTATGATTTGTAATAATGAGCACCTGATTCAATGTGTGCAATGAGGACACAGCTGACGGTCTGCCACAGTCCAGCGTTTCTGTGAACACAGTCACCAGCATATCAGTAAGTAAAAAGTGAATGAACACTGCCATCATGTGGAAGCTTTCCAAATAACAACCTGAAAACAATATGCTGTTTTATTTGACAACTACATGAGTACATTAGAAAAAAGTGGAGCATTTATTGTGATAGTTTTATTTTGGTTGACTGAACCTACAAAGTTTAGAACTCAAGCAGACTGACGTGTGTGAACCCGTTGGCTATTTGGTTTTGAAGAGTGTTTCACGTGGAAAATTCAGTATGACAATGCATACATGAACACATTGAAACAACATAAGAAACAAAAAGCTTTGTTGTGCATATGGGGACAAAAATTCTGCTGAGTGAAGCTAAACGAACAGAAGTTGATTTTTTGAACATTTCATTCAAAAAAAACCTGATCGTAATGTCCTGAACTGAGCCGACACAAAGTAACACGAGGTTCTCCTGGTGTGTCTGGAAACACTGGAACAGCTAGCTGTCTGTAGGTGTTTTAATCACTGCACACTTGTGAGCTGCAATGATAACACATCTCTGCGTTATTGTCCTTGTTTTGTTTTTTTCTTTATACTAATATGGACCTATGAGTCTGAAATAAAGTTGAATTGAATTTCAATGATCTGGTAATGTCATGACGCCAAAAGAATCAGTAACAGGTGAATCTTCATTCAATTAAAAACACGCTCTTCCTCAAAATTGAGTGCAGGAACATTTCCACCATACATCCTAATTTCCCTAAATTTGTTCTGTTCAGATATTTGTCTTAAAAAAAGTCTTAAGTGTTGTTTAAATGTTCTGTTTCTTTTGCTTTTGCTCTCAGGTGCTCACTGTGAACAAGACACTTAGTGGAATGATGCACAGTGACACAGAGAAACCTGTGATGTAGATTTATAGACATTGTAACTGTTGTTTGAAACTCTGAAATCTTTATCTTAACATTTTTCTTTTTTTATAGTTATTAGAGCTCTAGAAGGTTCATGAACTTGTTGATGCATTTATTTTATTTTTATTTTTATTTTTATTTTATATATTTATAAAGAAGAGGCCCCAGGGAAGACCCAGGACACGCTGGAGGGACTACGTCGCTTGGCTGGCCTGGGGGCGCCTCGGAGTCCCCCCAGAAGAGCTGGAGGAAGTGTCTGGGGAGAGGGTTTTTTTTTTTTCTGAAAACAGTCAGCCTTTGGGGACTACTGAGAGTGCCCAATTGCTGCATGGCTTTGAAGAAAGTTGGTGAACCGGAGCACCCGGAGAAAACCTCACCACCAGGCAGATAACACACAAACTCAGAAAGGCTCAGGACCGGGACCGGACCCTCGCTTCTGGTGATGTGGTCACACTGCTGAGGTGGCTGCACAAGCTCAAGTCCTGGCCCAGATTGAGGTATCCTCCTGCTCCACTGGTCCGCGTGGAGCAGGACTTGAGCTCTTATTGCATTCAATTTGAAGGAAAAAAGGAGATTGGAGACATATTTTCCCTTCAAGATGAATACTGTAATTCACCTAAATGGCACCAACTCTGTTTGATCTGCAGAGTGCGGTGAAGGGTCTAGAGATAACTTTGCCCACAGAGGAAAAGAACCTGCGGATGGTGCTGCGTTTTTCTAGGTGTTGTTTGAAAGTGGAGACAATACATTTTTCAACTGCTGGGTCCCATGTTTTTAAAGAAATCAGCAACATATCTATATCTCTCCACTTGTCGAGCAGGTTCTTGAAAATGGCATTGTCAAGCTTTTGAAAGGTTTTTAGATCGATGTCTTCACCCTTGACTTCGGCCCATATGCACTCAAGAAGATGCCTAGCGATGTCCTCTGGGTAATCAGTGTGAAAGTCCACGTCTGCTTCACTGAAGATTTTAGTAAACAGTTTCTCAATGAGTACCTGCACACACATTTTGTTTCGGACTGTCTGTGCTGTTGCGTTCTGGTCGGCAGGTGTCGCTGCAGCTGTTTCCACAACGCTTGTGTTGGTCACTGTTGGTGTTTGTGGCTCAGTGTCAATCTCCACAAGTCCTTCAATCTCTAGTGGTGCCAGTGACTCGCTGCCCATCAGAGCCAGCGCCACCCTTTGACTGTAGCGTGGAGCCTGACTGTTCATCCACCAGCTCATCAGTGACAGGAAAATCCACACTCTGTTCTGTATCTCAGTATTCATGTCAGCAGCCTGGCCGGTTTCTCGCCTGATCGATTCTGCGATTATCTCAGGCTGCTGGTCTGTCACGTAATTATGCAGGAGCTGACTGAGTATCTCTGTGAATACCAGGACTTTCTTTCTGGGAAGCCCTTTGAAAGAGCCGGCCCCCAAAGCTTGAAGGACATCCCGTTGATTTCCGCCCTGTTCGAGCAGAGAGACGACACCATGTGTGAGAGCCTCGGCTGAATCCCTGCCTTCCACTTTAACGTCCCGGCGAAATTTGGCCTTCAGCTTTGCCGCCGCGCGTAACGTCAACGCTACACCAATCCTCTTTGTAAAAAAAGACTTGACCCTGTTACAGACTTTCTCCTTTTGTCGTTGTCTTTGCTCAACAGCATTTGACTCTTCTGGAGTCTTAACGGTGTCATTCATGATCTGAGAAATGTCATCTGCAACAACTTCAGTCTTCAGAGAGGCTTCAGATTCCATCCAATCATAATCAGTGCCTGGCACGTCACGCACAAGAGGTTCTACCACATCAGTTAGCTCCCCCTCAATTACTTCCTGGGCAGATATACTCGATGCTGTGGCAGGGCTGTGCTGTGATGAGCCCCCCCCTGGGGTCTCCGGGGGTTCTGATTCTGCTGCCGTGCTGGTTGCCTGCAGGTCTGCTTTGCTCGATGCTCTGGCAGGGCTCCCCTCTGATGAGACCTCCTCTAGGTCTCCCTGACTCTGTCTACGTGGTCGACATGAGCAGAGAGTGTCCATGTTAAACTTGCAGTTCTGGAACATTTTGCAGGCATGCTCGACCATAGCATTGAGTCTACTTGGGGGAGTGGGGCGCTGATATACAGGCGATGCGGACTGCGATGCAGATTGTGAAGCAGCGGAGCAGACAGAGTTGACATTTTCTGCAACCTCTTTACTTATGAGGGACGACAAGCGTCCCGGGCTGTCACACCGGTCTCTATCCTCCACAGACACTGCAAAACTGTGGGGGAGCGTTCGGTCCAGAATGGACTGAACATGCCTCTCAGACAGGGCTACTTTCTCGCTTCGAACGGCCTCCGAGAAGGTTTTGCACACCACAGAAATGATTTCCAGCATCAATTCGGCCATCATCATTTTAGTGGCATGATCAGGGGAACCCTCTATCAACAGTTGGCTCTGGCTGGTTGTTAACCCTTTCAAAAAGGATTCAACCAGCTGGCGAACTGTCTCCCCTTTAATTTCTGGTATCTTCTCCATCGATGATTCTGTTTTATCCATCAGAACTGGTTCTGTATCACCTTTCAATGTCTTAGATTCGTTGTCTGTCATAGATTCCATCATATGTTTTCTCGCACTTGTCAAATGAAATTAGTAAATACGTTGAATAGTAATGGTATGTGTCGTCTGTATAAGTTCAGGTTGATTCATACATTTCAGCCCTTTAATAAGCGTCGTCACAGAGGATCAAAGGAATCAAAGGAATCACAGCCCGACAGAGATCAAAGGAATTCTGATCGCTGAGCCCCGCCCCCGAGCGCGTCTTCAGCATAGCAACCGTTGCTAGGCACGGACTCCTCTGCCGGGTTTTCTATTCTAAATGCTATTTCTATAATTCTAAAAAAAAATTACGATTTACAAAACACAAAAGTGAAAAAAATCAACATTTGATATGTTTGTGCTTTTTTCAGTTCATTGAGTGGGTTTCAGGGTCCGTGTACCTTCCATTCAGTCTATTTCCAATTCTGAAACGCAAATCGAAAAAAAATAAAAATAAATAGGCGTTTTTAGTTTACATGTTTGTTTGTTTTTTTACAAGCCGTTTTCTCTATATAACGAGATGATAAAGCTGTGCTAAATCTGTGCCTAAAACTGCCACTGGTTAAAACGAGGCTAAGTGACAGAGTCGAGACACATCGCACAGTTTTGTGAACTTTCCACAGCTTCATCGTTTTGAGGGTGGACCGACAGTCCTGCACAACTTAGCCACACAGTTCGCACCGGAGCAACAGTATAATAATCTAAATCTATAATCTATTATGATTACTGAAGAATTTCGGGTGATGTGTTCCTGTAATAATCATCTCACCTTGCGCATTTGTCCGCGCTGAACACCGCACGGCACCTGCTGTCACATCATCCACCCGCCACTTATCAAAGAGAAAAGTAGGCAGGATTTGTTTCTCGACGACACCTAACAGCAATCGTGTTATACGTACTTTGTTTCAAAGGGACATTGTGTCTCTTCCTCCTTCCTTCCAGCCAGGAAGTCCTCATATCGGTAAAGAGAAGGTAGAATGGCGCCCACCACAGCTGAGTTTCATAGGCTGATGGTACTGTTTATCAAGACAAACTTGTTTCACAACATATCTTTCATCACAGAGTAGCTGCAACTCATGTCCAGACTGCACAAACATTTACAGTTTTAAGTTGTAGCTTCTCTTTTCAAACTGCAGAAATGAAAAAAATTCTATATGACAGACTAAAGAACTCTTATCGTCTCATATCAGTGCACATTGGAAATGAAGGAACAACTCAGAGCTGCAAACAAAGTAAAATTGTGAGGTTGATGGTGAAGTGGCTACAGAAATGTCAGAGGGAAAATATTAAACCTCTGTAGAACATTGTCTAATGTTTCCCTCTGCTTCCGTCACTTTGTCACTTTGTGTCGGCTCAGTTCAGGACATTACGATCAAGTTTTTTTGAATGAAGTTTCAATGTCTATAAATCTACATCACAGGTTTCTCAGTGTCACTGTGCATCATTCCACTAAGTGTCTTGTTCACAGTGAGCACCTGAGAGCAAAAGCAAAAGAAACAGAACATTTAAACAGCACTTTAGACTTTTTTAAGACAAATATCTGAACAGAACAAACTTAGGGAAATTAGGATGTATGGTGAAAATGTTCCTGCACTCATTTTGAGGAAGAGCGTGTTTTTAATTGAATGAAGATTCACCTGTTACTGATGATTTTTGTCAGCCAGGGCCTGCCAAGCAGTGGTATGATGATGTTGTAGGAAGAACTTCGCTGATACAAGCTTGAGTTGAAGAGACCTTTATTAACAAGCAGTATCAGATCAGATGCCGGCCATCCGAGAGAGCTTCAGGGTCAGATCAGAAGACTCTCCCGTTATCCTAAAGACAATACAATATATAGCATAACTCCCACTTACCTAACTCCCAAATAAGGCCATGTTCTGCACATTGTCTCACTGAGGGGTGCATTCCTCCACTCTCACCCATAAATGTCCACCTCTGTTGGGGATTCACATCTAAACAGTCCCCTTTGTATACGTTCCCACACTAGGACCCCCTCTTTATGGCCTGTCCTGTGTAGTCTCACATATCACTGAGAGTGTCTTGCAGTTTAAACATCAGTTTACCTCTTATCATGCTTAATCCAACATATGTGTGATATTTGACTCATCTGATCATATACCTCACTGATTCTTTTGGCGTCATGACATTACCAGATTATTAAAAATTCAATTCAACTTTATTTCAGACTCATAGGTCCATATTAGTATAAAGGAAAAAAAAGGATAATAACGCAGAGATGTGTTATCATTGCAGCTCACAAGTGTGCAGTGATTAAAACACCTACAGACAGCTGTTCCAGTGTTTCCAGACACACCAGGAGAACCTCGTGTCACTTTGTGTCGGCTCAGTTCAGGACATTACGATCAGGTTTTTTTTTAATGAAATGTTCAAAAAATCAACTTCTGTTCGTTTAGCTTCGCTCGGCAGAATTTTTGTCCCCATATGCACAACAAAGCTTCTTTGTTTCTTATGTTGTTTCAATATGTTCATGTATGCATCGTCATACTGTATTTTCCACGTGAAACACTCTTCAAAACCAAATAGCCAACGGGTTCACACACGTCTGTTTCAGCATGTCAGCTTTCAGTCTGCTTGAGTTCTAAACTTTGTAGGTTCAGTCAACCAAAATAAAACAATCACAATAAATGCTCCAGCAACAGCATATTGCTTTAGGGTTGTTATTTGGAAAGCTTCCACATGATGGCAGTGTTCATTCACCTTTTACTTACTGATATGATGGTGACTGGTGACTGTGTTCACAGAAACGCTGGACTTTTGCAGACCGTCAGCTGTGTCAGATGACACCACAGCCTCACAGGTTCTGCACTGCATTGCTGCAAATACTACGATCTACAATCCTCTCATGTCCCCAGTTAATGGAGACAACACTGTCCAGGGGAAACGATGAAATTTACTCAGACTGCTGACTGTGTTCACAGAAACGCTGGACTGTGGCAGACCGTCAGCTGTGTCCTCATTGCACACATTGAATCAGGGGCTCATTATTAGAAATCATAACATCAGTTTCCACAATTATGCAGATGCTGTATTTCCCCATCAGAAATGTATTCCTGGTTTGAAACAGCATTTATAATTTCATTTTGGGAAATAACATTTGCATGAATTTAGTGTAACTGAAACAAAGTAAGATTGAAATTTACAAGAGCACAAGACATATTTTTCAAATCCTGATTACAGGCCTACATCTAAGGAACAACAGTATGTGCGTAATATGGATAATTAATGTTTTCACTGATGTGATATATTCCTTTAGCCCTGTATTGGGGCTTTCATTGAATTATAATTTATTCTCATTTGGCTGTAAAATAAAATATTTACATTTTGTCCAAACTGTCATTCTGTGGTTATGGAAATACAAATCTACACCTTTATTGAAGACTGTATTATAAAATTGCAAGCCCAGAACTATTTCAGTGTACCTCACTGAACAATCTGAATAAATCATGTAAAAAGGAGTAATTATCCCCAACAACTTACACAACAATTTGTCACATGTGTATTAATAATATTAAATGTCTGCTGTGGCTGATTAGTAGTCCAGACAGCTGGAATGTAAACACACAGAGACAGAAACTCTTTTTAACCCTCTTCAGTCTCCTCCAGTCTCTTTCATCAGTGATCTGCTGTGCTAATCAACTGGATGTGGAATAAAAAAGACAAAACATTGTGATACAAAACGTCCCTGTAAACCATAAACGGAACAGGTCTCATCATTTAATATCAAATATTAGAACCATGAACGCACCAAGCTAAAACTTCTCATCGACCCAAAGTAAAACTTTTTAGAAAAAATACAACCACATGTTACTGTATGTGGGGTGAGTATTTGCCTTTAGCCTCGTCTCCTGACAACTGCAGGATCAACAGGTGACAACACCTGGCGCACTGAAGATCAGCCAATAGCAGATAGCACTGTCACATCCTGCTCTGACAAGCAGACTGTCACCTGCTGTGTCCAAATTCCACACTACATACAAATTAGTATATATATATATACTAATATATATTAATTCTCATATAACAGTGTTTTCGCTGTCTGAATTCTAAACATCTTTGAAAAAAAAACAAACAAAAAAAAAGCTTTTCTGTTTCGTAGTGACAGGAAATAATAAAATATACACACTGACATCAAACTTTGACCTCGGAAAAACAGTCGCACTTAGAAAAAGTACAATGTTCTACAGAGGTTTAATATTTTCCCTCTGACCTTTCTGTAGCCATCATCATCATCAACTTCACAATTTTACTTTGTTTGTTTGCAGCTCTGAGTTGGTCCTTCATTTCCAATGTGCACTGAGATGCAGCTATTCTGTGATGAAAGATATGTTGTGAAACAAGTTTGTCTTGATAAACAGTACCATCAGCCTATCAAACTCAGCTGTGGTGGGCGCCATTCTACCTTCTCTTTACCCATATGAGGACTTCCTGGCTGCAGCAGGAATGGACAAATGTGGTGCTGAGTTGAAATGCCCTGAAGTCTGGGGATATTTTGTTTTTTTTTTTTTCTTCTTCTCTGTAAATAGACACAGCATCTTTGGTATGACCACACCCACTATGTTTGCCCCACTGAGCTGGCCAACACCCCGTTCAGGACAGTTCAACAACTGATTGCTTTCTCTGTCTACTTCCTGTTTGTTTTCTCACTTTGGTGCAGAATAAAAAGTCTTCTCCTGTACAAGAGAACCACAGAGATGATTATGATGTCAGAGCCTATAGTCTCAGCTCCACATCAGGACCAGCTCCTGGGTGATCTGGTTTTCCTGTCAGCGCTGAATCCTGGAGACCAGGTAGTAAAGCAGGAAGAAGGCCAGGACCAAGCCCACAGAGACATAGCAGAGGATGCGGCGGTTGTCTCTGCTGGATCGGACCATCGTGGAGAAACGCTTCACGCTGCCGCTCAGCAGACCTGTCGCACTCAGGAAGTTTGAGTCCTGAAAGGAAAAGGAGAAGAGGATGGAAAGAGGTTGTGGAGGGTCATAAAAAAGTGAAATAAAATATGTAAAACAAATATTAGAAACTGAAACAACAGGCCTATATTTGAGATTGCACACCCAATTTTAGGTAGAACATACAGCACTCAGACGTCATCTAACCTTTGCACTTTTTAATATTTTGCAAACGATCTTGGTAAAGTGAATATGGCATGAATTTGGGGGGGGTACGATGTGTACGCAAATGATGCAGAACTTGGACTTTTTTTTTTTTGTCGAGGACAGCTCGAACCAAAAGTCACACGGATTGACGCGATCATCATTTTGTTGCCATTCATCAACTGCAGCGCCCTTGAGGCTTTAAATGCACAACAGTTGTTTAAAAATCACAGGAAGTGTTGTTAAATGCAAAACAAAGTGAGCCTTCCACAAAAATGGAAGAAATATCTCAGATTAGATGATACATATGATTTAAACGGACACCTGTCACTCAGTCAGAAAATGGACCTTTCCAAGGACGTGGCATGTAAATTTAAAAAAAAAAGAAGCAAATTATATTTTCTATGTTGTTTCATTGACAAGAAGGACTCACCATGCTGTCCAGATACTCATTCTGATCATCAGCCTCTCTGTCGATGTCGTATGCCAGCTGTTAGATTCAGAGACAGGACAGATAATTCAAAGTTAAAATGGCAGGTCCTAGACTAAGGATAAGTCTTAGGCTTAAGTTTTTATCTTTTTTTTTGAGAAATGTAGATTTCCCAAAATCAAAAAATAAATGTATCTTGAGGGGCTTTATAATCTTTAAAATTTATGACACGTTCTATCCTTAAACCCTCTTTTCTGATTCATATCAGTGTCATCTTAATATCCACAGTCATGTGGACTGTAGGTCAGACTGAAGAATCGCCTCTGACTGCAAACCTTTAACAAATGTATTAGAAATAGAGAAAGCGGGTAGTCATTAGTTGTAACTCACAGATTTAAGTCTGGAGACTTTGGTGGCCAAGTTCTCAGCCAGTCGTTTGTTTTCAGCATCCAACATGTCGTCCACAGAGCCATGACCTGGAAAGGCAGACACACACACACATCAGATGGGAAATGAAACAGTGGTTAAAGTGCTGACTGTGTGGAACCACTTGGTGTAGACATTATGTTTGTGTCCTCAGTAGGTTTTTGTAGTTAGACTCCTACTATTCATTGGCAAATGTGAAACTGATTATAAGAAAACAAAGTCTTGAGCCTTCTGTACACTTCATGTCAGCTGAACATGCAAAAGTGTAGAATTTGACTTTTGGTGAGGTTTATTACAAAAGGCTCTTTCACAAGCAAGGATGGGGCAAGGTTCACCACTTGAACAGGATTGAATTGAAAACTGAATTCTGTTTTCTTTTACACAGCGCCCCAACTCTTAAAGAATCAGGGCTGTACATCAAATTATTGAGGTGGTATTTTCTGTCTCAGATCTTAGCCTCTATTTCCCCTGTAATTAGTTTGGTATAGGAATATCCATAGGACATTGTTCATTCTCTGGGAATTTAATTGAGAATCCGAGATGGGAACGTCTGTTTCTTGCTAAACCAGTGAATTAATAAACAGCAGGGGTTTTATATTTTTCACATTATTAGCGCTACTTGAAATTATTGACCTGGTAATCTGCAGTTGAAGGTTAATATGAGCATTACTTTGGTGTTGTCTGGGTGAGTAAATGGTCGTAATTAATGCTACAAATAAGGTCCAGGTTGTAAAAGACGAAAGTTATCCTTTAATCTGGCTGTCGAACCTAAGCTCCGCGTCCACTTTTACCCCCCGATTGCTAACTATGGGTTTGCGCCAGGGAACCCAGGTCGACTGGGGAGGTCGCAGAAGTACCACCGAAGACAATCACTTCAGTCTTGTTCTCATTAAAATTTAAAAAGTTTGAGACATCCAAGCTTTGACATCATCCAAACAGTTTAAAAGTGGCTTAAGAAGGGATGCACGATAACTGTTTTTTAAAACCGATACCGATAACCGATAACTTTCAGCTCCTAAAGGCCGATACTGATAACCGATAACACACACATATACCTAACATCATGACATCAATACCACGAACAAAACCAAAATCAGTTTTGACTCTTTAAATGAAGAGATATTTATTTTTCCAATGAAAAACTATTGGTAAGCCTCTCAAACATGTTCTTAAAGCTATCAAACAAACCTATTTGATATCTCACATCAATTTAAATAAGGTGCATTACTTACTGATATAAAAAATAAAGGCCCCTTGAAATGATGCAAATACATGCATCAGGATTACAAACTGAAAAAGTGCATTCCAGAAGTTTGCAAAAAATAAATATACATAGAAAATTAATGCACTGGCACAAGTTAGATTCAAACATTTCTATTTAAACAAACTGAAAAAGTGCATTCCTCAATGACAACAAAAATAATGCACAGTGCATATCGCACTGACAGAAGTTAGAAGACAGCACTCTTAAATACTCAATTCTGATTGGTCAATCGCGAAAATTCAGCTGTGTTCCTAACAGTCAGACTAAAGGGGCAATCCCTTAATGTACCAAGCTCAATAACACATCGCATCACAACTGATTTGAGAGGCAAAATATGGAACATTTTCCGTACATTATTTTTAATTTGTTTGGAGAGGACCAAACACTTGGCTGGAGAATGATGTCCCCAGCAAAAAAAAAAAAAACGAGAAAAGTAAAGAACAACGCTGGACCGACAAGAGGAGCGATATTAAGACACAAAAGACTTGAGGACGCAGAGATTGACCAGATTGAAGCCGACAGACACGAAAAAAACACCAAGAGAAACACAGCATGGACGATCGGTCTGCTAAAAGACTGCTGAGTGGAGCCAAAACTGGAGACAGATTTTTTTAATGTCTGACGCTGAAAGCAGAAATCAGCTGATGCAGGACTTTTATCCATCAGTCCAAAAAAATAGCGGTAAACCAAACTCTGTCTCCAGCTACATCTCTCTCGGGTCTGGGATATTTGACATGATTTCGCTGAATATCTGTAAAGAAATAAGTTTTCCTGCCTGCCGGCCTGCGCACAGTGAGAGGCGGTTGCTAGGCAACGTACCTGTTTACTTTCAGAGCCGCTGCGCAGTGAGAGCGGTGACAGGCGAGAGTAGGCTCATTTTAAATCAATAAAATATGTTTTAATCAGTATTTTGTGTCACACTATTGAATGCTTTAGTAGTAAGCCGTGTCCTAAGCGGGATAACGTATAGTGAGCAGTTTCCTACGGAGAAGCGTTGCGTCGGGCTTCTATGTCATCCTGAAGGAAGATACATGATCCCTTACTTAGACTTATCTATGTAAACAAACTGAAGAAGGGCAGTCCATAGTAAGTCAAGCACCATCACGCCCATGATTAAATCTTCAATAACCTTAGCCCGTGGGTCATCTTTGGCAAATTTCTTGGACTTTTCGAAAGCCTCTCTGTCGCGTAAGTCCTGGTGGCTTCTTTGCGGCTGCCTTGCTAACGTTAGCGTCTTTAGCAGGCCGGGCGTCCTCATACGCTTTCCAAACTCCGTCAATGCGGTGGTTATGTTTCAGGTGACTGATCAGGTCTGATCACACACTGACATGACACACTGACATCACACTGACATCACACTGACATCACACAGACATCACACAGTGACATCACACGCTGACATCACACGCTGACATCACACGCTGACATCACACGCTGACATCACACAGTGACATCACACGGTGACATCACACGGTGACATCACACGGTGACATCACACAGTGACATCACACAGTGACATCACACTGTGACATCACATGATGACATCACACACTGACATCACACACTGACATCACACTGACATCACACACTGACATCACACTGTGACATCACACTGTGACATCACACACTGACATCACACACTGACATCACACACTGACATCACACACTGACATCACACACTGACATCACAGTGACATCACTCTGTGACATCACACTGTGACATCACACTGTGACATCACACTGTGACATCACACTGTGACATCACACTGTGACATCACAGACAACACTGACATCACAGATCACACTGAGTAACCACGGTAACAGGGTTTAACATGAAATATTTTCAGTTTATCAGAAGTGAAAACTGACAGGAAGTGGTTGTAACTTCTTTACATTTGATCTAACGGCTCAGTTTCTGTTTCTCTAACTCTGCCTCCAAGTAATCAAAGTAACAAATGAAGTGCTTCTTTTCCAACATGTGCCATTTCTCGCTCCTAGTGGAACTCGCTTGGAACATTTGTTACGAATAACCAGCGAACTGTCTCCTTCGGAAACTTTGAAGAAGTCTGAACTCTGTTTTCATAAGCACGCTGTACCGCATGCTGCATTCAAGGTGTAACGTACATTCCCCCGTTCCCTCGTTTGCCAGACGTTCTTTCGGCCTATTTAAGTTCATGTTTCTATTTTTTGTGTGTAACGTGAAGAAATACTGCGAATGTTAATTCAAGTCAGCAACTAGCAAAATTATGACCGAGTTAACAAGTTGTTTTCTGGCATGAGGGGGTATTCTTGATTTTTCGTCATGATATCGGACTTATCGGAATGACGTCATAATTTCCTGTTATCGGCCCGATAACTATCGGGCTGATAATTTTCGTGCATCTCTAGGCTTAAGTGCAGAGGAGTCAGCCTTTTTAAGGGGGACACAAATCTGGCTGTCGTCCGCATAACAATGAAATAAAAAGCAGTGCTTCCTGAGAATGGACCCAAGTGGGAGAAGGTATAAAGAAAATAGAAGCGGGCCCAACACTGAGCCCTATGGAACCCCAGTGGAGGACACAGAGTCACCAAGGCCAACACAGAATGACCGATGAGATAGGTAGGACCTAAACCAAGCGAGTGCCTGGCCCCTGATGCCCACCCACTGCTCCAGGCGAGCAATTAAGATGTCATGGTCCACTGTGTAAAAAGCAGCAGTTAAATCTAAAAGGACAAGAGTGACCAGAGTCATTAGCTAAAAAGATGTCATTAAAAACCCTTAAAAGTGCTGATTCTGTGCTGTGCAATGTTTTAGAACCAGATTGGAAAATTTCAAGAATGCTGTGGTCATTTAAAAAGTCAAAAAGATGAGAATAGACAATCTTCTCTAAGATCTAAATAGTGGTTCCCTCCAGTTAAATCATTGCTCGTTGGGGCTCAAGTTAGGTTAAGTTGAGATTTGTCGTAACAAGCAGAGACAACTGGAGTTAACGTCAGGGTAAAGTAAGGTTGGGGCCAGGTAAAAAAAATCCGAGCAGACGACAGGGTGGGTTTAGGGATAAGGTTTTGATTTAACGATCGGTAAGGGGACACATGGTACCAGTACCGGTACTAAGTAACTGTGTCCTGTTTACATGTTCTCTAGTCTCCCTTAATAGGCCATGTTTTTTCCGGAGTCTAGTTAGTCAGCTATAACGTTAGTAAACAAGGCAGCTCACAAGCCTCACATACACATGGATTTTATTCGTAATGTTAGGTCATGTGCATATATCAAGTATCTAACTTACGGAAAACATGAGGACTGAGTAAATATTTCCGTTCATAGTCGCTAAGACCTGTTTGATGTTAGGAGCTACGAACTCTTAAGTACTACAGAGCTAAATTCCTCAGCTAGTTAACGCTAGCCTGCTCGCTAAGATCCGGGGTTGTGTTCTGCTGTAAGTGAGGTACACAGATACAGACATAAAGCACACTGCTGATCCGACCTGCCGTTTATATTATATGATCCATCCGACGGCTGTGCCATTAGCTATGTACTGCTGGAGACGGTCAATGCTAAACATTTATAAGTGAATACGTGTCAAAGAACAATACCTCTATTCCAGTCCGCCATGTTGATGAGTGACGTTGCGATCAGCTGTGCACAGGATATGCACGTGACCGTCCCATAGTGGAGGTCACCACGAAAGTTAAGATTATTATAGATGAATTGCATTTGCATTTTGGGTATGGTCTTGCATTTGCCAGGAACTTTTCTTGTTCTGTATGACTGATTTCTCTTTCTCCCTGTTGAAACAGGATCAGAAAACTTGAGACTGCTGACTCGGTTACCTTTAACTTTTTCAAGACAATTGTTTGTTTTGCTATTGTTATCATGGCTCTCCCCATTCATAGATAGATAGATAGATAGATATACTTTATTTATCCCAAGCTGGGAAATTGCAGTGCAGCAGCAGCTTTACACACAGTTAAATAAGTGAAAAATTGTGAAATAAGACTATAAAGAGCAAACTATACATAATAAAATATCAAAATAGCGAGCAGTAAAAACATTATATACATAATAATAAAAAAGCAAAACAGTAAACAGTAGTAATGAAAAAGTAATGCACAAAAAAGAATATCTATCACTTAGCTCTTAGTTTTAATATTCAGTCCTTCAGTCCGGTATGACAGTACAATGTGATATATAGAAGGTTTTCCTCTAACAGTAAAATACTTAGGATATTTGTAGTGGTTTCTGCTGGCTTGACTACGTGTGACCACTGGGTGGCAGCTCACATACATGCACACACACACACACACACACACACACACACTCTATGAACAGACAGATGAGCTGACTGCAGGTCAACTTGCCCAGTGCTCAGTGAACCAGTCCAGCAAGTTTATTTCACAAACTTTAATCTTCTTCATGGGGATAATTCATTTATTTGAACAATTACAGTCTTGGATTTACTTCAGATCTGAGTTGTAACATGCAGTTAAGTGTGTACTAGATTAAGTATGTATATCATAAATTTGATAGTGGTGAATGTGTGGAGAGATGTGGTGAGTCCTGTGCTGATCTGTCCAATGAGTCCTTAGAGTACTGCAGTGGTAGTCCTTTTAAGAGTGTGAGGTCAAAGGTCATGTTAGCTCAGTGTGAAAACATTATCATGCAAATGTGAAACAGTGATATCACCCTGTGTGTGTTTGTGTGTGGGTATATTCAGTTAATCCTCTTGTGTCTCTATGTGCTGTAATCCACCTGTGTGTGTGTGTGTGTGTGTGTGTGTGTGTGTGTGTGTGTGTGTGTGTGTGTGTGCCACCTGACGACAGCCTGTGGGGGGAAGGGAAGTGTGTTTGAGTTTTGTGTGTTCCTGAAAGAAATTAAATAAAGTGTAATGAACAACAACTCTAATGCAGTTAGAGCACTACAGTTGATGGGTTGGTAGGTTTTGTCTTGGTGGTTGCTGGGATGTTCTGGCTGGTTGCTTGGGGTTTTCACAGTGGTTGCTATGGTATGATAGCAGGTTTCTATGTTTTTTTCTTGGTGGTTGCTAGGAGATGCTAAATGGTTGCTAGGGTGTTTTCTGATAGTTGCTTCCTGAGTCTGACCACCTCAGTCTTCAGTTTTACATGTTCTCTTCAAGTCTGTTTAGACCTGGTGTGCGTTCATTCGGTGTGTGTAGACCTGGTCTGTGTGGACCTGGTGTGTCCCTCTCAGCAGGAGGAGCTGCAGCAGCAGGTTAAGATGTGGTCTGCATATACCTGGTCTGTGTAGACTTGCTGTGTCCCTTTCAGCAGGAGGAGCTGCAGCCGCAGTCCCTCTGGCACTCACTGAAGCCACAGATTGTCTAATTAGATTAAGCGAGGCTTTCCTCAGATAATCATTTAGCCAGCTCCTGTTTTTTCCTCCGATGGAGTGCTGCTTGTGACAGTGAGCTTGCTGAAGGTCAAACTGAATTTCTGAAAAACAGGCTGGTTTTGGAAATAAACTGGGGTCGTAGAACAGGTCTGCAGAGTGCCAGCCAAGGAGTTGTGGCTGGGTTATGGGCTGTTTCTGGAGCTGTAAATGTGACGCTGCTCAGAGTAATCGGACTGCCACTAATACCTGCAGCTGCTGCTAACAGGAGGCGATGGGGGAAGTTTCTGTAAGTAAAGCCTTTCTTGTCAGTGCTGCAGTCATGAAGTGACAATAATGTTTTATCAGGAATTACTGGCTCTGAATAGTTTTTTGTTAATTGCATGTATTTCTTCAGTGTGGAGGGCTGGCTACTGAGTTTATTCAGCTCTTTCACACAGCTATAGCTTGTGTAGTTTCATGTTCTGCTGTGATGATTAGTATTAGATTAGATTAGAGCCAATAGTAAATGATCAATAGAGAATTTCTTCAGTATAAATCCAAATTGTCACGTTGCAGCCTCTCTGATGTGAAAGTTTGTAGCTCTTTTGTGTTTCCTGTTGTAAATTCAATCACTTTGTGTTTTTGGACCATTGGTTGGAATCACTCATGAGGATCTAACTTCGTACATTGAGCGGCAAAGCTTTATCCAACAGCTTGACTGTCATGACTTGTGTTCAGCCTGTTCACATCTCAGTAGCTCTTCTTTCTCTGCTTCCGCCTTAAACAGGCTGCTTCTCTCTTGCTCAGATTAAGCCTCGCCTGACTGATTGACACAGATTACAGCTGAAGGCACAGAGGTCACAACTTGGAAGAACAAATGTAAAGGCTCTCAGTTCACAGACCAATAGGCTCAATACCACACACAAATATCCATTCAGACTCAGTCTGTTCAAAGTTAATCAGCAATTAAAGTGTGCTTATTTTTTGTTAATGGGGTTTGAGAACAGAGCGGTCTGCTGGATGGAGATTTGATCTGGTCTGTCAGGTCTTGGCTGTCTTGCCTTGCCTGGTTGATTAAGGGCTTTTCACTCATACAGCTGATAACTAACAGTGATGAGGTGAGATGAGGGAACAAACATGACGCTAGACACTGAAATGTAGCCCTGCTGCCCAGGATTAAGAGACTTTTTTATGAGTAATTTTTGCTATTAAGTTGTCTGGATTTAATGTTTACTCCTGATGCTGCCCTTGAACAAAGTGTGCTCAGAGCTGAAGTTGGTTCTGGGACTAGAATGGGTCAAATATGGATTACGTAATAGTCATTTACATATAACATATTAATCTGTCACTCCCAGCACTTCTGGAAGAATTAAGAGTTTTTCAGTTCACTCAAGAAGCAATATAAAACACTGATTTCAGAAATTTTTAAAGTTATGCTGAACATTTCCTAACTGACTGCTAAACAGTCATGTGATACTTGAATATTACATTTTATCAACTTTTAGCTGAATCATATCATAAATCCCTCTTACTTTATTGACATGATGGGTTTTTTTGGCAGAAAAAGTCAAATTTGAATAGCCTGAGTTATACAAACATATCAGAATCAGTCTTTTAAAACCCCTGGTAATGTATATGTAATTTTCACTTGAGCAGCTAAACCGTGTGTTCTCTGTATCACACAGTTGGACAGACTTCCTTAAGATCGAGACAAAATAGCCATCTCATCTTATTCATCCATAAAGTTTTGCTGTTGAAACTTCCAAACTACCTAATATGTCTTCTCTCACTTAAATCTAGTAACTACAGTACACAATCCAGTAGCCACTTAATCTTAGATGTCGCTTCTATATGCAGCAATGTTGGCAGATCTGGTTTCAGGTACTATGCACATTTTTAATGGAATGAACCCACAGAGTCCTTCATCCCCCTTGGAGATTTTAAAGCTTTATAGTCAGATGTTTTTTTTTTTCTTTATTGTTGTAGCTTTTTTATGAATTCCTTGTTTATTGTTTAATATATTGTTTCTGTTGATTGTGTTCTTGTGAGTGTTTCTGGTTTTCAGGTTTCTCTGGAAAAAGAGATTGTAATGTCAATTAAACTGCCTGATTAAATAAAGATTAAATAAATGAATATATGAATAGATTTGAGAGTGAAAATCACCACATTCCCAGAAACAATACCAAAGACATGACCTTGGTGTCCAGTCATGCCCTTTGTGTGGTAGTATTCCTGCATCTTCCCCCAAGAGTTTACTTATTGTTTTTCCTTGAAACCTCTGAAGTGACCTGATCTGTTTACTTCCCACAGTCACAGAGTCCCACTCAGGCCAGATTTGCAACTCAGACCGACCACTGAGTCTGTGTTTTTTGGGAAGGCCTCTGTCAAGTCCCAGAGCAAGGAGACATGGCCAACAACGCTTTTCGTGGGTCCAAACATGGCCGACGTGGCGAGGCCAACCACGAAGCAGAGTTCAGCTGCTCACTGCAGGAGCTGCGCTCGCTCATGGAGCTGAGAGGAGCAGAGTCACTGACCAGGATCCAGGAGTGTTATGGAGATGTTAACGGACTGTGTACCAGGCTTAGGACATCACCTGTCGAAGGTAAATGTGTTCAGTTTGTGTCTGCACGGACAAACAACAGGGCTGACTGCCAGCTGGAGCATCACAGCACTAGGAATGTGAATCCAAAACTAATCTTTGGTTCAACCACAGGCAGTGTGACGCTTCACCCGAAATAGTTTTCAGTCAGAGCCACTCTGGTGTTTAATGATGTTTTAGGCCCCTTCGCCAGTGACTCACAGCCCCCTACCCCTGGTGTGGGTACCATTAAACCAATGGAGGAGATATTAGATTTAGTCTGGCTTGGGGGACTATTGACCGTGTGACCAAAGTCAACTGTGACCTCTGGTCTCTTGTGATCCTGCTCTGCTCTTTGTCAGCTTCGGGACTATATGAGACAAACACAGCATGCTCCACCCTGTAAATGCTGTTTGGTTTTTTGTTTTGTTTTTTCAAATTAAAGTAAAGGATTCACACCAGCGAGGATAAGATGATTTTCAAGTTGTTTTGTGAGGCGGTTTTAGTGATGTGAAGTGGTTTAAAGTTTGACTAAAAAAGGTTTAAAGATGTTGTTGGAAGGAAGTAATTTAGCACTTTGTTGGGGTTGGCCAACATCAACAGTGAGCTGAGAGGAAACCTTTGGTAATGCTGTAACACAACGTATGTCTTCAGTTAGTGCACCGATCATATGATGAAGAGTGACATTTACAGTTAGTTTATGTTACTGACTTAATGTTGTAAAAGTTAACTGAATATGATTTTTCTACCAGAAGTTGACAGAATATACAGTTTGCAGAAGAAGATTTAGACATTTTCATCACTTACTGTTAGTAGGTAATTTTGAAACACTACATGGATGAAATACATTCCATTATGTGTTTAACCAGCTTGATAATGGTAAAACAGCTATGTCAATTGATGTAAGCATTACAACAAGTATGACATGCAACAAAGGCAACCAGTTGCAATCAAACCAGTGACAGTTGGAACAATGCAGCCATGCAACATACGTGGCAACCATTCTACTACGAAGGAGCTCCAGAAAAGCTAATTTCAAGTCAGGAAAATACCAGACCGTTGGCAGTCTGCTCGCTAGCCGTAGCCAAAGCATTGTGTTGCTGTTTGCAGACCTGTATGAAATTAAAATGATTCAATCTGGCTGCAAACCTTTTCCTGTTAGTCTGTAAGTATTTTATGTCCACTGCCGCCTTTCCAAAAGTGGTAAAACTTACAGAAGAGTATTTTAAAAACAACCACAATAGTAACAGTTGATTGTTTTGGAGGCAGTGTTGCTCATCGTGTCTGATCAGCATGTAAAGCTTTTCTACATGGTAATCTTAGTGACCTCTTCTGGACCCGAGGGGGTGTGTCCTGCATGTGTGTTATCATACAGAGCATGATCACAGGAGTTTTGCTTTTTACATTAAATGCTAAATGAAGACTCCATGACCCGATGACTTCAGGCTTCAACAGAAGACTGAACTGCTCTTTTAATGAACATCCTGCTGTTGGTATGCTTTAGCACTTTTTATTATCTATTGGTACCATCCATAGCTTTTGCCAATGGAAAAGCAAAAATAACCGTCCTAATATGTAATGAACTGAATTGAGCTAGACTTCTATGTGGAAATCCCACTGTATGCCTGCCAAACCACGGTGCATTCAGCATCTATCAGTGGACTCAGTCTGCCTTGGTGGACTCAGTATGTCTCATACGTCTGCCCTTTGACATTTTTCCTTCTCATCATTAATTCATTCAGTCTGTCCGTCTTGCACACACTCAGTAAACACCTTCAGCATTCCGACTCCTGCTGCCAGAGAGAGAGGTAAAATGTCAGCAGCAGCTTGAAATCAGTGGAAAATCCATCACACTGATTTACTCCTCTGTATGTCTCTGTGGTGACAGCTGGGGGGCGGATCCATTAACTTTCAGTGTAAACCCAGTCACCTGAAAGCACACTCGGTGCTCTGCTCACTGAGCTTCATTTTCAGAGAACGTAAAGAGAAGTGCCTCCTTAAAAACCTGCTCAGACTGACCGAGTCAGCTGCATCTGTGCAGCAGCTACAGGGTGTCCAATGGGATCTAAGCATGTCCTAACATGTTCTGCCCACAGAGTCTGCTCTCTGCTCCCATACAACACCACACTACTGAAGAAATACACAAACACCTGGCACAATAAGTCTTGTGTCACATTATCAAGTTCAAAAATTAAGTTAAAATTATAGGACTTAACACTTGATTTGTTCAAATTAATTTTGATGCAACCCACATAGCCTAATCCTAAACTATTTTGGAGCCTAATCCTCAACTGTGTTGCATTCACTGTGCCTCCACTTCCTCACTGAGTGACAAGCTACTGTTACTTACTGTTGAGCTAAGTTACTGTATGGCAATTGAAGGCAGTTTTACAGTATTTCGTAGTAGTCTGCACACAGTGCTGGCTTATTACTGCTGTAAGGTTAAAACCAAAACGTTTCTTCACATTACTTCTCAGTTGTTTTGTTGTCATCAATATCTGTACAGCACAGATCACTATCTTAATATGGTTTAAGTTAAAATGGGCAACAACAGACAGGTTGACAGAGGACAGCAGGATACACAATGGGTCAGAAGAACATTCCATTTTAGGGACACTCCCCACTGGTGAACATGACATGGCCTGCTGAGCTAATACAATACAAATTTTGTATTCAGACAGATTATTGCAGTTTGACTATTAATATTAAACCTTTTTCTACATTTGCATTGTAACACACACAACATAGCTGCAGAGCTCAAAGGTTTGATCCTTTCCAACCTGATTTAACAACTGTATGAACTTAATTGCAGTTGGGGCCCCACAAAATTCTTCCTCTGGGGCTCCTTAGCAAGTTAATATGGCTATGACTGTCTTCTGGAGAGTTGCTGGACATGCTCATGTTTTCAGCTGTGGACTTTGACTAATAACTGCCTGAATTTTGTCTCTGTTGTCTCTGACATTAATCTTTTGATGGTCAAATCAAAGAAGATAGACAGTGTGCACGTCAGTCTCAACAGGATTCAGCTACAGGATAAAAGCAGCACACAAAGGAAACAGAGATGTCGTCCTTTAGAAAGCAATATCTTTGTATGTACAGACTGGATCGTTTTGGAATGAAAAGTATTCTTCTTTATGACATGATCTCCTAATTGTAGGTGGAACTGACATTTTTCTCCATTTAGCCTTTCTTTCTGAAGCTGAATATGAACTGTGTAGAGATTCACATCATCATCAGTGAGCTAGAGCATTGATCCCCAACCCGTGAGTCATGGCCCACTAGTGGGCCGTGGGTCATTTGGTACTGGGCCGCACAGAAAGAAAAAATAATTTCCATTATTTTGTTTTTTCACATAATTTGAAAAACAGGTGGTGCCTGACAGTGCCAGTCTGCAGCCAGGTCCTCTTGACATGATTAAAAAGTGGATTTACATTCATTATTATTGTCATTATTATTATTATTAAAGAGAAAATACCACAGTTTCATTTTATTTTGATTTTATCTGCTACACCTTTAGACTGGTCCGTGAAAATATTGTCAGACAATAAACTGGGCCATGGTACAGAAAAGGTTGGGGACCACTGAGCTAGAGCACACATGGAGTACTATAAAACACCCAAGAGTGCATTTTTAAGAGACAGATCAATGAACAATGATGACACTGTGATGTCACATCCTCACTTTGTAATATCATATGCTCACAGTAGTGTTTCACCCCATCACAAGTCAGTTCTCACCACATTCACAGTTTTATCATCATTGTTGTTAAAGAACGATTTAAAATAATAAAATATAAATGAGCATTTTTAGAGTGAATGACACGCATGACAGTGTATAGCGTATGTTCCAGCTCTTTATTGATGCTGTCAGATGGGAACATGCTACACATCAGCTGTAGCAGTTTAGACCCATTTCCCCAAAATTAAGCCTGACTGATGTGGGCTCTTTGGACAGTTTTAGGATCCAAGGACGGCAACACTGGAGGGTCTTTAAGGTTAAACAAGGTTCAGTATAGTCAGATTATCAGACTCAAGTTCATCCTACAAATGCGAGCCTAATAATTATATGACCCGTTTGTCAGTGATTACAAATGTTAAATCACTTATGACTTATAATGTTGGATTTGTTAGTCAGAGTTTAAAACATGTAAATAGGTTGGGTCACCTTGGATCAACAGATGTTTTGTTTTTAAATAGAAACTCAGTTTAATGGTGTAAGACAGGATCAGAGGTGGTCTCTGATGGTTTTTTTGTGTCTCCTGCTACAGGCTTAGATGGAAACTCGGAAGACATCGACAGAAGGAAACAGGAGTTTGGACAGAACCTCATCCCTCCTAAAAAGCCCAAAACCTTTGTGCAGTTAGTGTGGGAAGCCCTGCAGGATGTCACACTCATCATCCTGGAGGTGGCAGCCATTATTTCATTAGGCCTTTCCTTCTACAGACCGCCAGATGCTGAGAGACAGCGTGAGTTTGTCTTTTTTTTTTTTTTTTTAACAGTCACTGTTTTTGTTCAAATGAAACCTTTGCATCTAATGAACTTGTGTGTAACCAGGTATCACATTGATGAGCTTGGTTAGAGGGACATTTCAGTGAGATGTTAGCAGAGATGTCACTTGATCAGACAGTCAGAATGTGTTTCCTGTTTTCTTTTGTTTTGTCATTAGGCTTCAGTCAGTGAGGGTGTTTGGAACTCATTGCACTTCCTGTGACACTTCCTCTCACATAAGCAGTGTATGTGATAAAATTGGTTCATGAAAATTATGTTTACACAATAGCAACTGAGCCAGGAGGAGTCATCTTGTTTTCTCTTCTCTTGCTTCTGCCTTTCCTTTCCCATCTTCTTTGGCCAGCTCAGCGCCTCCCACCTTAATACGGACCATCACAGCTACTCAGACTACATCCACAACAGTGGTGGTGTCATTAGCCAAAACCCTTCGTTTCTTCCTTCCTCATTCCTTCTTCTAATATGGGGCCGTCAGTGTTGATACACACACTGATACACTAGCTGATACAAAGAACTTAGAAGATTCGCCTTCACATTCTCCCTGTGCCGTGATATTTTTTGTTCTGCCTTCCCCTACCGCAGGTCAAGAAACTTACTTGGAAACACTAGATTCTGAGCTGTATTGCTGCATTTTTGCAGCTTGTTCTTCTTTGAATTTAAATCTCTACGGTGTACCGTATACCATCTGGCCACGGCATGCACACTTACTGCTTCTCTGCCCTGCCTCAGTTCCAAGCAAACAAAGCCCTGCCGTTTTTTTAAACCTGCCACCCGGAATCCCCCCTGCTGTCTATCTCCCCTAAACCACCAAAAACCCAGCCAACCACCCTTGGACCGCTTGCCCAAGTGGATGAGAGAGGAAGACAGGTCCTCCACCAGGGCGGTAGGTCTGTAATGACTTTAACGACCTTGGATGCAGCTGTCAGTTCTGCCATACCTGCTCATTCTGCAGCAGAACCCATGTCAGACCAGCTTATCCTCATAACCCAACTAAGCATTTCTTATTTAAGTAGCTCAATACACCTATTAAAATGTTCTAGCAACTGCCTTAAAAAATCACCCAGACCACCACTTCGTTAACTTCCTCATACAAGGTTTCACACATGGCTTCCTTCCAGGTTTGCAGGTCTTGCCAGATTCCATCTGCACTTGCCACAGTCTGCAAGTCAAAGAAGCTTTCACAATCAGCCCGTTTTCCAGTCAACCTGTTCACACTTTCAGAATCAGCCCAATTGGCATAGCTACAAAGAATTACTCAGGAAAAAAAGAGACTCATCATAGACCTCTCATCCCCCCACTGTTCCACTGCCCCAAGCATAAATAGGCTCATTCCTAGCTTGGATTTCTCCTTGCAATATACAATTGCTCATGCCATCTCCCTATTCCCCCTCACAGGCAAACATCACCATCAAAGTCCTTCCCATCAACCCAACCTGGAAGGGCATGTATACTACTTAGCAGTGTGTCTGACCTTTGGGTGCAAGAGCAGCCAAAATATTGGATGTCATGTCACCATCTTCACCCCATCGCAGTATATTTTCACTGCTCAACTCAACTGCACCATCCATATCATCCCTCAAGGTCAATCCGTCTTGTCACACCGCCTTTCCATTGCCGCTCCTGTTCCATCTCTCCGTGACTATATTATGCTGGATAATGCAAGCAAGATGGAGTTTAAACTGACACCAGTTTCTCTCCTCCTGGAATGGCATGTCCTTTTACAATGGCCACATCACCAAGCCAGAAGACATTTAGCTGTTCACACATGCAGCCCCTCTGTCGGCTTTGGTGGCTACTATGGCAGCAAGTATTTCTAAGGCGAATACATGTCCAAATTCTCATCTCTCACTACCTTCTCCCTCTTATGTGAAATATACCATCATACTGTAGCAGTTATTCTTTGCGGGCATAAATGGTCTGCCACCATCTTCAACTGAGCTGGAACATTTAGTTACACAAGTTGCCATTCTCAACAGTGTCGCCCCCCCAACAGTCTCATCATATCTGACCAGGTGGAATTGTTTCAAAGTTTTCCATGCCTCCCACAGCCTGTCATTGCCTTCACTCCATGTCCGGAGTTTCTCCAGCTTCATCACATTCACCCATCAAAAAATAAAAAAGAAAAACAAGATTCAATATTCCACCATACAGGTTTAAATCAGTGGAATCAACATGTTAATCAAAACCATGTCCTGCACCAAAATGTTTGCCCCTCACTTCAGACCTCTTTGTCTGCTGCAACAGAACTCACTGCACAGGCTATCTACATGGACAAAGTCTCAGAAAAGATGTTCCTTCTTGGCATTCTTCATTCTTCTTTGGCATACGTTCTGCCGTGTCCAGAGTTTATGGCTTCTACCCTCAACTACCGTCCATCTCAACACACAATTATGTCTGACATTTCCATTCCTTCTTCCAACACTCTTATCTACCACCTCAAATGCAGCACGACCAACCAGTGTTGTCTATCTTCCTTTTTCATCTAGACACGTACCTAAGTTTATACAAACCTATACATGACTACACAAATTTTAGACTAGCTGATTAGTCAAGCTTCCCTCCAGGACTTTCTGTTTGTTTGAGAGCCAGGCGAGGTGGCCACACGATTCTGGTTTCACCACCACTTTGGCCAACTCTTTTGGAATATCCCCCGAGCTACACTGTGGGCATTCCTTCCAAGTCAGAGCCACCTACACTTCTTATAGGCAGAGAATCTCTGACCATCTCATTAGAATGCTTGACCGATGGTCTTCTCCAGTGCACCTTACCTACATCTGCAATGCTCTTAACACCCAGTTGCATCTTCCACTTGTTTTTTCGGGGCTCAATACAACCAGAGTGCATGAAGAGATGTCTCCCCCCACTCAGAGTCTTACCTTTCCTGTCCCCCCCATCTTCCCTCCACCAGCTGACAATGGTTCTTCAATGTACCCCTCCATCCATCTGGCTACAATCCTGATTTCTTCCCTAGTTTCTTCATCCCTCACCCTTTATCCCCTTATCTCTTCATCCTTCAACCCTCCATCCCTTCTTCTCTCATACCTCCCCCGGACCCTCAGCCCATCCCTCTTGCACCATTTTGGCTTTCTTCATCCATATTAGGCAACAGATTATTCTGTAGATTTTCCAGTGAAGTTTCATAACTAGATTCGGAAACAAAGACCACGCCTCTAACACATCCCATTTCCACACAGAAGTTTTTAACCACACCTTTGCTGTGCCATTCCACCTTGACTCAGTTTTCATCAATGCATCCACATCCTGGTTTATTCCCTCATTTTTTCATCCCCTCATCCCTTCATCCTTCAACCCTCATCCCTCCCTCTGAACCTTCAATCCATCACTCCTACATAATCTTGGCTCTCCTACATCCATTATGCAATAAACTATTATAAATCCATGTGTTTATTGGCTTAATCTCTGCTAGTGAAATATTATATATATATATCCATGTCCCCTATTTAGTTACACTGCATTCTCGCTGAGCAGCTGTCTCAGACTAAAATATAACAGCCTACAGGTCACGTCTTACATTTTACTTTTTAGATTCATGTTTTAGTGCCTTTACTGTCTTGTTACATGATTTCGATTTGTGATGTCAAAACATCAGATTTATACAAAATCAGAAGAAAATGTGCATTCTGGTCACAGTTCAGTAAAACTTGGCTAAAGATGCAGACAACACTAAAGAAACACACATGAAACTTGGCATGGCATAGGAACAAAGACAATACTAGGAAACACTAACAAGGGGCATGGCATGGCAAACGAACATAGACAACACTAGAAGACGCTGGACAAACAGCCGAGACAAGACACCTTTAAAAACACACACAAGATACGTGGCATGGCGAGGTAGCACAGACAACACTAGGAGAACACTGACAAAGCCAGTCTGCGTCTGACCCTGGTCGGGAGAGTTGAGAATGAAAGCTGGCTGATGTAATTTGACCTATTCAGATGAGGGTTTGGTGTGCGTCACTCTGTTGGTCTGAATGGGATTTAGCCAGATAGGCCAAATATATCCAGCCATATACAGGAGAGGGTGCCAGATATATCTAATCATTAATACATTACTTCTCTTATTACAGGTGTCAGCTGCGGCTTTAACTGTGTTAAATGATCCTTTACGTTCATGCTGCCTCCTCATCTGACAGTCCCACACATCTCATCACCAATGTCTCCAGAGTTTTCTCAGTGAACATGCGGAGACAACTGCACAGCTCATATCTGCATTTATAAGTTTGTGCCTGGTTATCTGTCAGCCTTCATCATTATGCTCATTATCATCCTCTCACAAGCTGCAGTTTCCCAGAATTTACTCTAAACTTTATGTACAGCTCCTTGGAGGGATCCATTCTGATAACAACGTGAAGAGTCCTGGTAGATTTGATATTCTGTGTTTTGTTTCTGCGAACACATTCAGAAAACTAAACTGTCTATATTCAGACTGTGGCAGTGCTGCTGGCGGTGTGGAGGAGGAAGGTGAGGCGGAGGCTGGATGGATTGAAGGCGCTGCCATCCTGTTGTCGGTGGTGTGCGTGGTCCTGGTGACAGCCTTCAATGACTGGAGCAAAGAGAAGCAGTTCCGTGGCCTCCAGAGCCGTATCGAACAGGAGCAGAAGTTCACTGTGGTGCGAGGGGGGCAGGTGATCCAGATCAAAGTGTCGGAGATTGTCGTTGGAGACATCGCACAAGTCAAATATGGTGAGGGAACAAAAAGGATGCACTTATGTCTAACAGCTTACCATAGCTTTAAAGTTCAGTCACATTTTCCTTGAGTGACGATTGAGCTTAATATCAAACTATCTTTCTGTCACTGACTGAAATGTGTCTCTAGCACCAAGGATCAAAAATTGTCAGGTACTGGAAGTTGACATGAAATGTCTGGTCAGATATATAGTCTTCTTGATTTATTCTTTGATCCAATTGTTCCGTATTTAAACCAGAACATAACTGATGGTCGTCAAAGAACTGAAAAATTACATTTAAAAAACTGAACAGCAGTGAATCCCTTGTTCTTTTGGGTCATCCACAGAACCCACCATCAGCAGATCACTTTTGACTATTTCAAATAAATGCCTCATTTTAAAATGTCAGTCCAGAAGGCTGCAGAGGAATTATTTTAGTTGGCTTATGCTGACAGAAAAATCAGGTAAGGAAGTGATTTCAACAAAAACCCTTACTGTCAAATAGGTGTCATTAAATATTAGCATGTGAACATCCTGATGAAATAGTCTATATAATATTCCTATTGTGTCTGTGGTGGTAAACAGTTTACAGTTTATCAGCTGATAATCATACAAAAAAACACTTAAAAATATAGTTCCACCCTTTCACTGCTCCATCGGCTAATTATTTTTCTCATTTCATTTTTGTGATGAAAAGATGATGTAATGATGATGTAACATGGTGACCTTATGAGGGTGAGCTGTTACAGTGTACCTGTGTGTTGGTTTCCAGGTGACCTCCTTCCTGCTGATGGTGTCCTGATTCAAGGAAACGATCTCAAGATTGATGAGAGCTCTCTGACCGGAGAGTCGGATCATGTCAAGAAGAGTCTCGACAAAGACCCCATGTTGCTGTCAGGTGCTTCACTCTAGTCCATTCACATCAAATTACAGCCAAGTTCAGTGTGACCTGAGATGTTATCGTCAACTCTTTTTTCTGCTGCTGATTTTCCACTGTTAACTCTCTGTTTTCACAATAGTCCAACTTTGAACCACCTAATTACAATATTCTTATATTCACTATATGACAAAATATGACAAAAAAACAATTTCAGCACTATTTTCATATAGAGAGCCATCACAGTAGCAGTAATGTGAGGCATCCTATTGGACCAGAGCGCTAATGCCTGTTGTTTGGTTTTCATGCCGGGTGTTGCAGACATGCACACATACCCTCGAGGTGTACTTGGTTCCAATGTGTGCCTCTCAATATTTGAAACAATGGAGTTTGCAGCCACACCGACTGCATGTTGACTACTTGTTGATGATTGGCTCATTGTTCTTTGCTCTGACCCAATCACATCCTCCTCTGCCTCCTTCCCTACAACAGAAATCAGATAACAAATGTAATGTCACAAACAAAAAGAACATGTAGGACAACCTGAAACCTGTTTTAATTGTCACATATTTCGCAGGTTAATACTTTTTTCTGTCTACTACAAAACGTTTGCATTTTTTAATGTTCAAAAAAACACTTTATTTTTTTCATACTGTCCATTGCTGCAGTACCTCCATTCATCTGTATGCTGTCTGAAGCACTCAGTTTTAGTGCCTGTCTCTTATTGGAGAATGTCCAGTCTACTCTAATTGGTCAAGTTTCATGGGCCGAGCAGGCACTGTCCACAGTTGTGTGCAGTGTTTTTGCAACCATGGCTGTGCTTTGGGTGTGGCTGAGGGCGATGACTGTATAGTGACATCACAACTTCATGGAATTCCTGATGGCTCGTTTAACAGCCAGTTTCTGAGGAGGGGCTGTGTGCATTTCTCAGTGGATTCTGCGTTTTGATGCTTTCACAGTGTTTTTGTAGCACCAAGACCTACTTTATAATCAAAACGGATGTGGAAATGTCACTTTCAACAATATGTGACATGTAACGAAGAAACGTCACTTCTTCTTCTGCAGTGGTTACCCTGTGTACTTCCAGTAGATCTGTTCACAGCTCCAACTACTGTGTTGGAGAGCTCGACTCGAGCGAGTATATACAAAATAATTGTTGTGGACGTGCACACAGCTGAGAAGTTGCTACACAGTTTGCGGCAGCAACCATGAGACCATAAGGTGTTACAGTGAAATTCAGCTTGTGATTTTCAAAATAGATATGCAGTACATGTAGAATGATTGTTTATAAGGATGCCCATTAGTTGTTGCTGTTTCTGTGGTCCAACTTCTAAAAAAAACAATACAGTCAACATTGACCTCCACTATATATAGTAAAAAAAAATGTTTTTCAACATAAACATTGGATCAAACAATGAAATGACATCAAAACCCTACAGATACAAAGCAGAACTATTTAAACAAACGTTAGAACTATTTAAATCAGCCAGAACAAAACGATAGCCTCAGTTTATCATTGTTGTAGATTCTTGATAATGGCTATATTAATTATTGTTTCTTCATAGCATTGGTTCTTTGTTTGGGGTAGCACAATGTGACCCCTCCTCACCTGCCTGGTTTGATAACTGTTTATATGTCCAGAAACTCGTATTGTTAGAATGACTATTATTAAAATTTCTCTCTCTCTCTCTCTCTCTCTCTCTCTCTCTCTCTCTCAGGTACCCATGTGATGGAGGGCTCTGGCAAAATTGTGGTCACCGCTGTAGGCGTGAACTCTCAGACTGGAATTATCTTCACGCTGCTTGGTGCTGGTGAGGAAGGTGACGGTGATGGTGACGAGAAGGCTGAGAAAGAGAAAAGGAAGAAAGAGAAGAACAAGAAGAAAGAAGAGCGCAAAAAGAAAGAGAAGAAGGACAAGAAAAGTAAGTTCAGAGTATAAAGAGATATGTTTACTCTGAAAAGAGACAGGATGCTGTTGCTTAGCAGTTCACATCATTATTCACAGTTTAGGGCTTCAAGAGTAGAATAACCTGAAATTCATAGATCACCAGCGTAACAGAACTGAGAAATGTCACCTCAGCCTGTTGAGTTCATATTTCACTCTGACTGTTAAAGGGAAATTTCCAAAGGTCAGTTCACATCAACAACATTTTTCACAGTTTGTCTCTCAACCACACAAACACACGCTCACATATCAATGCAAGGTATACGACTACCACTTTGATTGTCCACGTATGTTTAACCTCCTTAGTAGAATGAATTGGGAAGAAATCTCCAAAGTCCTTGTCAAGGTAATGAAGAGTGAATTCCTCATGAATCTGAAAAGTGTCCTTCACAGTCTTATGCAATTGCTCCACTGTATCTGGCATCCCTGATGACAGTGTGAG
Organism: Chelmon rostratus; assembly: GCF_017976325.1. Lineage (NCBI taxonomy): Eukaryota > Metazoa > Chordata > Actinopteri > Chaetodontiformes > Chaetodontidae > Chelmon > Chelmon rostratus. The sequence goes on from NC_055663.1 coordinate 25,734,714, forward strand.
CTTCTCACTATGATGATCAATAATCACTTTCAGAACAACAGGGTCCATCTGTACAAAACAAATACTGTTAAGGCTTTTAACTCACCTAATATTGGACAATAACATGTCGTTTTAAACTGACCATGCATTTCCTCCCACACGGTATGGTGTCAGTGGGTATGTATCACTAAGTTGCTCTATGTCCAGGTGGGTCACCTTCCAAGAGTGCTCCAAAACAAATCCCCTAAAATGTTCATAATACCACCAGTAGATCCATGGGGCAATATCATCCCAACTGCATATCTGGTTCCATGATATGACAGTGCACTTGTCAGCTCCACTCGTGCTTGTGTTGGATATACTTTTTTAAAAGACTCCTGTATCTCTTCATGCAGCAATGCCAAAGGAATACTAGTTACTTTACTCACACATAGTGCAGGTTTCAAAGCATCAGCATGTAAATGATAAGCCATCATCATTTGGTGCTTTGTGGCGAGAGAAGAAGAAGAGTAGAGTTTTTCTGAAACTGTTGGTGTGTCTAACAATACGTTTGAAAAAATTATGCTTAGCTTCAAAGCGCATGGTCCAGGCACAAACCAAAGGTCCAAAGCATTTCATCAAGTCCGGATAATGTTCTAAGAAATGGAACTTTGGAGTTAACTCAAAGTCAGGAAAAACTTCCAACAGTCTATGGGGATGTTCGGAAATCAATATATCGAGATAACTAATACTTTCCTCTGTATGAACAGGGGATACCACGAGTTCAGTTATATCTTTTAAGGTCATGAGAACTTGCCATGCGGGTTCAGTGAATGGCACCTTTGCACCAATTATAAATGGTAACAATCTCAGTAGTGTCCAATTCTCGTGAATGTTTCCGCCGATAGATCTGCGAGAAGAAAGATTTAGTGGGATTGGTTGAGGGCAGTCAGTTTTGTCAGTCCAATTATATGGAAACTCTGTGATTAAATTGTTCAGTTGTAACAGAGTGACATACTGCTTTTTTTACAAACAGGTTAAGACATAGTGCTAACTCCAATGGTATTATACCTTCGAAGAGGTCGTGGAGTGCATCTGGGGGGTACCATGTCACAAAATGGAAATGCTTCAATTTTTCTGACAAAGGACAAACCTTCTTTACACCTTAACAATGTACCAGATCAGGGTTTACCTTTACGATTGAACATGTGATGTATTTTCCGCACTATAAGGCACACCTGATTATAACGGGCACCTTCAATCAATGGCCTATTTTAAAACTTTTTTTCATATATAGGGCGCACCGCATTATAAGGCGCATAGAAAGAAACTCCGTACTGTGGTGTATGGGGTTGCGTTATGCATCCACTGGATCAGGGGTCGGCAACCCACGGCTCATGTCTGGCATCTGTAACGAAGGAATGTTATCATAAAAAAATAGATTTGTTGAGCTACTTACCGTCAGGTCAAGTTGGTCAAATCAATCCCGCCAGCACGTCCGCCATGGCTGCCTCCATCTGTTGCAGCTCTAATAAATACATTTATTATTAAAAATATTTAAATCATGTAATTTGTGAGTCACCTATTAATTTATTTTAAAGACATAAACTTAATTTATGTATGGATATTTCACACAAAGATTCCTGTTGGATTTTTACTAATGAATTTTGATGTAGCCAAATCAAATACTCATCATGATGATATTCAGCATTTTTATTAAACAGGCATACCTATATATTACTGTCACATTTACAGGGTTCTTGAATCATCTCTTAGAGTCTAAGTGTGGTAACAGTATCAATATTCAGGGACAGTTTTTCCTTTAGTTGGTTGTAATATATTTCTGTTTTTGGCTCTTTTAATGATATATATTTTAGTCCACATGTATGATTAACTAATGCCTTTTATGGCATGTTTTCCCATTGCAGATAAAAAAGATGACAAAGGCAAGAAAGGTGAGTTACCTTATATGACTCTGAGTGTATGTGAAGGTTATACTGAACAGCAGCTTCTGTTCATCAGTTACCTGAGGCTGGATGGTTTTTTTCATAGCTGTACTGGTCACTGTGGTCTCTGGATCTGGGTTTCCTTGTGTTGGTTCTGAGCTGTAGAATAACAATGGTGATATTAGTTTTGTCTGTGGAGCTGCCTTCTTATTAATGTTTTTATTCATCTGTTGGATGTGAGTGAATGGGGGAGCCTGTGTAGCAGTGTAGAAGCCAACAGGAATGTCTTTGGTCATAGTGTCACACAGTCACAGCTGATTTGTCCTCTCCTGAAGTGGGTGGAGGTGTTCTTCTTCCGTGTTATAGTGAGGTTTGTGAAGGTTTAGTCTCTTACTGGTCAGAAATGCAACGGTCTGGATCAAACCTGTGTGACAGTAGTGCAGAGTAGCAAGATGCATCATTCTGATTCACGGGACCAATATCAATGCTCACACTGACCTCAATAAGCAGATCATGTTTTGGCCATGACATGGATTAACAGATTTTTTGTCTCCACAGTATTCATGACCTCATGTTACCTTACATAGAAATGATCCCACTCAGTTATTAAATTTTAAATTTAGAAAAAAGGGAACAGTTCATCAGCACATTATAATTGCTATTCAGAGAAAAAAGGATGGATTTGGTCTACGGCTGTTGTTGTGTCACTAAATTTTATTTTGAGTATACAGGTGAGAAGCTAAACACACATTTTTAATATTATATGTGCTGTCATGGTATCAAGATCTGTTTTTTGCACTTTTTGCTTCAACATTTCAACAAGTTAACCGGGTACAGGTGCGCACAGGGCAGCTGGCCCACTGTCAACAAAAACTCTGTTGTCTCAAATGGAAATGTAGTGTACTATGTCCTCCCATTCTTGGGTGTTGGGACTTCATTCAGCTTCACAGGCACATGAGGTCAAACTTGGTGTGAAGGCAATGGATGTCAGTCAAACAGCCAATCAGAGCTGAGCCACAAATAGCTTAATTGATTTATCAAACAAGTGGTGAGTGTACACAGACTCACTCACACCAATCTCACATTTAATATTATCCCACAACATTCAGTTTTGGTTGCCTGAAGGCGTGACTGTATGTTGAGTTGGCTGTCTGATGAGGAGACCTGTCTTTCGGTGAGACTAAAAATGTGTGCAGTGCTTCCATCATAACAGGACATAGATGCACAGTGGATCACTTGGAGTGACTTCTTTTAAATTTGTGAATCTGTACATTATGATTTTGCACACGATCATCTTTGCTATTGCTGTGAAGTGTCTTGTGGGCCAATACATGCTGTGCAAACTGTGATTAATTTAATCAATCAATACAAAAAAAATCAGTTTGTTTAAAAGAGGTGGTTCTGATCAGACTAATCAAAGATCCTGCAGGAGATCAGGGGTCTTAGGTGGATCTCAGGTTCTGATGTTATTTAGACTCCAAGTTCCCCCTGGGTCTGCACATGTTTCCTGGTCCCTGGCAGGTCCCTTGGTTCCTAGTGGTCCCTGTGGTCCCACATGGAGCATTGTATGTCCCTGTCATCTGAGCAGTAGCAGCAGGTGCTCCTGACTCTGTTGATGGTGATTAGGACCAAGCAGATTATCAGCCTTAAGCTCGGCAGCTGCTTTCTTCTTCTGCCTGCTGCTGCTGCCTCCCTGTCCACTAATAACCTCTTTACTGAGCTGGGATCAGCACAGTCAAACACACAGAAACACACACACACACACACACACACACACACCCACACACACACACACACACACACACACACACACACACACACACTAATAGATGCCCTCACTCTCTTTCACAGAGCTAAAGTGTAACTTGACTGTTTTTGTAGTGTTGTTAATTGTTACCATGGTGATCCATAGGGGCGATAATGTAGTCTGGCAAAAAGATAATGTAGACAACATTACGAGACAATGTAACCTGGAGAGCAGACCTGCAAGGTCTGACTGTATATGAAGTTAACCAACACAGCACAACAAACCCAGACAAACACCACCTACCCGTTGATAGACAACATCATGGCCCTGCCCTCCCCTGGTCATCCACTGGCCACATACTCTGACTGACTTTTGACTCAGACTTAAACACAGACTTCCTTCTTCTAATGCTACATTCACATGGGTTCAGGCAGACGGTAGACGTCAGATGAACACCTTCTGGACAGCTGTCTTTTATTAGCTATCTTTTATTTATGTTTTACACGCTGTCTAAAACATAAATTATAAAGAATGTGATAATTTGCTAGTCCTCTTCAACATATACTTAATTGAAAACAGTAGAAAGACAATATATTTGATGTTTGGCCTCATCAGCGTCATTGATTTTTGCAAATATCTGCTTAATCTGAATTTGATACCAGCAACATGTTTCAAACAAGGTGGGACAGGAGTGACAAAAAACTGGGAAAGTTGTGGAACGCTCCAAAAACACCTGTTTGGATCATTCCACAGGTAAACAGGTTGATTGATAGCAGGTTAAAAAGGGCATCCTCGAAAGGCTCAGTCGTTCACAAGCAATGAACACATAAAGGATATATTACATGGGCTCAGGAACACTTTGTAAAACTGTTGTCGGTAAACACAGTTTGTTTGTAAGTGATTGCATTCTGTTTTTATTTACATTTTGTAAAGCATCCCAACGTTTCCATGAGAAAAAATTGGTACCAGTCCAAGTGTCCTGGAAGATTTGTCCCAGGCAAATGGGAGAAATTCCATTCAAATATTATCCTTAATAATGAACCCTGTTTTCACATCTTTTTGTGTCCAAGTGACTAATGGGGACAACATTTTTTGAAATTGGTCCAGTATTGAGCGAGAGCGCCGCAGCCAGCAGCTCTAAAACGGGCTGCAATGTTATCCCTCTTGGAGTTTTCACAGTAAAAGCCTTCCAGTGGCTAAAATGGAATAATCCTTCCCCTTTAGGCTTTTAATGTGAAACATCTGCAAGGCATGTTGAGTTCATTGACAGCAGCTTCAAAGGGATTTGAAACACAACAAACTAGACCAGTAACCTAGCTATTATTTAAGAGTGAGCCATTATTCTAATACGGGCTTTTCTTTGAGAATGCACGGTTGGCCTATATCAATAACATCGGCTTGACTTGAAACATCGGTAGTGGTTTTGCTGATTTGTGTCCAAACACCTGAAGGTTTTATTGACTTCTTGTGTCCTCTATAGGGAAAAACAAGGATGGAGCCACTGTGGAGATGGAGCCACTCAATGAGGACGGAGAACCACAAAAGAAAAATCTCCCCAAGAAGGAGAAGTCTGTCCTCCAGGGGAAGCTGACCAAATTGGCGGTGCAGATCGGCAAAGCAGGTATGAACAGAGAATCAGATAAATGGGGTTAAGGGTTAGTGAACAGTTTGTGAATATTAGATTAGATTAGATGCAACTTCATTTTCATTGTAGAGTTCAAGCACAGAGACAACAAAATGCAGTTTAGCATCTAACCTGAGTGCAGAAAGCTTTAAAGTGCAGAGTAATGCGCATATGTACATGAACGTGGGAAGTAGTGGTGCTGAGGGGGGCTGCAGCACCCCCTAAAATGAGGCGTTATAAAAACCATCAGTTTGATGACTCCCTTTTTGTAGTGGGTTTTATATGCATAGTACACTAATATTTGTGGTGGGAAAGATCTGTTGTTTATCATGAATATGTATACGTCTGTAATACAAAAACTACCCCATCTCCAACCCTGAAGAAGGCAAGGTGAACACATTAAAGTGTTTTAAGGATCTTAGAGTGTAATTTCAAGTGTCCCATTGAATCAAAATCACCAAAGAGCATCAGGGCACTGATCACCCTGTCAGACAGAAACTGCAGTTTCTGCCAATGTACAGTGACACGTGTAGGCCAGTAGTAAAACAGGATGTGTGATTTGGTTATAGATCTAGATTATGAAATATATCTGGTAGACGCTTGCTCTAATTTGGTTTGAGGTTTGGACAAGTATTAATTCAATAATGTTTAAGCATAGTGTGCTCTCCCAAGAGAGAAAGAGGTCATGCACAGACATGAAGACTCAAAACAAAAATCATTTGCACATGTAATCATATAAAGTGTGATCATAAAGAGTAATGTAACTCTGTGTAATGCTCAGGTTTATTAGTGAAGTGTTAACAGTGTTAACAGTGACAAACAGACTGACATCTGTCTCATATGAATGGGTCCATTTCTGGTTGAATGGACATTGGTATATCCATATACTGTATACTTGTCTCCTGTATGAAATATCTATGTTCTCACTACACTGCATTATTAATATGATAACCTGTTCAGGGGTCCAGGTGCTGTCTCACTCCCTCTTCCTCTCCTTGCAGTTTTCATGCATTAGTTCAGCCTTCCTGCTGTTTCTGGTAATAAATATTAGATATGAATGATGATCTTGGCCATTCAGAATAATGCAAAAATAATTAATATCGCACAGTATTTTGTATAACATCACTATAAAGACATTAGAGATAGAGTTTCTCTCAACACCCCCAGCTCCCCACATATGTACAGAATCATAGTGATATAGAAGTACATGTGAGGGCTAAATACCACCTCCCTGCAGAGTGGAGTCCACATTTACTGTGCTAATCCAAAGTGAAACAGTCTGCTTGACTTTTATTGTGACAGTGAAGTCACCTTACATGGTGGACAATAGGGATTAATTGACTCAAAACAGCAGACATGCTGGACCACATCCAGCCTGCCAGACTTTCCCATCCAGCCCACAGAATATCATTTCATTCAGAAAATGCACACATCTAAATTACTAACTGGTGGAGTCAGTCCGTCCTGGGAGTGATTGTCGATTAGCTTGCCAACCCAAAACGTCCATAATTTATAGTTCACCCGTTCCACAAAATCAAATTGTTCTCCAACTCTATCTTCTCTACTCCGTGGAATGCACCATGAAGCCACTTGGACCATACCCTGGAGCTGATAGCATGGCACTGGTTGAACTCTGGAGTTGTCAATAAGCTTGTCTATGAGACACAAGAGGCTCCACTTGGGTTTATTTTCATTAACCAACTGTTGTATTTAGTCTCAAAGTGAGCGTTTTTGTTTGCTTCCTGGGATGCTGATGAGACGTTTTTTGTTGAGATAAGGACTCATTCATTGGTAGATGATTTTGCTGCTTACTTACAGTGTTGGGGTTTTGTATTAAGGAATGTTTTTGTATACTCTGAGCAGTTTGGTATCTGGTTGTCATGGTGGATTTTACATGTTCTTTTAGGAGTTTGAAAGTCTGGTCCCCACAGTGTCTTCTTAGAAAAATTCTGTCCCTTGGACAAGTTGAGGAACCCTGTTCTAGACTGATGAATATTTGGTCCAGCTTCCAGGGCTGGGGGTAATCACCATCAGGGTTTCATCACCTGTGTTCATAAGTGCTGTGCTGATATTTAGAAGAGCTCCAGAAGTGTCCCAACATGGTAGGAGTTGCAGGAGACATTCTGTGGAAGGGGAGATGTTGCTTGATGAAAACGTTGTGACTGATCTTGTGAGGACAGAAAAGAGAGCACATGTTCTCTTGAAACAGGGTCCCTGCAGTCTTGCGCTTTTTGGCAGAAAATGTAGTTATGATATTTGTCACAGCTTGTCTTTGATTATCTGTGGTCAGTGTTTACTTAACTGCCTACAGTGAAAATGGAAGTATGGTAAAACAGTAACATCTCAATGTCTCCCTGGGGTCGTCTATCTTCTTGCTGAAAGTCTTGCTCTGAGGCAGGACTGGTTAGGGTGAGCTCTCAGTGTGATTCCTTGGAGGGAGTCTGAAACCTTTGATAAATACAGGCCCATCAGGTCTATAGCTGAATGTAAACCTGCAGTACAGAACTTTTGTCTCCCTCTTTTGGCAGTGAGAGTAATTACATAAACACTCTCAATGTCCTTATGACGCCACAGGCTCGGCTGTACTCCAAAGTTGCTGAATGTCGCCACAAACACCAAATTTAAAAACTCTGGTATATTGTAGAATACAGAGATTTATTTGATGGTGATAGTCTTAATCTGCATTGTGTGAACTTGTTTAGCAAGGGCTTGAATGTAACAGACGTTCATTTACATGTGAACATCCCGCACGCCAGCTTTAATTCTCTCTGTATATGTTTGTTTTTGTCTTCAGGTCTGTTCATGTCGACTCTCACTGTCCTCATCCTCATCACTCGCTTCCTGATAGATACCTTCTGGATTCAGGGGGTTTCCTGGGCCAACGAGTGTATGCCCATCTATATACAGTTCTTGGTCAAGTTCTTCATCATCGGTGTGACAGTGCTGGTGGTGGCCGTGCCTGAAGGTCTCCCTCTGGCCGTCACCATCTCCCTGGCTTATTCAGTAAAGGTCTGTCTGTCTACAGCATGTGCAATGCCTGCCACCTGAACATATAGAATCTGTATACAGTATTACATAGCCTGACACTCTGAAGGCATACAGTCTGTATACAGCCTGAACACAATCACATGATGTCCTTTTCCTTGTCCCATTTCCATGATTTTATAATTTCCTAAAAATGTACTGTAGTTAAGTGTAATCAAAACATTAGTTGTTGTCTAATACGATATGTCAAATAACAGTTTGTTTTAATATTATTCTTAGCATTCAGTGGATGTACAGTTTTTATAATATTGTTTATTGTCCCCCTTGGTTGGAGCAGTAAATTCAGAATAAAGCACTCAGCTAGCACTGCTTTCCTGCTTTTGCAGAAAATGATGAAGGACAACAACCTGGTCCGCCACCTGGATGCCTGCGAGACAATGGGCAACGCCACGGCCATCTGCTCCGACAAGACGGGCACACTCACTATGAACCGCATGACAGTCGTGCAGGCCTACATCGCAGGACGCTACTACAAAAAGGTGCCAGAGCCGGACCTGATTCCTGCCAAGATCCTGGACCTGCTCACCGTGGGCATTGGGGTCAACTGCGCCTACACCACCAAGATTATGGTGAGCTGTAAAAAGTAGCTGCCCATTCAAAAAGCTCTGTGGGTTAAGTATTTGGACTCAAGAGCAGGTTTGTTTGGAGAGCTGCCGCAGCAGCTCGGGACTCATCTGATCACTGCCTCCTGGATCCACTGCACAGATCAGGGCACTTAGGAGACAAACAAGATCAGCTACAAGATTTAAACAGTACCAGCAAGTATTTTTCATCAGATTCCTTTCTGTCAGTTCACTGCTGAGCAAATTTTTACATTATCAGTTAGTGTGATGATTATTTTATGGATTATGTGATTTATTGTTAGACCCCTGTTAGTATAACCTGGTGTTTAAATCCGAGGGATCATGGGATGATTAACAAAATAGACAAGACATATAAAACATGATGTGATAGCATAAAATAAAATATAAAAAACTGTTGGTTGGCCTATCAATAAAAATTAGTGTTAAGAAGTGATTTAAAGGAAGATGATGATGATTTGGCTGGGCTCGTCAGGCAGGTCACAGGAGCAGCAAGCAGGGTCCTGTCTAAGGCTGTGCATAGGTTGTTGAGGGGTGAGTAACCATAAAATATAATCTAGAACCTCAAAGAACCTAAAATCAATCAATAAAATCTTCTACATTTCATGCACAAAGGAAAGAAAGTATGCTTCACTCTGATCAAGCAGACAAAAAGCACAGTGCCAATGTATCCTGACAGTTAGCGGTCAGTTTTGAAGTCTGCTAAAGATAAACCTTACTTTGTTGTCATTTAAGCTTAAACGCTGTGTCTTGTCACCACTGTTACATATATATTACAGTCAGGTGGTGCTGCAGTTGATTTGTCATGAAAAACTCAAACTGTGATTTAACATCTTCTCTGCTGCTGCCTCCTGCAGCCTCCAGAGAAGGAGGGCGGGCTGGCTCGCCAGGTGGGAAACAAGACTGAATGTGCCTTACTAGGACTCTCCCTTGACCTGCATCGAGACTACCAGACCATCCGCAACGAAACCCCAGAAGAGAAACTATTCAAGGTCTACACCTTTAACTCTGTGAGGAAGTCCATGAGCACCGTGCTTAAGAACTATGATGGCAGCTACCGCATGTTCAGCAAAGGGGCCTCCGAGATCTTGCTCAAGAAGTAGGTTTACCGTTGTTGCTGCTCACACAGCCCTGTGCTCAGTTTGATGAATATCACGTGATTATCACTTTCCTGTGGTTCCAGGTGCTGTAAGATCCTGATGGCCAGCGGCGAGGCCGAAGTCTTCAAACCTCGGGACCGAGATGCTCTGGTGAAAAAGGTGATTGAGCCAATGGCATCAGAAGGCCTAAGGACCATCTGCCTTGCCTACAGAGACTTCCCTGTCACTGACGAAGAGCCGAACTGGGATGACGAGGCCCACATCCTCACTGGCCTTACCTGCATCGCCGTAGTTGGCATTGAGGACCCTGTACGACCTGAGGTACGTTTACAAATGGCTACATGGAGGCAACCAGCCCGTCACACTAAAAATACACACAGCATGAGTCAGTACTCACAGAACATCTAAAGAGGCGTTCCCTGAAACACTGTGTCGATTCTTATTTTCAGACTTTGGTGTTTGATTTGAAAGTACTTCATGTGGGTTTTTCACTGGTTAAATCATGGTCTGTAGTTTATTCAAGTGGCTCATAGTAAGGAAATCAGTCTCCTGACTCCTGTCTGTACTGATTTTTAGGAAAGTTCAAGGGGTGTCTTAACGTGTTAGGAGCTGCAGGAGATGGAGATGGCAGAGACACTCTGTTAGAGGAGAGGTGTTTTGGGAACGTTTGATGTTTTATGATAAAAATTATTATTATTAAAAACTTTTGACTGTCCTAATACATCATATAAAGAGAAGGCATGATGTCTGAAGGGTTGGATCTCACAGCCTACATTAAACCATAAACTCTGAAGACCCCATAGGGTCAACATTTCTTCACCAACATTTCTTTGTTTTTAAATGGCTAACATGTGTTTGAAGCTGCTGTCTGACAGTGATCCGTTTTAAATCCATAAACCTCAACATGTTTCTGTTCATCAGGTACCAGAAGCCATCAGAAAGTGCCAGCAGGCAGGGATCACTGTCCGCATGGTGACTGGAGACAACATCAATACTGCCCGGGCCATTGCCACCAAATGTGGCATCCTGCACCCTGGAGACGACTTCCTGTGTATGGAGGGGAAAGAGTTCAACCGACGGATCCGCAACGAGCTGGGAGAGGTCAGACTAACAAAGACTGGACCAAATCTTCATACTGTGTCTGTGATGCACACTGCAGCCTCTGTAGGATCTATCTTCATTGTGTTTGGTCAAAGGATGATTTTGCTGCTTACTGATTCAGTTGAACCGTTGTAGGTGCCTGTAAAGCTGAAACTATACAGATTCAGGAAAGTCAGAAAAATAAAAATGTTTCATCATTATTCTTCCAGCCTCAGAAATGATCTCACAACCCTTTCATTCTCTTGTGACCCCTTGTAGGGGTACCCACAACTGCTTTACACTACCAGCACTTTAGCCTGATAAACTGATTTAAATGTATGATTTGCACCTAAAACTGGATAATTATGTCTTCTCTCTTTCTCTGCAGATTGAGCAGGAGCGGATTGATAAGATTTGGCCAAAGATGAGAGTCCTTGCCAGATCATCTCCAACAGACAAACACACTCTGGTCAAAGGTTAGACACACTTCCACCAGATCAAAGAGGCAGTCAGATAGATGTAAGGCATTGGCAAATTTATTTCTACAGCAATATTTATACACAGGGCATTTTTAAATGCTTTATATATATGTAAACACTAAAATGAATTCAAAAGAATCATTTAAAGAAAATGTTGGAATATGTTCAGCCCTGACATGAAATTAAAACTATGACATTAAAACAAAATAAAAGTGGTAAACACAGCAGAGGAAAACAGGGTTTTCAATGATTTAAGGTGCACACCTAGATCTTCATTTGGTCAGTAAGTGTTTCTCAGCTGTGTGTCTCTGTGTTGTCATCTCAGGTATCATCGACAGCACTGTGCTGGAGCAGAGGCAGGTTGTTGCAGTAACTGGAGATGGAACAAACGACGGTCCTGCCCTCAAGAAAGCAGATGTTGGCTTTGCCATGGTAACAATTTTCAGCAATGTCATCCAACTGCTGCTTGTAGTTAACTGTGTAACATATAACAAAAATTTGTATACAGTTAGAGTGTTTCAGTTAACTCATAGCCTAATGGTGTTGTGCTGTACTTTTATACGCAACCTGAAAGTATTTTCCAGAGGTCTTCACACTTACTAAGGCAGGCATGTCAAACTGATTCCATACAGGGCCGTGTCGGTGCAGGTTTTCATGCCAACCAAGGAGGAGCACACCAGGTCAACCAATCAACATCAAGGGATCACTTAGTTATCAGCTGAAGACTGAGATCAGCTGATTAATTGATTCCAGCCTGGTGTGCTCCTCCTTGGTTGGAACGAAAACCTGCAGACACACGGCCCTTTACGGAATCAGTTTGACATGATTGCACTAAGGGATAGGTGTAAAAATTAATTTGTAACTTGTTTCAGCTGGTGCAACCTTTTTAGTAGCACATAAACTCTGTCTGAAGTTGGAAATTGCATTCAAACTAGGCTACGTTTGAACTTTATCATTCAACTTTATCAATACAGTGCTTGTCAAAGCCTAAGATCAAGGCCAGGTTTAGTGTCAGGTTTATGTAAGATAACCTACACGCTGTGTTCTGTAGGGCATCGCGGGCACAGATGTGGCGAAGGAGGCATCTGACATTATCCTGACAGACGATAACTTCAGCAGCATTGTAAAGGCCGTGATGTGGGGCAGGAACGTCTACGACAGCATCTCCAAGTTCCTGCAGTTTCAGCTCACCGTCAATGTGGTTGCCGTCATTGTGGCCTTCACCGGAGCCTGCATCACTCAGGTCAGAGCCATCTGACACTGCTGCTTAAGCTGGAGTTACACTCCAATAATACTTCCTTATTAAGTCATGAATATTTCATGTTATAGGGAAATACTTGAGGTTTGAAAGTCTGTAGAGGCTTTAAGGTTTCTATTACAGTAAAAGAAATACCACTGTTGTCTGCAAGTAAATGAGTAGATACTAATAAATGGACTGCATTTATACAGTGCTTTTACCGCAACCCTCACATTCACTCACTCTCAGTCACACAACAATGGCGACTATGCTACTATCTAAGTTGCTGGCCTATTCTTTAGGAACAAGGTAGTGGTTCAGTGTCTTGCCTCATGAGTTTTGCCACACTTATGCATTATACAAGAAAATGTCTTTCACATAAGAAATGTATTTTTGAATATTGTCCAGGCCACAGCTGGCAGCTGGGATTCTGAGCTGAAGACGAATAAAATGACAGATAATATGTGTGACATACAATAACCTCTAAAAGTCAAATACTTTATAAAGTCATCCAAAAAACTTCCTTCCTCATCAAAAACTAATTCAGGACATAATCTTTTCTACGTCCTGAATTAGTGTTTGATTGATAGTGTTCTAAATTGACATGAAAAGCTTCTGAAACTTGATGGGGTTAGCCATTTCTCTGCTGACAGACACTGACTGTAGATTTGTGTGCGTTTTTCCAGGACTCTCCTCTAAAAGCCGTACAGATGTTGTGGGTCAACCTTATCATGGACACCTTCGCTTCATTGGCTCTTGCCACCGAGCCGCCAACCGAGGCGCTGCTGCTCAGGAGCCCGTACGGCCGCAAGAAGCCGCTCATTTCCCGCACCATGATGAAGAACATCCTGGGACACAGCATCTACCAGCTGATCATAATCTTCACCCTGCTCTTCTTGGGTCAGTGAATGCGCCACACCTTCGTGGTCTGAAACAGCCACAGATTCACATATTTCTGATCCACATAAATCTTAACACATTTCAGTGCATTTAGATGTGCTGTCCATTGAGATGGATTCACTAGTATCATGTTTCCATTCATGCTGTATAGATGTGTATTGATTAGGGGAGTTCTAGGGGAGACAATATACCACACATTTTAGTTAATGAAGTGGCGTGATCCCATTCAACACAATGAGGCAGTGACACTTGCTTGCACCTAATTTATATGAGATGTATTTTGCGCATATACTAAAACAAAACATTATCATAAATGAAATGAAGAAAAACAAACATACAGATAAAAGGAAAGATAAAACATAGAAATCACACTAGAAGATACAGAGGCTGATAGCAGGCTGGAGGTGTTGAACATGAAAATACTTTCCTGTAGAAATATTTCTTGAAAAGGGTCCTGAAAGGTGACACTGGAGTAGTGACTTGGCTTCCTTTGGCCAAGTGATCCAAGGCCGGAAGGCTGATGAACTGGTCACCATTGAGGGGAGCCTAAGATAGAGGTGATGTGACTGAGGTTCAGTCTTGGCTTTGTTACTTTGTACAGATTTCGGACTGATGGGTCATGGTTTTCGTATAGCCTTTAAATTATAAAAAAAAAAAACGAACAGTTAAGGCAACTATCATCCTGTCTTAAATATTTTATCTTGTTTTTAACTTGTGTGGGTGTGACGTAGTTCATCAAGTGTTGCAGGAAGCAGATCTCTCGTGTGTGTGTGAGAGATACCTGCATGTTATCTCACTGTGAAGTTCATGCTAAAGGCAAAGAGTGTGTCCAGATAAGCTCATAATGCAACCTAATAGTGTGAAGGACGTGTGTTCGCTGCTGCAGAGGAAATAAAGTTTCTGTTTCTGAACACCTCCCTCCGTCCGGTTAGCTATGAGTCAGGCTAAATTAGTCCAAAAAAAAAAAACAGTGCACGCCCAACTACAGTATGTGTGTTTGTGTGTGCTCTTACATTCCGACAAAAACCCTTAACTAGTGTAAAACACATAAAAAATATTGTAATATACTACACTGATACTATTCCATTATTCATATTTAATTTGTCCTCCTGAAGTCATATTCACAATACTGTAAATCCATCATTATTTATGTTGAGTTGTTTTCTACACCTGCTCAGTAGTCTTTCACCCTCCCTCTCACAGGTGAGAAGATATTTGACATCGACAGTGGCAGGAATGCTCCCCTCCACGCGCCACCATCTGAACATTACACAATCGTGTTCAACACATTTGTCCTGATGCAGATCTTTAACGAGATCAATGCCCGCAAGATTCATGGCGAGAGAAACGTCTTTGAGGGCATCTTCAACAATCCCATCTTCTGCTCTATCGTCCTGGGAACCTTCCTCATACAGGTGATCTGTGAGGGGCGAGGCAATCGGCACACCTGGTCAGGGTCACAGTGTAAAGTTACGATAGACTACCTATATGGTGTCATCTCTCTCTCCTGTAGATCGTCATCGTGCAATTTGGTGGTAAACCATTCAGCTGTGTGGGTCTGACTATCGATCAGTGGTTATGGTGCATCTTCTTTGGAGTCAGCAGCCTCCTGTGGGGACAGGTGAGACACTTTTTATTACTATTTTGATGGTCGACAGTAGAGAGGAAATGAGGGAGAAAGAGGAGGGATGACATGCAATATAGGTCTCCGACCAAACTTAAACTTGGGATGTTGTGATTACGTAGTCAGCAATTTAAACACCACGAAAGGTTTGCTACCTGGCCTTGCAGAAACAAAACAAAACCTATGATATTTGTGTCTGTCCCTGTCTCAGCTGGTGTCCAGTGTCCCCACTAGCTGGCTGAAGTTCCTGAAGACGGCGGGTCACGGGACGCAGCAGGAGGAGATCCCTGAGGACGAGTTGGAGGACATGAAGGACCTGGATGAGATCGACCATGCTGAGATGGAGCTCAGGAGGGGCCATGTGCTCTGGTGCCGTGGCCTCAACCGCATCCAGACACAGGTCTGGTTTCACCTTTAAATAGTCCTACTGTTAGAACAGCATCCATTCTGACTATGGATTATTGCAACTTAGATTCAGGACTGACTAACCTTTGTGACTATCAGCTTCTGCCCGTACTGCAATTGAAGATGGAGTTCAAATTAATTAACAAGCATTTCTAACTATAAGTATGCAGTAAGAAATCATTATCATATTGAAACCAAACTGAAAGTGTTCGCTGGTTAAAATAGTAGCCTTCAGATTCACTTACAAGGTTTGTTACTAAAACACTGTTTGAGTCTGTACACTAAACCGACGACTGTATGTTCACATTATGGCCTGCAGGCCTTTGAAAAAGTTTTTTTTCTGGTAACTACAACAAACAGAACAACAAATAGTTAGAAACTAGCATATCTGAAGTAGTTGTTGGAGTTGAGTAGCATCATGCTATACAGTACGTGAAACGATAAGTAATATGTCAGGCCGATACTGGAATGAGGACTCGTATGCAGAGATAGCAAAATCCACAGATGTATTTATACTGGGTTCAGAGATCTCTTCGCTGGGTGTAACCAAAGTGGCTATGAAATTACTCTATGTAAATATTAACAAGATATATCATGAAAACACAAAAACAAAAAACGCTTCCGAAGGAGGAAGAAACAAACGGCTATGAAAGAACTAACGAACTAACTAAGAAAACAATAGAAACAAAAGATCACTCCTGAAAACACGGAGGAAAATAACACTACTATGAGACACAAACGAAACAAAAGAACAATCTTACAAAGAACTGAAATTCGGCTATAAACTAGTGAGAAACAAAACAACAAAACTAGACTGTAGAAATTGCAACAAAAAACACTCACGAAGAGGATCAAATGACACAAAGGCAATTGTGATGGCGGTGACTAAATTTAAAACTAAATTAAAGCAAGGACTGTATAAGAACTAAACCCAAAAAATATGGCAGTGTACAGCCACCGGCGTACCTCTGTGTACTTATAATTTTACAGTGGACACTCAATTAAATAACTTGGGGAAGGAGGCAGACTGTAATTCCAAAACAATTATTTATGTAACACAGATGCAGAACAAAATGCATACAACTGTCATATAAACAATCAAGAAATAATAATATAATTCCTGTCTAACTAACTTTCTCTAACGTATGTATTGAGGCCGGGTGGAGCTCTTTGGGGGGGGGGATCCCGGAGGTAGATGGGGCGATGAGGATGAGAGCAGCTGCTGTGCAGGTGACTGTCAGCGAGTGAGTGAGAACGAAGCAGAGGGGGGCGGGGCGCCGATGTCTCGAAGAAACGATGACTTCAACAACGGTGACGATGTCCGCCGAAAACACGGACCGTCACTCGTTACCTTGGTCCCAGTAGACAACAGCCGATGATACCAGCTAACAGTCCTAGTTAGCCAGCAACAGACCTCCGGTCCTCGCCAACAGCAAACGACGATACGAACCAACGCCGCTAGCCAGCCAGCAGCGAAACTCCGCTCCTCCTTAACAGCAGCAGACGATCTGAGCTAACTTCTCTCAGTTAGCTAGCAACAGTCCTTCGCTCCGTCTTCTTCACGAACACACACTAAAAACTCTACCATTCATCAAACATAACGAAAGTGATTCACACTGCACTGCTACGGTCACTGACCACACTAAAACAAGGTCAGTTAACGAAACACAGCGTTATACTTTTCTCACTCGCGTCTATGCTCTGACTCTGTCCATTTATTCCTGGCGAGCGTGCGAGAGCGCGAGCCTTATCCCACAATGCAACAGGTGTATAAACATAACAAACTACGTGAAGCATTCAAATATCGTAGAAACATAGGACAAATGAATTCTCAACGAAGAATATTAGAATCACATTAATAATGCATATTCCACATTAATGAAAATAACAAATAGATAAAAATAATAAATTCTACCATTAAGGTCAGGGCGAGAATATGAGAACTGAACTATAGGGCTTATAGGCTACTGAACAAAACAAATGTAAGTTTAAATCTAAATTCTAACATGAGCCTTCACTACAGCAATAATTCTGTGACTGTGGCAATGAACAAGGAACGCACGGGTGAATCTACCAAAGGACAAAGACACACTGGTACAAGACAAGGGAGACGCCGACTATTTAACACGTGGAGGGTAATCAGGAAAAGGTGGAGACAACAGGTGATCAGGGCGGACACACAGGTGACACATGAGGAAGGGCAAGTGCTCTGAAACGAGAGGAGAGTTAGACCTTCAAAATAAAACAAGAAATGACAAGACTAAAAACCCAAGACGAGACAAACCTCACTACGGTGTAAATGTTTACTATTACCGGAGGCAAATTTCTGTTTACTTTAGTTTGGAATCAGAGAGAAATGTTTGAAATTATTGCTGTAAAACTTGTTATTTGAAGAGCCTTAGGATACTCGCTCTGATATTTGTTTTTATCAGATATTATTATGGTCCATAGTAGGAAAGGGCACAGTTGAGAATAAGACAGAGGTAGGAAAACATTGGAATTGTCCTTTAACATCCCTCACCACACTCAGCCCCTCCATTACACCCTGAGCTGACTGTTCTCCCTCGTCTTTCAGATTCGTGTAGTGAACGCCTTCAGAGACAGCGTGTCTCCCTACGAAGGTCTGGAGACACCCGAATCTCGCAGCTCCATCCACAACTTCATGAGCCACCCTGAGTTCCGCATAGAAGACTCCGAGCCTCAGATACCCCTGATCGATGAGGCAGACGGTGAGGACGACGCCCCGACCAAACGCAACTCCATCGTCATCCCGCCACCACTGACGGGACTGTCCAACCTGCCGCCTCTCCCGTCCTCACCCAACCAGAATAACAACGCCATGGACCGCGTCGTCCCTCTGCATAAGGACGCTTCCAGGTCCGGACTGATCCCGCCCAACTCTGCGGGGCTGCCGCCGTGTCCGGGTAGCCCCCTGCACAGCCTGGAGACCTCACTTTGAAACCCCACCCCCAACCTGACCACTTCCTGTTACGATGGGTCTGTTCGTACTGTTTATGTCGAGGGCTCTGGTTCTTCTGAGAGCCAAGAAATGAAACATTTTTAAAACAGACTTCAGGAGTTCACCTGCTGCTTTTTAGAATCCAGGAAGCAGAAATGTTTCCAGGTGTGGCAGCAGGTTCACACAGACTGATGTTTCCTTCTTTACTTTGATAGACATGAACTCTGTTCGCAGTTGTTGTTTAGGAAAAGAGTGTTTGTGAGGTGCTCGATCAGTAATCAGTTTCTGGTCTGTAAATATTCATGTTGATGTTCAGATGTAGTCAGGGCTCGTTTCAATCTGCAGCCTCTCAGTTTGTCAGCAAATGAGCTGATGTGAGCTGATGGTGACGAGTTCAGCTTAGTTTTGTGTTGAGGTTTAACTTTAAGGACCTGTGACTGAAATGTTTAGAGTCAGTCAGCTTTAATGGGGGGTGGGGGGTATTCTTACAGAAACGTGTGTTTGTAGACAGAAAAGTTTAAGTAAATGTCTTTTGTTGGATTTTCTGAGTTATTAAAAGTTAAAAAAAAAAAAACAATTTCCGATGTTTGTGACATAGCTTCACATCAGACCAAAGAACTGATGTTAAGTTTTGACAGACAACTGATGATTCCTCTTTTGTCCTTTATATCAACTGTATCACTTTAAAGGCATCTTCAACTCCAGACGTCCAGCAGTCAAGCAGAAGCTTCACTGTTGTGACCTGCTGAAGCTCTACCTCCTTCACCATGAATGCATGACATCATAGATTGTCACGTTTCAGGCTTCGCCTTATTCAGTACATCATACTAGACCTGTACTAGTCAAAACAATTCCATCCTGTCTTTTCCTAAAGACTTTTCCATGGTCTTGATGGAAAATGTCATGATGTCAAAGAAAGATGTGAAGACTTCAACAACCACGGTGCTGAAACTAGGCTACAATTATTCAGCGGCGGATGTTACTGACGTGGTTCTGCCATGGTCACTTTAAATGTTGACGGAAGGATGACATTGTGGGACAACATTGTCTCCCTTTGTAAAGGGTGTTCCTGTGTACCCTTTGCTAAAGGAGATAGGAAAGGAAGCGTTGCAGCACCAGAGAATTGGACAAGCTCTTATTATCGACGCCACTTGGATGCTTCTGGGTTATTTGACTCAGCGAGGAACCTTCCTAACTATTCGACCGCAGAAAGGCTGGGTCTGAAATCATTCACACTATAATATTTAATATCCAAGAGCATGTACATTGAACTCATTATCATTAGCTCACAGAAACATGTGGGCTGTACATTCAAACACAGGATCCAACAAAAACAAAAAGGCCTAATAACGCAGTCAGGGAGGAATAACCAGAACACAGGCATTAGAAAAAGACTGAATTCATAAAGTGATTCAGGTCAGAATTATTCACGCTTGTTCAAAACTACAGAGATAATTCCCCCTCTGCTCCACAAGTTGGTTTAAAGGGCAGTGATTGACAGGTTCATTACCTGTCAATCACTGCCTCCCCTATAAGTCCAGGCATGGATGGGCGGGACTTCCTCTCTTTGTCCTTAAACAAATGCAACTGGAAGTTTGTTTGACGCACCATGTGTCTTTGGAATTATTTCAATAACCATTGGTAGTCATCATTGAAAATCATCCAGTTTTCACCAATTCCCAATTCCTGCAGCGGAAAATAAACAAAAGATTGAGTGCAACTTTGTTCCTGTGTGGTCTGTGTGGCTCCAGTAAGAACCTTAAATCCCCAACAAAATTGGTCCTTCGAGCCGGCGCACTGAGCCATTCACCACACAGTGACCTAAAATACAACCAGACAATATAAGGCCTACTGATGAACGTCAGGCTCCCTCTACTGAGTGTGCACATGGATCCCAAGGTGACACAGACGTAATTCATCAAAAAGAGCCTAGCCTGTTACCCAAGCCCCCCATTACCTACAGCAAGCTAGCCCTCGATGTACTCCATTTCAAAACAGTACGAGTAGAGATAGACGGCGTAATGCGCTATGCTACTCCACTGCTCCCAACATTCCTCTCCTTAAAGCTCCCAAAGAGGCTGCCCTGCCCTGTCTCTGTGCTACAGAAAAACGCCTGTCCAACGATCCCAAGCTATCAAAGCAATATCAAGAAGAAGTGGATAAACCTGTGCAGTCTGGCTATGTTCAAAGGATATATGAATGTATATATGAACACTGGTATTTCTCACATCACATTGTTGAACATAACAACAAGCACAGAGTTGTATTTGACTGTTCCTTTGAATACATGGGCCAAAATCTAAACAAATGTCTTCTACCTGGACCAACATTGGGGCCCTCTCTCCTTGGGGTCCTTCTCAGATTTCGTCAACATGCTATTGGCATATGTGGTGATATTAAAGCTATGTTCCGTCAGGTACGCCTTTTGAATGAGGACAAACCTCTACTGCGCTTTATATGGAGAGGGATGCAACTGGATCAGGAACCAACTGTTTATGAATGGCAAGTGTTCTGGACTGAGTTTATTTTATAGATAATTAGAGTGTTATTTCGTCCTCCTGCCACTGGGTGGTGCCTTTTTTTGGGGGGTTGGGCTTGTTATATGATATTTGGGTAGTCATGTGACACTTATAGGAAGTCACCTTGACCCCACCTTGGCATGGTAGTGTGAGCAGCAACATCTTAATCCATCCTCTTTTGAAAGCGCTTATAGAAGCATCGTCTGAGTATTTTTGAAATATATTGTTAGTATAAATATATAATGTGTATATTTCTGTAGATTTGTGTAATTTCATCTAAGTTAGAGCTATTTCACATATCCAGCTAGTTACTGTGGTTTCTAGGCTAGTTGTAAACCACATGTTGGGAATGTGTACCAGATATTTTGGTAATTACATATTTTATGGTGATTGTGTATTTTATTTTCTTTCTTCATTTTAGTTTTACACATATTTGCATGCTGTCAGTTTCAAAAAACCTACCAAATTTGACCAGCATGGGATGGGAGTCATCTGTTTGTCTAGTTGAAGAAGGGGGACTCTTTAATGAGGGCAGAACAGCAAGTCTTGACTTGAGAATAAGACAGAGGTAGGAAAACATTGGAATTGTCCTTTAACATCCCTCACCACACTCAGCCCCTCCATTACACCCTGAGCTGACTGTTCTCCCTCGTCTTTCAGATTCGTGTAGTGAACGCCTTCAGAGACAGCGTGTCTCCCTACGAAGGTCTGGAGACACCCGAATCTCGCAGCTCCATCCACAACTTCATGAGCCACCCTGAGTTCCGCATAGAAGACTCCGAGCCTCAGATACCCCTGATCGATGAGGCGGACGGTGAGGACGACGCCCCGACCAAACGCAACGCCATCGTCATCCCGCCACCACTGGCGGGACTGTCCAACCTGCCGCCTCTCCCGTCCTCACTCAACCAGAATAACAACGCCATGGACAACGTCGTCCCACTGCATAAGGACGCTTCCAGGTCCAGACTGATCCCACCCAACTCAGCAGGGCTGCCGCCGTGTCCGGGTAGCCCCCTGCACAGCCTGGAGACCTCACTTTGAAACCCCACCCCCAACCTGACCACTTCCTGTTACGATGGGTCTGTTCGTACACTGTAAATAATTACCAGGATTTCACAATAGTAAACTGTAAAATTTCACTCTAAATTGCAGTATTATCACTTTACAGGATTTAACTGTAATGTTCACAGTATGACACTGTAATTTAGAAGTTTACTATAAAAACAGTGCCATCACAGTAAACTACTGTATTATTTGTTGTTTTAATTATTACTAGGGATGCACAATAACTGTTTTTTAAAACCGATACCGATAACCGATAACTTTCAGCTCCTAAAGGCCGATACCAATAACCGATAACACACACATATACCTAACATCATGACATCAATACCACGAACAAAACCAAAATCAGTTACTCTTGACTCTTTAAATGAAGAGATATTTATTTTTCCAATGAAAAACTATTGGTAAGCCTCTCAAACATAAAGCTATCAAACAAACCTATTTGATATCTCACATCAATTTAAATAAGGTGCATTACTTACTGATATAAAAAATAAAGGCCCCTTGAAATGATGCAAATACATGCATCAGGATTACAAACTGAACTAGAAAATTCCCTCTGGGAAATTTTGAAAGGGACATGGGGTGTGTTCGAGCTGACAAAATTATCTACATTTTAAAGTTTGAATGAAGTCTCTAGGAGAAACTATGGCGAAGCAGCGGAGGAATTGAAAAAGGCTGCAATTTGAGAAAACAGCAGATATCAGAGGTAGTTAGTCCCTGATTAATGAATTGCTCTCAGCTGTGTTTCTGTGGCTTTCTCCTCTGCTTCATGTCTCTGTTAACATGAATTAATGAACTGAATCAATAAACATGAATGGAGCTAATGCTAACGGAGCTAACAGAGCTAACACTAATGGAGCTAACAGCTAACGGTGCGTATAGAGCTAACGGCGCTAACGCTAACAGAGCTAACTGTGCTAACAGAGCTAATAGAGCTAACGGCGTTAACAAGGGGGCGGGGGGATGGGGTTTTCATTATGCATTTGTCTGTGTGTGTGTGTTTATGTATCTGTCATTGTGTGTGACTGCGTATGTATGTGTCTTCGTCTGTTTGTGTGTGTGTCTGCTTGAACTACACAAGCAGCCCAACCAGCTCCTACATGGAGATGTGTATGGTATATATGTGTCTGAATGTGTGTGTGTGTGTGTGTGTGTGTGCGTGTGTGTGCGTGTGTGTGTGCCTGTGTAACTTCTGCCCCACCTGCTGATAATTACCTCTGCACCTCTCCCACTGTTTACCTGTTCCTGTTCAGTTTTGACGTGCTTGTTTTTAATCACTTTTAGCTGTTGGTTAGCCCTTTTTGTGTGTGCATTTGTGTGACTACTGTCTCAACCTCTTTGGCAAAGAGCTTTCTGAAGCTGAGTTTAACTGCTTGTTGGACGGAGATTGTTTTCAAACAATGCCCTTGTTTTGACTGAGCTCGTTAAGATAATCATTCTCAGGCTGGTTGTCCTGCAGATGTGTGTGCGTGGGTTATTGACCGGTATGTGTGTAAATGACAGTTGCACCTGTTAAACTCTTCCCTTGAAAAGCAGTATTTTCGCTGTTGGTTTCTTCCGAACAACTTGCGATTGTGTCAAAACCGTAGCTGCTATCAAAAAAACAATTACACTGTGAGATGCGGACAAGTCTGGGCCAGATGTACGTGTGTTTTATGTCCAGATATTCTTTAGAAAAATGACAAAATGGTCGACTTAAAAAGACTCAGAGAACAGGAGTTTGTATTGTATGCAGTGAGATTTGGGTTCGGCGAACCTCCTGAACTAAATACTCTGGTGAGAGAACCGTACCTCGTATCAGAGTGTACTATAGATCATCGGACTCCCGAGACCTTCCTTTTATTCCTGAGACAACAACTTTTCAACTGTTTTATGGCGATCTAAAGACAGGAGGCATTTCTGCTTTGCTCACAAAACAGCTCTGAATTTTAACATGGGACTTAATGGGAGAGCAGGAGGGAGCTGGCTGCACAAAAAGCCTCACTATTTAAATTCAGTAAGTCTCTCGGCTTTTTCGAGGGCATCACACGAAAGAGGACAAGTTTGTCTACAAAAATACCAAAAATTATGTGTCTCCTATTCACCGTTTGGATTTTACGGCAATTTTAGAAACACATTTCAGGCGATTTCTCACCGGCTGTCTCACTCTAACTTATGACATCACCCACTGTGGGGGGAGAAATTCTGAGCATTTTTGTGAGAAACTTGATGGTCTTCAGATGGTCATAGCTCGAAAACCGTAAGAGAAATCAAAAAATGTGCCGAAGTTCATTTTGAGCTGACAAATTTATCTACGTTTTAAACTTTGAATGAAGTCTCTAGGAGAAAGTATGGCCGAGCAGCGGACAATTGAAAAAGGCTGAAATTTGAGGAAATTTCCCCATTCATTTCTTATGGGAAAGTCTTCGCAGTTGTTCGCGTCTTATGTCGGCCTTCCATGGTCATAGCTCGAAAACCGTAAGAGATATCAAAATGTGCCGAGGGTCATTTCGAGCCGACAAAATTATCTATGTTTTAAAGTTTAAATGAAGTCTCTCTGTGAATGTATGCCTGAGCTACAGACGTTTGAAAAACTCCAATTTCAATCTTTTTTTTTTCGCCCGTCCCATTCATTCTTGAAATGAAATTTATCACAGTTTTTCGCGTCGTAAGAAAAGTAATAGCACACCGATCCCGATCAAACCGCACGTTTTGATATATAATTTGCGAGGGTTTTCTCAAAGCTGCGGGCGAGTTAAGGGACGAAAATTTGGAGGATGATGAAAAATAATAATAAGAAGAAGAAACACGCGGGATAGTAATAAGTGACTCGGAGCGTGCCCCGTGTCCCTAAAAAGTGCATTCCAGAAGTTTGCAAAAAATAAATATACATAGAAAATTAATGCACTGGCACAAGTTAGATTCAAACATTTCTATTTAAACAAACTGAAAAAGTGCATTCCTCAATGACAACAAAAATAATGCACAGTGCATATCGTACTGACAGAAGTTAGAAGACAGCACTCTTGAATACTCAATTCTGATTGGTCAATCGCGAAAATTCAGCGGTGTTCCTAACAGTCAGACTAAAGGGGCAATCCCTTAATGTACCAAGCTCAATAACACATCGCCAACTGATTTGAGAGGCAAAATATGGAGCATTTTCCGTACATTAATTTTAATTTGTTTGGAGAGGACCAAACACTTAGCTGGAGAATGATGTCCCCAGCAAAAAAGACGAGAAAAGTAAAGAACAACGCTGGATCGACAGCAGGAGCGATATTAAGACACAAAAGACTTGAGGACGCAGAGACTGACCAGATTGAAGCCAACAGACACGAAAAAAACACCAAGAGAAACACAGCATGGACGATCGGTCTGCTAAAAGACTGCTGAGTGGAGACAAAACTGGAGACAGATTTTTTTAATGTCTGACGCTGAAAGCAGAAATCAGCTGATGCAGGACTTTTATCCATCAGTCCGAAAAAATAGCGGTAAACCAAACTTTGTCTCCAGCTACGTCTCTCTCGGGTCTGGGGTATTTGACATGATTTCGCTGAATAGCCGCGGTGGTTATGTTTCAGGTGACTGATCAGGTCTGATCACACACTGACATGACACACTGACATCACACGGTGACATCACACACTGAAATCACACGGTGACATCACATGACACACTGACATCACACGGTGACATCACACGGTGACATC
This sequence comes from Chelmon rostratus, assembly GCF_017976325.1. Lineage (NCBI taxonomy): Eukaryota > Metazoa > Chordata > Actinopteri > Chaetodontiformes > Chaetodontidae > Chelmon > Chelmon rostratus. The sequence continues at coordinate 25,760,681 of NC_055663.1, forward strand.
ACACAGTGACATCACACACTGACATCACACACTGACATGACACACTGACATGACACACTGACATGACACACTGACATGACACACTGACATGACACGCTGACATGACACGCTGATATCACACTGTGACATCACATCACACATCACACACTGACATCACACGGTGACGTCACACTGACATCACACTGTGACATCACGCGGTGACATCACACTGTGACATCACACACTGTGACATCACACACTGTGACATCACACACTGTGACATCACACTGTGACATCACACACTGACATCACACACTGACATCACATGGTGACATCACACACTGACATCACACTGTGACATCACATCACACGGTGACATCACACGGTGACATCACACACTGACATCACACACTGACATCACACGGTGACGTCACACTGACATCACACGGTGACGTCACACTGACATCACACGGTGACATCACACTGTGACATCACACGGTGACATCACATACTGACATCACACACTGACATCACACACTGACATCACACAGTGACATCACACACTGACATCACACACTGACATCACACAGTGACATCACACGGTGACATCACATGGTGAGATCATAAGGTGACATCACATGGTGACATCACACACTGACATGACACGCTGACATCACACTGTGACATCACATCACACACTGACGTCACTGTGTGACTGACATCACATTCTGACATCACACTGTGACATCACATCACACGGTGACATCACACACTGACATCACACAGTGACATCACATACTGACATCACACTGTGACATCACACTGTGACATCACACAGTGACATCACACACTGACATCACAGTGACATCACACACTGACATCACACACTGACATCACACACTGACATCACACACTGACATCACACTGACATCACACACTGACATCACACTGTGAAATCACAGTGACATCACACACTGACATCACAGTGACATCACACAGTGACATCACATACTGACATCACACTGTGACATCACACTGTGACATCACACTGTGACATCACACTGTGACATCACACACTGACATCACACACTATGACATCACACTGTGACATCACACACTGACATCACAGTGACATCACACTGTGACATCACACGGTGACATCACACACTGACATCACACACTGACATCACACTGTGACATCACATCACACGGTGACATCACACACTGAAATCACACAGTGACGTCACACTGACATCACACTGTGACATCACACACTGTGACATCACACACTGACATCACACACTGACATCACAGTGACATCACACACTGACATCACACACTGACATCACACACTGACATCACACTGTGAAATCACAGTGACATCACACGGTGACATCACACGGTGACATCACAAACTGACATCACACGGTGACATCACACACTGACATGACACACTGACATCACACGGTGACACCACACACTGACATGACACGCTGACATCACACTGTGACATCACATCACACATCACACACTGACATCACACGGTGACGTCACACTGACATCACACTGTGACATCACACTGTGACATCACACTGTGACATCACACACTGACATCACACGGTGACATCACACTGTGACATCACACACTGACATCACACTGACATCACACGCTGACATCACACTGTGAAATCACAGTGACATCACACTGTGACATCACGCTGTGACATCACGCTGTGACATCACACTGTGAATCACACACTGACATCACACACTGTGACATCACACTGTGACATCACACACTGACATCACACGGTGACGTCACACGGTGACATCACACGGTGACATCACATACTGACATCACACGGTGACATCACACTGTGACATCACACACTGACATCACACTGACATCACACACTGACATCACACTGACATCACACACTGACATCACACTGTGAAATCACAGTGACATCACACTGTGACATCACACTGTGACATCACAGACAACACTGTGACATCACAGATCACATTGAGTAACCACGGTAACAGGGTTTAGCATGAAATATTTTCAGTTTATCAGAAGTGAAAACTGACAGGAAGTGGTTGTAACTTCTTTACATTTGATCTAACAGCTCAGTTTTTACCTCCAAGTAATCAAAGTAACAAATGAAGTGCTTCTTTTCCAACATGTGCCATTTCTCGCTCCTAGTGGAACTCGCTTGGAACATTTGTTACGAATAACCAGCGAACTGTCTCCTTTGGAAACTTTGAAGAAGTCTGAACTCTGTTTTCATAAGCATGCTGTACCGCATGCTGCATTCAAGGTGTAACGTACATTCCCCCGTTCCCTCGTTTGCCAGACGTTCTTTCGGCCTATTTAAGTTCATGTTTCTATTTTTTGTGTGTAACATGTGAAGAAATACTGCAAATGTTAATTCAAGTCGGCAACTAGCAATTATAGCATTATGACCGAGTTAACTAGTTGTTTTCTGGCATGAGGGGGTATTCTTGATTTTTCGTCATGACATCGGACTTATCGGAATGACGTCATAATTTCCTGTTATTATCGTGCATCTCTAATTATTGAGGCTGTGGCTGCGGTAACGTTAGCAGGTTAGATAGTTGGTTTGATAAGGTGCAATATTTGAAAAATATAGATAGATATAGATATAGAAAATAGAAAATCAGCCTTTGCATTTGAAATATTGAAAATTTGAAAGGAAGCGTGGAGGGATCAACGCACATGTAAGCACTCTAATGCGCAAACTGGATTGAACTGCTCTGAAAGATTTCGAGTGGCAGGCAATCTATACGGTTGTAGAAGGTAGAATGTTTTGTTTTGTTTTTTTAAAAACTTGTGAGTGTCCTTATCTAAAAAAAAATAGCTTGTACTGACAAAGATAATGGACCTACTGACTATGACTATAGGGGTTATGGCAATGGGCCAGTTTGCCAAAATGTTGAACTGTTCCTTTAAAACATGCCTGAATTTTAGTGGTTATACTGTTGTACAGTTTTGCTGTTGCACATTTTAAATCGTTAATTTTTTAAAGCCGCTTGTAAAGGGTGTCCCTTTTGTCATGCAGCCATTTTGATTTTATGTAAGAGCCAAAAAAATCTGTATTTCCTGTGAGTGGTTTACTGTTGCACATTTTTGCTTTTGCACATTTTATACATTTTGTAAAGGTGCTTGTATGCTTGTTCTGAATATGTTGGCAGCATGTTTGCCCAGGAAAATTTCCTGTTAAATGTAATATTGCACTTTGCACTTATCCCAAGCTTGAATAAAAAGTGAAAAAAAAATCATTATTTTGTTTTGTCATCTTTTTTGAGCATAAAGTGAGAGGGTGCAGAAAAATTACAATTAAGAAATTGATTTTACAATATATTATGCTGTTAATTAAATTGTAAAATTTACAGTAAATTACTGGTTAATACTTGCATTACTTTTACAGTAATTCAACGTAAATATTTTCACAGCAATTTACTGTACTTATTTAACATTATTTTACAGTAAGTCCACAGCTAATTACTGCTATATCATGGTAATTCCTTGGGCATGGTAACCATGAATTTACGGTAAAGTGTTGTTGTTTGTTGGGGGGGGGGGGGGGGGGTCCCGGAGGCAGATTGGGCGATGAGGATGAGAGCAGCTGCTGTGTAGTTGGCTGTCAGCGAGTGAGTGAAAACGAAGCAGTGGGGGGCGGGGCGCTGATGTCTCGAAGAAACGATGAATTCAATGACGGTGACGATGTCCGCCGAAAACACAGACAGTCACTCGTTACCTTGGTCCCAGTAGATAGCAGCCGATGATACCAGCTAACGCTCCTAGTTAGCCAGCAACAGACCTCCGGTCCTCGCCAACAGCAAACGGCGACACGGACCAACGCCGGTCGCCAGCCAGCAGCAAAACTCCGGTCCTCCTTAACTTCCCTCAGTTAGCTAGCAGCAGTCCTTCGCTCAGTCTTCTTCACAGACACGCACTAAGTACTCTACCATTCATTAAACGTAACGAAAGGGATTCAAACTGCACTGCTACGGTCACTGATCTCACTAAAATAAGGACAGTTAACGAGAAACGACTTGATACTTTCCTCACTCGCGTCTACGTTCTGGCTCTGTCCATGCATTCCCGGCGAGCGAGCGAGAGACCTGTCCCACAATGCAACAGGTGTATAAACATAAAAAACTACGTGCAGCATTCAAATACTGTAGAAACATAGGACAAATGAATTCTCAACGGAGAATATAAGAATCACATTAATAGTGCATATTCCACATCAATGAAAATAAATGAATAAAAATAATAAATTCTACCATTAAGGTCAGGGCGAGAATTTAGTTAATTTAAACACAAGATACTTGTGCTCAAAAAGAGGATTCATTCTCAGTGAAGAACCTTGGAGCTCTAATCTGCCTCTATACCTGCCAAAGAGCAGTGATTCCTAACACGTCTCTGGGGGTCATCAGGTGGAAACCTCCCTTCAACAGTGTTTCGCCTACTTAGTCCCACTACACCTCCGAGGTTAGGCAGTGAACTCCGGCGTCCCAGAGTCACCCCCCCTAGTGCCAGTTCACACTGCTCCTACACAATCCAAACAGCACCGCCACGTTCAACTGACCCAGAGATGCTCCAGGTAGTGGCCAGTACCGATGCTACCATTTAACTATTGCTAATGCTAATGCTAACCGCTAAGAAGAACAGAAGAAGACAATACAGTTCCGATGCTACCATTTAGCTAATGTTACGTGCTAACCGCTACCTGCTAAGAGGAACAGAAGAAGATAATAAAGCTAGATTCACCTATACTGTTAATGTTAATTGCTAGCTACCAATACTAACTGCTAAGATACAATCATACTCTCACTGCTTTAGCTAATGTTAGCTGCTACAATGCTACCACAGGCCTAGGTGCCACATGTAACTGCCGATTGCCACACTACCATCATCTACACCTGCCTCTCACCAACTGCACCAAAAAAAAAAAAGCGGGGTGGGAATACAAACCCTGGTTCGGGTAGGGGGTAGAAAATAAAGAGGTAGAGTCAAAAGATGAAAGTAGGGATTGGATACAGACCCTTGTTCGGGTAGGGGGTGGAAAATTTAGAGGGTGCTGAAGGTGGAGGCCTAAACCACAGACTAGATTTAACAGCCTCTTCTAACATTTCCTTCAAGAAGCAACAACCCCTACCATTTCCTTCAAAAAGCAAACAAAGCAGGAAAACAAACCCTAACATTTCCTTCAAGAAGCAAACAAAACAGGAAAACAACCAAAAAGGTCAAAAAACAAGCCAACTCTGTATCTTACAACGCAAACTCACCTGAACAGGCCGCATGGTCCCAAAGAGAGACTCTAGCTGGCCACACCCCCACCTTATCTAAACTTCCTCTTCCTGGTTCTCTTCCTATTGGCAGAGCGAGAAGATGGGGCGGGGAAAGCAGAGCAGAGGAGAGGTGTCTTGTTCAGACTTTAACCTCTTCTCCTGCCGGGTTAGGCATGCATGTCCTCTGCCAACCCGGCCTTGTGATAAGCTAATTCTACAACCTGACAAAATGTGCTTTAAACTTGCTGTACCTGAGCAGAGTGGGCACGATTGATAGCCCTGTACCCAGAGACTTAGGTTCTGCGGGGTTGGCAACACATCGTATGTCGCCCCTATCAGAAATTTAATACGGTCCTTCCTCCATATTCCACAGGTCCCTCCAACTAAGTTTCCTCTTCTCAACACCTTCCCAATTCAACCATTGTCCCTATTTGGCTTGACCAACTGCTTTTGCCCCCCTTAACAACTCCTCCTGCCTACGCACCTGTTCCACTACAAGCTTTCTTTTCTCCTTTAGACCTGCTTTATTCCACACTGGTTTGCCTGGGCCAAGCCCCAAGCCTCCCCGGCCAAATTGAACATTTCCTACTATTTCTGCAAGCCTAAGAGCTGCCTCTGCCTCCTGCACTGCTGCCCTTGGGTTCCATTTCCTTCCCCCAGAAGGATTCGGAACCACATTGCTAACTAACATGTCCTTACTCCCAGATAATAAAAGTTCTGTCCTAACCTTAGTGCATTTAAACTCCTCTGTTAGACTGGATACTGGCAGCTGAAGCATTCCTTTCCCATACAAAGCTACATTGCTTAAGCACCTGGGAGCACCCAACCATTTTCTAATATAAGAGCTAACTAGCCTTTCCATTCTCTCTGCTACAGATAATGGGACTTCATATACTGACATTGGCCACATTAACCTAGGATACAAGCCAAACTGCAAGCACCACAACCTCAGTTTTCCTGGGAGCCCTGATTTATCTATTCTCTCCAGCCCTTCTGCAACATCCTTTCTAAATTGCACAACCTGTTCAACATCATTCAGGTCCACATTGTACCACCGTCCTAGACTCTTAACTGATTTCTCCCTAATTGTTGGGATTTCCTCACCATCTATAGCAAACTTCCTATCACTTACTTTCCCTCTGTATATTGAAATACTCCTTGACTTACTAGGCTTAATCTTCATACTAGCCCACTTGAGATTCTGATTGACTTTATCTAACAACCTCCTTGTACATGGCACTGTTGAAGTTAGCAGTGTCATATCATCCATATAAGCCCTAATTGGTGGAAGACGCATTCCATTCTGCCGTCTCTCCCCACCTACGACCCACTTGGAAGCCCTAATAATTACCTCCATAGCCATTGTGAAAGCTAGCGGGGAAACTGTACATCCTGCCATAATACCAACCTCCAATCTTTGCCAGCCTGTTGTGAGCTCTGCGCTACTTGCACACAGTCTGATGTCTTGGAAATGTGCTTTCACCAAGTTAACAACTATCTCCGGCACTTTAAAGTAGTCAAAGGAACTCCAAATAAGGTTATGTGGCACTGACCCAAACACATTAGCCAGATCTAAAAATGCAACATTCAAGTCTCTTTTCTCCCTCTTAGCTGTCTGAATACGAGAACTGAACTATTGGGCATATAGGCTACTGAACAAAACAAAAGTTTAAATCTAAATTCTAACATGAGCCTTCACTACACTATTCATGTATTATCTATTCTCTATGAGGGTAAAAGTTAATTCTTAACTTCATTATAGATTATTTCAGTTGACTCAAACATTTTAATCGGACTTTAAATGATTCAAAGCCGGAAACCGGTTTAACTTCATAGACTACAATCCCCATAATTCTGCTCACTTATACATCATAGACTTTCAGCCAATGGTTGACTGCGTTTGCGTCACGTGACCATCAGCGCAGGAGATTTGAATTGTTTGTGTGCTTTTGCGTTTTATTGTAGCAGTTTGAATGCGGGACAGGAAAGAAGATCTGTGATATTTCTGAGGAACTTGAGGTTTGTAGTTTTCACAAATTAGATAGCGACGCTGTGCGACTGCTGTGAGCCGCTGAGTGAACCAAACTGCATGTTTAAAGATCATATCAGTGAACGTTTGATTTAAGCTAGCTGCGAACTAACGGGCTAACATGCTAACGATAAAGTTAGCATGCTGCGTGGCGATTGACAGTGTCCGCTGTTAGTCAGAGTGTTCGTGTAAAATACTGTCATTACAGTTTAATTTGAGACCATGAATGTACCGCTGCAGGTCTGAACCGGATCAATCTGTTTCCCTCAGAGACGAAACAACATCAGGATGAACTGTCGAGCTAACAGCGGTAGGTTAACACTCACTGACCCTGAGTCAGCATTTATATACATTGCTCAGGTGTTGTATTAACTGTTTAATGAACCATGTTTGTGTCCTTGTACAGATTTGCTCTTTCTGCCTGATGAGAAGTTTGACTTCGATGTGTCTCTGTCACCTGCCAGGTAGGAAACACAGTTTCTGTTAAACTCGGTTTCGGGTACTGCGGAAGTCTTACCAGAGCCAGAATCACCAGTATTCACATTGATAACACCACGTTTGTTATTAAAAGGTGTCAGTGTGCTGTCATATAGCGTTTGTAATCCATCGGATGAAAGCATCACTAACGAGCTACTTCAGAAATCGATAACTGAATGTCCAGTTGTCAAATGTTACCATGGTTAAAAGGTAAAAACAGGCAGTGGACATCTGTCACAAAAACACCATCTGTAGATTAAAAAAAAAAACGGTTTCTAACTCTGCCAAGCTCATTGGTTCTGCAGATTTTTGACTTCAGGTGATTGTTGTTGCACCATGTGATGAAGCTTAGTCCTCTGTGCTCCTCTGTGAAAACAGAGTGAAGACAGCATGTTTCTCTCTGTTTCTTTATTCACTGGAATCATACATGTCAATATAGTGAGAACTTCCATTTCACCAAAAAATACTATATTGCTACCTTTTATTTAAGGCTTTCAAAGTCTTCCCTACATACATTATATGAGTTTGGACACACATGGATGTAAATGCAACTTGGGTTGTTGGTGCAGGCAATCAACCAGGAAGTGGTAATCCTAGTTTTTTATTACATTGCATTTGTTTTGAGCTGCCAAAATGGTGACATCTACTGGTCAACTACTGGTACTACATCAAATGGCAGAAATAAATGTAAGACTTCATGACTACTCGAATCATTTTTGTTCGTTCAATTTTGTTAATGCTTAAACTGTCACTTTCTTTCAGCTCTCACATCACTGTTATGAGCTGTTTGTCTTCCTCTCAGCCGTGATGTCATTGACGTCAGTGAAGTTTCTTTCTGCTCTGCAGCTCCAAAGGTGACGAAGATGAAGATGAGGTGTTCATCGGTCCAGTCAGCCATAAGGAGAGGTGTATATCTGTTGATGTGGTGTCTCGACTTGAGGACGGCAGCGGTGGCATGCAGGTGAGCTGGAGTCCGCTGACCGGAGATCAGCTGGAGGCTGTGTGTCAGGAAGCCCACAGACTAGCCAACCAGCTACTGACCAACGAGATGAGCTGCCACAACAAGGATGAAAAGACCGCCAGCGTAGCCACGGACCCTATAACCGACACAGAGGATTTCATCCAGGACGCTGAGACCAAACTTGGTGTGCTCAGTCAGAGCACCACTGCACTCAGCCCCATCAAACGTCAGACCTTCTGTGTGCAGGACAGTCCCATGAAACAGCTGCCGCCTGCTGTCCAGTGCCGCCTGCTCAGAGAAAACAAGGCAGCTTCATCCACCAGGCCGGCCTCCAATAGCACAAAGCCGTTCACGCGCCCAGCTGCCCCTGCCAGACTCAGCACCTCCAGCCCCGTGGCCAAGCCTCATCTTAGGACGGGGCTGCGAGGTAAAGCCTCACTGGGCGTCGTGTTGCCGAGCAAACTGGCTGCCCCGACGACTTCCAGCTCAGCAAGCAAGAGCAGAGCGGAGAAAACCACCAGACTGCAACCACCGAGCAAAGTAGGAGTTTGGTTTTTACTTTCCAGTTGTCAGGTGAAACAATGACGGGTTGATGGCGCCATCTGGTGTCAGCGTTTAACAGCAGACCTCTTGTAAGACATCAGAGCAGGAGCTCACAAACCTGTTATCTATAAAATGATAGTTCACACAGCCATGTTGATCTTTGGTATCCAATATAACCAGAGTTGAGGTTTTTCTATTATTTTGAAGTGATCACTACCGCTCTTTTCCCAGTCTCCTCATCATAAATGAACAAAAAAATCCACAATTGAAAAATGTGTTTATTTAAATTTCCTGTTGCTGATCTTCAGTATATGTAGTAGCAGAGTAACTATCTTTGAGGTGGAAAAAACACACTGCCTTCTCCTGTGAAACAGGCGCAAATTTCCCCAGAAATCTTCAAATCTCAGTTCATGGTGTTCAACACAGTGTGAGGTGGTGGAAGAATCCCACAGTCATAAATTGCTTTTTTGACCGAGTTGTGACCAAAATTGCTCGAAAAAGCCAGTAAGTGGCTCTTGAGTTAAGATTTTTCTTCTCCCTCTGATCATCTATGACCCCTCAGAGTTAGCTGGTGACCCACTAAAGGGGTCCCGACCCCCAGATAAATAAAGATTTGTTGAAGTCACCTGTCGGTTCGCTCTTTCTTTTTCTTTGTTTCAGTCCGTCGGGGGTTGGAGGCCTAGCCCGGCCTCTCGCCCCTCCAGCAAGGCTGAGTCGTGTGAGGATCTGCTCTCTGATTCGGCGAGCGTGGCTTCTGACATCAGCGACTCTTCCCTTAACTCTAGTCTGCAGGGAAGACGCACTCTGGCTCCACCCACCAAGGTAACACACCTGTTCAACACTGATCCTGGTTGATTTAATCTGGAAATCTGGTCTAAGACTCGGTCACTGCAGCCAAACACATTTAATGAAACTCATCAGATTGGTAATGTTTATTGTATATTAACATAGGCAGCCTGACAATGTGAAAATAACTGATCATTTCTCCTCTGTCAGAGTGTTGTGAGGAACCTGTCAGGTGTGAAAGCTCCGCCCCTTCAGAGCAAGAGGGTGACAGACAGGAAGAACACATCCTCATCCTCGTCATCAGTGTCCAGCTTCAACTCCAGCCTATCTCTGTCCCCCGCTAAAGGTATGCTAACTGCTAACAGTTACCAGACACTTGGACAATCATCCTATATGATGCAAACAAATCCGTCATGTTCGTAAAAACGTTGTCCGACAGGTGACATGTTTTTCATCCCCACAAACCACAAAGCTTTACAGTTCCAGTTTGCTAACTAAATATCCACCTTCTAACTGCTAGATGCTAATGACTATCTAACTTTTAAGAGCTAACGAGGAAGTTAACTACTCTGCTGCCCCCTGCTCTCATCATCCAATAAGAATGTGTAGCAGTACAGGTGTTGTGTCTTCTCTCAGGTAAACTCAACTCTTCTTTGAACCGGAGTATGAGCGGCTCCACTGGCCCCGCCCCCAGCAGCATCAGCAAGCCTGCGAATCACAGCAGGCCACGCCGCTCAACCGTCTACAGTAACACAGAGCCAGCGTCCTCCACCGCCGGCCGCCCCTCACTGTCCGCAAAGGCCAGGAAGCCACCTGAGGTGGACCGTGTCAAAACCACAAGGTCTACGCCCCTCCAGCAGACGCCCACCAAGAGAGTTTTGGAGAGGTCCGCCATGATCCCCACCACTGCCTCAACCCGGCCGCAGAGCGCATTGAAGACCAAATCCAAACCTGAGGCCCTGGTCCCTCCGACACCCAGTGGAGGAGTCAGAGGACTCTCCCTCGGAGATGGTAAGGGACGCTGATGATGACGGAGCTGTCGGGTCAACGTCTGTCCATCAGACGAGTTTTATTTTAGTTTGTCTCATTCTGGAGTTCACTGAGAGAACTGTTATTCTGTGAATGTTCAGAGGTGACACCGTTTGGATTCTTTCAACCGATCAAAAAAAAACATCACAACGAACTCCATACATAAAAATATGAATTCTGTTGCTGAAGCATGAACTGGGCCACAGCAGCCAATCGTGCGCTGCACAACAATCCTTGCTGTATATTATTGTCATGGGTACAGAACCTCAGTGTGGTGTGACTGCTGGCTTTCACCTTCAGGACTGAACTGATCAGTTTTAATTTAGATATTTTCGTTCAAACCAAAGCAAGTCTTTAGTTTCTGTCTTTGATTCTCTGATATGTCTGTCTGTCTGTCTCTCACTGTCCGTCTCTTTGGGTGTTTCATCTCCAGATGTCTCAAAGACGTTGAAGCCGAAGAGGCTGATGTCAGCAGGCTGTGTGGACAGGTAAATCATCACACTCCACCATCGTCACTGTAAATATGTAGGCAGCTGTACATTAACATATTCATGCATATGAAAACACCTCAGATTTACTGACACTGGAGAGATTGTTTAAGACACGAAGCTCCACAGTGTAAAAGTCTCATTTTTACTATTTGGTAACTGAATAAAACTTGCCCACAAACAGACTATGTAAAAAACACCTAGAGTACCTGTCCTGTCATTCTGTGCCGCATCTTAAATCTGAAGTTGGGTTTATTGGGATTAAACTGTACCGACCTTCCAGCCAGATCAATGATGTCATCAGTAAAGTCTTTTTCTCCTGTAGTCTTCCTCAGAAGCCCTCTATTGGTACTCTGACGCCCTCTGCTGGCAGCTGCAGGTCGTTGCAGGTAAAGGCGCGGCGTCCCTCCACCCTCCCCACCCCAGTGAGACGCAGGATGTCCACCATTCCCGTTGCCACTCCCACCAACCAGCTCCGGCCCACAAGACCACCTCCCACCTCTGACACTGACTCCGCCCCTGTTTCCTCCTCAGCCAGGAGAGAGAGAAGCTACAGGTGAAATGCTTTAAACTGCTGTTGAACCAATAGAAACGCTGCCCTAACCTCTATGGGTGTGGACCTACTGCATCAGATCACCTGCCTGTAACCATGACAACACATGCATAGGTCTCACTTTGTTGTTTATTGCTGTGTTGTTTTTGTGTAGCCCCGCCCCCACAGACACACAGGAGGCGGAGCCTGTCGATGCCCCGGACATCCAGCCCTTCTGTCTGGAAGAGGAGCCTCCTGCTTCTCCGCTCTCCAGTCCTCCACAGCCTGACCAATCAGAGAGCACGGATCCTGGATCGCCAAGTCAGAGCGAATCAGAGCCCGGCAGGAACCTGATCGAACTGGAGACGGCAGAGGAGACCAACAACAAGACACAGGAGGTCAGAGGTCACATATATAAACACAAACATCAACTATAAGATTTCATGACATCACTTTTTTGCACGGCCCCGGACTGTTTACATCCTGGATTTGTCAGATATTTCATTCATGGATTGATTAAAAACAAACAAAAACAGAAATGACATAAAGGGTGTGCTTTGTTCTCGTCTGAGCCTGTTGGAGCGACTGGTGAACCTTCAGGTGTTCAGTTTGATGTGTGAGATGTTTGGTGATGAACCTCCAACCGAGTCTTGAATCTCGAGCTCAGAGCTGATTCTGCCGCCAGAGTCGTAAGGAGCTTCATCTTCCTCGTCCTCCTCCTGCTCCCCCTCGTCAGCTCCGTCTGATCAGCTGCTTCCTTCGGGACTCTCACAGATCTTCATCATTCCGATGTTCTCTCTGTTCTCTCTTCAGGTTCTCCTGTTGGATCTTCCAGCTCCGACTCTGCAGCCTCAAGAGAAACTACTCATCGACTTGACCAACACCCCCGACCTGATCCGGACCAGCAGCAAGCCTTGCACCACCAATCAGGTAACTGACACCTCACCTGGTTACCTGCACTGTATGTCCACACACTCAAAGCAGAGCACTCTTATTAAAGCATATCTGAAGGGACATTTCAATAGAACCGGTTTGTTTGATGCGTTTCAGCAGCTGATCGACCTGAGCTCTCCGCTCATCAAGTGGAGTCCAGAAGACAAGAGGGAGAACAACGCTCCACTCATCAACCTGTCCTTCTGATCCAGATCCCAGAAGACCTGGATCTGAGTAAACTGGACTCAGCAGGTTTTTGTCTTCAGAAACTCTAATAATATGCCAGTGAAGTTAACGAGAGTTTTTATCAGTGAAGTCTTTACTGAAGCTAAGTATTATGTTTTAATGATGAAAATACTCAGTTTTTCTGCACCTGATTGTACTTTTGTCTCCGTCTTGCTGCTCTTATTGATGCCCGAATAAATGTTGTTAATGTCACGACTACGCTCACCGTCATTTTTACACATTCAACAAAATCATGGTGGGGAAAAAAGAATAAAAATGAAGTCAGTGCGGTATTTATCACACCTGGTGATGCAGTACTGAACGGTGCCACCAGGAGTCCGACTGTCAGTATGTACAGTTTGTGTGAAGTCAGTGTAAAGCTGCATTTCGTTTTTCTATCGTGGAGTTTGCAGGATGAGCGAATGGGAGAAGCTGCGAGTCACGTTGTTTCTGTATCGCATCCAGCATGAAGACTTGACTCTCCACTCAGAGAAGAACGTTCCCCGCTTTTTAATACTTTACTCTAGAGATGATCAGTAAAGACGTTGTACCCGAAGCTTCACACACACTTTGAAATGCGAGTGTAACATCTGCTCAGAAACAAAGATCACAAGCTGCTGATTTGAGAGTCGGCTTTGTTGGAGGAGCAGCGCAGCAGCTGCTCATCAAGCATTTAGTCCCCACAGTCCTGAATGCAGATGAAACCTGGTAATTACTGGAGACGTTTTTGAAACAACCTGTGCTGAGAAGACATCTCTGAAAATGGTGCAAATTATGGTTTCAGAAAGATTTTACAACAATCATGAGAGTTTGCAAATGCATTTGCAGAATGTGTCTCGATATAATTGACTGACTGCAACGAGAGCTCATTAATGTGCCTTGAAATTGCATCGCATCCGCTCACATTACAGCCAGGTGTCCAACACTTTTGGACATTGGAACAATAACGAAAAGAAATCACATCATCGACGAGGGTGAATTCTTTGGCCCACAATTCAACTTCAATATCAGCTATTTGCGAGATGCAGACACTTATTTCAGAGGTGGAGAGGAGTATGAGCGCCCATGTGTTGGCAGCGCTTTGCCCTCAAGGTAAATATGCTTCTGTTTTATTTCACTTTAAATGTCACAGTTTCCATTTTAGCTCATTTGTGAAACACAACAGTGAATTTCGGGGTCGTATTTGTGTCCACCTGATGAATGTAGATCCAATATTCAGTTGCCTTTTAGCTCTGGTTTGGTCTCCAACTACTGAGAAAGCTATCTCTTATTTAGCTGCGAGGTCTCCCAGATTTCTTCACTTTGTCGTGTCAAAGTGTGTCAGTCTGCTGCTTGTTGCTAGGCAGGTAGTTCACAGTGGGTTTATGAGAGCTGAAAACAGCTGCTGGAACAGGATGAGAGCTCTGAGGCTGAATTCCTCCGTTAGACGTTTGATGCTCTTTTGTTGTGTCCTCTTCCTCTGCAGTGGTTTAATGGCACCTGACTGAGCTGATAGATGCTGAACTGCACAACAGAGCTGAGGAGAACTGCAGATTAGGAGATATTTCCAAGTGCTTTCCAAAGGCGACTGGACGATGTTTCACTTCTCATCCAGGCAGCTTCTTCAGCTCTGACAGACCGGTGGGGAGTTTCAGGTATTTCTCCTCTTGCAGCATCGTTGACCTGCTGTGATTGGCTTCTCTTTCACTCCTCTTTCCAACCATTGATCTTCTCTGGCCAAAACACCGCCTGAGATCCCTCCCCAGGCAGCGTGACAGCTGCCATATAAAATCATATCTAAAATAAAGACGAGAGTAACATAGAAACCATGCAATGAAACTCAATTTGCAGGCAATAGCAGGACAGATACAGAACCCACAGCTGGTGTTGTGGTGCAATACCATTCCAACAATGGGTAAACCACGTGCAGCTTATAACTCAAACCTGTGTGTAGTTTGAGATGCAGGCTAATGGAGAGCAATCAATCAGCTATCACAGATTAAATGTTTGATTAATCACAGCTTTATCTCTTGTGTTTCCCTTTAAAGGGACTTTAACATGAAACAAAGTATCATATCACAGCACGCTTTGTCATGGCTGCACCGTTATGTCAACATGGAAATATTCTAGATCAGGAGTCGGCAACTCGCGGCTCCGGAGCCGCATGTGGCTCTTTCATCCCTCTGATGCGGCTCCCGAAAATAATTAATGAGCATTTAACTAAAAAGTATTTTATTTTAGTTCGTTCGTTTTGAAACAAATCGCGCTCACAGATGACAGTTTACGATCCTGCGTATACGATGCAGGTGACGGCGCACAGCGCTGATGTGCAGACGCTCTGCGCCGAGGTTCAGGAGCAGAAATCACATTAACCACGTTTGATTTATATTTTAATTGCCTATTATTGAGCATATATTCATATTTTTTCATTGTTCAGTGAAATAGTATATTATACTATTAGTTATTATTCAGGTTGACAGCTGACTGCACGCGTCAGTAAAAGACTGACGGCACGCAGAGAGTGGACGGTATTTTTACCTTGCTGCCGGTGGAGAATTTAAGTTTGGTGTTTTTTTCATAAATCCAAGAAGGACTCCAATAGACATTGAGAATTTTACTTGAAAGTATACCCAACGTCTTTTTGTCGGACTTCAAAATGTTGTTGTTGCACGCAGAATAGCAGTCGTTCAGCTATTTCATAAATGCAGCACATTATCGTTTGTTTGTACATAGTATAAAGGCAAAAAAAACATTATATGCAGCGTTATTTTATTTGACACGTCAAAAGGGTTTTGTGGCTCCCAGTGTTTTCTTTACTGTGGGAAACGGGTCCAAATGGCTCTTTGAGTGGTAAAGGTTGCCGACCCCTGTTCTAGATGCTTTGTGCATTATTTTATATAATGCATGCATTCAACAAGAGTTTGAGATGAACTGGAAGGTGGAGCAGAAAGTGAAGTGAAGTGAATAAAATGCATTGAAATTTAAACCAGACCAAAGTAAAACTGATGTTGACACACAGAACTTTACATCCACATGAAAGCTGCTTTCATCTTCATCACTTGTAAGTCTTGCTTCAAGTATCTCCTTATTGACTTTATTTTTCATGCCAACTATCATTTGAAGTTATTGTTTCTCACACTTCATGTTGAAAAAGTCCCTTTTAGTCCCCTAAAACTAGAAAAATAGAGACCTGTAAGATGAGATTTAGCTTAATTGATCCCATGCCAGGACAGTTATGTTGTTACATGTATACACATTATACAGAAAAAGTGTATGAAAAGAAAGTTGTAGAAATCACTGAGCTGTGAACGCGTCCTGCTGTTTCTTCTGTCACCACATGCCTGCAGCTGTTACTCCTACGTGGGCCGCATCGGTTATTCCCAGGCTGCCTCTACCACAACACCGTCCAGCACGAGCTGCTCCACGCCCTCGGCTTCAACCACGAGCAGTGCCGCTCCGACAGAGACCAGTACATCTGGATCCTGTGAGAGGACATCGAGCCGGTCTGTGCTCTCTGACGTGATCAGAGTGTTACGCCTGCATCTGATTATTGCTTCAGCTATTTAAAAAAATCTTTTGATTATTTCCTCAATGAATGGAATTTAGTAAATATAAGAAATAGTAAATAAATATAATAAAAAAGTTAATGTTTTAAAATGTTCATTATCAAAATAACAGATTCATCGATTATTAAATCCCCAAAAAACCTGAAAAAATCCCGAAATTTATTTTAAATTTAATCTCATTTATCAGAAATATTGATTATAACTTTAAGTATATTTTTACAATGTTCATAATGTGACTCCAGCTAAATGTATTTTGTAAATTACACCAAAATTGACATTTTGTTTTATTTTTGGGGAGTAAAATTGTGGTAAATTCCTCTTTACTGTGGTGGTGGTTACCTGGTGCAACCGGCCCTCCGATCTTTCATCCTGATACAACGTCTTGATGAAGTGACGGACAAACTTCCCACATGTTTGTGATGTTGTGGCGTCTCGCTGTGATTTCTTCCTCTCAGGTGGCATGCAGTACCACAGGTCGACATTTGTCACTTCCCAAACCAGTTTGCACAATGTTGTTTTAACTAATCACAGCCAGGTAGCTCTGATTGGTTTTAAATCTGGTGTCTGAGTTGACATTCGCACGCTGGAACACTGGTAGTGATGCTTTTCACATTAATCAGCAAAGTTTGTTTTTTTAATTCAGGAGCCGGCTTTGATATCTGATATATTTGTTTTTTCTGGATGGCGAAGGCATGAGCCATCCTACTCTGTCTCTGATTGGCTTACTCAGATGTTCTTACTCTAACCATAAACAGTCTCACTCATCAAGCCTAAAACTAACCAACCCAACCTGTGAGGGGTAAACTACAACAACCTGGAGCATGGCGTCCGTGGTGCATGGTGTAGTTACTCTCACTGCCACAAGGGGGCGACAGACGTTCTGCACTGCAGGTTTAACGTCTCTTTATCCAGATAAACAAGCATTGATTTTATGATTGATATAACTTTGTTCCCTCATTTTTGAAAGTGCCGGTTACAAATGGACTGTATGCAAAATATCGGGTTAGAGAGGGGGGCTGAATCGCGTAGAAAAGAAAGACGCTCCCCCACCATGTCAGCATAAACTTTGGACGCTCAACTTCACTGAGGAGTAAAAACACAACATCCTCCACCAATATCTGAAAATAAGAAAAAAAATCAGCCACCACTGATCATTTTCATTCCTTTAACATGAGTTTTTATCCAACAGGTGATGAAGACAACCAACAGCCTGGTGAGACATCAAACTAGCTGTTCTCTCACTCTTCAGTTAGACGCTGTTGACAATAAAAACCTTCAAACTTTGAAGCGTTGCTGGTCGTTTGTGCACGTTTGTTACAAATGTTCCTGAATCCAGACCACAAGAAAATGTGACTCGTCCGAGGGTGCCGAGTTCAGACCCCTGCAGCCCGCTGCTCGTCTCGGCTGCAGGCTCAACGCCACGTTAGCTGCTGCTAGCATAGCACGTCAGAATCTCCAGGCAAGCTGTCAAGTTGCGAGTGGTGTTGACGAGGAGGACGAAGGTGTGGTTCTGCTGCATCAATTTTCGTACAAAATTGTCCATTGAGAGTCCGACAGTGTTAAAGAAGGACCGCATCAAAGCTTCATATCCTGAAACCACACTGGCACATAAAACCAAAACTGCCTGCATGGCGAGATACATCTAGAAGCAAGCGGTTGGTTTATTTTTTTTAGGTGAACTGACCTTTAATGGCAGCAACATCGACCAGCAAGTGACTCCAGCTTCAGTTCAGATTAAGAGCATCTGATGCTGTACGATATAACCTCGAACACCGTCTCACCACAGGGTTTAAAGGTGTAATGACCAGAAAACTCAAAAAATCAACTAACATCATCAGCATAATGAGAAGAAGTTCTGGAGGTACATCAAAGATGTTGCAGAGATTGATGTTAGCATGCTAACGGCTAGCTGCAGCACGTCCTGTCTCGTAATACCACTTTGTACCTGAGGAGGCCAAACTAGCTCATGATGAAACACACTTCAAACTCGACAGAAACAAAACTAAACTGATGTATGATTGAAATATATTTTAAAATCCTTGTTTCAGTAAAATGTGACAAACTGTTGACGGGGAATATTTGAGGTCAAGCATCTGATCCAAACCAAACAAAACTTAACAGGCTCCCATACGGGAATTTGCAATGTGGCATCAAGGTGAAATATTTTTATCAGGTGATAAGTTCTGTTTCCACTTCCTCCCCCTCTGTCCTGAATATCCTAAAAAAGGACTTATTTCCGGTGCGGCTGGTGATTTATAATATGACATCTCACCACTCATTCCCACTGTTTCTCACCTGGAGGAAAGCAGTAAGTACTGTTTCTGAATCGACATTGCGCCCTTTGAAATGCTGCTTTTTGACAACCAAGACAGAAAAATCAGGAAAATGAAGTCACCGCTCGGGTGGTTAGACGTGTTTTTGGTTGCTTGTGTCTTGCTGCAGGTTATTTGTGGACATGGATGTGAAGTGCGTTCTGGGTCTTGTGGTCTTGCTGGCAGTCTCAGCCTGGGCTGAGGAGGTGAGTGTTTCACCTGTGGAAGAAGTATTAAAATCTTTTTCACAAGTAAAAGTACAAACATATGAATGCAAAAATGAGTTACTGTGAATAAAAGTTTAGAAATGTCATCAGAAAAATGTACTTTTTGTGTTAAAAGTCCTTCAGAAAAATGATTATTATTAAGACTGATGCAACAACGTGGAAGCATGCAGCTGTTTCGAGGTGGAAGAGTTGGACTTATTTTAAATACAGTTATCGTATATAAAACAAAGACTTTTCTCCAATCTTTGCTTTTTTGTGAAGTATAAGTAATAATTCACCTGTTTAGGGCTTCATAAAGTTTAAATGAAACCATGTGAGAAGTTTAGAGAGAAAGTTTCTGTCTACATTTGTTTTTCTGTCTCCTGTTTTCTTGACATGTAATTTCTGGGAATCGTCTGATTCTGTAAGTCATCTTTTTTTTATCCAAATATAAAATCCTGAGTGTTGTTTTGTTGTTTGTGCTCATAATAAAATGCTCAGTACGATCTTAAGGCTAAAATAATGGATGTAAATTTAAAAGTGAGGCTTAACCTCCTTCATGAGCTCAGTTAATTAACTGAATTCTGTTTTCTGCATGCAGGTGTTTCAGGATTTGACGGTGTCAGAGCTGATTGAGAGAGCCAATAAGAACATCGGTAAGTTCAGCCTTTAGTTTTAGACCTGATCCAAGATGACTTCTGGTTCCTCTTCATTGCCAATCATGAGAATAAGACCCAGATGTACCAAAAACATATCTAAGGCCTTTTTTAATGTACATATATAAGTGCATTTTTCATATTTGTTCAGTTATTTGTCTAACAAGGTTTTATTATTTCTTGTCCATCAAGAAGGTTTAAATTCTGCTTCCAGGAGTTCAGAATTTGCACTCCTGGAATCTGCTCCTGAATCAGGCTTAAAAATCAGATCTAACTGAAAGATGTTCCTCTGTTGATCCGTGGTGTGCCGCAGTCCGTTCTCCTGGTCTGCCGCATGTAGTGGACGACATTGCGTATGTTTCTGAGGGTCTGAGGAACGCTGACCCCTGCACGTCTTATGGCTGCATGTGGCCGAAGTCCTCCGACGGGAACGTCTACATCCCCTACACCCTTTCCCGCGTCTACAGTGAGTCGCTTGCACGGTGTCCACAGGTTATTCTGGGGGGGGGGGGGGGGGGAAATCGAATCCAAGATCATCATCGGCTTTAAAGTGATTTCTCTTTTCTGTTTGTCCAGCCTCTCGCGAGGTGTCCGTCATCGAGCGCGCTCTGCAGTCCTTCCACCATGTCTCTTGCATCCGCTTTGTCAGACGCACCAGCCAGAGAGACTACCTGAAAATCCAGTCCCTCGACGGGTCAGCACACACTTCCTACGTGTTTTCCTTACGCCGCCCTGTCCACATTATCACAAGCAAATGTGTTGATCGGATGTTTTGTAGCACATTAGCTGTATAGGCTCATTTCTAGGAGGCCGAGTTGCCTTTAGGCGGCAGTAGGTTGCTTTTTATGAAATGTTCCACATGATTCTGTATCGTCGCAGGTGTTACTCCTTCATCGGCCGTAGGGGCTACGGGCAGGAGCTGTCTCTGCGGCGCTCCGGCTGCATTTACCACCACACTGTCCAGCACGAGATGCTCCACGCACTGGGCTTCCATCACGAGCAGACACGCTCCGACCGCGACCAGTACATCCGCGTCCTGCTGGAGAACGTCACCCCTGGTGCGTCACAATAAAACAGGAACTCAACAGATGAAGTGGGATGAAGTAACAGAAAAGTGATGTAAAAGAGTTTGAAGATTGATACGAAACTCATAGATATGAAGTTACAGCCTGTTAGCTTAGCTTAGCACAAACACTGGAAACGTTAGGAAACAGCTAGCCGGACTCTCAGCTCTGCTAAAGCTCACTGATTAACATATTACATCTCACTTCAGTGTTTTCAATCCTGCTTCTATTGCATGGAAATAATAATATCAAGCACTAAACCTCCACAAGAAAACAAATATCCCAAAATGTCAAACTGTTCCTTTAGCAGCAGTATATGTAACCACAGGTGTAGGTACCACTCAATGCATGCATAGTGGAAACAGATCGAGACCGAGTTCGTGATAATTCTCTTTTCTTCTTCAGGAATGGAGCACAACTTTGATAAAGTCAATACTCTGAACCAGGAAACCACCTACGACTACGGCTCCGTCATGCATTACTTCAAGTAAGAAAGAAAAGCCACTCAGTCACCACTGTGGTGATGGAGAACATTTAAAGATGCGAGGGGCCGGTGTGGGTCTGCGAGTAACAGAGTGATGCATTTAAAGGGTTGACACATGTCAAAGCACTGCACAATGCCGGCCTGAGACAAAACTATTTTAAAAATAAACCCCCCGCATGCATAAGAATGCAGGATTATGGCTAAAATGTTGATCAGGATTTTTTTTTTCTCCTCACTTATCTCTCACATTTATCCTTATTAACTGTGATTGTGCATTAATAATTGTTTATCATTATTGCTATAAACTATAATTTGAAATTACTAAAGAAAAATGGGCACAATTATATTTTAAATTGAAAAATCGTCACATCAATAAATAAAATTTATCAAAATAATTCGTTCTATAATGAAAGTTAATCAAATATTCAGCAGATGAGTTTAAAGTAATCAAACTAATCAGAAAGAGGAGTTAACTTCTCCTCCAGTTTAAGTGGATTTTCTTTATACATCCTGCTGTTTTGAGTCTGTTTTTACAGTTTTTGCTTTGTTTGTTTGATTTTTTTAAAGTTTTTTTTTCTTTTGCCACATTGTTCTGGCAGCTGCGTGGTCTTAATCTGTCGCCCGCGTCCTTCTCGCCGCTCTCGTTAATGTTTGGCTTTGTGTGGTTTCAGCACTGCTTTCTCTAAGAACAGCCTGCCCACCATGGTGGCCATCCCTGACTCCAACGTTAAGTTCGGCTTTGCCACTGAGATGAGCCAGAAGGACATCATCCGGCTGAACAGGCTGTACAAGTGCTGAACAGGTGCTGGACAGGTGAACATCACGCAGCGCGGTTTTTCAAACACAGCAACTCAAACATCTCTGAAGCAACAACTTTATCAACTCTTCTTAAACAGGTGAATGAGATCATGCATTCATCCTTATCAGCATCATCTTCATCATCGTTGCTGTCTCCTCTGGCTCAACAATAAATTCTATATGATTTCATCAACTTCAATAAATGTTCCTGTGAGTTTTACTTTTACTTTTCCTTATAACTGTCAGCTGAACTGAGTCACACTCAACACAGCAAGAAATACTCTAAAAACTGCATCATCTGTCATATATATGAAAACCCTTCATCCCTAGTTAAGTATTCAAATTTTTATGATGATCAAATAAAATATTACAGCTGCACATTAATCTGAATCTGTGACAGGACGATTGATAATGTAAGAATGGTGGAATGTAACAAAGTACTTTTACTCATGTATTCTGCGTAATTACAAATAATTTGTACTTTACTGAAGTATCTCCATCTAATGCACCTTTAAACTTCTCAGAGGCAAAAGTCGTACTTTTTACTCCACTACATTTGTCTGACAGCTCTAGTTACTGGTTACTTAACAGATTGCATTTTTTCGTGCCCTTTCATACTCCGTCTCATTAGTCCATTTGTTTAATTTGAGGTCTTCAGCATCACTTAAACTATATTTGTACTTTCCTGTTGATGCCGCTGCAAAAGTTTGAGTCACACGCTGATCAATGTGAGATGAAAGGAAAATCTCATCATTCATTCAGGCTACAACTTGTTGTGGGAATCTGCAAGGTGTTGGTTTTCCTTATCAGCTGTGAACTTTCTTTTTACCCGGCATTACTCCCACCTCAGTGTCCTGAAAGAACTACGTCAGGCTGTGTTGGGTGATGAGCTGCTTTTTGTGTCGTGGATGTCTTAAAGGTCAAGGTCATGACACCTCCATCAACACAGGACTCGTACAAGGACAATCGAACAAAGTGAGCTTCAAAATGGACAAAAACTGAATCCCATGTGTGCAAAATATGTAAAATATGAAAATGTCGCGTGTGAGAAAAGACACAAATCTGAGGCGCAGATTGAAATTAAGTTTATTGAGCGCATTCAAGCGGACAAGCCCCTTTAATTCTAATGACCCCACTTCCTTTAATGAAATACCAATAATTTTAAAACCCAATACGAATTCTTCACAGTGTTTTTCAGCACAGCACAAATCTCTCCTCCATCATGTTTTGACGGGTGCCTCCATGTTCCACCTGTGGGGTTTTATGTCAACAGCAGCCGCCTGCCAGCACAGCAGAGCGAGCCGTTCCCACAGCTCGGCTCGGCGATAACCACACTGCGTTTCCGGTGGACGCCTTCTAATGTGAAGCAGCAGCTGCAGGAATCAGCGCAACGAGGCCGAGATGTGAGGGTGTGATCCGGCCCACAGGGGTGAGACCGCGACTGAAGTCCAGACACACCTTGTTTGAGGGTCGAGCGTCACAGCTTGGCCGTAGACGTCGTGGAAACGCATGTGATCAGACTTGGCACAGCTCAACACTATCAAAGCTGTGGAAACACAGCAGTGCTCGCATGGTCTCTGCAGCACAATGCTCGCTTGTTTGCTCTTGTCTCGGGTTGGGAGTTTGCCTTCGACAAGATCAACACTCTGAACCAGGAAACACCCAACGACAGCAACCCTGTCCAGCCTCTCGCGAGGTGACGTGTCTTCTTCTGTCTTTTTTATTTATATAAAACCAGATTGTCTCAGCGAATCATCCAGGACACCATAAAACCTGATTCATCTGTGTATTCAACAAGTTCTCAGCCAGCGTGGGCCTGAATCTCACCACTGTTTAAACTCCAAGAACAACCCGCCCACCATGGCGCCGGTCCAGGACCCAAACGTCCATAACGTCCGTAACCAGAGTTACGTCACCAGGCTCAACAGGCTGAACTCCAGATAAACAACTACTAAATACACACATGCACAACACACACACACACATGCACAACACGTTCATTCGGCTGCATGTGGAGCTGAGAGCCTGAAGGAGCTTTCGCCCACGTCATCGTTAGGTTTTCTTTATCGCAGCACTGTTGAGGAAGTTTTAGAAGACGGTTTCATATTTGACCTGAAACTCAATGATGTGGCCTCGGTTGGCCTCATTTTGTTTCCTGTAAACTGAGGCTTAAGTATTTATTGTGGATGTGTTTATCAGCTCAGAGTCAGTTGGTAAATGCTTCTTTGTGATGTTTTGTATTTTGTGTGTTACAGAAAAATGAGATTTCTGCCTGATTTGAATGTGATTTTAATTTTCCGGTGAAAGGCCCACACGAGTTTCTGCCTGGTTCAACGAACCAGTGAAGACGCACATCTGTATGATTACTGAGCCTTCATTCAGTGTGAATACAAACGTCTGGAACAACAGATCCTGACGCTCAGTGAAAATACGTGTTGACTTGTGGTCGTACCTTGTTTCTCCTCTCGATTGTTTTCTTACTGTAATGATGATAATAATTCTGTTCTGCACAGTGCAAATCGTGTCAGTAAAGCTAGAAAACTGCATAAATCATATTTTTCTGTCACTAAAAAATGGCTCTTTAAAAAATTAGACAACAATCAGACATTTTAGATGCATATTTATTGATTAAACAGGAAAATCCTGAAAGAGGGCAGAAAGTAGAGTGAAATGGATGCTGACAGGCCTCCACTCTCTACATGATTCAGGGTGGTGGTGGTGGTGGTGGTGGTGGTGGGATGTTGAACCCGCTGTAATGGCCCTAACAGACGACTCCTTCTGCTGCAGTTCACATCAGACAGAAACTAGCTCCTGCAGTACAGCAGGTTGATGCGGTTGATGTCGTTCTGGTTCATCTTCCGGGCCATACCAAACACAGCGCTGGGGTCTGGGACCGCCACC
This sequence comes from Chelmon rostratus, assembly GCF_017976325.1. Taxonomy (NCBI): domain Eukaryota; kingdom Metazoa; phylum Chordata; class Actinopteri; order Chaetodontiformes; family Chaetodontidae; genus Chelmon; species Chelmon rostratus. The sequence goes on from NC_055663.1 coordinate 25,785,951, forward strand.
ATGGTGGGGTTGTAGTTGTCCCTGGAGAAAGCCAGCCTTAAAGGAGGAGACGATCACAGCCCGCAGTTATTTCTCCTGCTCAGGCCGTGATGTTACATACAATACAGAGCTGTGGTGCTTAAAGGATAAAGGGATGGTGAAAATGGTGAAAAACAAGAAGAACAACAACAAAATGAGGAAAAACAAACTGAGAACCAGTTCAGAGGCTCAGTGTAACAGGAAGCACGACGCAGGGATGACAGCAAGCATCAGACAACTAAAACACAATCTGCAAAGAGAATCTAAGGTGGCGTTGTGGGATGTCATGTTGAACTGACCTGCTGTAGTGCATGACAGAGCCGTAGTCGTACGGAGTCTCCTGGTTCAGAGTGTTGAGCTTGTCGAAGTTGTAATCTTCACCTGCAGTGGGGAAGAAGTATTAACAGCCTATATTAAAGTAAATTATATCATTAAATATTACAGGACTGGATTTTTTATTGCTGATACATGTAAGCAACATATTAATATCATAGCTGCTCAAGGTGGGATAATTTAACCACCTCTATATTCTGTCTGTTGATCTGAAGTTAAAAATCTAGTGTAACATGTAACCAGAGCTGTTGAAAACGAGGCTGATTCGCTTCCTTTACATGGAGTCAAAAATTCCCCTCAAAGCTCACCCTCGAGGATGTTCTGCGCCAGGATCCGGATGTGCTGGTCCCTGTCGGCGCGACACTGCTCGTGGCTGAAGCCCAGCGCGTGGAGCAGCTCGTGCTGGACCGTTCCGTAGTAAATGCAGCCGCGGTGGCTCAGAGACAACGTCTGGCCGTTGCCTTGGCGACCCACGTAGGAGTAGCATCTGCAGAGATGTTGGATAGCGCACTGAGTTCATCCTTCCTTCAGCAAGACACTTTTCAACATGGCTCAGCCGTCACTGACGTATGGAATTACATATGATATAAACCACATTACATTAACAAGCCTCATCGCCTACGCACCCATCCAGAGACTGGATGTGGAGGAAGTCCCTCTGGTTGGTGCGGGGAAAGAAGCGGATGCAGGTGGAGTAGGAGAAGGAGTTGATGCCTCTTTTGATGATAACCAGCTCCTGAGAAGCTGGAGGGGAAAACACAAGGATGTAAACCACAGTTTGAAATAAAAAGCCTGAAATTGGACGTTGTTCTACGATTTCCTTACTGCAAACCAACCCCATGAAAAGACCAAAACCAACGACCCTCACTATCTACAGGAAACCATCCCTCCACACAGTAATGAACCATCAACTGTCTGATGACATCAATGTGTTTTACTGCTGGTTTAATAAGCCGAGACTCACACCGTCACCTCCTCCAGCTCAGCCATCACAGCTAGCTGGATCTGGATCTGTGAAGAGGAGGTGTGAGGTCTTTCTGTGCCACCCTCCCGTCTGAAAGCTGAGCAGCTGTCCACCTCTGAAGCTGCATGAAGTCCTGCCCTGCTTCATCTCGGCCCCCACAGTCACAGGATCACATGCCTACAGGCAAATCTGTGGTCATGAAATCCTTTAAAAGACTGCTGCTGAGCCACCTGAAGGACATCACAGGCCGCCTGCTGGACCCCCTTCAGTTTGCCTACCGGGCCCACAGGTCAGTGGATGATGCAGTCAACCAGGGACTGAACTACATCCTGCAACACCAGGGACACACAAGGATCCTGTTTGTGGACTTCAACTCTGCACTCAACACCATCACCCCAGAAGTCCTCTGCTGGCCTGCCAGCCTCCACCTGTCAGTGGATCACAGACTTCCTGACAGACAGGAAGCAGCAGGTGAGGCTGGGGAAAAAAATCACATCCAGCACCAAGACAATCATCACTGGAGCCCCCCAGGGATGTGTACTCTCCCATCTGTGCTTCTCCCAATACACCCGGAGACCCATCTGTTATACTGCCGAAATCTGCAGACACAACACGAGAGACGGGAGGTTGAACAGCTGGTCCTCAGGATGCAGTCACAACAACCTGGAACAGAAGAGACTAAATACTGTGACACTCTACTTTACCCCAAACACTGCCCCCCATCACCACACTCTCAGTATCTCCCAGGACATAAACTCCATCAAGATGAACTTCCTGCAACCAGCCCAGGAAGTTCAACCTGCCTCTGGAGCTGCTTATCCAGCTGTGCTCCACAATAATCCGGTCTGGGTCGGGAACAGACCACAACGACAGTCAGGACTGCACAGAAAATCTTTGCTGCCATCCGTACACCCTGGGCACAACCTGTTCCAACCCCTCCCCTCTGGTAGGCGCTACTGAGCTCTGTATGCATAGCAAGCAGACACAAGTCCAGTTTCTTCCTGCAGGCCATCACTATGATGAAAAGTTCAATCATATTTTGTCAATAATCCTCTCATTCATCATACACTGACACACTATGCTTGTTCGTACGTTCAGTTCATTGTTGGTTTTGGTCTTCGCTTCACGCTATCACCAGCTTCCTTTTTTTAGAAGAAGTTGGACCTTTGCAGTTATTTAAGAACATCTCTGCAACAGTGTACAAAGGGATATATGGATGTGCTTACAGTAGTGGTTTGTGATGACATAGGGAATATAAACCTTGCCATCTGTGGATTTAGGCCACATGCATTCGCGCAGGACGCAGGGTCTGATGCTTCTCAGGGTGCGATGATGAGACACGATGAATGGGCGGTCTGGGTTACTGTCTGCAGAGACAGGAGAAGAAATGAAATGACAGTACATGATGTTTACAGCATGACAACTCCGCTCCTGTGTGCAAACTGCAGCCAAACTGTAGCCAGCGACTGTACGTTCAAGTCATTGTTAGCAGAGCCATTACAGTTCACTGCACACACACAAGCCCTGCATGTAGTTACACCCATTATAAACTCATGTGTCACAGACATAATCAGAACAACCAAAGCACAGCCATCCCATGACTGAAGTCATGATCACAGCTACAGTCTGACAGAATCAGCTGGGACATACGCTCACTAGCTCTGCTAACTAACTAGGGAGCTAACATAGGGAAAGGAAAACTTGATGAGAAGGAACATGAAAGTATTGCAACTCATGCAAAAGGCTTTGAGGAAAAACATTTCTATGAAATATTCATAATAAGCCATTTTCAAGACACTTTGACGTCACAGCAATAAAAGCACAGGTGTAAATAATACAAGTAATGACGGCTGAATTCCATTTAGCTGCTGCAGTTTCAGGGCCTTACGGAGGCTGCTGTTGGCTTTCTCCGACTGCTGTGTGACGGTCGGGTGTCCCTCATCTTCGTCGCTCTGGTCACCGCTCGCTCTCTTCACAACCTGCGAAAAGAAAGCATTTCTGCCACGAGCACTATGAATCTTCCAGAAATAAGCCAACACGGACAAAATGTCCCTAAAGTGAAAGTTTCCTGCTGAAGTGACTTTGAATGTGTTGATCTGAAGACCAGGCACCTGACTGAAAGCTCCAGCTGTGGAACTTACCCCCGCCTCGGTCCAGGCTGAGACTACGAGCAGGACCAGGAGACCCATGATGCACTTCACTGCCGCCATGTTACCCCAAACAACCAGCAGGCCGAAACCATCCAGCAGTGTTCGTGTTAGGAGCGTCAGGAGCAGGCAGGCAGTATTATTCCCTCACCTTTGCCTCTTTATTCCTGCTCAGTAGGAAGCGTCTCGCTCTGTGAAGTCATCCTTTATAGCACAACATGCAGAGATCCACCTTCAGCAGACCGTACGCTGGCATCGCCTCCCTAATCCTGCAAATAGGAAGAGATTTACCTTGTTAAACCTCAATGAACATGAGTTCATTTTTCTTATCTTAATGCTGACAGCGAGGTCCACCCTTAGCAGATATACAGCATGACCACACTAATCCAAGAAGACAAAGACGGTGTTTAAGTGTTTACTGTTGATGCTGAGCTTGACTAAGTGAACTAACTGCACTGAGACTACGTGCTCTTTGGGAACATGGAGGGGTCGTATGCACCGTCTTTAACATGTACATATGATATATATGTATGATTTTAAGCTTTTAGCTCTAGTCCATTACATTCATTTGAGTTAGCAGCTACCTATAGCCTTGCAGATGAGTCTCAGTAGTCTATATCGAGCTACTACAGACACCATAGAGGAAGTAATCCTGTGCATGCGTGCTGCTCGGTCATTTATTGTGTGTGAGACGGCTGCCATGTCTATTACGTTGCATCCTTGATATCATGGTCAATAAACCAAAGTCTGAAGGCAAACAACTCGTATTAATCCTGCAAGCATTCAGCACAGTTCATTGTTAAACACTAAACCTGTGGATCCAAACCGTTTCTGCTCGTCATCCCCGGCAGAAAAACAGGGTCTGTTTGGGGCTCGTTGTCACAAGGTGTTAGCAGTTGCACCAAAGAGACTCAAATTTTGACAAAAAAGTAAAGATTAGTCCGAATGTTGATTAAATTAATACAGTTTCTTGCAGCAGAACTTCATTTTTTTCTTCTTTCCTCTCTCATCAATCATCTCACGACCCCTCAGATTCATCCAGTGACCCTTTGGACGGTCCCTGACCCTCAGGTTGGGGACCACTGGAAAAAATAGCTCCACTTTGACCAGCCTCAACAGTGAAATACTACACATGCACTGATGCAATCCAAACATGTAAGATATCCCGTACAGAAGACGTTTTTCTATCACGCAAAAACTCAACAAGCTGCATCAGCTGGTTAAAAGCTGATTTTTAATGTATTGTTTTAATCTTTAACACCACTGAGAATAATATCAGCCACTGGTTATCAATTATGCAAGAATGTCCAGATTATTCATTTCAAAACGTTGTATTTGCCTGTAATGGAGAATAAGGACAGCTGTCGATATTTTTCTGTTATTTTGAGATAATTAAAGTTTTTAAAGACATTTCAGGATTTTTTTCCCCCACTGGAGATTAAATGTCAAAAATGATTAAATACATCAGTGAGGTATTTGTAATGATAAATGAGCTTTCTGCAGATTCTGTATCAGTTTCTTCACATCTAAACCAACTCAAGTGTTGGCACGTAGTTTCTATGTATTATTATTGGTGTACATGATTAAGAATAATTAAGATAAAATCTGATTGTTGTAATTTACTGTGCAACCATTTAACGTGTACTGGATCAATATGTGATACTATGATAAGTCAATATGTTGGCCTTCATGGCCTTTATGGACGGTAATCACAAAAAATAATTTTGGCAAAACAAAGTTATTTTTGCAATGCAAACTATTCATACGTGGTATCATATAATTTAGAAACAGGGTTAATCTTTCTCAGGTGATTTATTACCTCCTTCACTAACACTGTGACACTCGCCTTACTCAGGGGCTTTGGACTGTGGAAAAACAGGGGACTGGATCCCCAGAATTTTGTGCTACACCCCTGGTCTTGCTCAGGAGGGCGGGGCCACGACACCTCGAGTCCAATCAATAGAAAGATCCGATGTTGAGTAATGATTCGGGGCTTAGGGTGTTTTATTTTAATTAGATTAGTGAACTGCACTGTCAAACCTCCTTGTTCCACCAGGAGGCGACACATCATTACAGCTCGAAAACACTTGACATGCCCGGACACCCTCTGCTACACCTGTCCTTCCAGCCAGACACTGATGTTTTACTACCTGAGGTCACAAAGGCAGGCAGGCAGGTGTTTCAGTGTCTTTGATACTGAACACCTCAGCATGAAATCCTTTGCAATGGAAATCAGCCACTGAAATAATTCAAATATACACCAAAATCCAGGAAAAGGGTAAAATATGCAAAAAAAGCACTATTTTATGACAAGTTTTACAGATTGTTTGTGCATAGCTTTAGAAAAGCAGGAACTGTTGTTATACGTGGCTCAAATCTGCTATTTAATAAAAGGCCAGCACCGACCTCATATATCAGAAAAGCAGCCTAACTATAGATTTAACACCTGGCTGTGCTGCTCCTGGCCTGCAGGTCAGGACTCCTCCAACAGCTCACGTGACAAATCTGAGCGCCTGTGAGCTGATTCACAGAATAGAAGAAAGAAGGAACAACACTGTTGTGCATTTTTTTCATCTCTTTGGGCCTCAAATCACTCTGACTGATGTGTGTGACAGCTTCACATTAGGGAGTCGTCAGACAGAAAAGCATCTGCAGTCACCGGGTTGAACTGAACAGTGTTTGCTCTGGGCAGGTTCCTGAAGTGGACGCCGTGCAGCTTTGTGAGCGTGAAGCAGAATCGCTCTCAGCAAACCTGCACAGGTTAAATTCAGTGTTTTAAAAAACCTTTTCTTGAGGATTTTATCACCCTAAAATAAGACGTAAGGACTGAATCTGCACCTTGCAAACACAAAATAAACTGAAATAGGCCTTAAAATGTGGTTTTCACAGGGCCCCGTGCAGATAAAGTCAAATCCTCAGTTTCTAATGTGTTGTTTTTCTCAGCAGGTCGTCCAGTCGTCCAGTAACAATGTTAATAAGAGCATTAGTTGGTAATTAATGGGCGATTTGCCAGTGGCTGTGACAGGAAGTTCCTCCTGGATGTTACTGTTTAAATACTGAAAGAGTCTTCATATGGATGAAGATTTGAAAACAGTACAGCTGATCCAAAACGCTGCTGCCGTTAAACTGACTGACTGTAATGTTCAGGACTGTGCTGGGGGGGGTGACGGCTCCACGAAGCGCTGAAGTCGACAACTTTCTGGATGACTCATCTTGGCATCTGAAGTCGGGGCAGGTTCTGAACAAGACTGTCGTTGTCCCTGAGGCTGGGTGCCAAGAATCAGGGCCGTGACCTCGACCACGAGCCGGCCCGACCGGGTGGGACGGTGATGGGAAACTCTGCAGACGGTGATTCTTCTGCCTCTTCTTCTTTTCTCTCTTCGACTCATTTTCTCTTATGCATGTTCGCATTCCTCAAATGTTTAGCATCCTTTTTTCACATGAACAAAATGTCAAGGTGCGTCCACAGTCGATGTCTCAGCGAAGGAGATTCCTCAGTTCACCGAGCACTGTGGTGGGTATGTGTTACTAATTCTTCAAATCCCTGAGAAGAAGGTTCAGATAAGCACTAAGACAGCAGGGCAAAAGATTCAAGAAATAGAAAATGCAAAGTGGTTCCATCACAAGCAAGTCCTGCATTCACCATTTTACTCAACACTACATGATGACGAGTACTCAAAGCATCACAATTTAATAGTGGAATCAGGAGTTCTGTGTCATCTTATTGGATTATTATTGCAATAATAACTTGTCTCTGATACAGTTTTCCACAAATACATTTCAGTACATCTTTAAAAATTATATTCACAAATGTGCAAATATGTTTTCTTTCAGGAGTTGAACTTCTGTTGAGACACGAGCTGCTTCCTGCTTCAGTGAAAAGTCTGTTCTCTCTCAGTGTCAGTGCAAAAACATGTGTGCACATGTTAAACTGAGTAACGCTTCCCCTCAGCAGATGAATGAGAAAACAGCCTTCGACTCGTAGTTTAGTGTGGATCCTTGAATTTGGGGCAAAAAGCAGTGACTGCAGCCTTTCACTATTGAGTAGAAGCACCTGTTGGCAGGTTAGACAGAGAGACAGTGTGAGGGAGACAGTGGAGGGAAGACAGCGAGCTACACTGAGAGGGAAAGAGATCAGAGCTCAGAGGGGGGAGAGAAGAAGACAGAGCAGCGCTGACTTCAGATCAGCAGGGATGGTGGCTGAACAGAGGCCTGGTTCAGCTTCTGGCAGCCCCTCAGGGACAATCAGACGGAGATGTGGCCCAGATCCCGGCTCTCCTCCTCCTCCTCCCCTCAGCTTCCTCCCTCTCTGTCAGTAGAGTCACTATCTGGACCCTCCACGTCCTCCCATTTGAAGCTCCGGCCAGGATATGGGATCCGGGGCTCGCTGTCTCGCTGTCTTTATGTCTTTCCTGTGCGCCTGCTGGTCCACCCAGCCTCAGAGCCCCGGCACACAGGACCCAGTGATGGCCGACTGGCCGCCCGGCTGCCCTCTCAGTCCACTATGCCCTCTTCGACAAAAAGGGAGTCATTGTGCCTGCTGCGTGTCCCCACAATGAGCGAGTTAATACGAGCCAAGTATTCCCTCAGGACTGAGGCAGGGGGGCTCTGGCTGAGGGACCCTGCTGCTGCTCCCCGACTCCGGCCTCATCCATCAGTGTCCGTTCAGTCATCTCCGGTTGCACCGCTTTCTCCCGGTCCTCCTCTCATGGTCATCATTTGAGCCCGGAGCTGGAGGCCTGTCTTCACATCCCTGCCCACCGCGATGGACCCTGAGGACATGGTTTATGGGTCATCCACGGATCGCTTCCAACACATACAGGAAACACTGTACAGACGACCAGTCATCTATCCTAGTGATGGATTACTACTATTTTAAGGTCCTTGCAGCAGTGCAGTAAATGAGTATTTAGATTTTATGCTGCTTTATCATCTACTCCATTACATTTCAGAGTAATTGTAATTTTCACTTCATAGTCAGTGGTCATTTTGCTGGCTCAGCTTTTATATAAAAACATTTTGTCCCTCGAAGAAACGCCAACAGAATGAGACTAAATGTGGAAGCCCGTCAAGGGAAAAAAAATTCAGATGTCCTCAATAATTTTTCTGCGTGCATGTTCATCATGTGCATGAGACATCCTTTCATTTGCACAGATGTTCCTCGGGTCCTAACGTCATTTCAGATGCTGATTTTGGAGGCAGGGTTATCCACAAACCGTCCGTCTTGAATCAATAGTTTCCCCTGTGATGGTGCAGGACCCCCCCTTATAAACACCAGTTAGGCCAATTACAGCAAACATGATTAACCTCATTTGGTGAACTGTAAGATCAAGTGAGTTAGAGCGGTAGTTCCCCTCAGCTGCCCGTAAACAGTTCAATCTGCATCTGCAAGGTCCTGGTTCACCGAGTTCATTCACAGCGTCTGATGACTTTGACAATAGAGGGACCCCGTCAAGATGTGGTCTAACAGTGGACATATGTGAAAGAAAGCTCAGAGTGTTAAAGTAAAAAGCTGGTGTTGTTGTAGATTTTTTAACAAATGACATGAAAAGACCAAAACCAGCAAAGTGTTTTTGCATCTTTAAATACTGTCTGACTTCCACAGCCTGTCTGTGGCCCCCCCGGCCCTGCAAACCCCAGGATCTCTTCAATAAATTAGAAATAAAATAGTAATAATAATAATAATAATAATAATAATTAGTATAGATTTTTTTAAAGGCTCAGTAATTTCCTAAGACATGGGTCCTGTAGTTATTAGAACAGGAACACAGTGTGTATTTATTTGGGACTACTTTCTGTGGCGGATTAATACACATCTGGTGAGTATTAACAGCAGCAGGATGATACATGTGGCGTTGAGTTGAAATAAACTGCAGTGTGTGTGCTCATGGTAATGAAGGATGTCAGCGAGTGAATCAGTGTGGCTCACTGGAGGGTTTCTGGTCAACAAGCTCCAGAGCTCCATCAGGTCTTTTCATGGGATTTGTTGATAAGAAAAACACAGAATATCACCAGCTTTGCACATTTCTGTGGCCTGAATGCTGCAGCTTCCTCCGTAAGTCCAAAGACATAGTGAGGTCAATCAGAGACTGTAAATGTAGGAGCAGCTCAACGTGCTGTACACACAACACAGCCTAATGTGTGTATTCATTGTCAACTTCGCAGAAGGATCTTAATAAATGCTGGTTTCAAATATAGAAATATGACTGCAGTAACAAATGTAAAACCTTCACATCACTTTAATAAGCTTCATGTGTGCTACCAGTGTTTAGCATGGCATCAAGCAACAGACAGCTTGCATGCCTGCTCGTGTTTCTGGCCCAGCTGCTCCTTTGTGTTTCGTGCTCGGCGTAGGAGCGACTTCAGCGGCTGCCAGGAGAAACCAAACGATGCACAAGATTCGACAACACACACAGCAGCACTACTACCTCGACAAAATGTTTACTGTGATGATTTATGTGTCTCAGGTTGGTGCACGTTGATTTTTATGTTGCACGAAAGCAAAGAAGGCTGGAAAATAATCAGAGTCATAGAGGCTTGGTTTAAAAAGGTCCCAGCAACAATGAAAAGTACATTTATTTATGTAGTCGGTTAAAACACATGTAAAAGTACCAAAGGTTTTCATGTGATCATGACTTTAATGCTGAAGCTGGTAAAGGGTTTTTTTTTCCCCTAAAGAATCAATAAAGTTTTAACTTAAATTGTCATATTACAACATCATTTATTTGTTGATTTTATTTTGTACTATTCACCTAAATGTGCAAACTAACTTGTGACTGAAAAAGTACAATAACTGCCTCTGAATTGTGGAGAAGTAGGAGGGGGGGTGGAGGTCGTCTCTGGACTCCCCCCATAATGACTGGCTGGTTACCTCCATCTGACATCTCCATCTCTGCGGGAAAGACGGGAATTCACACCTGAAATTGTCCCGTGGACGACAGAAAACCGAGCGACAGCCTGGTGCAGATACCATCATAACAGTGTGTGGCATCAAGGGAACGTGTAACACCACAAAAAAGACTTTTGAAAACACTGTGCGGTGAAAACATCTATTTTTTTATGATCTGAGGTGAGTTGCTGTCAAGATTTCAGTGTCACCAACTCATCAGTGAGCAGTTCACACCTGAAACAGACACATTTCAACACATCTGTGGGTTCAGTTTTGTCAATTTCTCCATTGTTGCTACATTACAGCTGTTTTCCCTGGTGACAAAATATTACACTGAGATTATATTTTCTGAAGAATGTTCTAAGTACACGTTGTGCTATTTTTGTCACCTTCAAGTATACTTAAGTGTACATAAGCAGTGCCTGAGTACCACATGAGTAATACTTGAGTGTACTTGGAATGTAAATTGTTGCTAAATTGGAAGAACGTTTTCCAAACTTTACGTTTAATTGAAGTCCACCAGTGAAAATCAGGATTCATGGGCTTCAAAACACACTCGCAGTACAGCTGTATTTGTGTTGGAAATATAGTTATATATACTTCAAATGAAGTGAAATTAAAGTACACTTTAATTAAGCTGCTAACAGTGTTTTACAAAGGACATGACAAGAAATTTAGTTTTCATAAATACACTTTATTGCTATCAAAATTATTTTAAGAACTTTTTAAAAGTACACTTAAGTACAATTTCTAATACACTTACAATAAAGTACACTTTCTGTAAGTACTTTGAAATACCACTTTAAGTACTGCAGAATCAGTATATTCATTTTTAATACATTTAAGTAGAATTTAACAACATCTATTTATAAGTACACTTTTTAAAAGTATCTGTCAAACACACTTTAAATGAAGCACAAACAGTAAAAGTGTTTTCATGATGACTTTTCTCTGCTGCAGTTGTATTTCTAACACACTACAGTAAATGACTTTTTGACTGGGAGTTGGGTGAAAACCTTACAGATCAAACATGTCAAACATTCAGGAACCGTCTGTCTGAGTCTGTCCAACAGGGTTTGAAACATGAGTGTGAAGGGTGGACAAGTTGTTTTTATGAACTCCCCGAAATTAATCAGTTTCAGCTAAAAAACACAATAATACAGGACATTTTCTTACTCAAGTCAACCACGTGTTGCCACTCACATCCCTGAAGTCACCGCACAGTCATGTTCTCTCATTGTTATCCTGGATGTCGGTCGTGCAGCGTTTGACCTAAATAGGGACTTAATAACCTCATTCTGGATGACCAGGCCGGATCAGCATCAGTTAATCCTAAATGCCACATCTGGGAGCTGAGAGGGCCCCTATCCTCTCTCTGCTTCTCCTGGATAAACAGACCCAGAGCTGAGAGATTTGAACTCTGAGCATCGACTCGTGTAAGATTAACATTCGGGCTTCTGGTTTGAGGCCTGTGCTGTTTGGTTTCAGTTCATAAATGGGAGGCGTCACATAAAGTGAGCTGCAGGGTGATTTACTGAGCTGAAACGAGTGGAACAGTGAAGGTGCACGAATCATCAGCTTCATTGATTTTAGTAAATATCTGCTTATTCTCAATCTGATGCAGCAACATGTTTCAAACAAGTTGGGACAGGAGCAACTTAAGACTGGGAAAGATGTGGACCGCTCCAAAAACACCTGTTTGGATCATTTCACAGGTAAACAGGTTGATTGGTAACAGGTGACAGTATCATGATTGAAAGGCTCAGTGGTTCACAGCGAGGATGGAGCGAGGTTCACCACTTTCTGATCACTTGATGGTATAAAGGAGATTAATACCTGGACT